>NC_067225.1:21139454-21810954 GCF_019924925.1 Ctenopharyngodon idella | reverse complement strand
TTAAACAAAATTATCTGAATTATTTTTAAAAAATCAGTTTGAGTGAATGATTCAATGACTTGCTCATAAAAATTCCACTTGTTTCATTACTGGATGAATCAGCTTTTTTGAGCAAATCTCTGGAATGAATGATTCAATGACTAATACATTTTTAACAGCCATTTGTCACCACCTACAGGTGTATCCTATACATGACAACTGCTCTCTCTAGGTTAGCGGCAGCGCGAACAGAGGTTTAAATGTTCCGCTGTGATCGTACTTGTCAAATTTTTAATAGACAGCCAAATAGTTGTCATTTATGAATAAGTTTGCATGGGAGTTTGATCGAAATTGCAATCTTTTAACGATTAATCGCGCATTTGATTGAGATCACAATCTTTTAAGATTAATCATATATATATATATATATATATATATATATATATTCAAAACGTACACAGACCCAAAAGCTCAATAAAGTATCATGAAATTATAAATTATATATTATCATATTTAATTATATGTTATCATATTTTATATTTTTTCCTATATTAATGAGATAAAATAAATAAAATTAAACTATGCAAAACAAATAGTTCACCTCTCTAGGTATCATTCATATCTGTGTCAGAAATGGTGCGATATGAATGTGCTGAAGATAATACTAAAGTTTTGGTGGTTTATTGAAATCTCTAACCATAAGTAAGCGCTGTAGAAATATCTATGCTTGCCTAAAAACGTATGGGTTTGGACTCCAGGAACAGGATTGAGAAATGCTACACTATGGTATGATTTTAAAATTGGATATCCCCTCTCTCAAAATCCATTCAGCTAAATACAGCCAAGTGTTGTACAGCTTTTTTCCTGCTGTGTGTTTACATAGGAAAAGCTTGTTGACAGGAAATAGGCTTTAATTCCCGAGGATAGAGCAGTACGTTGGCGTAAGCATGTTGGCTTGCGTGCAGAACTCAAGGGAACATGCTAATTTTGCAAAAAGTCACAGGTGCTGTGTAGATGCATGTGCATATCTTCAGTATGGAGATAAACGCTTGGGTATCCAGAAGGCAGTGATCCTGAACCATAACATCCTCTGGATTCCTTTGTCATTCTGCCATACATATTCTGAAACAAAATTGTGCAGCCATGCATGGTATTCTGCAAATTCAAGAGGGAAAGACTGCAACGCAGGTCAACATTCGCTTTCAGCACCACATATCTTTCACTTTGCCTGTATGTGAACAAGCCCTTTGAGAGTCCTGCACTAATTAACACCCCCTCATTAAAACCGCTCCTCTTTTGTAATTCATTCAGTTGACAATGTTGGGAAACTGCCTACCTCAATGAGAGCCCTGTACAAGGCCTCTTTTATTAAACTGCAGTAAATTTCTGAACCTTTAAACTGGCAAGGATGTGGAGCTATAGAGAACTGCAGGAAACTGACAATACAGATGTACTGTGGGGGTCCTTGGAGTCTACTGTTCAAAAGTTCAAGGTTGTTAATATATATTTGAAATGTTTTAGGCTGTTTATTTGATCACAATACAGTAGAAACAATAATTTTGTGAAATATTATTAACATTTAAAATAACAGTAATTATTCCTGTGAATGCAACGCTGAATTTCCAGCATCATTACTCCAGTCTTTGGTGTCACATGATCCTTCAGAAATCATTCTAATATGCTGATTTGGTGCTCAAGAAACATTTCTAATTATTATAAATGTTCAAAACAGTTGTGCCACTGAATATTTTAGTGGAAACTGTGATAAAAAAAAATTTCTTCAGGATTCTTTGATAAATAGAAAGTTAAAAAATTACAGCATTTATTTCAATTATAATTTTTTGTAACAAGTATTTACTGTCAACTTTGTTCAATTTAATGCATCCTTGCTAAATAAAAGTATTTATTTAAAAAAAAAAAAAAGGTAAAATCTTACTGACCCGAAACTTTTGAACATTAGTATAGATTTTTTATATATTCATGTTACTGCCAGCAAATGGCCGATATTAAAATTCATACTATTCTGTCTATAAATTTACAAATAAAACAAAAGCCAAAATCTTCAAAAGAACAGCTCTAATATATGTTTCTTATTAATTTACTTTTTTACAGGTATGATGTGCATAAATCCAGATGCAAACTTTCTTATGCCTCAGTAATGATATCTGATTCCACCTTACACACTAAAAGCTGCAATACACTTAACAGGCTGAAGGGTAGTGCTGCCATCTAATGGACAGTAACACTTTCTTCAAGGGGGTTCCTAAGTTACAAATTTCACTTACATTATTGGAGCATTTGATTCTTTCTCATTTTAATGAGAGCCCATGAAATAAAGACGCAAGGTCATGAGACAGACATTAACATTTTATTGTGAGAAACATGAAAATTATTCATTCCATCCAGAGCTCTTAAGTCACAGTCTCCCATGATCCTTAGTGGACGATCAACTGCTCAAAGGACATTTTACAAAAAACATCTACAACATCTTTCTACTCATTCTAACTAATACATAAAACACTCATCCTCGCACTCAATGCTAGATTTAAGATAATTTTTTCAACTTTGTAACGTTCAAATTCAAGTTTAGTTTGTTTTTCCTGCCACATATTATGTGGACTTTAAGGCAGAGCTTCACAAAGAATTATCTTATGTTAAGTTTCACCCAATCACATCTCTGCCTCAGGCATAAGAAGACTAGGGAAATGAGGAAGGTTATACAAGAACAAATGATTGTCTTAAAATGGAGCAAAATAATGGTAATACCAGCACCACACCTCTGATGTATAATTCAATTATTATTTATCTGCAATTAATTCATATATTCATTTTAATCTCCTGTCATCAAATTCAAAGTGGAGTTTAGATTTTCATTATAGATCTGCATTTGCATCCATAATTACCAAAGAATATCTATTAAACTTTTTTAATTCTTTGGAGGGAATTTTCACTGTTGAAAATAAATCCATATTTTCAGTAACAAAAAAATTCATTGGCAAAGCATGTTTTAAAAACAAGCATTGTACATACAATCTGCATTTAAACATTCAAAGACATTTCATCAGAATTCACATCATTCCCCTCACTGCTTTCATTCTGTAAACCCTGCACTTTTCCCACTTTAATGCACTTACGTACCAAAAATGTACTGTAAACACTACTTCTGCAAACTTTTTGACCATTTTACCATACGCATTATACTCCTTTGCCATGTTTACCGTGACTTCACTACAAACAGTAGATTCCACATGAAACTCAGTTCTGTTGTCTGTTTACTCAGCTTTTGGATTAACAAATTATCTATACCTCTGATCCTGTAAAGCCCAATGCAGTACAAAAAAGCTGACAAATCTCCACAATACATCTTTCTTGATTGTTTTACTCCTTAGCAAAGCCACCTATTCAGTCTGTGAACCATAACCCATATATCTTAATATCTATACATGATTCATGTCAACCTATGGCCTCACTGCTCTTGAAGTTCACACTTCCTCATTAAATGACTGTATTGTCAGGTGAGTTCTTGCTCTTTTCCTTCAAAGGTCATGTGCATGATATGAGATATATGTGATATGTATGACTTCTTTATTGCAATATTGAAACCAATAAAGCAGCAGATTCAGCCAATATATTTTTAAAGAGGGTTATAAAGGGATCTTCAGAAATATGAATGTAGAAGACAAGGACGTTTGCAAGCGTTTTCTCCATTCCTGATCAGAATTTCGATATCTACTACTCACCAACTCAAAATCTCGCTCACCACTCAAGCGGCTATTTAGTTCTACAACCTTTCTGGAGTGATTAAGGCCCAAAGAGTGTTTCACTCCCATGTCTATCTGTGGTTACACCCTGCAGTGTTTTCTCTTGGGAGGCCCATTACTCGCTACACAAACACAAAAGCCATCCAAACTCCAGCACTGTGCTTTACTGTTCATATGATCTCTGGCATCTAACTGGAACACATTTTAATGTTTCTGGACACATCTAAAGGCATTTACATGCATTTCAACGTATGGCTTCCCTGCTGTGTTAAGTATTTCTCCAGGGTTGCTGGTGGGGTGAAAAAAGAAGGCTTCAAAACAATTTTGGCACTTTTCCACAGTCTAGCATTCACTGACTGTGACATTATTACAGCATACAAAAAAATTTAAGGCAGCATGAAATGATCCCTGACAGACACCCATCTCATGTTCTATCCAGTAGTTAGTTATGGAAAGAAATCTGTGCTTTCTCAGAAGGGGCCTCGAGGCTCTGTTTGAGTAGCTTTGATGATATTGCCTGAGGAAAAAGTATGCCTTCATCCTTGGTGTCATAAATGTTGATATTTTATTTTGGATTTAGATTAATCAGCAGGCTAAATTAAAGTCTGGATGGCTCATAAGCACAAGATACACTTAAAACTGACTATTGCTATTCTCGCATCTATGTAAAATTCACTAATCTATAAATTTGATATGAATCTTTTATCATCCATTCAAGACTTCGCATCAACATCAATCTGAAATCTTCCCTTTCACATTTACATTTTCACATCTATTAAAATTACACAAAAGTCACTCACTTTCTCCTTAATGTTCTGAAGCATGTGAGCAATTTTCCTAGACTCACATTAGACCTACATAGCATTCACTTAAAAAGAAAAATAACTTCCAATCTGTTTCATAGCCAACTTTTTAGATTCATCATAACATAAATTTGGCACTGTAATCAATATTATAAATTCTTGTTTCTGAGTAACTAGAAAGAATTATTCAACATCTTAAAAGTCAAACATTTGCTCACTGTAGGTGTTCTCTGGCTCAAACAGGAAGAGGAATAAAACAAGACAAGGAAATAGTGTCCTTAATGTAATTCAGTAGCCACAGCTACTTCATTCAGCTCATATACTGGCTCTCTTTGTATTTGGGAAGTTTATCCAAATACATAGTGGATTTCAACACAGACAAGCTCAAATGTTTTAGTAACTGAATCTTTCTAAACAAGAGCCACATTTTCCAGTGGCAGACATCCAGATTCATAAAAGCAGGATACTAAAAGATCTCTTGCTCACCATCTCCATTATTCTCTCAAATGTCATCACCATTAAAGTGAAAGAGTCAGAGAGTGAGTTATAGAAGTTTATAAAATCCATATCACTCATAATTTCTTCAATGCTCAGAGTCAGAATTTCAGTAAACTGCACAGATCTGGAATGACACACACTCAGAGCATGCATATCAGTTCAGCCAAAGTGCACTTTTCCTACATTAACGCTAAAACATTCCCATCAAAAAGAAAAAAATATATATATATATCAAAAGAATAACTACTGGCCACAAAGCAATCTAATCCACACCCCACAAGTAAAAAGAAAAAGAAAAAACTTTTTGAGAATGTTTTAAAGGGTTAGTTCACCCAAAAATGAAAATTATCCCATAATTTACTCACGCTCAATCCATCCTAAGTATATATGACTTTCTTCTTTAAGTCAAACACAATCTGAGTTATATTAAAAAAATATTCTGGCTCTTCCAAGCTTTATAATGGGAGTGAATAGTAACTGAGATTTTGAAGCCCAAAAAAACAGATCCATCCATCATACAAGTAATCCATACGGCTCCAGGGGGTTAATTCAGGCCTTCTGTAGTGAAGTGATGCATTTTTGTAAGAAATATTTTTTAACTTCATAAACTAGAATCACTGGCTTCCGTACGCGAGTAAATTCATACTGACGAACTCGGAAGCGCAGAGGATAGCGCATCACTTTGCTTCAGAAGGCCTGTATTAACCCCCTGGAGCCGTATGGATTACTTTTATGATGGATGGATCTGCTTTTTTGGGCTTCAAAATCTCGGTTACTATTCACTCCCATTATAAAGCTTGGAAGAGCCAGAATATTCTTTAATATAACTCCAATTGTGTTTAACTAAAAGAATAAAGTCATATACACCTAGGACGGCTTGAGGGTGAGTAAATTATGGGATCATTTGCATTTTGGGGTGAACTAACACTTTAAATTTAAACTTCAAATTCTTTATAACATCTGCATATTGAAAACCAGCCTGTTCTTTCCTCACATTGTCTTGTACACTTCTAACATTTGAGCTCACAACCCTGGAAGTTAATTTTATGTTTCTGGACTGCAGAACAGAGAAAAGTACAGAGTGGTACGGAGCCCTGCACTACTTATTAATTTGTTCCCTCATTTTAGTAAATCATGGCCATGTTGAACTTATTCGTTCCCTTGGTTTGATTTAACTAAAACTGCGAACGAATTATTACAATATAGCCACCATTTAGTAAAGTGAGAGAACGAATTACAGCGTATGTGCTGATTTATTAATAAATTGTGGTAACAAACTGTTAATTCGTGGCCACAATATACATATTTTTCCCCCCGCATGTCATGTGCGGGGCTCCGTAGTATTGCAGTTTGGACTATCAACCTGAAAGACTGACAAACCTTCAGACAATATATGAAGTAAATGAGAATGCGTTACAAACAACTGCTAGTGTGTGTCACTATTAAAGACTCCACATGCCATGCAATCACAGACAAACTGATAGAAAAGCACAATGATACCAGGAACATTATACCTATCATAACTGGAAAAGCCTTTAAATAATGTCTGTTAAATAATGACTTCAAAATCACTATCACTCACTATTGTTGTATAGACAAATCTATTCAAATAGCTGATACAATTGACTTTAACATGTTTGTTGAAAGCATTTCAGCTTTAACAAGAAGCCAACGAGAGCCTTTCTGAACTAATATTAAATGGTGTGCTACAAAAATTGTGTTACTGTGTATTAGATAGTAAAGTAACACAGCTGTGGGTTTTGAGTATTACAATAACAGCATTTTTCATCCATGTGTTTGGGCAGTCCAGCTTAAGGAAGAAATAGAGTAGATTATTTGCTCCTGAATCTTCACAAATGTGCTATGAAATTATGAGTTGTGTGATATATCATATCACACATTTTAACACTCAAGAAGTCCACTTGACATGCCCTTGATGAGTTTTCGGACACAACTAATATTATACTTTGGAATTCAAGTTTGAAATTCTAAAACAACAGTATATGGTTCAATAAACATCTTCAGAGAGGTTTTGACAAACATTTTGGATGAGACACAGATTGTGGCTTTTGTGTTAGACACGGAGTCTCATTCCAGTCAACCCTGAATAAGCAAAAAAAAAGTCACTTAAGAATGATCTACAGCACAAGGCTACCCGCTCTGTCGTGTTTGTGCTCTCTCAGCAAATGCTAATGGATTTCCATCTTCGGTTAAATGTGGTTGAACAGCTTTCATGGTCGAACATAAATGTTAACCACGGCACAGTGCATGCAGGCCAGTGTATTTCGCAAGTAGTTTATAAATATGTGCATAATTACTGGAAATACCAACATACCATCACTAAAACTAACAACGGAAGAAAACAGGCCACATAAACTGCCAATGTTGGAATTATAGACATTCAAAGAGCATGTAAACCTAGTCTCTAAAGTGATCTGTTGTTTAGAAGGCAGTGTAAACTAAAGCAGAGCATCAATGCCACTGCAAAAAAAAATTAAATAATCAAAATGACAAAGTATGGAAGCATAAGTATTAAATGTCTGGCAACCAGCTATCACACTGCAAATATAATCATCTTATTATGGTGTGATCATTTAGTAAAAAAGTAGGAAGCAGGCACTAAAACTTTTCTCCCTGTTATACCCAAGATAATTGCATGTGTGCCTATATTCACAACAATTTTGATCTTAGTGACACAAGTAAATATTAAAGGTAGCACAATAGATTAATACACACAACATGAGCTTAAAAGCAGTCACATGATTGTAAGGTAATTTACACTTTTTGTGTGGAGATGTGTGTGCAGCCTTACTGCACAGTTTGGTATAAGTAACCTCTCTTATAGGCACTCAGTGGATAAAACGTAGCAACCACAAACTTGCCATCAAATGTTCGGCCTGTCAGCAGTCTTTGGGCTTCTTTGGAGTCTCCAGCATTTGCATACTCCACAAACACCTGCCAAGACAAGATGAATTATGAGTCTTTAAAACTGGACTTCAAAGTATCTAGCACACTACACTGCTGTTGTTGTACTCGAGACCGGTCTCGAGATCATTTTTTGAGGGTCTTGGTCTTGTCTCGGTCTTAGATTAAGAGAACTCTGGATTTTATTTCAAGACTGGTCAAGAGCACAACTGCGGGGATATCACTAAATTGCCAGTGCACTGTGTGATTTATTTGCTAACATCATTACTGTAATAGGATGTAAATGCTCCTGCTTCAAATTAACTTATTTCTAAATTGATTGTGCTAGGTCAGAAATCAACACGGGATTGTGTCAAAAATGGCTAGTGCCTAAAATGAATACAAATGTCCACAAAATTCAACATATGATTTAAAAAAAAAATACTTGTATAAGGTCTTGTTTTTAATATTATAACACATAATATAATTAAGCAATGTCACAAGAGCTGTTTTCACGAATATGAGCACAATTGCAAACGTGATATTGATTTTAAACAAACGTTCAATAAACAAGGAGTTAATATTAAAGGGTTAGTTCACCCAAAAATGAAAATTCTGTCATTAATTACTCACCCTCAGGCCGTTCCACACCCGTAAGACCTTCATTCATCTTCGGAACACAAATTAAGATATTTTTGTTGAAATCCGATAGCTCAGTGAGGCCTGGATAGCCAGCAATGACATTTCCTCTCTCAAGATCCATTAATGTAATATGTAAAATGTAATGTAATATGTAAATATGTAAAAACATATTTAAATAAATTCATGTGAGTACAGTGGTTCAATATTAATATTATAAAGCGACGAGAATATTTTTGGTGCGCCAAAAAAACAAAATAACGACTTATAAAGTGATGGACGATTTCAAAACACTGCTTCAGGAAGCTTCGGAGCGTTATGAATCAGCGTGTCGAATCATGATTCGGATTGCGTGTCAAACCACCAAACTGCTGAAATCACGTGACTTTGGCGCTCTGAACCGCTGATTCGACACGCTGATTCATAACGCTCTGAAGCTCCAGGAAGCAGTGTTTTGAATCAGCCATCACTATATAAGTCGTTATTTTGGTTTTTTTTTGGCGCACCAAAAATATTCTCGTCGCTTTATAATATTAATATTGAACCACTGTACTCACATGAACTGATTTAAATATGTTTTAGTACATTAATGGATCTTGAGAGAGGAAATGTCATTGCTGGCTATGCAGGCCTCACTGAGCTATCGGATTTCAACAAAAATATCTTAATTTGCGTTCTGAAGATTAACGAAGGTCTTACGGGTGTGGAACGGCATGAGGGTGAGTAATAAATGACATTATTTTCATTTTTGGGTGAACTAACCCTTTTAAGTGACTAAAATAGTTCCATAGCAGAACTGTCGTAAACTTCTGAGGAACACACAAAAGTTTCGTTACTTAATGAATCAACAGCTTTTAACGAATCGGTGGATTCCGTCACTCACTCATTTATTGTGATTTACTGCCACCTACAGGTCTCAACATTATTTAGGCAGTAATTGACATCGGCTTAGGAAAATTGACATCTTCACCCTTTATTAAAATATTATTAAAAACACATCAAAGATTTTGTAATCATATTGCGTAGTTGTGCTTGGATACAATTGATTTATTTGTGATAACGCAATGAAACATGCCACATTGTGTGGACATAATCTTTGGACAGGCTGTCATACAAAGAAATTATGCAAAACAAGAGAGAACCAACTAAATATTAATAACTCATTATGTTGTAGTCAACCTTAACCAAGTTTAATGTTTTGATGTTCCCCTTTTATTTAAAATACATAAAATATTTTCCTCATATTTTGATGGTTTAATCGAACTTGTAGGGTCATTAAAAACAAATACCTCCTCTGGACATCACTTTTGGCCACTACTGTACATACAGAGTGACCAGTGTCATGTTCTATACAATGAATTTATTAGGTAAAAAAAAAAATATCCAGAATAATTTATATTCACTTTTAATCCATGTTTTTCCTCACCTGTCCTTTTCCAGGATTCTCTTTTGGGATCAATAAGGAGACAACTGTGCCATACTTCTGACATTCTTCTTTCATGTCCTCTACTATATCTAAGAAAGCCAAGAAATAAATGTGGCTGAGATCTGCTAAATAAAGAAAATATGTTTGCTATAAAGAAAATGTGAAGACAAAGACTCACCTTCATACTCATCCTCATTATACAGGTGACTGTCATCTATTACGTTTAGTAGTCTCAGGACAGATGTAGGCAGAAGAACCAAATCTTCAATATGAGGTGCTGAAAACCAAAGCAGTCTCTCACTCACACAAACTCACTCCAGGCATTGTAGACAATGTTTTAGATGCTCAGTGATACAAACCAAAGGGAATGCTGAAGAAAGGGTTGATTAGTGCTGCCTCAGCTGTGCTTCTAAGTTTCGGGTCATTGTGAAGCATACTGGGAATGTAAAGATACAAAACATATTACTTTAGTCATGTCTGAAGAGCACTACTACACTGCTTAGTTTACTTCCTACCTTTTGATCAGATCCCTCAAATGATAGACAGGGATAGCTGGGTTAACCAAAGCATTGCTTGAAAAGATATGGTCTACTATTGCAGAACTGTTATCCTGTAAAGACACAACACAATCCCATCTTAGCGAGAACAACAGGTCAAACAACCTGAAGCACAGTATATGCAGAGAAAAATTTGAAAGCAAATTGTTATCAAAATAAATAACATTCAAAGTCATATTCAAGGTAGAGTACAGCTTCACAGCTGCTCGGGCATCTGCTGACCTTCCATTCCTGAGACTTCACAGTTTCTTTCAGTTTGATTCCTGAGAACATCTCTAGAAGAATGATGCCCAGACTCCACATGTCCACAGCAGTTGTGCAGCCAGAGTCGCTCTCCAGACCTGCCTGAGCCAGTGAGTTCTGCAGCTCGGCTTCAGGTGCCCGATATCCATCTGTCTGGATGTACTTCACATCCTGTAAGGAACAGACAAGAAACCCTGAGGCTCACTGTGAACCTGATCTAATAATAATGATACTAATGATACTAAACTACCATTCAAAAGTTTGGAGTCAGTAAAATGTTTTTCTTTTTTTAAAGAAATTAATGCTTTTATTCAGCAATGATGCATTGAATTGAACATTTCTATTTGAAAAAATACTGTTCTTTTAAACTTTATATTAAAAGTAGGGTTATGAAGTGTTTTTCATAAACACTTTTTGTTATACTGGTTAAAACTCTCTTCATATCCTGACAGCGATCAATAATAGAAGTGGTATAAAAAAAACATACATATATCTTTTGTGGAAGTCTCAGGACCAAAAAATGTTTGTCTAATCATTGCATTTGGTCAAATGCAACAATAGGATGTCCTAACTATTTGTCAACCTGTATTTCCATACCTTCGCGCACCCTGCTCGCACGGACATCACATGTCCATGAAACTATGCAGAGTCGTGAACAGAGAGCTCATGAGTTAATTTAACGCTGTCTCGTGACGCTTTTCAGTTTCCCAAAAAAAAAAAAAAAAAATATCAGGCAGCATGACTGATTTCAACATGTTTTCTTGAGCACCAAATCAGAATATTATAAAGATATCTGGAGGATCATGTGACTGGAGTAATGGCTGCTGAAAATTCAGCTTTGACTTAACAGGAATTGAATTTTTAAACATATCAATATATATATAAATTCAAGTTTGAAATTCTAAAACAGTATTTGTTAAATAAACATCTCCAGAGAAGGTTTTGGCAAACATTTTGGATGAGACAGATTGTGGCTTTTGTATTAGTAATAATAAACAGTTATTTTAAATTGTAATAATATTTCACATGATTACTGTTTTACTGTATTTTTGATCAAATAATTGCAGCCTTAGTGAGTATAAGAGATGTCTTTCAAAAACAAATCTTACCAACCCCAAACTTTTGAACGTTAATATTCGTTTGTGCATGTGAATGAATTCTGACAGCAAATAATGAGGTGTGTCATGCCAACCATTTCAACTCCTCACCTGGTGTCCCTCTTTAAAGCTAAGGCCGAAGTCAATGAGCTTAAAGCACTCATCATCAGCACTCCAGAGAATGTTGCGGGGCTTGAGGTCAGCATGTACATAGCCTTCTCTGTGCAGGAAGCTAAGCGCCTCCAAAACATCACGGGCACAGTGCTGAATCAACCACATGGAGTGTCCCTGATTACTCGCTCTGACCAGCAATTCTGACACACTCACGTCCAAAAGCTCCAACAACAGGCAATGAGTGGCCACACCGAATGGATTGTGATTGGTGAACATTCCATACAGTGTCACTAGAGACACAACAGAGAAAACACCAATGTTAAAGTTAGAATTAATGCTGGAAAATTAGTTTTTGGATCTCCAGGAGTCATGATTACTACAGTAAATTTTGTGGCAATTTTACACACTCAAGTTTTAAATGCTGGTGTTCTCCTAAGGTATATATATACCAAGGACATTAAACTTTGAGATTTATAGCTGTAATCTTTAGATGCAGATTATAGTTCTGTGTAAAATAAAAAAAAAAATAAAAAAAAATTGAAACCTTACTTTGAAGATTTCCCATTATATATATATATATATATATATATATATATATATATATATATATATATATAAATGATGTAAATGAACATCAGTGATCATGATGAATCCGGTCAATACTACAATTTGTGTAAAAAATAAGAAAACATAATGATTATTTACTAATAACTCTGTCATGGTGGAGAAAGGACCCAAGATAATGTTACTTCACACTTTTTGAAAGTTTTTACTTTTGTGTAATGGAGAGCAGTAGTCACGCAATAGTTTACTACAGAGAAGTCAAAAGTATGTAATTCTGTACTATTTTAATAGCAAAATAGTGGTATATAGAGATGTTTAAATCAGTGGTTCTCAACCTTTTTGACATCAACTTCTCCCTTTGTCCAAGACAATATTCGACGGCCTTTATATGTAAGCTGATATGTACCTTTGGCTCTGATACTGTTGTTGTAATAAAAAGAAATGATAAAAACGAATTAATATAAACTAAAAAATGTCAGTTTAATGTTGTACATCTCTATTTTTGTGTTTTTTAAATTAAGATTACGTTAATATGTTAACAATAACGTTAATAATAATGTTAATTGTAATAATAACTAAATGTAAATAATTTTAAGACTTATTGGGGCAGCCGGAAGTATGCAGAGTGGCCTGCGCCACCCTGGTTGATAACCACTGGTTTAAATCGATTTCTTAGCTTATTCTGATCCCTGTATGTGGTTACCGATATTTTTATGTCCCTGAATCTTCTCCAGCACAGAGCTTTCCTTGATGTACCCGTAATCTCCACCCTGCGCGTCCGCCTGAAACTCCTTCACTGCGGAACTCGCCCTGCCGGAGCTCACCCGGTACACCGAGGCCGAGACGCCCTGACCCAAACGAGCCTGCACGTTCCAGATCTTTCCGTAAATCTCAAATAACACCGGGCTCGTCTTCTGATCCACGGCCCCTGGGCTCACTGTCATCGCCGGTGTGCTGACATTTGGACTGGACATTTTTGCATTGGAGCCAGAACTGCTAGCCATGAGTAATATCAACGATAATCTGAGTTAAATACGATCAGGTTCATAATAGGTAGTGTTTGCTTCATTAGTTGCCCTTTGCAGAAACTCTTTGCATAGTGCTTGTCTGCAAGCCAAAGTTTACAGCTAACTACCAACTGATGACGAACAAGGACTTAAATGCCATATTTTAACCCAAACGCACAAATTGGTGCAATCTGCCGCACCATAGTCGGATCTTAAAGATCCGAAAAGCCGAGGTGGTGCCTCAAAGATTCAGCGGATCTATGAAACCCAGTTTTGGACCGAGTTGAGAAATTCTTGCCACTGTTTTGGTGGCCATGATACCGGAAATGACGACACTGTTATTCAAAGTCGCGTTCTCTACAGTCGAGCAAATGTAGGTTTTTAATCGTTAAATTCTATATTTAAAATGTAGAGTATTTAAATCCATATAATATAGTGCTTTTTGTAAAGAGCTTGTCTCTTTAATACAGTCTATTAAATAATGAAGAATTTAATCAATGTCAGTATTATTAATGCAATATTTTTCTTTTGGTCTTTTTTCTCTCTACATGTTTTTATTATATCTTTCGAAATTATTTTATAGTATTGTTGCTATGGATATTAAAATGAATGTTAAAATTAACCAATTCAATAAAGTTTTAACTATAATTTATTATAGTTAAATTTGGCTCTCCACAATGTGCCTTCAACATGACAACTCTAACCATAAATGTACGTTAATTCATTATTACCTCTGGGGCTTTGGGCAAATATTTGAATCGATTAAATGAATAAAGACTGTAACCAAAAAAAAAAAAAAAATTCCTTTGCGTTGTACCGTAAGTCCCGCCCTTGACCCGATCTCTGTCTCACTATTGGCTAAGACTATATGAATGACAACTCGCTTGTCTATTCACGAGCTGCATAGAGGCAGTAATATGGGAGGGGAAAATAGAGCGTTTCATTTGATTATTCGATGTTTCCGTGTGTGTCCTGCCACGTCAGTCTGACGGATATCGGAGGAGGATCTCGTCTCGGGCAGTGAAGGAAGGCGGCGCTCTTAGGAGATGTAGCCGTGTCTTTAGTCTCACTACTGAGGTGAGAGGGAAGTATTGAATGATCAGCAGCTGCTCCAAAGGTAAGAATATTATGATGTTGTTAAATGTACCACCATAAAACATTTCGCAAGGTTTGGCTCGACGGAGAGCTGAACTGATGTCAAGGAGGCGGTGCAGGCGACAGCGGCATTCCACGCAACTAATCAAACACTACTTTACCAGACTATCGATTTGTGTTTGAGGGCAAAAATGAGGCAGATATGGGTAGTTCTTACAGGCTATTACATTTGAGTAATATGTTTCTTTTTATGAACGGCTATGACAAATGTTGATACCTTGTCAATAAACAAATTGGAATAGGATTTTTTTTTTTTTTTTTTTTTTTTTTTTTTTTGGAGCAGGTGTGTTCTTAAATCAGGAATAAAGGGTGGTGTCAGTCTTTTATCAAACCTGATTACTGTTCAGTAGCCTTTCATATGACCAAAAATGGTCTATGTTGTTTTCCTGCCAATCAAAATTATGTTGATCTTTGAGTAAATATCACACCTGACCTTAGACTTACTTTACCTTGAGTTTATTTGACTAAGCACGTACACAGAGTGGTTATCAATTTATGGGTGTGATAAAATAGGTGGATCTGCCAGGATTTCCAGACACTCTTAGATAATCATTGTCACTTTGCTTCTACCTCTGTTTCATCACTGACTCCTCCAGATCTAACGGAGAAACCATGGACATCAGCAAACTGGTTGAGAGACTCGCTGAAGCCGGGCAGTCTCATGTCCTCCAGTTTTGGGATCAGCTGAACCCTGAGGAGCAAGCTGAGATGAGAGTGGATCTGGAGAGCATGAACTTCATGGAGATCAATAACTTCTTTAAAACTGCCATGAAGACATCTGGGCAGAGCTCCCAGGAGAAAGTGGACAGCAGGATGGAACCGGTGCCACGGGAAGTTTTGGGGAGTGTAACACGTGATCATGAAAGTCTTAAAAAATGGGAAGAAGAAGGTGAGTTCAGATATTTTAATGTTTCACAGGACTTCATCTCAAACATATTTGGCATAAGTTCCATCCTTACTGAAAATACCCCAATGAGGTCTTTTGCTGGTATACGTGGGTTTAACTGATCTCTCAACCTGGCCAAGCTAGGGTTTAGCTGGTCAACCAGTTGGTTTTCCAACAAGGTGACTAATGTCCCAAACCTGAGCAAAACAGACCAGCTTGGTCAGGCTGGGAGACCAGATACCTTTTTTTCAGCAGAATATATACAGAACAGGAGGCCATTTTATATCATTTACAGAATCAAAACAAGTTATGTTTCATTTAATATAACCCAAAACAAATGTTAGTCTTTGTTGAGCAGAAACAAATGTTTCTAAAAAATATTGCACAACAAAAAGTAATGAATGATGCAATATCCTTCCCACCCAATCGGACCTCAGAGAACCAAACTTACAGAAATCATGACCCCTGAGAGAGAGAGGATTTCTGTCCACTGTCAAATAAAAAAAAATCTGTAACAAAACGTTTCAGATTTAAATAAACATTGTTTTGTCCCAGTACCCCATTTTTGGGAGGATGCTCTAAAAGGGGTTGAAAACATCTGGTTCTGGTTAGATCTGATGTAATTTCTTTGCTGAAGTCATGTTGAGCTCATTCAGAATCACATCATCCTTAATCAGACCACATTATATGGTACCCAAAGACCTTCTTTGCCCCATGTGTCTTCTTTGTCCCATTCATACTTTTTAAAAATTTAATTTAATTCAATAAAAATAGTTTTAAATAATTGTTTTTAATTCACATGAAAGCCATATTTTAGCATATTCAAGACTGTGTGTGGGTGAAGTAACATCAAGCATAAAAGTAATTTATGTAATATAAAGTGGGCCTCATAAAAATCTAGGATAATCGCCCCTGTTATCTGCAAATAATGAAAAGCAAACTGTTGCTTAGAAGCCAGACATTTTATACAGTCATTAATGCATCATATTTTACATGTAATGTAATAGTTATTTTATGTGGACTCATGTAGTACTCAACAGTGACCTATGTTTGTTCCTTGAATAGTATGACATATTAACACCTATTTGATAAAGTGACCAAACCTCTCATCATCCCACACAGGCCTGCGCTGTATATCAGAGAACAAAGTGGCGGTTCTTCTATTGGCTGGAGGTCAAGGGACACGGTTGGGTGTATCATATCCAAAAGGCATGTATGACGTTGGCCTCCCTTCCCACAAAACCCTCTTTCAGATCCAGGCAGAACGCATCCAAAGACTGGAACAGCTCGCTGAAAAGCAGCACACAAGGAAATGCTGCATTCCATGGTAAGATGATCATTAAACACAATTAAAGTTTATTCCGTTGCAGTGCACTTACAGTAAAAGCAGTGGATAATGGAAAAACTGCCATTTTCAACCTCTCAGGAAAGTAATTTGAGGTAACAATTGTTAAATCTAATTACTTGGATTACCAGACTTGTTTTGATCTTGAGGAAGTTTCTCCTCTTTTAACATATTGCAAGTGACTCCCTACTATGAATGTAATTGCTTGGTTTAGTCAGTGTGAAATTGGGCTGACATGAGACCAGCATGTCGTCCTGACGAACTAGGTCAGACTTCTAGAGAAAAAGAATTTTAGAGCCAGTCTCTACCCAGCAGAATTGACCTCTTTGACACATACATACACATGATGCCCTAATGATCAGCTCTTATTTTAGCTCATTTTCACTTTCAGTACTCACTGCACTCTCCTAGCTAATTAGGTGCTAATTGACGAAGGCAGACAGCCGAAACGTTTGCATTGTTTTTTATCTCTTGTTTTAACTTAAAACATTTTTAGAGTGCAGACCTTTTTTGCATTTTTTGACTGTTCAATTCAACTCAATTCACATTTATTTGTATAACGCTTTTCAAAATACATATCGTTTCAAAGCTTTATGAAAAATGTGTGCTTCTACATTACAATTTAGAGTGATCTGTTATTAGAGGTGACTGTGTCCAAGTAATGTCCATATTTCAGACATGTACAGTTCAAGAAAGTACAAATCATGCAGTTAGCTAACATATATTAATTTTAGGCAGAAACAATGAGCTCATTAAAGCAATTATTACAAGCTGTGATCATAATTACAATATATAGAAAATATGGCAAGTGTCTATGTTGATTCAGAGTTGGCGTTATCTGAAGTCCTCGCAGGGGATGCCGTCATCTCTTCGATCTTCACAAGATTTGTTTTAAGAAGAATTTAATACATTAATTTGAACAAAAGGGACAGTAAAAACTTGTAAATGATCTATTTCAAATAAATGCTGTTCATTCTGTTCATCAAAGAATAAGCATAGCATATCAAATCAGCATATTAGAATGATTTCTGAAGGATCATGTGACACTGAAGACTGGAGTAATGGCTGCTGAATATTCAGCTTTGCCATGACAGGAATAAATTACATTTTAAAATATATTAAAGTGCCCCTATTATGCTTTTTCGAATGTTAACTTTCATGAGAGCGTTTCACATTGCTCTTAACCCAGGGTTATTGTCGTTCTAAACACAGCTTTTTACCCCGGGTAAAGGAACGTTTCACACTTGTAATTTAGGGGCCGTTTACACAACACCATTTTCAACTAAAAACATAAGACTTTTTATGCGTTTTGGCCGTTCATTTACACGACAACGATACCGTTATGCTTTATCAAAAACGCAAATTTGTGAAAACTATAATATCATGCGCATGTGTATTACATGTTCAGTCTATAGGCGTGTAGTGTTTCTTTACAAAGTGACATTACCAACTAATAGTCTGGCATGCAGCGTTTTTAGTTATCACAGATTTAGTTATATACAGCGTTTTTAGTTATTATCACGGATATGTGTGAACGGGGATCGTTTGTACATGGAAAAATGCAAAGGGAAAAACTTTGCAATGTAAAGTCGTGTAAATTTACCCTTAGAAGCAGAGTTTGCACCGCTTTTTACCCGGGGTTATAAAACCCTGTTCCGGAGCAGGGTTAGCACAGCTTTTGCCGTGTTAACCCTGCATTCTGGTGCCAAACTTGTACAGTGTAAAACAATGCGATGTTAGAATGTTACAGCTAGACGCTTAACAACAGATAATCAATAGTGTACTCATACTTGCGTGCTTTGGACAGTACCGGAAACACTACGCATTGTATATAAACAGTAAATTCAGCGTTTGAGAGGAAAAATGTCAAATGCTGACAGAAAACACGGCAATTTGAGTGAAGAAGAGAGTTTTCATTCTTATCTTTATAGTCCGAAATGTCCATTCAGTAAAACTTGATAGTCAGCAATACGAGGATGCACAATGCTAGAGCTTTTATGTAAACAGGTCGTGTGCTGCATTTATCCAGTCAATGACACTGACACCGCAAATAAGAACGTTAACCCAGGGTTTAGGAATGTACGGTGTGAAACATCAGTTTATGAATACCCAGGATTAATTGTTAACCCAGGATGAATTATGAGCAGTGTGAAACATGAAGCAAGATAACCCAGGATTTCATTTACCCTGGGTTTAGAATGACCCAGGGTAACTAAGCCCTATGCAGTGTGTAATATAGCTGTTTGTGAATGTAAAAGGTCTGCAAAGTTTTAAAGATCAAAGTGCACAACAAATAAAGTTATTATCTCCTAGAAAAATAATCTGAACTGCCAAAACGAGTCGTCAGCAATTCCAGTTTCACTTTTCCTGTTACATACTGATGTAACAATGTAACAAATTTGCATAATGCCAGCCTATGGCCTTCATTGGCTGCCAGCGAACAGCGAACTTTGACCCGCCCTCAAACATTGTAGTTGTAGTTGTAATTGTAGTATTTTACAATATTACTGTTTTTAGTGTACTGTTTTTTTTTTTTTTTTTTTTTTTTTGATCAAATAAATGCAAGAGTGAGCATAATAGACTTTTTTTTCAAAAATGAACTTTTGAACAGTAGTGTATTTATACTTAAAGCAATGACATGGTCAATGTTTTGATACATCAGGTACATTATGACAAGTGGCAGAACAATGGACATGACCAAAGATTTCTTCATGCGACACAACTACTTCGGCCTGAAGGAAGAGAATGTGTTTTTCTTTCAGCAAGGCATGCTTCCTGCTGTGGACTTTAATGGGAAAATTATTCTAGAGGGCAAAGGCAAACTTGCCATGGCACCAGGTGAGTTTTTAAAAGCAAGACTAGCATCTCTGGTTGAAAAATTTAACCAACTTGATTCTTTTTTTTCTTTTTTTCTTTTTTTAAACCCCACATATGAGGTATGACAGTAAATAATTTACAGCATGTTGTCAAACAAAACGTCAAAGTCTCTTCAAGTAATCTTAACCACAGATGTTATTTTGCTCATAAATCAAAAAACACTTTTCTAAAAAACCCATTAGAAATTTCCTAAAGGAAGTCCTGGTTAATTAGACTTACAGTTAGCTCACAAAGTGATATCATGATCAAACAGCTTGCTTAGTCTCAGAATAATTATAAATACTGTGAATATTCAGCACTTGTATGTTTTCTCTGAATCTCCTTATTCAGACGGAAACGGGGGGCTGTACAGAGCTCTGGGGACACAGAACATTGTGAAGGACATGGAGACGAGAGGAATCTCCTACATCCACGTCTACTGCGTAGACAACATTCTTGTGAAAGTGGCCGACCCTGCTTTCCTTGGCTTCTGTACACTTAAAGGAGCAGACTGTGGTGCAAAGGTCAGTCTTTAACATACCTAGCCCTGCCCCTACAAGTATTTCCTCTTCTATGCATAATGCAGAAATTATTATGCAAATACAGTTCCATTACGAATGTGTCTTATCATTACTTGGTTTATTAGCATTAAGCTTTATCTGATCAACTTTTTATCCTTATTTGTGGCCTATTCCTTAATCTGCTTATTTTCTTATGTTTTTTTATGGAAAGTAAAAGTGGCACATATTTAAAAACAAGACCTATTTTGCTAGTCCACTAGATGGAGCAGCTGCTCAAAAAAAAACAGGATATACAGGAATTTACACTACCATTCAAATGTTTGGGGTCAGTATGATTGATTTTTTATTTATTAAAATTAGGAACACATTAAACTGATCAAAAGTGAAAGTTTTATAATATTTATAATATTTTATTAAAATTTATGATTTATTTTTTTATATATATATATATGTATATATATTTATTTATTTTATTATTCAACATTTAAATTATTACAAAAGATATCTATTTCAAATAAATGCTGTTTTTTTTTTTTTTTTTTTTTTTTTTTAAACTTTGTTTATCAAAGAATCCAGAAAAGAAAATGTATCACGGTTTCCACAAAAATGCAGAATAACTGCGTTCAACATTGTTGATTGTAAGAAATGTTTCTTGAGCAGCAAATCAGCATCTTTGAATGATTTCTGTAACATCATGTGACACTGAACACTGGAGTAATGGAGTAATGAAAATTCAGCTTTTTGCCATTACAAAAATTACATATTAAAGTAGAAAACAGTTATTGTAACTTGTAATAATATTTCACAAAATTACTCTTTTTACTGTATTTTGGATCAAATATATAAATAAACTTTTTTTTTTTTTTTTTTTTTTTTTAATAAATATTACTGACCCCAAACTTTTTAACGGTAATTTATGTGCAATTTTTTTTTTTTTTTTTTTTTTTTTTCACATTGGAATGACTTTGCATGGTTTACTGATTTTTTTTTATTTTTTATTTAAACATCATTTTTTATTTTGGGGGGCTTTTTGAACAAAGTAATAGTGAAAAACAGGAATTTTTTTCAGTTCTGACAATTTTCTTAATTTCTTTAATTTCTAATTAGCAAACTAGTCTCATCTAATTGTTAACCTAGTTGTTTAATGACGTTTATACGTTAGGAATGTTTTGATGGGACCCTGGGCTTAGCCACACATCCTATAGCAATGAATTGTGGTTCCTTTTTGAATGTAGTTTCAGGTAACATGTTCACATGTGCTTTTGCAGTCTGTGTACACAACAGCAAGAAGGGAAAAATACTTTTACAAGGAACAGTGGTTATTCTGGACATTTTAAATGGTCTCCAGTCAGGAGCTAAATTGCCTTTAAAACTCTTATATAACCAGCCTGGTGATGCAGGATACCAATTAATTTAACAATTATTCTCAATGTAACCTCACAGTCTTTGACGTATTGTAGTGGTTATGGTGCAATGGAAACCAAATTGCTAAGCTGAATAAGGCATTTTTATCATACATGTTTAGTGTTAATTTCTTTTTTTTTTTTTTGGTTTGTACACTTCCCATTTGCATTATCATTCAACTCCGATATCCAATACATATGAAATGATTCACACTTCAGTGTAGGTGTGTTCCCGAGGACTCTTATTTAACACAAGAAGGAAACTTGCCACGTTTTACTTGTGTGACCAGTTAGTCATGTAATGACTATAGAATTTCATGTCATCTGGAAGTGCTTGTTTTGTTTCATCTGAGCATATATTACTTATCGTATTTTTGCCGCTCCGATTCTGATTCTTTTTCTCTGTTCTCTCTGAATTTAGAGAGAACAGAGAAATCTCTCTGAATCTTTTTTGGTTGTTATTTGAAAGTGAAGAATCGTTTTTTTGTATTTCCCAGTGTGAACAAAATGCCTTGAAAGCGTCCTTTGATTCTGCCTCAGAATAATTAGCTTACAATATGTGATTCATGAAAGTATTTGCATGTGATATTTGGTTCAAACATAAATACTCAACAGCTGGTTTTGAATACTGAGCTTTCCGAAGCTGCTAGTAATTAAACAGTTTCTGCGTGACAGGGGGACGTTGGTAAGAAAATTTGGACCCACCCACCCCTCATAATTTCTGAAGCATGCACTTAAAGTGGCTTTAGCTCGAAGCCTCCCACCAATGCTAACCCTTCATCAACCAAGAAGTTTGTAATTTGTTACTCAGATGAATGGAAAGGGTTTTCTGCTTTTGCCTCTGCTGTAATTTAGCACAGACCTCAGGCAAACACAACACACAGGGGTGTGTGGGCCATTCAAACTCTGCAGCTAGTTTAGTACTTGTCGTTTCAGTATTGATAAATTTTGTCTTTCCAACTTAAATTCATTTAAATGTTATAAAAAAGACAGCTTTAACAAATTATTGTAGACTTGGTTTTATTACTTGACAAGTTATGACAAATTGCAATCCGTTGACATGGCACAATCTTTATGACAGCTGATAAATGCAAAAAAATCTGCTTTAATCATTAACAAGAGTTTACAGGGGTTGTTACATTAAATTGTTTTTGTTCTCTTGTGTATTTCCCCTTACAAATCTCCGACAGTAAACTGATGTCTCGTTCTGTTTATGACATACTGACACAAAGGACAAATGCTTTGAAACGGCCGCTTTGTCGCGTCCAGTGTAGACGGCTTTTAGCGACCAGTCGCGTCCCGTGTAGACACGTTGTAAGTGAATTTAGGCATCAACACATTATAATGTACGTTACCTTTCAAAGGTTTGGGCTTAGTAAGATTTTTATTTTAAAATTTGTAAAAAAAAAAAAAAAAAAAAAATTGAGTCTTATGATCACCACGGCTGTTTATTGTGAAATACTATTACAATTTACAGTAATTGTTTATGTTTTTATATATATATATATATATATATATATATATCAGATATCATTCTGTTATGATGATTTGGTCTTCAACTAACATTTCCTATTATTATCACAGTTGAAAATAAGTTGAGCCGTTATAATATTATTTTCCAGGATTCTTTGTTTTATAGAAAGTTCAAACGAACAGTATTTATTTGAAATATATATTTTTTGTAACAATATACAATTCTTTACTGCCACTTTTGTTCAATAATACATCCTTGCTGAATGAAAGTATTATTTTAAAAAGGAAAATCTTACTGATCCCAAACATTTGAACATTAGTGTAGGTTCTTTTTATTTTCATGTTATCGTCGATAAATGGCTATTATTAAAAAATTTTCTATAAAAAAAAAATAATAAATAAAAAAATACTTAACATAATGTACGCTATGAAAAATGGATATAAATTTCAAAACCTGTATTTATATTAAATTTAACAGTAATTAAATTGTTAGTGTTATTAAAGTGTTAGTGTTTCTAAAAATTCACTTTATGTGAGTGCTACATGATCTAAATGTAAAAAGTGCATGTCTAGGAAAGTATTGAATTAACTGATACTTCTTTTTTTCTTCTTCTTCTTTCTTTTATTTATTTATTTATTTATAAAGCACATTTAAAAACCACCCAAGGTTGACCAAAGTGCTGTACAGATCAAGAAAAAAATGAAATGTGTCAGTGTTGTACTGAAGTCAAACATGTAAAGCTTCTGATTGGCAGGTTGTGGAGAAGACCAATCCAACAGAGGCAGTGGGCGTGGTCTGTAAAGTGGATGGGCGTTATCAAGTAGTGGAGTACAGCGAGATCACCTTGGCAACGGCAGAGAAGCGAAGCACCGATGGTCGGCTTATGTTCAGTGCCGGCAACATAGCTAATCACTTCTTCACCCTTACATTCCTCAAAGATATTGTGAGGTTAGTCAATCCTCAGAGAGTGCTTCATGCATTATATGAGCCTGCTATTAATGTCACTGTAATTTTTTTAATTAATATTTTTAATTTATTTTTGGCAAAGTATATAGGTCAATTTGATTACTCATCTGTGAATCACAGCTTTAGGAGCCATTTGATGATATTTTGTTGCTAGGCAATGATCTCTGTAACATATTAAACAGTACAGTTATTTCTATGAGCTATTTCCAATGAGCTTTGCCATCTTGTAAATACTAGACAGGATGGAGCTGACTTTAATGTGTGCTGAGAATGAGGTAAAGTCAGGAGAGGAACATCTGCAGTTTTTGAGTGTCTGGTATTTTAAACACAGATGACTTTGCCAGACGTGTTCTCTTATTGTCATTTTTATGAAATTTTAACTGAAAGAACATGCTTCACTTTTCTGTCTGTTACTGTCTGCCTGTCCATCCCTCTGTCTTTATACCTCTATATCTTTGTTTTAGGACTCACGAGCCACAGTTGCAGCACCATGTGGCACAGAAGAAAATTCCCTACGTGAACACACAAGGGCAGCTAATCAAACCTGACAAACCCAATGGGATTAAGATGGAAAAATTTGTCTTCGACATATTCCAGTTTGCCAAGTTAGTGTCAGGACTTTTTTTTCCATTCCTGTTTTTAATATGTGTGCTATTAGGTGGAATGGTCCTCATTTACCCACGTTTCAGTGAGTTCGAATTGACTGATGGGCATTCTACAGGTTTTACACAATATGCAGTGTAGATAGTGTGCTGTACTTTTGTTTTTGTTTTTTTTCCCCCTTTGAAACACACAAGTAGCTATCAAAATGTCAAAGCAACTCTTTTCAATGACACCCCTGCTCTGGTTCACACTATTATGAGATATGAAGATCCAGAGAGCCTCCAAAAACTCTTAAAGACTATAATTAAAGCTAGCTAATTATATACAACATAACAATGTTATTTATAGCATCTTTTTGGCATGCTAAAGAAGTTAAAATTATATCTGAACTGGCTTAAAATTGTCAAAATCAAATCCAAATATCAAATGCTTCAAAAAGTTTGGGATCAGTGAGATATTTTAATGTTTTTAAAATAAGTCTCTTCTGCTCACTAAGGCTGCATTTATTTGATCCAATATACAGTAAAAACAGTAATAATTGTGAAATATTATTACAATTTAAAATAACTGTTTTCTATTTGAATATATATTTTAAAATGTATCCCTGTGATGGCAAAGCTGATGATCAGCTGATGATCAGCTTTGCCATCACAGGGATACATTTTAAAATATATATTCAAATAGAAAACAGTTATTTTAAATTGTAATAATATTTCACAATTATTACTGTTTTTACTGTATATTGGATCAGCATCATTACTCTAGTCTTCAATGTCACATGATCCTTCAGAAATCATTATAAAATATGCTGATTTGCTGCTCAAGAAACATTTATTCTTATTATCAATGTTGAAAACCGTTGTGTACATGTTTGTGTATTGTGTGTGTATATATATATATATAATTTTGACCTTAACTAAACTTTTAAAATAGAGTGGTGCAGGGATGACGTCAAAGCCCAGAAGACTAATTCGCCACTGTTCCCTCGAGATTTTCATATGGGGTTTTATGATGGGTTTTTTCAATTTATGAGTAAAATAAAGCCTATGATAAACTTAACTTGGCGATACGATGACGTTTTGTTCTACAACATAATGTCACGCACACCCATACTGAAAACGTGAATTTTGAAGCAGTTACGTACATTTTTGAAAACATGTTTCTAATAAGTAAATAGATAAGGCCGTCAAAGTCTTATCCAGTTATGTTTACCACAAGCTTCATTTTACTCATAAATTGAAAAACTCCATTACAAAACACATTAGGAGAATCTCAAGGGAACCAGTGGCGAATTAGTCTTCCAGGTTTTAATGTTATCCCCGCACCTCTCTATGGAGGAAAGTCCCTCCGGGTGGGCATTCCTGTAAGGGTGTGACGTCACATCAAAACTATAAATTGTTGGAAATTGTTTTTAAAAAAAACTTTTATTTGACATAATACGTTTTGCTTCAGGCATTGTTCAATCAGTTATAACTTATTAAAACTTTTTTTTTGTGTATGGCAGAAAGTTTGTGGTATATGAAGTTCTGAGAGAAGACGAGTTTTCTCCATTGAAGAATGCAGACAGTCAGGATGGGAAGGATAATCCCACTACAGCCCGTCACGCCCTCATGTCCCTGCATCACCGCTGGATCTTAAATGCAGGAGGGCATTTCGTTGATGAGAATGGAACACGTATACCTGCTATACCCAGGTGAGACAAATACTCAGGAATGAAAATTCTGTCAGTATTTACCCAACTTAGTGTTGTTTTAAACCTCTATGGTTTTTTTTTTTTTTTTTTTTTTCCATGGAACACAAAATGAGAATTTCTGAAATACTCACACAGCTCTTGTCCATATGGATGTAGGCTTATGGATTTTTTTTTATTATTATTTCTATTTTTCTTGTTTATTTTTGGATCTTGACAGACATTATACCACTGTATGTAAAAGAGCTCTGTGAAAATTCTCCTTTTGCGTTCCACTGCAAAAATATCAGCATACAGGTTTGGAAAACCATGAAGGTGAGTAAATGATGACAGAATTTTCATTTTAGGCTGAAATACCTTTTTAAACTCCACTCTTTTGTTGTTGCTGCATACATTTCCATCCCACCTGTGTTTAGTTTCACTCCCAGTTATCTTCAGTTATAGTGTAACCTCACTATATTTCCTGTGTAACATTTCTAGACATGGACCAGCAGGAACAGTCACTCCTGAAGTCAGCCAGAAGTAACTATTCTCACTGTCGTATGTAGTGCATGGTGATGGGGCTTCGCTCTTTGTAGATTCCGTGTAGCTATTAGAGCTCAGTGGGAGAAGATGTCCAATCCCAGACAGGCCATAGTAAAGGTTGGCATCTTTTAACTGGCTCTGACCCAAAAAGCAGCTACTAACGGGCAGAATAATATGCATGCTGGGAAATGAGCATCTGGAATGCTGAACAGAACAAGGCTGCTCATCACTATAACAAGTAATCTGGTTTAGGTGCTTATAATCAAGTTTTCTTTCACTGCACAATGACAGAAAATGGCAGAATTTTGTATTATGAATGTTTAAATGCATTAAGAATGATTGCATTTTGCATAAAGTGATTGTGGTCGTCTAAATTGTTTTTAATGGGTGAATCATCTGTAATCAAATTAATTTTTTTTTTTTTTTTTTAATAAAGGTCTAACCTTCTACGTTTTATTTTTTTATTTTTTTTTATTGATCTGAAGTCTGATTGTCTAAAATCATTTCATATCATATATGATACATAATTCATGCTTGATCTGAAATGGCCATACAAATTAAAAAAAAAAAAATCTATAACCCATTTTGGTGCTCTTCCTATCACAGCCTGAAGGATGGAACAGACCTGCCAATCAAATGTGAGATCTCTCCTCTTGTGTCTTATGGTGGTGAGGTAAGAGTCATAAAGGTCTATTTTTAATCTGAGTAATAATCCCAGAGTAATTTTACCTAATCTATGGTTTAGGTGCAAGAGGAAAACATTTTAGGCCACATACTCTACTTGCTAGTTTCTATTTTTAAAAAATACAAATACAAAAAATGAAGAATTAATAATAATCTGTCTTGATTCCTAGGGGTTGGAGCATCTTGTGAATGGACAAGCTTTCCAGCCCACTCTGGTCATTGATGAGAAAGGCACCCATGAGCTCGTGAAGAACGGCCTGTGAACATACTGCTGGCGACTGCACTTGAAACCAAAATGAAGACTCTTTATCTCTTTATCCTCTTCTTCTCACTTCTTGCCAGAGTGGAGGAAACTGAAATTCTTGTACAATAAATTGAAGAAACGGGGGCAGAAGGCTAATCACAATCAAACCATTTTATGATCAAACTATTTATTTTGCGAAGAATTATTTTTATATTAATGTGCATTTCTTTCTTTATTGAATTGGAGCTTATGAATTTAGCTGTTTAACATATAGATGTAAAACATTACATCAAATGATACACAATGCTATATACTGTGGGTTGCATGAATGGACACTGTTAAGATTCTTTTACAAAATGTACATACATGTAAAAACTGCACAAAACAAAGTGTATGTCTGTTTTTAACAGGTATGTTTTTCGACCAGAAAAAGTGAATGAGAATGTGACATTGCGTCGGACTTTCCAGCACAGGGTTTATGGGGGATGTTCTGATTGGTTGGAGTCTCTTGCTGACACTGAGAGTGCTTTAGAAAGTGTGCACTGAGACACCTACTCTTTCTCCTCTCTCTTTTACACTCTTCCTATCTCACTTGCAATCTTTAGGACATCTCTTTTCTGATTAGCCTTTGTCTACACCGTCTATGTTAGTTTATATGTGCACATCCATGTATAAAATAATTTATCATGAAATATTCATTTGTTTATTTACTTTATTTTCTGCGTACTTATTGCTTTTCTCAGTAATCATTTATAGGAATGTCTTGACTTGCATTTGCACAAGATGCATGGAAATTGGAGAGTTGCATTGCATTTAACTTGACATTTAAGAAAATGAAAATGTCCATATTGCTGAAATTTTCTTGACTTTAAAGTGTTAGTTCACCCAAAAATGAAAATTATGTCATTAATCACGCACCTTTGTGTCGTTTCACACCCGTAAGACCTCCGGAACACAAATTAAGATATTTTTGATGAAATCGGAGAGGTATCTAACTCCTCCATAGACCGCAATATAATCAACACTTTCAAGGTCTAGAAAGGTACTAAAGACATTGTTAAAACATTCAACGAGACTGCAGTGGTTCAACCTTAAATTTACGAAGCGACGAGAATACTTGTTGTGCGCAAAACAAAAATAATGACTTTATTCAACAATATCTTTTCTTCTGTGTCATTCTTATACGTTGTTTGAGTCCAGCGCTTCCAGGTTCTACATCAAAATGCCGACTCATTATTGGCCGGCTCCTGCGTCAGCATCACACGCATGCGTTGTGCTGTTTACATGTGCAGCTTTGGCCAATACTGAGCTGGCATTCGGACATAAACACGGAAGCCTTCACTGTTACTGCATCACCTGCGTAAGGAGGATGACAGGGAAGAGAAGAGATTGTTGAATAAAGTCGTTATTTTTGTTTTGGCACACAAAAAGTATTCTTGGTTCATAAAATTAAAGTTGAAGCACTGCAGTCACGTCTACTGTTTTAAAAATGTCTTTATTACCTTTCTGGACCTTGAAAGTGGTGATTATATTGCTATGGACCAGTCATACATTTCGGATTTCATCAAAAATATCTTAATTTGTGTTCCGAAGATGAACGAAGGTCTTATAAGTGTTGAACGACATGAGGGTGAGTAATTAATGACACAAATTTCATTTTTGGGTGAACTAACCCTTTAAAGCCGAGGCAAATGATTCTTAGATTGAAGCATGACGTATGAACAGGCATATTTCAAAATCTCTTTTCAGCATGATTTTTTTCCCCCCATTCAAGTACATTGAAAACATTTTGCTGGGATTCTTGGACTTGTATTGCCTTAAATTGGCAATGAAAGCATCAGTTCTTGCCATTTCATTTGATTCTCCAGGAATTCTGAGATGATTTCTGTGTACCCTAATACAAATAAGCTCAATAGAGAAATGAAAAACATATTTTGAACGTATCTGTTTATACTAATCACGTGGTTGAAAATTAATAGAACTATGTCTTGACCTAAGTGCATCAACCTCAATCCTGTTATAAACATCCCACAAAGCTTGTGACTGGGAAATTAGAGAATATTTTTTTGCAAATGAATGTGCAATGTTGGAATCAAGAGGATGTTTTAAATAAAAGGCCTCTAAGATATAAATCTATTTCACTCACCCAAACGATGGTTTGGGATTAAATATAGGCGATCTGTGACTTGGAATATCCTCTTCGTATCTTGCCACTTTTGTGCCCTTGAGGAAGAACATCAACTCAGACAGAAGGTTAGTGCAATAAATGTACTGTATCTGGCTTTGGATAATGACAAGTAACTCCGAGGCCATTCTTTAGACTTTAATTGTGGTCAAATGTTTGCTTGTTTTTTAGTGGTAATCAAATGAGGCCATGTCAGTATACAGAATTGTGTTTCTTCAGATCAGTGAAGTTTTGAATTCTTATTGCACACGTTTTCTTTTATAACAGTAGTTCTGTATCAGTTTTCCATCTATAAATTATTATTGAATATCCAGGCTGTCCCTAGCCAAAGCTAATGGTTAAAAAAAAAAAAAAAAACCCACTGAAAAAAGTTGGGACTGCTTTTCTCATTATCTTGCAGATTGATTTTCCTCTATAGAGGTGGAGGAGAGATTTAAAGGGGAAGGCAAACTAAATTCATAAGTCACTAAATCACAACTACCTAATCACAATTTTGTTAAATAGTTGAAAAAATTGGTATTTTAAATCCTTCTTACTATGTGAAGTTCAATTGATAAACAATTCCAGAGTTACAGCCAGAACTGAGACCTACCCATACTTCTACAAGAATTAATTAATTGGTTTTATAGTAGGGTATAACAGGACAAGAAATGCAAACCAACATACATGTGGAAAGGAAAATTCACTGCTTTTCAATACATTTTAAATGACTACCTACTCCCACTAACATTAGTGGGAGCCAACACATGACAGTGGAAAATAACTGATCATATGAACATAAAATGTTCAAAACATTTTGAAAGGTGTTATAAACCTAATACTTGCTGTTTCTATCACCTCACTTCTAATTTTTATTTATTTATTTTAAATATGTAGTTGAACTATAAAATAGAGAAAGCACATTCAAGAAAATCTCCTCTGATTGGTCACGGGAGTCTGACTTAATTGAAACCTTCTGTATGGCAGGAAGAATTCTGGGACTTTGGCATTTTCCCAAGAATCCTCAGAATGTTAGTTTTTTTAGACTCTCTCTTCCCCCTCTCTCTCTTTTCCCTCTCTCTCTCTTTTCCCTCATCCAGCGGTGTCTTACATCAGCTTACTGTGCCTGAATGTGAGAACTGAGAGAACTTCGTAGAGAAAGAAAAACCCTTGTTTTTATCCTCCTGTTACTCATACATTACTTGGAATTAGGAAAGCCCTGGACAAATGGTCTGAAAAAAAGCAACCCAAGCAGTAAGTTTGCATTATGTCTGTATTTTTCTTTGTTTTCTTTTATTATTTAATTTAAAGGAGGTCGGTAATTACCTCTGTTTGATTTATGAGAATGTGTATATGAGTGATTGTGATGGTTTTAAGATGATTTGTTGTGTATTAGTGCTCTGCCGTTGTCTTTGTGTTAAAACTTGAATTGGACAGCCACTGTTTGCATGGCAGACTAAAATAGCGGATAGCAGAGCAACTTGATCCAGTGAACTTTTGCAAACCAGCTGTTCTGAATTTACTTTTTTTTTTTTTTTTTTACAAGGTAGCTATCATACATGTTCTAGCTTGTTGAATTTCACATAAGTGTACTCAAAGTATTTTTATTCTGCTTGGAAATTATATTGTATTAGTTTCGCCTGTTGTCCCTCGATCAGGACTTTCTTTCTCCTTCTCTTTTATGCAGCTTTGTGAAGATATAAATGTGGCCCTTTTTGTAGTTTGTAGTATCAAATTAAGAATGCAATATTTGTATTATAAAAGCTCTTTAAGTTTACGTGAGGTATAAATAACGTACAGTGGCCCTAAAAAGTATTTGGACAGATGAGCCTGTCTTAAATGTATGTACAATGTATAATTACAAGTTTTTGATATCTTGATAATCACACCTTTAAAGCAAAATGGTCCACAAAAAATTTAAGTTTTTAAATTATAAAACATACTGTTCAATAGTATTAGTATAATTATCATAAATTATGAATTTTACCTGTGGTTACTTTGATAGACACCTGACTGAACTTGAGGGGATTTCCTCTAAAAAATAACTTGAGACAACTTGTTTAATCATGAGAAAAGGTCATTTGTTTTGACATTTTTAAGTGTCCAAACACTTTTGGGGCCACTGTATATCCTCCCACTGTGCAAATCAACCTGGTTTGTGTAGGACGCGATTCATGACCTCACTACCGGCATTACTCAATGATGACCTTTCCAAGACCTTAACATATGATTCATCTGAACTGCGAATCAGTTTTATACATTCCGTAAGCGCTTATGTATGAAGACGCTAGAGCTTTATTTGCAGCCAAAGCTGTTGTGTGCTATATTTTTAATGTTTTGTTCAGATAGCAAAAAGGCTACAATGAGGCTGGTAGTTTTGTCAGGATATACAGTACACTGATTACAGCTGAACATTTGAAATAATAATGCTTTAATACATTTACATTTCATATACATTAATGTAATTGATCTACCCATCAACTATGGGAAAGGGTGGGAAAAGATTTCCAAGCCTTTAGGATTGTTTATAAGCAATTTAGCTCAGTTGCAGATCAAGGTAAGGAGAAATACTGATCTTCAATCTCTTTCAGACCCTTTAGTGGATAAAGAGACTGCACAGAGACCCCCTGGTACATATTGTATAACACTGAATGTTGCATTCAAGCCAGGCCTACAGTATAGTAATGCATATACTACCATATTAATGCATTTCCATATTTTGTTATTATGATGCTTACATTGCAAAGCTATTATAAATAATAATTCTTAGACTTGTACATTACATTTTACTATTTTGATTTGGAACAATGAAACCATTATCTGAAGTTCAGCTTAACTTTACATTTGGCTGCAGTAATTTAATATTCTATTTGTGTATTTGTTTTACGCTACAGTCTAAGTACACTGCAAAAAATAATTGGATAAAAATGTATCCAAATTAAGTGAGTTTATGCTTAAAACAAGAAAAAATATCTATCAAAGGAGTAAGAATTAGGTTTTGAATTAGGTTTATTTTTCTGACCCCACTGTTAGAGCTTTTTTTTTTTTTAACTCACTTGATTTTTATTTTAAAATATTAAGTCATTTTGGTTCTCGAGTAAATGTATCTTGTTTGAGATATTTGTACTGGACAACAAGGCAAAATACTAAGAAAATTATTTTTGCAGTGTATTTATTTTGGCAGAAATCCTTAATTTTGTAATCTTAGCTGACACGTTTAGTTTAATTGGCATTAACCTTTCCAATTCATGGGAAGTCAGTAAATTGCATTATTCCCACTGTACTAGACATCCCAGCTCTTGATACAGTACCACTTGGATCAATGTATTGCTGTAAAATCAGAAACGATCTCACTTTTCTCACTGTTACATTGATTCAAGGTCTAGAGACTGTGTAACAAGAAATAATATGTTTGTTAGTGTTCATATACCTTACACGCTCTCTAAAAAATATAAAGGTTGTAATATATTTATATATATATGAATATTTCATTCATTATACAGTTTATTCACTATAGTTTAAAAAAATGGTAATAAAATATGACAAGATCTCAGAGTTAAATGTGTCAGAAAAAAATAATCTTAATTATGTCAGATAACACTTAAGCAAAACATGTTTGTTTGTTTTTTCACATGTTTATCAGTTTTACTGGTAGTCCACTGTATGAAGAATTTTTGGGTGTAATATGTCATAGTTTTTCTTTATTTTGCTATCCTCACTTACATAAATGAACTACAGTGTCCTGCACCCACTAGTAAAAATATATCAAAAATGTCTGAATAATTTTTGGTTTATTTTTGGTATATATATATATAAATGGCTTCTATGTTGGCTGCAGTCATTTTTATATTGGCAGTTATGATTCGGATAAGAGTGAGCATGGCAAGCTAAAGTGTTCCCTGATTAGTGTAGTGTGTATGTGCAAATCTGCTCTTTTGGAAATATATGTTGACGTTTCAGTAAGAAAGCACCCACTGCTTGCTTTGAGTCTTGTATGATTCATGCAACACTTCATAAACTGACTGTTGCTTTTCAAAAAGAAAATAGAAAATGATTTTTCCACTGGCGGAGTTGTTAGGTGTAATTTAAGTCTGAAAGCTCAGGAGAGAGTATATGTTACATTCCAATGTGTTTTGTGCAGGTGCACATATGAAGTTCACCAGAAAACGGCTTCATTCAAACTATGACCCATTGGACCATATAGCTTTACACCGTAAATAGCACTCTAAAATCTGAACGTGATCTTCAGCTCTAAGAATTCTAACAGCTGACTGCTTAATTCATTTTAAATCATTTTAAATTGCATATGATTGTGCGAAGCCCCAGAGCTCTCTTGTCTCACAAAGACCATTTCATGAAATTAAATAGGCAAGATTTTGACTATTTCTATTTTTTCCAACAAATAACTATTTCTTTTTTCAAAGCATTTTCTTACAATCTAATATTAGCAGATTTTGTTTCATACTGTTTGTGGCCTTTGAATCTTTTGATTATCTAATAGCATCACTACATGCTAACAGTACAGTATATGACACCTTTGTCAATATTACGTTTTCAGTCACCTGTGCTTTAGGTTAGATGAAAACCTTTACTCATCACAAAACCTCATGATTCTGTAACATGTGTCGTTGCACTTGCATCTGTTTTTGCTATCACTTGGCTCTAATTTTGCTGGAACTGCCATTTGATTTGGATTTATGCATTTCCATGAAAGTAAAATATCTGCATCGCTATGACCATTGCTTTAGGGAGGTATGAAAGAGGTTTCAAATGAAAAACACATGGTCTTTCTCTTCATACCTAAATTTACAGGCGTGTAAATATCAGCCTGGCGAATAAGATCCATTTACTCCAGCGGTAAGTTGAATGCCAAATAAAATGCACTATTGTATTTTAGAGCTAAATTACACTGAGACACTATGACAAAGAGAGAAACTCTTATAAAAATGTTTAGAATGAGTGGCGTGAATGCTTACATCTCTGCAAGATATTTAAATACATCATTATGAAGTTTCCACTGCCTTCATTTTTAAATTATATGATTAAAATCTTGACAGTTATTTACAGTGAGCAGTGAAGGGAGGCTCTAAAGTGCAACCGAAAGTGCATATAGTCATCTTGATAGGTGCCGTTTGAAAAGCCCTTCACTGTCATTTTCTGGTTATTTGGTTGGTTAAGTGCTGATCCCAGATCTCGGAAAGCTCTCGCTTGCAGGGCCACAAATTGAAACCAGATTTTGACACTGATGCATGATGATATTTAATTGAGGCCTTTAGATAATGTATGACCTATCTGTCCTCCAATCTATATAAAGCTGTCATTAGCTTCTCTGTTGTATTCTGTAATGAAGGTTAGAGAATTGTTTATGTCCAGAGCAAAGCTTATATGGAGACTATTAAACCTACATAAACAATTATATTGTAAATTATTATTAAAAATGAAAACAAAATAAGTGTGACACAAAAATAAAAAACTAAATATTTAATATAATAATTATAATATATAATCATTATTTTAAAGACTTTGTAATGCAAGCATCATATTAAACTATGTAACTGAGTCAAGGACCAAGTCCAAGTGCATTACTTCCTTGTAAAATAATTTGATAAATTTATGACATATTTCACTTTATTCTATAAAACCTACTTAGTTTGAATTAATTTTAATACAGTGCTCAGCGTAAATGAGTACATCCCCTTTGAAAAGTAACATTTTAAACAATATCTCAATGAACACAAAAACAATTTCCAAAATGTTGACAAGACATAACATCTGTTTAACTTCTAACATAAAAATAAGGTTAATAATATAACTTAGAGAACAAAATTTTCAGTTTTACTCAAATTAGGGTGATGCAAAAATGAGTACACCCCACTGAAAGTCTCTGGAGCAAAGCTAAATTTTAGACTACAAATGTTTAATTTAACAAGAATTCAACCACAGGTGAGTCTCATTATTCATTACACAGGTGTTCAGCAGACAGTTGACTATAAAAGGATGTTAGAACCCCTTCCCATTTCATGCTGTCAGCAATGGCACCACATGGAAGAGAAATGTCACAAGACCTGAGAAAGAAAATTATTTCTTTACACCAGAAAGGTGAAGGCTACAAGAAGATCAGCAAAGCTTTACTTATCAGTCAGAATACTGTAGCAAAAGTGGTACAAAAATTTTAAAAAGATGGAACTGCAACCATCTCACAGAAAAGTCCAGGTCCACGGAAGTTAACACCTTGACAGGAGCGTCTTCTGATGAGAAGGGTTGAAGAAAATCGACATGCAAGTTCACTGCAGTTATCTAAAGAAGTTGAAAGCCAAACTGGGGTGACTATTTCCCGTGACACAATACGGCGTACACTGCAGAGGAATGGCATGCGTGGGTGCCGTCCACGAAAGAAGCCTCTCCTAAAGCCCAGGCACAAAAAAGCCTGCCTAGAGTTTGCCAGGGCCCATGCTGACAAAGATGAAGACTACTGGGACTCTATACTCTGGAGTGATGAGACCAAGATAAATGTTTTTGGAACTGATGGCTTCAAAACTGTATGGCGTCGCAAAGGTGAGGAATACAAAGAAAAATGCATGGTGCCTACAGTGAAACATGGTGGTGGCAGTGTCCTTATGTGGGGCTGCATGAGTGCTGCTGGTGTCGGGGAGCTGCATTTCATTGATGGCATCATGTATTCACAGATGTACTGCTCTATACTGAAAGAGAAGATGCTACCATCACTCCGTGCCCTTGGTCGTCGTGCACTTTTCCAACATGGCAATGATCCTAAACACACATCTAAGGCCACTGTTGGATTTCTGAAGAAGAACAGGGTGAAAGTGATTCAGTGGCTCTTGATCTGAACCCAATCGAACACCTATGGGGAATTCTGAAGAGACAAGTTGAGCATCACTCTCCATCCAGCATCCAGTCTCTAAAAGGTCATTCTTGAAGAATGGAAAAAGATAGATGTTGCAAAATGTCGCCAACTTGTTCATTCCATGCCTAGAAGACTTGGTGCTGTCATTAAAAATCATGGAGGCCATACAAAGTACTAGATGTAGTAGTTTTTGTTGTGGGGTGTACTCATTTTTGCATCACCCTAATTTGAGTAAAACTGAAAAATGTGTAATCTAAGTTATATTATTAACCTTACTTTCATGTTATAAGTTAAACAGATGTTATATTAAACTTAGTCTTGTCAACATTTTGGAAATTGTTTTTGTGTTCATTGAGATATTGTTTAAAATGTTACTTTTCAAAGGGGGTCTACTCATTTACGCTGAGCACTGTACATTTAAATAATACATATTTTATGTTTTGTTAACATAAACCCCCAAAATGTCAGGTGGTGCAACTGTCCGAACAAATGAGCAGACTAAGAAAACTATTTAAAATGGTGTTTTAATAATAAAAAAATTAAAAACTAAATACTATGGCATCATTTTAGGTTTGAAACCTTTCATATAAACAAATTTTATAAATATCAGTAGTTATAAAAGCTGTTGAGATAATTGAAAAACTTTTGTCCAGCAAAATTTGTATATTCTCAAATGTCAGGGTGGCACAACTGCAAATATGGCTCGTTTATTATGAACTGACAAGGTAATAACAGTAAACATGATAATGCCTCTTCCAGAGGACCCCAATTGATCCTTGTGGCAGAGGTTTGTAGATCTCTCTCAAATACTGGTAAAAACTGCTAATTTCAAGTATGGGTAAGCTTGTACACTTTCCATGTCAGGTGGTACAACTACAGTATATACATACAACTATTTGGTTGTACCGCATGACATAAAAACAGTCAAAAATGAATTTAAACACTGAAATGTTATTTAACAACTAAAACTTGTTTAAACACATTGTTCATGACTCAAAAATATCCATTACATCAGTTTTAAAAAAAGATTTTTTTTAAAAAAACACCTTTTTTGAAGCTTTATTTGACCCAATTACATTAATATGAAAAGACCCAATTACATTAATATGATACTACTGTATGCATCCTTTACTCTCTATACACCAAAAAGTCCTTGACCTGAAAAAGACTCCTGTTCTAAACATTATTACTATACATGACTCAAATATCCTCGATGTGGCACAGGAAAAAGTGCATAAAGATAAAAGCTTTGCATATAAAATGTGATTTACTCTTTATTGCTGTAGTTTTCAGAGCACATTAAGAAAATACTTACCTTACATGTTTGTCCCAAATGCTAATTCAGCTGTAAAAATGGACTAGCATTTGCATAGATACTTGTTGCGATACCTTGCTGTGTGCCCGACTATGCATTTAAATTCAAAGAGCACACTGTGTCCTCATTGCAAAATCACTGACACTATTTTTGACTTTCATTTCCTTTTTCCTGATATGGGCCTCATGCTGTTTATGAGGTAACCAGGCTCTGTGCGAGGCCACGTTTTACTTTAAAAGCGATCTTCACCTATTGCATCTGAATCTTGTTGACTAAAGTGCCTAGAAGACCGTGTGTAATATGTAATTGACTCGTTTTGCCAAGTTGCACTGAAGAGCCAGTATTGTGGTTTGGAATCAGCTAAATCCTACTATATTTACACTAAGAGGTCTCACGAGGGGCACGGCCTTTTTGTGCACTATTGGCGCTCTGTGCTGTGAGGTGTAATGTTTAATAAGTTCCTTCAAATCACTGATGGTTTCTCTTTAAATACTGTTATCAGATAAAAAGGTGTTTAGTGTGATTTTCTGGAATTACATTTTCTCAGTAGTAGTATTCTACCGTGTTACTGAGAGTCTGTTTATGGTTAGAATCTCTGGGATTGTTGCTCTTTAGGGAAAATGTATTTATCACCACAAATCTTCTGTTAAATAGACATAACACGTATTTATTTTTTTCCCTTTTTAGTTTAAGCTTTTCTTTATAATAATTATAGTATAGGGCTGCTTCCTATTTATACTTTGAAAATATTAGAAACAAAAAAAAGCTATTTAAAAATATGAATAATCAAACTTGATTCTAAAATGTTTAAAATGATTACTTTTTAACTATAATTATAAGAAAAATATTTCAGAGCAGTTGAGCACAATAATCTTCAGAATTAAGGCCTGTTCACACACAAAAAAAAAAACGATATAATGATAAATATATAGTTCTAAAAATCGTTCTAAATATAAAAAAATAAGAGATTCCACACCATAACTATGGAGATAATGGAGCAGAGAAACGATATCGTTGGAATTGGATTTTGTACAGCTGATGAGTGATAAAAACACTGACAGCAAATCAGAATCCATTCCGCTTTAAAGAGCTCAAACATTTAAAGTAATAGATGACAAAACTGCAGCGCACTCTTAGAATAAACAGAGCATTATCGTTTATTGGTGTGGACGCTAATATAGTTATCATTATGGTTATCATTATAGTTATCGTTCTTGGTGTGAATGGGCTTTTAATCATATTTGAAAGAAATATTTAGAATGGCAACACTCGCTGCTGTTTGCAAGCTTGAGCCCTCCAAATTAGATCATTAAAATATTTCATTCTTTTTTTCTTATATAATTAATCACCTTGTTAAAAACGAATGCAAAGTTCTTGTGAGACTAAATAACTTTAAAAGTTGAGTATTTAAATAATAAAGCTTTTTAATGTGAAACTTCAATGAGTAAAGACACATGGTGACCAGGCATAAAAAGGCCTTTAGATAAACTGATGGTTCTACTAACACTCATAGTAAATGGAGATCCGCTTTCACTGTGTTAAAGGGGCCTTTAAGTTCTGGTTGCTTCAGACTAAGGGCCTTTTTACACCACTTCATGCGTTTTTACTGATCAGATAGCTATCTGATTTGTTCACTTGGCCACATAAATGTGTCTCTGCAAAACGGATATAAATTCGATCTTCAATTCCCACGCTATATGCAAATTTAATGGAGTTCACGTCAATGAAAGCAACAGATATGAGCTGCATTTTACTTATCATCAGCTAATTTCAAGATCAAAGGAGAAATAGGAGAAAGAGCGGCATTAGCAAGAGTAACATGAAGATTTAGTCTCACTACTTTAGATGGCAAAAGTGTTTTTGTTCTCCAAACTTCCATGTTGCAATGTGGAATATTCCTCGCATTAAGACACTACAACAAATATAATATGAAAAAAAAAATCATGATGGATATTCTTTACGCTGGTATAGCAGATGTGCTTTCACAGAGAGACAGAGGCTCATGTCCAAATGTGGGAGACACAGATTTGAATCTGCCCTATGCTGTTTCCTGATTCCATTCCCCTTTTCTAACGCTTAAATGTTTCTAAGGCGTAGTGGGCTAGACATTTACTGATCCAAACCTCTTCAGGGAGATTGTCACAAGTGTAAAGTATACCACCATTGAAAAGTTTGGGTCATAAGATTTTTTAATGTTTTTGAAAGATTTCTCTTATGCTCACTAGGACTGTATTTATTTGATTATAATAATGATAATAATACATATAAAATAATAAAATGTTTCACTATAATTATTATTACAATTTAACTCTTTCTATTTTAATATTTTCTTTCTATTTTAATATTTTTTTAATGTCATTTATTCCTGTGATGGCAAAGCTGTATTTTCAGCAGTCATTACTTCAGTCTTCAGTTTCACACAATCCTTCTAAACATTATACTGATTTGGTGCTCAAGAATCATTTCTTATTATTGTCAAGGTTGAAAACAATTGTGCTGCTTAATTTTTTTGTGGAAAGCTTGATACATTTTTTCAGGGTTCATCAATGAAAGATGAATTTATTTGAAATAAAAAAAATTTGTAACAATGTAAAAGTCTTAAAAAATTGTACTGTACCCCAAATGTACCCCAAACCTTTGAACTAATTGTGACTACTTATACTTTTAATGCAGACTGTATAAGTAATAATGTCTTCTTTAAAGCATGACGTATGAAGCATGGCAGGTGATTTAGAAAGCTGCAGCATGAACTTTCTTTTATAATTCCTAAGAGTCGCTGGTAAAATGATTTTAAACATTCCAATGTACTTGGGTGCCACAAATGAGAAAATTTAACAGTTGCTAAATATAATGTGCCAGTCTGTCTGAAAGTCTGCAATGTCTGAAATTTTAAAAACCATCCATATTCTGAAGTGGTTGCCTACTTTGTCTTCTCAATTTATGTGATTAGGTCATGACAGCTTTATAATGCAGTATACCACTAGCATACACACACTGACTGGTTTTAGAGACAAATCTCTTATTACTTCCCCCGTTGTGCCCCGTCTGCCCATGTCCCTTTCTATTATTCTCATCTGTCTCCTTGCAGAATCACTCAGTGTGAACACCGTGACACGTGACATTTGAGGAATGGCCTCGTTGGGCTGGTACCAATTTCAAACACCGCAGGCCCTTTAATCATATATTATGCTGTAAATGTGTGGAGCACATATGAATGCAATGGTCCAGTAATTCCATATGTTTACTACAATCTCACTGCGACCTAGATCATCTGCTCTGTTCACACTCTGCCTGAAATATGTTTTAGCATGAAGTTCATAAACCGAGGGACCTCACCTAAGCTACTGCATGTTTCTGTGCAGTACGGGAATACCTTTTGAAATACCTCTGAGAGTAATAAACTTCCAACATATAGTACTGAGAGAATTAAAAACGACTGTGGGATTTTCTGTATGCAGACCATTAAGGTCACAGTGCGTTTTGGATTCAAATGACACTTTAGTGCCATCCATTATCAAATATTTACCAGCTTTGCTAGACTGAACATGCATTTATTGATTCATTTGATTTAGAACTTGATTATTATTCATAAATACAATACATGATACAATTTAATAATAAATACATATACAATATAAAATTGTATTTGCAGTTGCATTAACTTGATCTTAAAAGATATCTCTGAAATTGAATGTTAACGAAGTGTTAAAAGTGTTTTGAACTTGGGAATGTGACTTTGGGTAATGCTGGCAGAATAACACACCAAAGAATCCACTCCCCACTGTGCCGTAACCCCGGTATGCACTGCAGTGAGTAATTGAGGGTCCTTGTAACCCAGGTCATGACTGCGCTTTCCCCTGTGTGGTATCCCCTGTGCTTGGGAGTTCACAGAGAGGTTTGCAGAGTCACATGTGTTAAACAAACAGGGTTGTCCCTGGGGAGACAAAGCACATTTATAAGAGACACCATAAAAAGGAACAACTGAGTTAGTTGTTTCTCATTATTGAGCCCTCAAAACCCGCAAAACCACTCCAGGTGGCTTTTCATTGATTGTTCGGCTGTTTTTTTTATTTTTATTTTTATTATTATTATTATTTGTTATGTCATCTGCCACTTTAAATGCTCGAGCTCTTAAAGCGGAATGGATTCTGATTGTCTGTCAATGTTTTTATTGTTCATCAGCTGAAAAAATTTATTCTGAAAGGGATTGCAATGATATTGTTTGTTTGTGCCATTATCGTTATAGTTGTGGTGTGGATTCTGCAATTCTTTTACATTTTTAGAACTATATCTTCATCATTATAGTTATCGTCCTTGGTGTGAATGGACCTTAAGGGATTAGTTCATTTTAAAATGAAAATTACCCCAAGATTTACTCACCATCAAGCCATCCTAGGTGTGACTTTCTTCTTTCTGATGAACACGCTCAGAGTTATAATAAATATCCTGACGCATCCAGGCTTTATAATGGCGGTGAATGGGGCCAACTAGTTTGAAGCTCAAGAAAGTGCATCCATCCATCATAAACGTACTCCACGTGGCTCCAGCCTCCGCCAGACTGCCTTCCATATTCAACTTATGAACAAAGCATAACTGACAGTTTTTCATTAGTTGAATATGAAAGGCGTAGTAGGATGTAGCGTAAACATTTTGAACTGCGAGAGGCGTTACACTTTCTTTGTAAGTTGAATACGGAAGGCGGTCTGGCAAAACTAGATATTTTACTTCATAATTTGTTAAATATGGATATTTTTCTTACACAAACACATCGCTCCGATTCAGAAGGCCTTTATTAACCCCCCGGAGCCTTGTGGAGTACGTTTATGATGGATGGATGCACTTTCTGGAGCTTCAAATTCGTTGACCCTGTTCACTGCCATTAAGCGTCAGGATATATATTAATATAACTCCGATTGTGTTCATCAGAAAGAAGAAAGTCATATACAGTTTAATACTAATGAATTGAGGTCACAGGTGTGTGTTTATAGAGTATTTTACAATGGCTTCGAACATGGCTCGATCAATCCTAATTAAGGACCGAAATCATCAGTTTTATGAAATGAGATTAAATTAATGCATTCTTAGTGTGGCAGATGTGTCCAAATACTTTGGAGCTACTCTGTTATTTACATAAAGGGCAAATGCTAATTGCCCTACTCATGGTGATAAAGTCACGTTAAACTTTGTTATTGTATCTTTACAGAGTTCATCTGATTAGTGTGCCTTCTTAACTTTGTGAATGTTCAAAAGGTGTTTTGTATGTTGAGTCTATGGGGCCTTTGACAATCTTTTAAAACTTCTTTGAAATGCTCAACCTTAAATGAGGCACAAGAGGCAGAAATGCCTGATCACACGTTCGTATATAGGGCACTCCTACTCCAATCCTGTGAGGAAAGTTGTGTTTGGCTGATGATGAAGACTTTTCTTGGCTTGTTAAGGCATCCAGCAGAGATCCAAAGTCACTTTTGTTCCAGCCTTAAAAACTTTAGGCTGAACTTATATAACTTTGATAAATGTGCATGCTGCTGTTTCAATCAGAAAATGTATGTTTAGTTCAAAATAGTTTTTAGCGACACAACAAGGATTGGTTAATGAAGACGTAGTTACTGAAAATGATTCTACTTCTAGTTTTTGCTTTTACAATTTAGCACTTTACCGTTTTACAAGATTGGTTGTAATCGGTAGTACCATTTACTAGATATTGTGTATTATAATGAACAAATTAGCTTTTTTCTATTCAATTACAATAAATAGGCGCTATGAGGAATATAGTCGTATGGACCAACTTTCATATTTTTTTTAGTGCTTTTACATCTTATTTGAAACAAAAACTTCTGTTACTTGTATTTGTAATCATGGAAAATAACTTTTTTTTCTAATGAAATAAGGGTAAGTTGATGATACAATTGTCTTTGTGTAAGTTCATGTTACATAACCCATCATGAATCATGTGTTGAGACCTTCAAAGAACCAGGACAGTCATGCACAGTCAAAACCAGTGAGTAATCCTGCGCTTGTTGACAATCCAGCATTTATATCTCATTTTCTCCATTATAATTAACGCAAGCTTAGTTTTAGTCTGCAGCATCTTTATAAAACTAAATATAGTTGACTGAATGATTGAAACAGTCATGTAACATTGAGTTTTGTAGAATATATCCTGACATATCATTCCCCTAATCATTTGTTATAAGCGGATCTGTTGTTCACTGGTGTTTGAGAACATACATGTCGTGTAATAAGCAGCCAGTACTATTTCATAGTATGATCAGTTGAGGGGGAAGTGACATTTTGACTGAACTGGTCATTCATACTGGCACTAACACACTCTCTGAGGTAATGTCTGACCCACAGTCAGACAGTCCACATCCCCTGGTCAGTTTTTTATTTTCTTGTGATGTCAAGGCCAGAAACATACCCTGCAAGTAGACAAATGTAGACATGAATGCTCAGCCAATGCATCGCAAATGCGCTATCCTGTTAAACACACTTAGCAAGAGCTCTCGTTTGCACATTTGCATCATTGAACCAAATGTGCTATTATTCAGGTTGATTGAACAACATTTTTTGTTACTGGTTGAAAGTCTCATATCCTGATAGCAATCACTCTGTTAAATGGTCTAAATGTATTTTTATAAATATATATCGTCTGTGGAAGGCGTAGGACCATAAAATGTTAAAACAATTATTATATTCGGTCCGAATTAAATAATACGATGTCCTACCTGCCTGTCAATGTATGTTTTTACATACCCTCGCACACTCTGTTTGCGCAGACATCATATGTCATCAGCGCGTTTCATGCTATGCAGACAGACGTCAGTCACAGAGCATCACAAACAAACTGCAGCCACCTTTTACAGTTCCTACTGAATCAAAACAGCGAGCTTATGCTGCATTCACGCCATAACTTCTGTGTTTAAGAGATGGCAACCCGTGACGTTCTAACCGGAGCTGTTCAGTCAGACTCGGAATTATGCGTATCCATGTTCTTTTAACACCAAAATGAATCTGCAGCAGTCAGGTACAAGCTCTCCAAGTTGTTTACATTCATTATTATTGTAATGTTATGTGCTTTGAAACATTTAACACCATCTCTTAGGACGCTTTGCTGAGAGCAGCTGTGTGTGTGTGTATTCATGTGTTTTGGAGGAAGCGTGGCTTTGGACGGCAATTTGCAGGGAGGGTGGGATTGTATGCTTTCAATGCCAGCAGGCTAACGTTAGCATTTCCCAGATCACCTACTGCACCTTTAATGCAGCTGAAGAATTAGCTAAGAGATGCTGAAAGCTTCTCTTAGAGAAACTAGCTATTTATGCTATAAACTAGCCAACATGACAAGTATTTTTCTACATTTAAGCTACATCATGTTTTATTTGTAAATATAAAATACTGTATGGGTTATGTTTGGTTTCATTGTGTTTTTAGGGTATGTTTACATGACAACAATGTATTAAAAACTGAAAAGTTTTCCCTTTGCAGATCGTACCCTTAGAATTATAAGGCACTATCTGCGTTCTGAGCAGTTTTGAGATATTGAGCTTCAAAGTGTTTGCATTCCATATAGCAAAAATTATATGGGGAAAAAGTTTCTTTCAAACATGAAAATGACAGGGAGCCTAAATGTATTCTAAATGTACAATATCAAAATACTCTCAAATTTGTAAATGGGGATTTTTGGAACGGGTCAAACGCAGACAGAACCTTCTAATTCTAAAAAAAAAAAAAAACCCACTTTTCGCTTGGAATTATAAGGTTCTATCTGCCAAAAAAATGAAGCAATAATTTTCAAGAAACACAAACAGTTTACTTATAATTTGTTTTAAAGCACAAAATTAGTGTTGTAACAATGTGTTGACATGCATGAGAAAGTTAAATGTAATGGTTTTCATGACATTTATTTCATATTTTAAATGAATATTTTTTTCTTGTTCAAGTTAAGTATAAAAGGCAGTGCTAAATATTTTGTCCAGTGCAGATGTTAAATTTAGGTAGGAATATGGTGGGTAATTTAACACATTATTGCAGGAACCATTCAAGTTTAAGTTTCCTTTTGTTTAGACAGAAAGCAGCTACTGTAATACATCTGAGCAGGACTTTATTCCACAGAAAGTGGGACATGTACAATGGCTTTCTCTCTAGACATCAGTATGGCTGAAATAACATGCTAACGTTTATTGTTGTAATTAAGACCCCATCAATTAATCAAGTATTTGACCTTTAAGCCTTAATATTGTAAAATTTAAGACATTTTAAGACTAAAAAACTGCAAGAAAACAGACAATGCTTCAGCAAAGGTGTTTAACAAAGTTTAATAATTTATAGAGCCAAGTTAGAGGTCGACTTTGTAGATAGAACCTTTTTGTTTTCTAAAAAAAAAAAAAGTACCAAAATGTACACAACTTAAAAAAAGAAACATCACATAATGTAAATAAGTTGTCACAGAATATGAATATGTGAATAACTCAATTTTGACAAAAATGTCAGATAGAACCTTATAATTCCAAGGGGACGAGATGACAATGTTGTCAAAACGATCCCTATTCACAGGGATCTGTGAAAACAACAAAAAACACTGTATTATGCTGCCAGGCCACTAGTTGTAAAGAAACTTTGTAAAGAAACATTACACGCCTATAGACTGAACACGAAATATGCATGCGCATGACGTCACCGTTTTCACAAAATTGCTTTGTTTTTTTACATGAAGATGATAATGGTATCGTTTTCAAAAACTTGCACACAATTTCAGAAGCTTGTGTTTTAGTTTGGGTTACCCTGTTCCTGTTTGCCTGAGTTCTAGTTTCTTGTTTGTTTCCATGGTTTCTAATTGAGTTACACATCTGTTCCCTGTTCTGTTGATTATCTTCCCTTGTAAGCCCCGAGTTGTCCTTAGCTCCTTGTCCAGTGTTAACGTTGTTTCATCTTTAGAGTTTATGTTCCTGTCGTTCATTACAAATATCTTTAATTGTCTTCCTGTATTCTGCATCTCTCTCTGTGGATTATCTACACAGCAAACTGTAACATATACATAAATGTAATTAGATACATACATAAATACATAAATTATTAGAAGTACCCTTGTGAAAAAGAAGTACACTTTAGCATACTTTTAAAAAGAGTACTAATTATGGAAATAATACTTTAAAAGAATATACTTAAGTACAAACTGAATGTAATGTTTTTGGACACTCAATTGCATGTAATTGCAAGATGTGTTATTAAATTAGATTTATATTAATGCAGTTACCTGAACTTTAGAATGCTTTTTGGTCCACTTAAATAGAACTTAAGTACATCTTTATATTTAATTGCATAATAATACTTTTAAGATTTGAAGTACACTACAAGTGCACATTGAATACAATTAATTGCACTTGTTTTTCAAAAAGGTAGTCAACTGTGTTTTGACTGTTTATTAGTAATATCTACATCTCATATGTCACAGGTATGTCATAAGTATATCATGCCGTTTTGCTTCTCAGTGAAGTTTTTACAAGACAAAGATACAAATTAAGAATAGGATTTTTGTAATGTTCTGTTTTTTTTGTTTTTTTTCTAAACTTTTTATAGCATACTTTAAACAGAAGCATCTGCATACTGAATTAATGTAAATATGAATGTTAAGATGTGCTGGCAAGTTTTATTGTGTCTTTGTTTGCTCAAAATTATATGTACAAAGCAGACCTTCATAAACAGTTTTGATGGTCAGCACTTGAAGTAAATCCAGAGAGCAAGTATTTTCTCTTTGAACTCAGAGACTTTGTAAATTTTTTCAACTCTAGCCACAATGCCTTGTGAAGTTTTCTCAACAGTTGTTGCTGTTCTCACGTCAGTATAATGAATATATGGAAATTCCATTATGTTCTGCAGGCAATTATTGCATCTTTATTGACCAAATAAAACCATTGCCTCAAAATAACAACAACCTGTTTTCCCATTAAACTTATGTCATAGCTTAGTGCCTAATGGGAGAATAAAAACTGAATGAAAGGATTGAAGACCAGCTGTTGGGATACGCAATTGGGCAGCATAATCGTGTTGAAAAGCACTCTATTGCCGTTCCAAACTTGAATGACTTTCTTTCTTCGGTGTAACACAAAAGAAGATATTTTGAAGAATGTTTTGGCTTTGGCTTTCATTGATGTAAAACATATTTCTTCAAAATATCTTCTTTGTGTTACACAGAAGAAAGAAAGTCATACAAGCTTGGAACGTCATAAATAAATACTGTCATGCGGCCGAAGCCTGGGCTGAAATTTGCTCAAGGGTTGTTGAGGTACAGTTTATTCCTCTTGATTCCCAGTTAAATCTTAGAGAAATCATGTTAGAGCAGTTCCTGGATGTCTGTGGTGAAATGAAGTCATGAGTTTTTTCTAACCGTGTGTCTCATTCTCCAGGAATGATAGTCCCGTCTCCGCCTGAGATGAAGCAACTTTGGAAGATGCTCTTTCCGCTCCTTATTCTCCTTTACCTATCAGGAGCTGTCAAGTCTCAAGTAAATCCAGGTAGTTATGTTTTTTCATTGTATAAAATGAGATTAAATAACTCAAGCTGTAAAATGTACAATTTAGTCATTTAGCTGATAATTTTATCCAAAGCGACCTGTGACCTGGAGTTTAATGGCTTACAATGATGATAACTCATGAATTTCAGAGTTTGTAGGAACTCAAGCCCAAATCTTAACTACTAGTCTACAATATTATATTAACTGAACAGCTACAGCAGTGCAGACATTGGTGACATAAATTTGCTCTGGGGTTAAATTCAAAAACTTTATTTATGAGAAAATTTATGAGACAAGTCACTATGGAAATCAGTTGTTGTGGTACCACTAACAGCATGTGGTCACAATATCCGATTTTATTGTCCATGAATTTATGTTTTTCTGAAAGTCAGTTTGCTGATTTTTTTTTTACTAGATTTGAAACTAGCAGCCTTGTACTGTAGTTGTGATCAGTAAAATATATTGAGGTCTGAATAAGGTCTGGAAGATGCCCAAATTCCATCCTGGTTCTCATGACTTCTTCTCTTTTATCTGTGTCTTTCAACTCTAGCCTTTTCTCTCTAGCATGGGTGGTTTGTGGGGAGGAAAGTGTGATGTCAATGTGAGGTTCAATTATATTTTACAAGGAAACCAGAAGCCAGCTCATGGTGAGCAGCCGTACAGTAGAGACTAAAGCATAAGTCTGGAAAGCAGCTAATACCACCATGGCTAGAGACAGTTTCTTCTGGGATCCCCCAGGATGAAAACCACACTGTGCTCTTGTACTATATTGGGCTGTGTTCCTTTATGAAGCAGATGAGTTTGATTACCTAGGGTGACATTGCTTCCTTCCACTGATCTTTTGTCAGTTGCTCTGCCATATTTTAACAAATTAAGGCCTTAGGCATGACGATAAAGCCTAATATTGAAAATGCATTGTGTTTTAAAACCCAAACATTCGTATTTGTAGTGTAGTTTTAAGTGCATAATGTTCTTCAATGGTTTATTTTAAAGGGTTAGTTCACCCAAAAATGAAAATAATGCCATTTATTACTCAGTCAGGCCTTCATTCATCTTTGGAACACAAATTAAGATATTTTGATTAAATCCGATGGCTCAGCTAGGCCTCCATTCAAAGCAATGACATTTCCTCTCTCAAGATCCATAAAGGTACTAAAAACATATTTAAAACAGTTCATGTGAGTTCAGTGGTTCTACCTTAATATTATAAAACGACGAGAATACTTTTTGTGCACCAAAAAAAACCAAAATAACGACTTTTCAAAAATATAGTGATGGGTCGATTTCAAAACACTGCTTCGGAGCTTTACGAATCGAATCAGTGATTCGGATCTCCTATCAAACGGCTAAACTGCTGAAATCACGTGACTTTGGCGCTCCGAGTCACTGATTCGATTCGCAAAGCTCCGAAGCAGTGTTTTAAAATCGGCCCATCACTATATTGTTGAAAAGTCGTTATTTTGTTTTTTTGGCACACAAAAAGTATTCTCGTCGCTTTATAATATTAAGGTAGAACCACTGAACTCGCATGAACTGTTTTAAATATGTTTTTAGTACCTTTACGGACCTTGAGAGAGGAAATGTCATTGCTGTGAATGCAGGCCTCGCTGAGCCATCGGATTTAATCAAAATATTTTAATTTGTGTTCCGAAGATGAACGAAGGTCTTACGGGTATAGAACGACATGAGGGTGAGTAATAAATGACATTATTTTCATTTTTGGGTGAACTAACCCTTTAAAGCCATATTGTGCTTTTATGTATCATAGAGGAGGATACCAGTCCATCCAGATGGTTTAATTGTCGCTTTGCTTGGTCGAACTACAAAGTAATGTTTGGCTTGTTTTAAAGTAAATATGGAATATGTGAAATGCTTTGTTAAAAATCCTTCTGTGTGGTTTATGTAAAGGGACTCTGAATTGTTTTAAAGCCTTTAGACGGTTTGTGGTACAAGCAAAAATAACAGAATTACACTCAGCTGTTCTGTTGCTGACCAAACGCTCTGGATTGTTACTTTCCGGTTTAAAAGTATCAGAGAGAAGTGGGTGAAGGAGCCATGAGGGGCCCTGCCAAGCATTTTCACCCCAAAATTAAAAGAAAGAAATAAGGAAAGAATTTTTTTGTTTTGCATAAGGAAAATTAAGCCTATTATTAGGAACATTAAGATTTTAATTTGTGACATTATTTTCATGACAATTGAAGTAAAAAAAATAAATCTCATTCTCATATAATGTGAAAAAAACGACAATATTTAAATCATTTACATAAATTAATTATTTATACATGAGACATTATCATTAAAAATAATTAAACATAAAAACCTGTATACACCTGTATGCAATGCATTATATTTGCATTTTCTTGCTCCATTTTCTTGATTATTCATTCATTCATTCATTCCGTCTATCCTTCCTTTCTTCCTTCCTTCCAGAAACACGATCTTGAGAATTGAGTTTCAAGAAAGTCTGCATTCATGAAGAGTTCCTGTGTAAATAACTTTAAAGGGCACCTATTATGCAAAATTCACTTTTACATGGTGTTTGAACATAAATGTGTGTTGGCAGTGTGTGTACACAACCACCCTATAATGATAAAAATTCACCCACTGCTTTTTTTATTCCCATAAATAATAAGCAGTGTCTCAGAACAAGCCGTTTGCAGATTCTGGGCACAGTGACGTCACTTTGCACAGGCCCCGCCCACGACTGCTGACAGACTCTGTCGTATTAGCATAGACCCCGCACTGAGCGAGTTGTACACAGTCCACCATTTTCTCCAGGCTGGAACAGCTGTAGCGACAAGAATGTCTCGTAAGTGATTGAGGTGTTTTGTTGTTGGATGTAAGAGTGAACATAACATCTCCATCAGAGCCGGACCTCCCTATAAGCGAACTAAGCAGCTGCTTAGGGCCGCGCCGCCACCAGGGGGCCCCAAGAGCAAATTAAATGACAGCTTGATTTTTACAGCGCTTATTCCCTCAGTTGCAGTTCTGGCGCCTCCGTCCAAATACTGTACAACTCGACGTACATTTGCATCACATTAACACAGCGGTAGAGTTACACTCACGGGACTCTGCACTTATTCACAATCACAAAAGTTCATTATTTGCATGCGCTTCAAAGCCTTGCCAGTTAAACATTTCATTCATTTCATTCTGACATGCGCTTTTTCTTAGCACGTTCATCCGAACCGCGCGTGCACACACTAACAGCCTGTCAATCAGCGCCCGAATAGTGGACTTTATCTTTCACGTCTGATTGCACTAATTCTGTCGAATACACACAAGGTTTACATAAACACAACTGGTTATGTCTAAAGTGAAAGTAATCAGTTGAGAGAAAATCAGATGCGTGTCTATTTTAGATGTGTGCAGGTCTTAAAGTAACAGCCACCAAATAGTAAACAAACTGCCCTCGTCCTTAAAGGGACAGTTCACCCAAAAATGAAAATTGTCATTATTTACTCACTCTCATATTGTTCCAAACCTGTATTAATTTCTTTCTCCTGCTGAACACAAAATAAGAAATTTTGAAGAATGTGGGTAATCAAAGAGTTGGTGACCAGCAACCCACATTCTTCAAAATATCTTATGTTGTGTTCAGCAGAAGAAAGAAATTCATTCAGGAATTTTTATTTTTGGGTGAACTTTTCCTTTAATGTTAATACATTTATTATTGTTATCTTCCTACAGGTCTATCTGAACTGGTAATTTTATGTCATTATTTACGTATTTAATTTAATATTGTCCATTTTGTACATTTACATTTATTTTTTATATAAGAAGATACTTTTTATCTTAAGTTATTTAACCGAGAGGCCCCCAAATAAAATTCTGCTTAGGGCCCCATAAAAGCTTGGGCCGGCCATGATCTCCATGTACTCCTGACATCAGAGCCTCTGAAGACTCAGTGGATTATTTTTATTTTTGAATGGATTTCGCCCCCATATACCTAAATTCGTTTATGTCTGTGCGAATCATTTTACACCAGACTGTTTTGTGAACGAATGTCAATTCAAAGGGACAATACAAAACACAGGTCTTGCTAAAAAGTTGTTACTCAGGGATGGATCTCTACCAACTGTTCGTGATCCAGCTTACAGTCTCCAGAGTGATACTGGATACGGCAGTAATGAAAGGGAAAGCACACACTTTATTATAGTTCATCTGAGTTGATTTACGGATAAAAAGCTTACCAGTTTATTAAGCACCCACTGAAATGGCATAAGGTCTGTATATTTGTTTACTGTTTATTGTAACGAGTGTTTGCGTAATTCACTGTGTATGTTGATGATAATGCAAGGGGGAGAGAGAGTTTATGGATAATATTTTAATGCACACTTCTTGCACTGTGTTTTATTAAGCTCTTACAGTGATTTTCTACAGTCAAAATGCACACTTCATCTTTTGTATGAAGTACAATAAATGTCATAAAACTCATCAGTAATGTTTTGGCCATCATTCGACAGGTTCCGCTACAACAGGCTTGTACTAATAATGGATAAAAGCAAGATGACAACATAAGTTATAACCGTAATTAAACTAAACTATACCTGTTCTATCTCCATTCATCATTTATTCCCTGGCTCCGTAGGCATTATTGCTCGAATCTGGCTCGGACTGAACTCTGTTACTGACAGTTTCTAACATTATAAGTGCATCCTGACACCGGAGAATGAGCACTTGAAGCTTCGCCCCTTAGGCCGGAAGCAGCTCATTTGCATTTAAAGGGACACACACTAAAACGGCGCGTTTTTGCTCACCCCCAAAAAGTGGCAATTTTAACATGCTATAAAAAATATCTGTGGGGTATTTTGAGCTAAAACTTCACATACACACTCTGGGGACATCAGAGACTTATTTTAAATCTTGTTAAAAGGGGCATAATAGGTGCCCTTAAATATATATTATTTTTACCATGTTCTTGAGAAATGACAAGTTTCCTGTACACTTCATTTTAAAATACAAATTTATAATGACATGGTGGAAATAATTATCATGACAAGCCCACCATTGATTACCATTTGCATATTGTTGTTTTTGTTGTGTGTGTGTGTGTGTGTGTGTGTGTGTGTGTGTGTGTGTGTGTGTGTGTGTGTGTGTTTGCTCTTTTTTTCTTTCTTTCTTTTTTTGGGCTGTGCTTTACAGTTTGGATCAATACACTACAGTACTTTGAAACACTGCCGTAACGATATATCATGGTATCCCATAATTGCTGCTGAATATTATTACTTCTCATCACAGACACTTAAAAAATCTTCAGTTTCGATTTTTTTTACAGGTTGGTGGTTAGGAAGGAAAGAACACCATGCTAAAGGAGTGGTGAAATGTAACGGGATAGAGTCCATCACTCAAACCTCATTGAACTGCGTGTGAGCTCTGTGTGAGGATGTGACCTTGCTTTGAGTTTATTATTGAATGTAGCAGGAGCGCAAGCATGATTGTTTACAATGGATTCAACAATCAGACTGGAGTCTGTGGCTTGTACATACCAGACATTTTGACAACAGGAAAGTATATTGAAAAAGCTTCTATTTCTTACTCCTTTTTTTTTTTGCTCCAAGGCTCTGTGTGTTTTTCAGATATTTGTTTCTGCAGATCATAAGTCACGGCAGCAGTCTTTCTCACATTTACAGTTTGATCGTTTCGGTATTCAGCTAGTTGACCTTAGTTTTAGTGACAGAGGTTAATGACAGTGTTTCAGATCAATTGTATAAATTGCTGCTTTCCACGAAGGTGGTGAATTTCCGTTCTTTCCAGGAGAGAGATGCTGTAACCTCTTTAAATATCAGTTTTGCTCCGTTATATTTCCGCTGGAAATAAAGCTGCATTTTTTCCTACTTCTGGAAAAGTGTGTTGCTGAACTCAGTAGCTATGAGATCTCTTCTGCCAACTTTCCTCTGTTTAAAATTCCCGAAGACTGTAGTTATACCATCCTACTCTCTGCTTTTTTCCACTTTGAGTTATAGACTTACTTTTTTCTACTGTAAAAAAAGAAAGAAAAGAAAAAATGTAAGTGCCTCTTCTTTTAAAAGTGTGTTTATGTTAGTATACATGTGTGTGTGCAAGGTTTTGGACCCTGCAGTTAGACAGCAAACATGGTGGAACAAATGTGCCATTCACAAGGATTAAAGATGGAAAAAACTGGTTGGCAGGAGGGGGAAATAAGCGCCATTCGGACCAATGAATTACTGCACAAGACCAGAGTGGCCCATAAGAGAAAGAGAGAGAGGAAAGACCAAAAGCCACAGTTTCTTCACACAACATGAGTATTTTTCCACCTTTCTGAAGTGAGGAATATTTTTAGACTCAGTAACTGAATGTTTACTCCATCTGATACTGAGGCTATAACCGTCCACTCTTGGAGAGTAGAAAAACAGAGTAAATACACAGTGCTGTGAATGTATGAATGGTACAAGCTCTCTTTACACATCTTTTACATCTTATATTATTAAGCCATTAATTGATCAGTTTGCTGAGAATACACTCTTATGTTCATATTTGCGTATTATTTTACTACACTGTCATGCTTTTTCTTATTGTGACCTTGTGAGATCATCTGTCAACATACACAGTTGGCCCCGAGTCTGCAGCCGAACAGTAGGCTACTACATTTGAAAGACATTTTATCTATGTGGCGCTCTTGTGTCAATAGTCTAACACTGCTTTGCCTGCGTTCACAAAGCTATGAAAACTTTGCCCTTAACTATGAAAGCACATACTCTTTCTCTTTTTGTGTGTGAATATTTGAGCTGAGTGATACAGCTAAAATTAATTTATGAAATATGAAATATATATATATATATATATTAGAGATAAATGATGCAGCTAAAATTATTTAATTTATGAAATTTGAAAAAATAAAAATATATATTTAATAATTATATATTTACTAAATATAGTATAATATATAACAAAAGAAAATTTACATTTTGTATATTACAATTTAATATATGAAAAGTGCATTAAAATATACACAATATTAAATATTGCTTAACTTAATATTGCCTCAAAAATGAAATATATTGTTATATAATGAATATTCTCTATATTGCCCAGTCTTAGCGTGTTAAAGTATATATGTCTGTTTTTGAGCATGAGTGCATATGTGTGTTAAAGAAAGAGAGAGAGTGATGGGGGAGGTGGATGCCGTTCTGTTACATCTGGAAGAGCTTTTTGTTGGGGGATTCAGCTCGTTTTGGATTATATCAGCTTGTCATTGCCAAAACCAAGCCTCTGAGGTTTCCCCCATCTTGACTTTTAAGCAAACATTTGGAGGAGAGACAGAAAAAAAAAATGAAAAGAGAGACAAAAAGTCCTTCACCACTATCCTTGCTATTGCTGGCAGGATCACAAAGCCTATTTTGTTGAAATGGAGGGGCCACTTGGAATAGGAGTGTCCTTGTACACTTTTTTTTTTTTTTTTACATGTCCGGACCTTCACACAGACACTCAAACAGAGAGATATTATGAGAGATTAAGAGAGTTCATATATCCTCTTTTGCTCTGACAGTGATTTTTGCAATCAAAATATAAAATAATGTTTCTAAAATATACTGTTTAATCAATCAGTGGGTGATGGTCTAAAGCCCTACACTCTTCTCTTTACACAGGGGTTCTTCAAGACCCATCCCTTCTCACATGACAAATTTAACTATAATTAAGTACATTTTAGCATGTTTAAAAATTGACTTAATTTATTCTTGTCCACCTTTTGACTTAAAATTGTATTTTTTAACTTTTTTTCCAACCAATCAGCTACTGTTGCCAAGTACTATACATTCAAAATAAAATGTAAAATACCATGATAAAATAATTTAGACATGTTTTACATGCTGTTTTTGAACACAAAGAAAACAATTTTATGAATATTTTATATTTTTATAATGATGATGTATATTGTAATGATAATCATTTATCTGTAAATATTTTATTACTAAAACATTGTATATATATATACCAAAATGTTTGCATTTCTGTCTATTTCTCTCACGGAGTGAATCAGTCTGTATTATGAAATATTATTCAAAAAAAGTCAGGTGCTAAAAATTGTTTACATTTTAGTGACTATCAAATGTTCATGTAGGCAAATACGGGGAAGCTACTGAAATGCATAGGAAATAGGAATTAAAAAAAAAAAAAAAATGCTGTATGAAAGTTACATGAACATTAAAGGGGTAGTTTGCCCAAAAATGAAAAGTCATCATTTACTCACCCTCAGGTTGTTCCAAACCTGTATGAATTTTTTTCTTCTGCTGAACACAAAAGAAGATATTATGAAGAATATGGGTAACCAAACAGTTGATGGGACCCATTGACTTCTATAGTATGGAAAAAAATACTATGGAAATCAATAGGGCCCATCAACTGTTCAAATTCTTATTCTTCAAAATATCTTCTTTTGCGTTCAGCAGAAGAAAGAAATTCATACATGTTTGGAACAACCTGAGGGTGAGTAAATGATGACAGAATTTTCATCTCTTTAAGTATTGTCTGCATGCTTATGAGTTTTTTTAGATTCATGTGTGTGACTTTACAGTGTTATTTGCATTAAAAAAAGTTGGTGGGCATATAAACACTAACTACTTTTTTACAGGTGTGTGTCGGTCCCCGTTAGGAATGTCCAGAGGCCAGATCTTAGATGAAGACATCTCAGCTTCCAGTCAGTGGTCAGACTCAACAGCAGCAAAGTATGGCAGGTATGAGCACACACACACACACACCGTGTTTTCCATGAGTTCTAGTGCAGGTTATCTTGGTGGGAGCAAACCACATCTGGGGAACTGTGTGTGGCCTCTTCTTAGCCTCACTAAAATGATGTAATTATGCTTCCTCCATATATTGCTTCTGCATTTTCACTGATTTTAAGTGTTCCCAACACATTCCCCGTCTCCCAAAATGAACAATTTTAGACTAATTTATGATGCAGCCCAGAGACCAAAGATCCAGAGAGATTGCTGTAGTTTAAACAGATGTTTAAGTGTATTTTTCTTTTTATCATAGGCTGGACTGTGAGGAAGGAGATGGTGCGTGGTGCCCTGAGATAGCAGGAGAACCTGAGAATATGAACGAGTTCCTGCAGATTGACCTCCGTTCTCTGCACTTCATCACTCTGGTGGGCACTCAGGGACGTCACGCAGGGGGCATTGGTAATGAGTTTGCCCAGACCTACAAGATCAAATATAGCCGCGATGGCAGCCGCTGGATCTCCTGGCGCAACAGGCAGGGCAAAGAGGTACACACTAATACACTGCTCTCTGTGCTATAATAAAGAACTCATTTACATGCGTCACCTTATTCAACTTATTACATATTACTGTTAATTAGATCTTTTCATTATAAGGAGACAACTACATGAAGAATATAGAAATTGAGCAATATTACCTGTTTTTGACTGATAACATTTAGGAATATTGTAATGTTTTTTTTTTTGTTTGTTTGTTTGTTTGTTTTATTCATTCACTTAATTAATTGTATTTTATTATTTTATTTTATTTTAATGCATATATTAATTAAATTAATTTAGATAAATGTATTAATTATTGTTTTCTTTCAGAAAAATAATAACACATGTGTATTATATTATATTATATTATATTATATTATATTATAATGTTACAAAATATATTATTATTATTTCAAATAAATGCTGTTGTTTTGAACTTTCTATTAATCAAAGAATCCTGAAAAATGTGTCATGGGTTTCCAAAAATCTTAACATTTATAAAAATAAGAAATATTTCTTGTGCACCAGATCAGCATATTACAATGATTTCTGAAGGATCATGTGACCCTGAAGACTGGGGTAATTAGCTATTACTAGTAATAAATATTAAATTATATTATATTATATTATATTATATTATATTATATTATTGATAATGCTATGAATATCTTATTAATAATAATTATCACAAAAGTTATTTATGTCATTTTATTAGTGGAAATTTGTTTTGCGAGCTGAATGATTGCGAATTAAATTTAGGTCCAAAGAACACAACATAAAAACTCACAAGTCACATTTGAATGTTATGTAGCTAGAATATGTGAGTAGTTATTGCGATGTAGAGGTAAAAAACTATGTGGGCACCATTCGACATGATTTTTTCTGCTACACCTTTTTGAGGTGCATAAAATCAAGCATACTGTACACCCATGCAGTCTCCATTGACAACCCTTTTCAGGATGGGACATAACTTTCCTGTTTCAGTGCCTCTGTACACAGAAAAGTCCATAAAGAAAAGGTTTTCTGGATCTGGTGTGGAGATCTGAACCAAATTAAACACTTCTGGGATTAATTGGAGCGTCAGCTGCTAGCCAGGCCCTGTCACCTAACATCTGTGCCTGACCTCACTGATAACAGTGTCTAAATCAGAGCAAATTCCAGCAAAGCTGTCCCAGAAGTGCAACTGTTAGAGAGGACCAACTCCCTAGTAATGCTCATGATTATTAAATTAAATGTTAAACAAGCAATTTGCTTTCATCCACATACTTTTGGCCATGTGTATGTCACTGGAAAATCTAAATGTAAGTTTTTCTGTTGTGAAGGTGATTGAGGGGAACAGGAATGCATATGACATTGTGCTGAAGGACTTGGAGCCGCCCATCATTGCACGTTTTGTCCGCTTCATGCCCGTCATCGATCACTCAATGAACGTTTGCATGCGTGTGGAACTGTATGGCTGTGAGTGGCTGGGTAAGTCTGACAACTGTCTAACGTTGTTTGGCCCCCAATGCTCTTCAAAATATCTTCTTTTGTGTTTCACTGGTTCATTTTTGGGTGAAATATCCCTTTAAAGGTGCAGTAAGAGATTTCTGAGAAACACTGTTGATATTTGAAATCAAGACAAACAAACACACCCCTCCCTGTGGAGTGGATGTCTCTTTTCCACAGCTGAAGTGAAGCAAAATAACGCTTCTCGAAAAATAAAGTGAAGATGACGAACAAACGACAAGGAAGCACAAAAAATGAACATACAGTACACAAGAGTATATACAAGCAAGAGTTTGTTGTTAATCACCAGCAGCACACCAGCTACAGACAAATGACACTCAAAACTGTCCTGTTACTATAGCTAACATTACAACAACAGGCAGCATATCTTGGTTCTGTTAAACATAGCAATCCAATTTTACCCACATATGGAGCAGAAACAACACAACGTCCGTTTTCAGGTCTTCCCGCTTCTAGGTCTCTCCAGCGCTGGAAAGCTTTTCTAATATTAATGCGGGTCCTGATCATAACCCTTTTTTTTCCAGTGATATTCCTCTGACCTTTTCTCTTTTATAATGTCTCTCAGCCATCTCTCTTTGTACAGTCTTTCTTCAAATCTCCCTCTTGCTCACTCTCTCTCCTCCCCCATCATGAGTGTATATGCCCCCTACTGCTGATTAGCTACTAAATGTGTTGTAGTGCTCTGTCCAATCCACTTTCAACAGCGTTTCTCAGAAATCGCTTACTGTACTTTTAAGGACGCAGTTCAATTAAAGGTCAATTAAATAGCTTCATGTGGTTTTCTGTCCTGTGTTGAGGTATTTCCTAATGAAACTGGAAGTTTGGGTGGTGCAACATGAGTCATCATTTTTTTGGACTATTTTACTGGAATAGAACAACTATAAATTTTACATTTTAAATCTGTTAAAAATTAATTTAGGCAATGTTTACGAATACACTAGCATACAGATTGTCTCAAATCTAACACATTTACATTTATGTATGTCACACATGTTCTTTAGATTACTAAAATGTTTTTTACACCAAGAAAAAAATTTCACTGAAAGGTTCTTCAGTGGCACAAAAATGGCACCATTGCGAAAACCCATTTTTGGAACTTTTATTTTTTTAGGAGTGTATATGATATTGATGAGGACACAGTCTTCACAACCCCCACGATCTCTCTCTCTCTCTCTCTCTGCTGTTATGGAAATGCATATGAGATTTTTATCTTTTTGTAATGACAACTCTAAAGTCCTTCAGTAAGATGAATCATCATTATAGTCATAGCACAGAACATCCTTGAACATTTCCAATTTGGGACACCTGACAAAAGAAAAATGAGTTGACATTGTTCTCCTGTGGCTGTTTCTAGATGGCTTGGTGTCATATAATTCTCCACTTGGCCAGCAGATGACTCTCAATGGACAGTATATTTATCTCAATGACTCTGTGTATGATGGCGCCATGAGTTACAGGTCAGTACACTATTCATAAGCTTGAGAATAAATGAGGAAGATACGGGATACACCAAAATAATCATTTAGAGAAGTTTGAATGTATAGTAAAATGAGTTTGCTTTGACGTTTTAACGTACAATATATGATGTACGACTAAATGCCAATATTTCTCCGCTGACGACTGATTCAGAGTCAGTATGGTTGGAACTGACCGGTTTACCTGATGCCTGGCACAGGGAAAATTTGATCCCAAATCAGTTACACAATACGGACAAGCTTAGCTGGCCTGTTATTGCTTGGTTACTATGGGGACAGCAAGGCGCCAGGACCGGAGAGAGTCACAGTGGTTTCACAATGTTCACAGGAGAAATTGACTCATTGCTCCCTGAACAATACCTTCCATGACACAGTGCAAAGTGTGTTTACCTTCTTGTGTTTGTATGACAGAGCTGGCAGAAAACCGCAAAGTAGAAATCCACATATTCATAGTCATTAAACTATCACAAGAGCGACAAGTGTCATTGCTGGGAAAAATTAAGATAAAGGCTTATATAATGCCGCCATCTAGTGGTGAAATGATATAAACGGAGCAATATGCCAACATCCATCACACAATTTTAGTCAGGACAATAAATGCAATATGCAAGAGACTTGATAATAATGAGTAATCAAAAATTTTTATTTTTTATTATTAATTTATTTTATTTATATTTTATTCATTATTAGCGATATATTTATTTTATTTTATTCATTATTTAGCGATAAAACATCTAAAGCACATTTATAAATTACATAAACTGTACGCTTGTAAATAACATATCTGTACATTCATTAAAACCATTATATATATATATATATATATATATATATATATATATATATATATATACACACACACACACACACACAAAACATACATTCTGTGTTTACTCTCCTCTGTAGTATGACAGAAGGACTTGGGCAGCTAACGGATGGCATGTGTGGTCTCGATGACTTCAAACACAGTCACGTGTACAACGTATGGCCTGGTTATGACTATGTCGGCTGGACCAACGAGAGCTTTCCCAATGGTTATGTTGAGATCATGTTTGAGTTTGACCGTACCCGCAACTTCACCACCATGAAGGTATAAAATCTGTCATGTCTCTTCTGTCATATAAACTTTCTGGGAAAGCAAGCATAAGAGGGTGTTGTTAAAGGTGCAATCTATATAATTGCTGAAACTTAAATATAATTAAGCTTATTGTAAGGATTAAAGGTTTAAATTACCCAACTCTTCCTAAATTACACCCATAATAATGCTTTTGTATTCATTCTCTCTCCCTTTAATCCTAATTGATTCAGGTGCACTGCAACAACATGTTCTCCCAAAGGGTAAAGACCTTTCAGAAGGTGGTGTGTTATTTCCGCTCAGAGTCGGACTGGGAGTCCACACCTATATCATTCAGCCCTGTAATGGACGATGTCAACCCCAGTGCCCGCTTCGTCACCGTCTCACTCTACAATCACATGGCCAGTGCTATTAAATGCCAGTACTACTTTTCTGACATCTGGATGATGTTCAGTGAAATCACCTTCCAGTCAGGTTAGTAAAAGACCATGCAAATTTGCATGTTCAAAATTGTTTCATAATGGCACAGTCATTGTATAAATGACTGTTTTAACACCCTGATTTCAGATACAGCCATGTACAACACAACTCTGGCTCCCCCCAAGCCCGGTCCTCCCACCAGCAATCAGCCAGGTCAGATTCCCCACTGCTCCTAATTCAGTCATATGTTGAGAACCAGCAGTTTCTGTGCCATTTGGATAAACTTCATTCATCTTTTCTGGAGTGTAATTTCATCAATAATAATATAAGTTTAATTTATATAGCACCTTTCCATAGCTCAAGAACACTTTACAGGTTTCCACTTTACAGGTTATCTTTCTCTTTACCTCTTTCTTAGAGGATGACCCCACCCACAAAGTAGATGACAGCAATACTCGGATCTTGATTGGCTGCTTGGTCGCCATCATCTTCATTTTAGTGGCCATTATTGTTATTATATTATGGAGACAAGTGTGGCAAAAGATGCTTGAGAAGGTGAGATAGAATTAAATAAATCTAATATTTAAACCATGTAGATTCTTTAAAATGTGATTAAAAAGACTTCTAAAATGACCTACACTACCTTTTAAAAGTTTGGAGTCAATAAGTTTTGTTTTTTTTTGTTTTTTTTTAAATCAGTGCTTTTATTCAGCAAGGACACATTAAAAGAACACATAAAATATTTATATTTCAAATAAATGCTGTTTTTAAGCTTTCTATTCATCAAAGAATCCTGAAAAAAAACCACAGTTTTCACAAAAACCATCATTGATAATAAAAACATTTTTCTTTGAGCACCAAATCAGCATATTAGAATGATTTCTGAAGGATCATGTGATACTGAATTGCTGCTGAAAATGTAAAAATATATTAAAATAGAAAAGAGATCTATAGAGAAATTGTAATACAATTTCACAATATTATTGCTTTACTGTATTTTTGACCAAATAAATGCAGCCTTGGTGAGCAAAAGAGACTTAAAAAAAACATTACTGGGTCCAAACTTTTGAGCAGTGGTGTAAGTGTCCAATTATGTCTAATTATGTGTACAATTCTGACTTTAAATGATGTCTTTTTCTCAGAATGTTCCCACATGAACTTACATACAAACTTCCATTCTCCACCAGACCTTAATGTAATAAACAAGGATGATGATTATGACCAACTGTTATTGTAGTCTTTCTGCATGGCCCCTGAAACAGCGTAATGCTATTTTGCAGTGTTTATGTGAATGAAAAAAGGCATGCGTAAGTGGATTGTGAATATGATTTCATAGATGCATAATACATCAAACTACTAGTAAATATTTTTTTTTAGCATTCTTCACTGAACATCCTTCATTCCAGGTGTCTCGGAGGATGCTGGACGATGAACTAACTGCTAGTCTGTCAATACAGAGTGAGACCTTCACCTATAACAACAACAACAGCCCCTCCTCAGTGCCCAGCGAGCAGGAGTCCAACTCCACCTATGAGCGCATCTTCCCTCTGGGACCCGACTACCAGGAGCCCTCCCGTCTGGTCCGCAAACTGCCGGAGTTTTCCCAAACATCCGAGGATACTGGTGAGTTCTAGAAGTGATGTTTGGAATATATAAGCGGGGCAATAGCATATATACATATATATTTTTTCTGCAGCTTCAACAAGTACAGCTTCCAAGTCTCCTCCAGTCAGTGTGCAAGAGGGTGTCCCACATTATGCTGAGGCAGACATAGTCAACCTGCAGGGTGTGACTGGGGGCAACACCTACGCCGTGCCCGCCCTCACCATGGACCTGCTGTCAGGGAAGGATGTCGCTGTGGAGGAATTTCCTCGGAAACTGCTTACCTTTAAAGAAAAGCTGGGAGAAGGGCAGTTTGGAGAGGTCTGTATATTTTCGAAAGAATGATAGAATTCATTGGATTTTTTTTTATTGTACAGCTTAATTTATGAAAACATTTCCTGTTCTATTCTTAATCATGTGTTTTTTATGGTACACTACTGTTCAATTTTTTTTTTATTTTTTTTTTATGTAATGTATTCCTGTGATGGCAAAGCTTAATTTTCAGCAGCCATTATTACAGTCTTCAGTGTCACATGATCCACATGAAATCATTGTAATATGCTGATTTGGTGATCAGGTTTTCAGGATTCTTTGATAAATAGAAAGTTCAAAAGAGTAGCATTTACTTGAAATATAAATATTCCGTAACATAAATGTCTTTGCTGTCACCGCTGATCATTTTAATGTGTGCTTGCTAAATAAAAGTATTAATTTCTTAAAAAAAAAAAAAAAAAAATCATACAAAATCACTACATGATATCTGAATATACTAAATGGCTGTTTTTGCTGTTGTGTTGCCAGGTGCATTTGTGTGAAGCAGAAGGCATGCAAGATTTCATGGATGAAGACTTCTCCTTCGATGTCATTGAAAACCAAACAGTGCTTGTGGCTGTTAAGATGCTTCGAGCGGATGCAAATAAAAACGCTAGGTTTGCATGCCCAAATGTCACAATCATGACTTCCATAAATTAAAGCAAAACACTGACACTGCATCCTAATGAACATCAAATGCATACAAATGCCATAACAGTGCTTACACAAACTTTAATATTTTGAGCAAAATGTAAAAGAAATAGTACACACAAAAATTACAATCCAAATGCTGTTATTAGTTTTATGACAGAATATATTTATTGTTTTTGTTCCACATAAGGATTTTGGGTTAACTGGTTCTTTAATTTTCATTCATCCATCCCTCCATCTGTAACATCTAAAATAAACATGCCTCTGCCAAATGGTCATAGCTCTTTTTTCCAATACTTTACAGGAATGATTTCTTGAAGGAGATAAAGATCATGTCACGATTGAAAGACCCCAACATCATCAGGCTGCTGGCAGTATGTATGAGCTCTGACCCTCTGTGTATGATCACTGAATACATGGAGAATGGAGACCTTAATCAGTTCCTGTCTCGCCATGAGCCCGAGGGCATGATCGCTCTCCTCAGCAACGCTCCAACAGTCAGGTTGATACCAATTTTTTTTTTTTCGAACATTTGCATTTAAGTATAGAAATGGAAATTGGAAGTGCAATTACAGTGGTTGACTGTGACTTTAAATTCCTATGAAAGATAGTGATAGAAAGGAAGTGTACGGAATTGCAGAAATATGATGAGTCAGCAAGCAACTTCATTGCTGAATAGAATTATTAGGTAGTGATCTTAACCAGGTTATGATTCACATTCTATGTTTTAACTGTTTCAGCTACAGTAACATACACCACATGGCCACGCAGATCGCTTCTGGCATGAAGTATCTATCTTCGCTCAACTTTGTGCATCGGGACTTGGCCACCCGCAACTGCCTAGTAGGAAAGAACTACACCATCAAGATTGCAGACTTCGGAATGAGTAGGAACCTGTATAGTGGAGACTACTACCGTATCCAGGGCAGAGCGGTGCTGCCCATCCGCTGGATGTCCTGGGAGAGCATTCTTCTGGTCAGACACATACACAACCTTGACAGAAACAAAAAGTTGTATTTTCTGTCTGCAAATAAATTTCTAGTGACTTATTTTTTATACATGCTGTTGGTAAAAACTGATTCTATGTCTATAAAAGTCTGACACAGGATGATTTTTGTCCTTTACAGGGGAAATTCACCACATCCAGTGATGTGTGGGCTTTTGGAGTGACCCTTTGGGAGATGCTTACCTTCTGCAAAGAGCAGCCCTACTCACAGCTTTCAGACGAGCAGGTCATTGAAAACACAGGGGAGTTCTTTCGGGATCAGAGGAGACAGGTACAAGGATGCTTAAAGGGATAGTTCACCCAAAAATGAAAATTCTGTCATCATTTACTGACTGCCAAATAGGCCTGCCACTGTTATTGATTAATTGTCCAATTGTGTGGGTTTTTTTTTTTTTTTTTTTTACATTTTGCCAATGAATATTTTAAAAAAAAAAAACTGTTGTAAGGTACATAAAGATAGTCAAAGGTCTTCCTTTATATGAAATGAAGGTTTGTGTGTTTAATCAGACTGCATTTTATTATAGTCAGCGTTGGTGGTCGCAGCAAACATGAGTTGAGGCAGGATCTAGATGCAGCAGTTAACTTAAACAATGAGTCAAAAATAACATACACACTGGAACACAGTGAGACATGGGCATTCAGGAGAAACACTATATATATGTGATGTGATCTGCGAAAACCCATCACATGGTGAATTTTTACCTATCACAGGTTTCAATATCATGTGAAAGCTGGATTCGAGCCCTTTCCAAATCTGTTTTTACTTCTTTCATAGCTTGTCTGTAACAAAAGTTATGGTTATCTGGTCGGCTGATCTGATCGGTTATGGTCGGCTGATCAGAATTTTGAGAAAAACAGGTTTAAATAACTGTCACCCCCTTTTTTCGCATAGACATGAAAATGCACTATCCAAACTTAAATGGTTGTAATTTGAGAATGCTTTGGAATATAGACCTAAGGTTGGTCTTGTTTTAAAAAAGACACTTGTCAGATTATTTTAGAAGTGAAATAAATTAGGAAAGTGAAATAAAAAAAAGTTATAGAAGTTTAAGTTTATGAAAATGTAAAAATATAATAGTTTATATTTTATAATAATATATTACAAAACATGTTTTACTCTTAAACTGCAAGAAAATCAAAGCCAAAAATGTCAAAATTCCAAATTTTAGGTTGATATATTTCAAAAATTAGCTTTCAGTAAGATTTTGTTTGGGCGCGGTACCAAACTTTTTCACTAGATGACATCCAAGCTCCATTACTGACCATGTAAGGGCGCCTCCATTTATTTGAGTGATCTAATCCATATTTCCATATTTTCATACATTTTACGAAGTAGACATCCTATTCAGAAGTAGTATGAGCAGTTTGGCAGTATTTGATTTTAATTCAACCTCTAATAAACACATAATTAGAACATGTATGTTCATAGCTCCGTTGTTCTCTTGTGCTCCGCCTTCTCACAATAACATTGTAGGCCTATTAGAAAAAGATAATCTTTGTGTGTCGTAGTTTACACAGGACTGGCGGGAAATTTGCATTAATACACCTTCGTTCTACATGTTATGTGGTTTATTTTGATAGGTGAACTGTCTTTGTAGGGTTAAGAGAGGAAAAGCTATTGCCGATTTTTTTGCACCTCCACTGGGTGTGTTCTTGAACAGTAACGTTAGAGAAAGACAGTCTTTTCAGCTTGTCACTATAAATCGCTATTTTTCTGCACTTAACAGGCAAATTTTGCCAAGATATTCTCAGAGATGATAGACAAGATGTTATAGAATAATAATTTAATGAAAACCCAATTTTGACAAAAAAAATGACATTCGACCTATTTTTTGACTTTACTGAAAACGTTCCATCGCAACATCTGACGGGTTTTCCCAGATCGCATCACATATATTTATACATACACTTACACACACACACAAGCTGACCTTAGTGGTGAGAGGGGGACAGACACCGTTAGAGAAAAAGGAAGAGTCCATGGTGGAGTCAAGAGAAGGCAGGACCAGGATGGAGACAATAGGGAGGAGCCTGGGTGTGACCCAGAGCATTAACAAGAAGACCCAAGGCTGAACCGATGAAGGGAGGAGCCAGGGTTCAGCCAGGAGCCTGCCCTACTTAGGTGGAGTTGGGAGAGGAGGGGACCCAGGGTGACACCGATAGACTGTAGGGCTGAGGCAGAACCGCAGGCCCCCGGGCTCGAGGTGGAGACGGGGGCTCGGCAGACCGGGGCGGAGCCAGTGGGAGTGAGGACAACGGTGTAGCCAGAGGAAAGGAAGAGCCGGTGCCAAAGAGGGCCAAAGGGGTGGAGGGACGAGATGTAATCGGAGGCTCGGAAGTCTGTGGCGCAACCAGGATGATGACTGACCAAGGCAAGCCACACCGTTTGTGTGTTTACCGGCTCACACACCTGGTCAGACTTTGGCTCTGTGTCTGCGGTGGTCTCTGGCTTTAAGTCTTCGGTGGGCTTTGGCACTGACTCTGGGTTCGTGGCGGGCTTGTGGAGGAGTGGGGAAGGACTAGGGAGGCATTTCGAGGCAGGTGGGATCACTGGAACGAGGACTGATGATGGCAGGATGGTGGATGTGTGCTAAGGGCTGCTTAAGTGTGAGTGGTTATGTCCTCCTCTTTCATTTCGTCAAATTTAATTAACAATAAATTAAAAAATAACAAACACACTGGAACACAGAAGCACACAGGAGAAACACAACCACACTATACAGGAACAAGAATGGACAAAGAATGCCTATATATACACACAAGTTGACTGAGGGATAAAACAAGAGACAGGTGGGGCTAATCAATAAAACAATGGGTAACTATGACAACAAATAAGAAACAGTACGAAGGCACACGGAATACAAGAAAAATACAAACATAAACCTAACAATTATATTGTATAAATATTAATTTTCACAACATTAAAGTAAATAAATCATGTGGACTTATTTTAATATAATTTTTATTATTATAGACAATTCCTGGTAAAAAGGAACCTATTAGGCTTACTCTGTAACATGAACAAAAATTGTTCATTTAAATTATTTGTATGACAATTATTCATCAGAACAAAATTCATGATCGTGAGAGGCCTTGTTCCAAAGTCCAAACCCATAAGACTTTGGTTAAGCTTCTAAACAAAAATTAAAATATTGAAATTGAAATATTGAAAATCCATAAATCCATACGAATCAAGCAGTTAATATAAGTCTTGTCAAGAGATATGACCTATGACTTATATATGATCTTATCTCTTTACAAGACTTGAATTAAACCCCTTCATTCACATGGATTCGTTTTACAATAGTTTTGGTTACCTAGACCTTTCAGTGATGGGACAGAAACCTCTCAGGTTTCATTAAACATATCTTAATTTGTATTTTGAAGAGTAACCAACGTCTTATGGGTTTGGAAGGACATGAGGTTGAGTAAATGATTACAGAATTTTCATTTTTGGGTGAACTAACCCTTTTAATTGCTATTATGGAGAGGTGTATGAGATCTGATTAAACGGATCCTATTTATCCATACCACGTCTAATAGTTCTGACTATTTTCTTATCCTCAGATATACCTGCCCCAGCCGCCAATGTGTCCTGACCCCGTCTACAAGCTCATGTTGAGCTGCTGGCACAGGAACACCAAAGAGCGTCCATCTTTCCAGGAGATTCATCACACACTACTGGAGTGCAAGCCGTAGTGTACACTTATGTGCCAACCTTGGCACTCCTAGAGACATTTCAGTTCGCCCACAGGACTCCAGTCATCTACACACCGCAACACGCACTTATACATTCCCATATATAGGAAGTGAGATCAGAATCTATTATTTTTCTGTAGCAATTTTCACTGTGAGTGTGCAAAGGCAAACTGATATATATATATATATATATTGTACGATTGAACTATACACCCCCTAAGTGCCTTCGGTTGGCATACAATACCTGGGCAGCACTAGGCCAAAGAAAATGTAGCAATAAATTTAGGCACCTTTAACACAGAAGAATTGGATTTTAGACACTGTGTATTTTCTCCAAATAACTTTATTCTAACTGAAATATCTATTTCTGAATAGAAAAAGACAATGCATTAAGACAAGGTATTGGCTACTAATGGGCCTTTTATTATTTCCAATTTATTGTTGTTTTCAGTGTTTTGAGGCCGAAGACAGCTTGAATGTAAATAAGAATCATTAATTGACATTCAGATTCACCTTTGGTTTTATCTTGATGTCGCTTGACGTTTGTGTACATGTTCATCTCATTTATTGAAAATGCTAAAGTATTTTGTTATTTTACATATTTTATTATTTTCTCTGTAGTAAACTGCAAAGACCACTTTCAACCAAGTGGAGTAACAGAAAGTTTATCTGGTTGTCACAGAATTTGAAATTCAAAATCAGAAAAATTCAATCAAAATTGTAAATGTAAAATATTATAGTTATCCTGCAACTACCTATATATGTGTTTATATTTAAGTGTACTGCTTTACATAAGTGTTTTGCTTGTTATGGTGATAATGGTGATTATTTAAGTCCATTTCATTATTTTTCTTTGCTCATCAACTTTTGTATCAACAAACAGAAATTTATAGCATAATGAGCTATACATAGCCATAATCCTTTTACAGAAATCTGTTACAATATTTGCATGAAGTTGGATGAAATACGATATAGTTAAATTACTTACATTTTTTCATTACATTTGTCCTATGTGTTCATCTATTCTCAAAGTAGGCCGAATGGGGCAGTAAGTACATTTATTATCACCAGTTTTGTTTATCTGTAGAAAAGATGAAAATTAGCTTATTTTCAAGCTGTTTGTCTTTCTTTTATGTTTGAGTATATTCTAGGTGGTGCTGAATTGCTAAACTGTTGGATAAATACTGGATTTGTATTGAACAGATGCACTATGATGGTTTACAGTAAGTTGTGATATGTTTTCGCATGTGAAAAGTGCTGCAAATGGGACACTCAGAAATCTGTTTTGTAATTAACTTGTATACTTGTAAATCATTTTTGTATGGTCATTGTATATGACAATAATATTGAAAATGTGTGCACCTTTTGGGGTCAGTTGAGATATCTGCCATTTTATAAGAAGTGTTTTGGTTGTGGAATTAAAAATCTCTTATCTATATGTATAGAATAATTTTAACATTCTTGACATGACTGATGAAGTTGCATTATAGATATGCTTTAATTCTGCACTGTTTAAATGTTTTACTAGCTGGTTTTCTCAACAAGTCTATAAAATTTTCTTCCTTCATACTATAAACACAAAACAGTATAGTCCTTTTTCAGACTTTAAGTTTGTTTACAAAAACCTAGAAATATTCAACATTCCACTTTATAAAACATGTCTTTGTGAGAAAAGGAAAAAAAAACTTCTTTTTTTTTTAATCCATATGAAAAATATCCTGCATTTTCTTTCTTTAATCCTTAAATGATTTGGTGCTCTATTTGTATTCCTAAGCTTTGTGCTGTATGCAGTCTTTTTTCACTAATAACCTATTGTACATGTAGGCCTAAGTGTTAGAAAATTGTACATAAGATATAATAAATTGATGAATCTCTAAACATGTTGTCTAGATATTTTATAATTATAAAAGCACACATTTCATATCTACAGTAATAAAATGTGTGTTTGTATGTGAATTTTACGTTTATGTACAGCTTATTCATTTTGACGGTGTGTGTATTGAAATATTTGCTTTTTAAAACGTTCATTTTGTGCTTTTTTTGTCAAATAAATTTAAGTTTCTAATAATAATGTTCTGCCATCTATCACATTCCGCCTGGTCTGACAGTAGCTGAGTCTTAATTGGTCAGAGAAGATGTCACGTCACAGAAAGGAAACAGGTGATTGGCCGATAGAAGTGTGACTTCCAATCACACCATGGCGGCTGTGCAAACTCCATGCGTACACAGACACTGGCAAAATACAACGTTAGAGACGGTTGCGAAGGGAAAGTATTATATCACAGGTAGCATATAATATATTGTATGAATGTAAAGATAGGATGAAGAAAGTAGTGTTGGTAACCGGTGCGAACAGGTAACGAAACTGTGTTTAATTGTTTTCTTTATAGTTTCACATCACTATTATAATAGGTAGACATCACTGTTTTAAACTTCATTCTGTTGTCATTGTAGTGATGGAAACTTTTGGTTATTTTTCAATTACGTTTCTGTTTTAAATAACCAAATGACATCTTAGAAAGAAATTCATTAGGATTAATTTGATTAATTGTGTTGTTCTGCATATAATAGCAAGTAGTTGAGAAACATGTTGCACAATGCTGTAAGTTAATGTTCACTGCATATAAACCTGTTTGCTTGCATGTGTTCAGTGGTATTGGCCTTGCCCTGTGTGAGCGTCTACTAAGCCAGGATGCCCAGGTGCAGCTCTGTCTGGCCTGCAGGAACATGCAGAAAGCTGAGGCTGCCCGGCAGGTTCTTCTAGTGTCTCACCCTCAAGCTCAAGTTTCTCTGCTGCACTTAGATGTGGGCAACATGCACTCAGTGGTCAGGGCTGCTGAGGAGTTCAAGAAAAAGTAAGACATAAAATACACTATAATTTTGATGGACTTGATGCTGTTATGCTTGTACTGTATGCTTTTAGTTTAAGCATAATAGTGACCACCAGGGGCTGTCAATCTCTAAAAGGCATCATAAAAGTATTCTGTATGACTCATCCGCTATATTCCAACTCTTTTAAAGCTATTTTATAGTGTTGTGTGAGGAACAGACTCAAATTTGAGTTGTTGACAAAAAATTCCTGCGCTCTTAAATCTCACTTGCCCATATTCAAATTTATGAATATACCACAGAGTCCACACCACAATTATAACGATAGTGGCACAGAGAAACGATATCTTTGGAATCACTTTCAATTATTTTTTTCAGCTGATGAACAAAAGCTGTTCAGAATCCATCCTGCTTTAAAGAGATCAAGCATTTACTGCGGCGGACGACAAAACTGCAGAGCACGCTTTTGATGTTGTCCGCTGTTGTGGATGCTCTATAGTTATCGTTCTTGGTGTGAACGGGCCTTAAAAAGTTAGTTCACCCAAAAATGAAAATTCTGTCATTTACTCTCATGTCGTTCCAAACCCTTAAGATCTTCGTTCAGCTTCGAAACACAAATTAAGATATTTTTGATGAAGTCTGTGAGCTTTCTGGCTTCTGATAGACTGCAACGTTACCACTTTCAAGGCCCAGAAAGGTAGTAAAGATATTGTTAAAATAGTCCATGTGACTACAGTGGTTCAATCTTAATGTTATGAAGTGTCAAGAATATTTTTTGTGCGCAAAAAAAAAAAAAAAAAACGACTTTATTCAACAATTTCTTCTCTTCCATGTCAGCCTCCTGTTGATGTAGATGTAGTAAACACAGTGCAGCGCTTCCGGGTTCTACGTCAGAACGCTATGTCAGTACTCTAGTATCCATGCCTGAAACAAAATAAAATAAAATGCGCTTATATGTAATGAACAGTTTGAGTACTTTTTAAACCCCTTTGAGCCATTGCAAGAATTTATACAAAATTAATCAGATTAGTCCATCAATACTTTGGTACTTGGTGGTATGATATGACTAGTAAAGCACATTTGAAGCCCCCAGTTTGATAAATGTATATTAAAATGTTATTTAACATATTTTATTTATTTATTTTTTAACAGGTACAACAGATTGGACTATCTGTATCTCAATGCTGGAATCATGCCTAATCCCAGGGTAGATCACAAAGCCTTTTATAAAGGCCTGTTTTCTAGGTACAGTATTTCTTTCTATATACACTACAGTTCAGTGAGATTTTTTTTAAAGAAATGAATACTTTAATTCAGCAAGGATGCATTAAATTGATTAAAAGACACAATAAATGCTGTTCTTTTGAACTTTCTATTCTAAAATCCTGAAATATATATATATAGTCATGGTTTCCACAAAAATAATAAGCAGCACAACTGTTTTTAACATTAATAATAAGAAATGTTACTTCAGCATATTAGAATGATTTCTGAAGGATCATGTGACACTGAAGACTGAAGTAATGCCTGCAGCTTTGCCATCACAGGAAAAATTACATTTTAAAATATATTGAAAATTATTATTATTTTTTTAAATATATAAAAAATTACATTAAAATATATTAAAATAGGCAACAATTATTATAAATTGTAATAATGTTTCACAATATAGCTGTTTTACTATATTTTGATCAAATAAATGCAGCCTTTCAAAAACTTTTTTAAAAATGTTCTAACAAAAATAAAGCGAGTTTGTACTCCAACATTACCAGACCCTCAACGGTAAATCTGATATTGCTGTCATATTATTTACCTGAAAAGAATACAATAAAATACACAAACTATGCAAATTTCTTTTATGCATGTAAATTCTAGATTAAAAAATTTGTTTTGCTTATAATGTAATCAGTCAGTGATTCAGTATTATACACTTTAAAACATTGATTGTTGCATACTTAGTACTGTATTGTATACTAATTTTAAAGTTACACTGCAGGTTATAGTATATACTGATGTTGTAGACAGTGTGCTGTGTAATAATAGTATATTATGTTGACTATAGCAGAAGTCTTTGATTATAATTCATTTTATCTACCCATCAGAAATGTGGTTCACATGTTTGCCACAGCGGAGGGTATTCTGACCCAGGAAGATAAGGTCACACCCATTGGTTTGCAGGAGGTGTTTGCCACTAATCTTTTTGGTCATTTCCTTCTGGTAAGTTGATGGATAAGAACTACCGAGTGTGTTTCAATGACCACACATAAAAATAAACAGAACATAATAACAAACATAAACAAAACTAGATTTTTTTTAACCACTATTTCTATGGGAGCATAATTTGGCTGTGGTAGAACAGTGTTTCTATCTTTTCTGTGCAACACTATCAAAAAAATCATCTGCCTCAAAAAGATCACCCAGAAAAATATTTCATCCACAATGCCACAGCATTCATTTCACTCTTGTCAACAACCTGTTCCCTGGCAGCTGCCCGATCAATAATTCATCCAAACGTCTCTAGTGCTGAAAGTATTTTGAGTCCTCAAATTGCAGCCCTGTGCTTCCTTGTGAAGTGTTGCTGATGTTAATTGAAGAGCTCATTCATTTACTAAAGCATCTGGTCATCAGCGCTGGAATTCAAGGCAGCAGCGTTAAGTCCACATGCTTACAGTGGAGTTATAAGTGGCTCAGACATTAAAGTTGCAGTAGATATGACACTCCATGTCCTCGAAGGCTAGACAAGACGTATCGATTTTCTGCTGGGACGGCACTGAGTGAGGGGGATCAAGTGAGGCTTGTTTTTCTAGTCAAGTTGCCCTCTGCTTCTCTCTCTCACACATACACACACTCTCAAATTCTTCTTTTTCATTATTTAAAATAGTAAAATAAAAATACATATAAACTGTATATTAAATATTTTCCCTGTAACTTGCACTTTATCCAGTTCTGGTAAGAAAATGTTGATTTTTCTATCTATTACAAGCAAAACTCACAGTAGCACGTCATTGGAAAAATACAGAAAGCCCTAATTTTAAACAATAGTTACAGGAATTGTCTTATTATTTGGCTTTGGAAAAACTCACATAAATTGTTAAGGGAAAACCTGAAAAGTTTTTCAAAGTATGGAAACCATTTAATGGGATTTTTGAAGGAAACCGATCCTAATAGTCTTTTTTCTGTGTAACCTGGCTTAATATGCATTACGTGTTATAATATAAATGTATTGTAAAAAAAAAAAAAAAATTAATTTAAATTCTTTCTTTTTTGTGCGTGTGTGTGATTTGTTTTGTTTCTGGTGGTAATGTTTCAAAATCAATAAAGATCAAGATTAAAAAAAATACATAAACAAAAAAAAAAACTAAAATATACATTCAAAAGTTTGAGTCTAAGATTTTTTAAAATACTTTTATTTAGCAAATTCATCAAAAGTGACAGTAAATTTATAATGTTTGAAAAGATTTCTATTTCAAATAAATGCTGATCTATTGAACTTTCCATTCATGAAAGAATCCTGAAAAAAAATGTGTCAGTTTCCACAAAAAATATTAAGCAGCAACTGTTTTCAACATTGATAATGAGAAATGTTTCTTGAGCAGCAAATCAGCATATTAGAATGATTTAGTCATTCTAAGTAGTTTGTCAACACAGAAATAAATTATGTAAATTAGAAAACTGTTGTTTTAAATTGTAATAATATTTTACATTACTGTTTTACTGTATTTTTTTTATCAAATAAATGCAGCCTTGGTGAGCATAGGAGACTTCTGTCTAAAACGTTAAAAAAATATTACCAACACCTAACTTTTGAACATAGTTTATTTTTAAATTTTCATTTATTATTTTTTTTATTTTATTTTTTATAACCAGTTTCATTTGTCCGCCATTTTGTTGTCAGGGTGTTGTTCCTCACTGTGTTGTTTAAGGCAAAGTGTGGCGTTTGTTTGTTTGAGTGGTCTGACTTGTCAACTTTTGACTCACCTAATGGTGAGAGTTTGAGGCAGCATTACCAGTATGGCCATACAATGGAAGACCGAAACACTCAGTGTTTTTGTAATTTTGTTTAGCATGCAGAAATGGTGCAGAAATTAAGTAGTACATTCCCTGATCCAACTGTATTTTCTGCTCCTGTGACAGGTGAGGGAACTGGAGCCTTTATTGTGCCAGGCGGACCACAATTCTCTAGTGATCTGGACATCCTCCAGTAATGCCCAGCGAACGGCCTTTAGTCTAGATGACATTCAGCATCAGAAAGGCCATGAGCCCTACAGCTCCTCGAAATATGCGTCTGATCTACTTAGCTTTGCCTTAAACCGCCACTACAATAGCCGGGTATGTTCCCATTTCCTTGCAGAACTTGATAGCCACACTCCAAAACTTCCAAACATTTGCATGATATGTTATATACAGTACCATACTCATAATATACGATTATCATTTATTATTATATTTATTTGTGAATTATTAATTAATACTCCTGATCCATTCTAAGGGTTTGTACTCATCAGTGATCTGTCCTGGTCTGGTCATGACTAACCTCACCTATGGCATTCTACCATCATTCTTCTGGACCCTCATCATGCCAATAATGTGGCTTGTAGGTCCCCAATTTACTTTATTTTCTTGTATATCAACACGATAATAGGAAAGTCACACACAAATTTAACATTGTAATAATTTCCTGTCCTGTCTCATCAGATACGAATATTCACCAACACCTTTACCCTCTCACCTTACAATGGAGCGGAGGCTTTGGTATGTACTAGCACCACCCCAAATGATTCAAGCATCATCAAGTTTAAACCTGAATAATTATTAAAACACACTCACTGGCCACTTTATTTGGTACACCTGTTCAACTGCTTGCTAATGCAAATATCTAATCAGCCAGTCACATGGCAGCAATATGCGTTTAGGCATGTAGACAAGGTCAAGACGATAAGATGCCGTTCAAACTGAGCATCAGAATGGGGAAGAAAGGTGATTTAAGTGACTTTAAACGTATGCCACGTTTAAAGTCACTTAAATCACCTTTCTTCCCCATTCTGATTCTCAGTATTTCAGAATCCGCTGATCTACAAGGATTTTCACGCACAACCATCTCTAGGGTTTACACAAAATATCCAGTGAGCGGCAGTTCTGTGGGCGAAAATACCTTGTTGATACCGATTCGAGCTGATAGAAAGGCAACAGTAACTCAAATAACCACTCGTTACAACCGAGGTATGCAGAAGAGCATCTGTGAATGCACAACACGTCAAACCTTGAAGCAGATGGGCTACAACAGCAGAAGACCACACCGGTGCCACTCCTGTCAGCTAAGAACAGGAAACTGAGGCTATTTCCAGCACCTTGTTGAATCTATGCCATGATGAATTAAGGCAATTCTGATGGCAAAAGGGGGTTGAACTCCGTACTAGCAAGGTGTACCTAATAAAGTGGCCGGTGAGTGTATATTGCATCACCTTTATAGATCTACTGAATTCTTTGAGTGGGAAACAATAAATGTTTCATAGTACATGAAATGGAAAAAAATAAGTGAAACCACTCTAAACATTCAAATAGTTTTTGAAGCTTAGTGTTGCAAGTCAGTTGGAGAAATGACTTGGAGGACCTCATAGACTTCTCCTAGTCTCAGTTTTCATCTATTGTTTTTTATTACACAGTTTTGGCTGTTCATGCAGAAACCTGAGTCACTGGACCCGATGGCCAAATACCACAGTTTGACCTCTGGGCTTGGAAACAATTACACCCAGCCACGCAAGGTCAGACCTGACAATCGGGTTCCCTCACTCATCTATTTTTATGCCTGTTTTAGTCACAGAATTTTAATTTTATATAGAAAATTATAGTCTATAGGGTTTATATTCTTTGTGATTTGGTTGGTTCTGCCAAGAAATGGTTGGACTTTTATGTATCTCAGCTGTTGATCCTTATTATTTCATTCATTACTCATAACGTCCTACATGATTTGAATGTAATGTCAAATGTTTTTTTTGTTTTTTAGATGGATATTGATGAAAATATTTCAGAGGCCCTCTATGTGAAGTTATTGGAACTTGAGGATACAGTGCGAAAGAAACTGAGAGACGAGGATCTAGATATCAAGGCAAAAATCTAAATGTAATATATGGAGACAAAACCCTCATGCATTCTATCCCCACAAGAACAACAAAAAAAAACCCCTCTAAGGAATGGATAAACACTTCCTGAATATTTGTTTTTCATGAAGATCAAAACACTTTATATGAAATGATTGTGGTAGTCTAGCATTGTTATAAACTATCATATTCTTATTATTTTTAACTTGTATTTACAAACAAGTGCTTACGTTAAGGTGTTTGGCACATGCTTTTATCCAAAGTGACATTCAAGGTACACGTTTTATCAGTTATTGCTTTCCCTGGGAATCAAACCCATTACCTTGGGTTTGCTAGCACCATGCTCTACTGTTTGAGCTACTTGTTATTAATTATGAATGACTTATTATTACTAATAGTTATTGTGCTGTTTACATTAGTTTTGTTGCAGTGTATTCCAAGGTGAATGGTTTTTACCATTGTAACTACTGTGAACAGTCAGCAGTCTCTGACTCTTGAAATGGGACCACAAATCTGACATTTTTTTGTCTATTCCATTTTTATTTTGTCACCCAAAGGGCCTTCTTCCAAAATGCTTGATTAATAATAATAATAAAAATAATATATATATATATATATATATATATATATGTATATGTGTGTGTGTGTGTAACTATGTGTGTGCATTTTTATGATTAATAATTTGCCTGGCAAAGTATTAACTGTTTAATGTGTCTTGAGATTTCAGTACAACTTTACTTTGACAGACTTTTAGAAATCTGATCCTCTTTCTACAAATAATGGGTTCTTGCCATTCATGATACACTGCTGTGTAACTGAGACAACATATTCTTTTCTTTTTTTTCGGTGTTCACATTCAAAGTACAAAGCAAATACGAAAAAGTAATAGTTGAAATGCAGTTGTAACAATTTATTCAACTACACAACATTAAATAAACATACATATCAGAAACTAATGATTGTAATTCTCCAGATGAGAGTTAGCAATGTGTGGGGGTTGCAGATATTGATGGGTTGCCATGGTGACGAAGATCAGAGAAGCACTTCCCTGTGTAAATAAAGAAACGAACATGCTATAACGAACTTAACTTTCTGTGTTTTGCAAATCATTTTAGGTTTAGAGATTTTTTTTTATTTTTTTATCACAAACAGTTAATACGACACTGGCTCGTCAATCTTACCTTTCTCTCTTGAGTGTTCTCTGGTTTCAGTACGCGTGCAGATGTTCCGGTAAATTACTATGAATAAAACTTATGAGACTGGAGCAAATTTTGTGCTGTTTTCTTTAAACTTCAAAATATTAATCCACAATATAGCACGAAGCGATGTAACTCGAGTGATCCAGACATTGGGAGCTGGTCAAATGCCGTGTGTTGGATGAGTTGTTTCCACATCCTCAGGATCTGCAAATATTTGTTGCAGAGGGACTTGTGAAAAACTGCTCGTGTCGCACTCTGTTTCTTCAGCGAAGCCACTGAGTTTGGGGTTGCAGAATGCCCAGACCATGCCACAAAAGTACACAAAAAACGCTGACATCACCAAAAACATGAGCGCATAAGACTCAATAATCGCCTCCGTCACTACATTCGGCATCCTTGTTGTGCGCGGAAGAATGGTTGCTACAAATACATAAACGGTTATGCTAACAAAGTTAGAGGTGATTTAGCTGAATGTCCACGAATCACAGTCGCCTTCAGCCCAGTGTACCTGCGCTCTTGGGCATCACAACTGCTTGTGCCTTATTATGACAGTTCATTGTTTCGCACTTTGCAATAAAGATTGCTTTGTCAATATTCTATAAAAAATTAAATATGTTTAATTTGGACCAGAAGAAAATCATATTTCCATTTAACTCCTTAATTTGAACGGTATAATGTGGATTCGTTTGGTCGTCCTGTAGGTGACCAGATTTCTAAAATGGAAACCGGGGACATTTCCTATTTGAGTGGTCAAAATACCGAAATCTCATTTGTTATTATCTATTAATTAAAAAACGGGGACAATACATGTTTGAATGTTTTTGTTTTTTAATTGTTGTGGGTTCCTTATATTATTACATTAATAATTATTAATAATTATAAATATTATCGGTTTTGTTTTAATACAATTGACCAAAAAACTACTACACTAGTAACCATTGTAAAAGCAGTTTGCCTATTATGTTATAACAAAAGTATGACTTAAAAGCACATTACAAAAATAAAACAACATAGGCTAAATATTTTTAACATATATTATTGAATTTAATATTTTCATTTTCACAAGCTGTTAAAATGAACTTTTTTACTATTATTTTGCATTGAACGCAATGGCTAGCGACTGTTCTAGGGTATTTGCATAATGCGATCTGATTGGCTGACGTCTGCATTGGCGCTTCAGTTAAGTTTTTTTCGTAAGTTGAACAGAAGGTGTAGTGTAGTGTAAGCGTCTTGAACTGCGAGAGGCATTTTACACATTCCTTGTAAGTTGAATAAGGAAGGCGGTCTGGCGGAAGCTAGATATTTTACTTTATAACTTGTTAAATATGGATGGATGCACTTTCTCGAGCTTTATAGGCGTCAGGATATTAAATTATATTATATTAATATAACTCCGATTGTGTGGCTTGAGGGTGAGTAAAGCTTGGGGTAATTTTCATTTTAAAGTGAGCTAAACTTTTAATAGCTAAAGTAAGTAAATGCACACAATTAAAAGATCAAACTCCATTGAAAATAAGGCACTATAAAGCATTCTGCTCATAAGTGATTTTTTTTTTTCACACATCAGGGGTTGAGGCTTTTAATTATAATTTTCACATTTTCTAATGAACTTTCATAGTTTGAATGCATAGTTCACCAGGTCATCATTTATTCATCCTCATGTTGTCCAAAACTGCTGTGTAACAAACAGCTTGTTAGGTTTGGAAGGACATAAGTGACAGAATTTTCATTTTTGGGAGAACTATTCCTTTAAGATTAAAAGTCTGGATCTGGCCACAAGGGTAAGACAATAAAATGTATAGCCTAGGCCTAGTAATTTGAAAATAGTAAATAAATGATGAAAACACAGAAGATGTGCCATTATTCTAGGTCTATAACTATAAATAAACTGCCAAGAGAATTCAAGCTTTCCAGATAACAATCAACTTGTGACATGACACATTTTTGTCACAAAGTCTGCTGAATGGTTGCTTTGATGGGGTTACTCCAATAGTCCAAAACTATTTTGAGCTGTTTAGAAGACTTGTTCTCCAGTCACAGGGTCATGACCTGCCTCACTGTCCCTCAGGGGGCCGCAAAGGGGTAGGGGGTCTGTGTAAAATTGAATAAGGGTGTACAAATGTAGTAATATTTTGAGTTATTTTATTGACAGACATAGCTTTGACAGTAAGGAATAAAACAAAAAAACAAACAAATAGTTTTGCAATATATAGCTGTAAGAATGTTTTGCTGTTTTGGAACAGCATTTATTGTGTAAAATGTATCGGTGCAAGTTGCTTTCAGTTAAAACTGCTTAAACATGCATTTTAGTCTGGGACTAGACTAAAGCCTTGTCTGTGAAACCAGGGGTTAACGTTTTACATAGCTAATCCTTCACAATACTGATTAGAAAAATACACTGTCAGCATAAAACAATGCAAATATTTACCAGATCATTTGATTTTAGTACAATGTCAATACAAAAGTCACGTATTTAATTTAGCAATCATCATGTTGGCTCTCATGTTTTGTTCTGGGCTAAGTTATGAGACTACATGTCCCATACTGCTGTGCGGCCAGAGTCCCGGATGTCTTTCACACCGGAAGAGAAGCATGAGTCTTTTCTAGCCATCTTGTGGCATCTAGCAGCGAAGCGCTCGCACAAGCCCCGTAGAATCGGAGGAGAATCCTGCTGAAAGGGGGCCATCATGCCCGGACATCTGCAAGAAGGTTTCGGCTGTGTCGTAACCAATCGGTTCGACCAGCTATTTGATGATGAAGAGGATCCGTTTGAGGTGTTAAAGCTGGCAGAAAAGAAGAAGAAGGACGCGACCGCTCCTGGTGCCGCCAAGACCGCCGCGCAGACTGCAAAGCAGCTCAAAAAGGAGACACAGAAAGACAGGAAAGTCCCGCTTCCCGATAAGAAGGAAGAGACACAAGCTCCCGTTCCTCTCAAGAAAGATGGTAAATATCGCTTGCATTAAAGTCGTTATTTGGTCACACTTTTCCCAAGTGAGCAGCCTGCAAAAGGCGCTACTAAGCCCATGAGGTCGCGCACAACTCTATTGTTTATGAACAGCCTGACGCCTCAAAAACTTCCAGCTCTTTCAGCAAAATGTTTCTTAGCTCCATGTATTGTTTCTAGGTGACGCACGTAGTAGAACCTGTTGCTACTTAACTAATTATTTTCTAGATCCTTCATGAAGTGCAGGCCTAATGATAACCATCAGTCTGTTTAATGTCGGCTATATTTGTGCATTTAACTCTACTGACTAGTAAAACTCGCCTATTTAGTGCTAAAAAGAATTGTGTATTGACAGTCTCTGAATGCACAGTCGTTATCACATGGCTTTTTATTAACGCACGAGCGTTGCAGCTCCAACCTCGTGTTTGAGGCAACAGAGTCCGTCCTCTCAGACATGACACTCCCATTGAAAACCCTCCTATTGTTATTTGCCTAGAGTCGGTTTTTACCTTCATTACGTGCTTTAAACCCGCGTCAGACTGACCAGTTTTAAAGGTAGGGTTGTCAAAGTTTTTTTTTTTCGGGTGTCAGTGGCCTTGTTTGATCTGGATGAGAGGAGGCAGCGGGCTCGCGAACAGGTGCGCGCGCAGGCGGGACGGCGAGCGCGTGATCAGCTGTTGGGCTGAGCGAGAGCGTCTATTTCGGTAGGTGGAGGGAGGGATCAGTCAATCACAAGAGGCGCAAACCATTATTTTGGAGACTGACAACTTGGACTTTATTGCTATGCTAATGTAAAAACTAAAGTATTGAAAAACACAGACTTACCCTATGCAAGTAAATAAGAAAAATAGACAATTTTAACAAGTTAAAGAGAAAACGTAATTTGTATTTACATTGTTTCAGGGTATTTTGATATTGGCCACAATTAAAGAGAGAGCTCAGTCAAAAGTTGAATTTATCTTTTACTCATCCCTCATGTTGTTTTAAACCTTTTTTTCCTGAAATAAAAAATGTTTTTTTTCTGCTTTGAGTTACTTGAGGGTAAGTGAATGACAGAAATTAAACTTTGAGGAACTGTTTTTTTTTTAAGGTTTTTTTTTTTTTTTTTTTTTTTTTATATACCTGTACACATTAAAGTGCATTTAAAATGATTCACATTTGTCTTAATGTTGTTTTTGTTTTGTTTTTATTCCAGCGTGAGACCATCTCATTCATTATTGTTTTCTATGATAGTTGTTGGTAGTAGTGGTGTTTGGTTGACTCTGTTGTTTCTATTTTGAAGGCATGAGGAAAGTGGGCCGCCGACCGGAGCAGCCGGCTCAGCCAGGACCCCAGCAGCAGGGAGGTCAGGGGGAGGGTCGTCCACCAGCTGACAGGCGGCCTGACAGGAGGCCACCACGCGAACGACGCTTTGACAAACCTGCTGATGAAAAACCTGCTGAGGGTGGAGAGTTCTCGGTGGAAAAGTGAGTCAATTTGACCCTTTTTGTGTGGTAATATCCTTAACGAAGTTTATTACTGTAAACATTTAATTAGCCAGCAGAAGTATACTTTAGCTTTTAATGTCTGTTTTCCTATTTTTTGATCTCTGATAAAGTCGGTATGATTTTTTTTAAATGTATGTTATAGATCTTATTGTAAACAATCCAATTTTAAAGAATTTTTATACCTGTAGTCTTTAAACCTGTTTTGGTGAACATGACAGACTCTCTTATGATGTTTGCAGGACTTTTCCTATCATTTAGTCTGTTTAAACTCTGCCCCTGCAATATCACATTCATCTGCCTCCACTTTTATGTGCAATGCTTACATCTCAACATCTAATCAACAACCAATGCATAGAACAAAGTCCCCTACCTACTTGTTTTTAGACATTTGGATGTACGCCACAATATGGAAGAAAAGCTTTGTCGCTATTTCTGTTTCATCACGACTTCAATAGAACTTGATAGGGATTTCGTATTACATTGTTTTCCCTGCATAAAGATTCATTAATTGAGTAACAAAATCCCAAAAATTGAATATTTTAGCAGGTAAGGCTGACATCTAACAGCTACATTATCTCTCCTCAGGTCTGTCAGTGACAGGCCGTTCCGGGGTCGTGGAGGTGCCAGAGGAGGGCGCGGAGGCCGGGGCAGAGGTGTTGGCAGGACTGATGGCTTTGACTCACGCGGCAAACGCGAGTTTGACAGACACAGCGGCAGCGACCGATCGTAAGTCATTTGCATCCACATACTGGCTCCAATGATAATGCCGCCCGTGTGTGACGTGTCAAAGCTAAGCGTTAATTTTTGTTTCAGCAGCCTGAGAGCAGAAGAAAAACGTGGAGGGAGTGGATCTCATAACTGGGGCACTGTTAAGGATGAGTTGAGGTCAGTGGAGCGACAGACGCTTTATCTGCCAAGATCTTGAAAACGCAGATGAATTTGATTCACAGACTGGTCAGTGAGGGTGTTTTGGTTCATTATATTAGATTTGTGAAATTGGATACATTTCTGTTCTCTTTACAGTGAGCTTGACCAATCAAATGTCACCGAGGACACCCCTGAAGGAGAGGAGCATCCACCTGCTGACTCAGAGAACAAGTGTGTAGAACACACTCAGAGAACACTTCAGCTCTGAATTAGCACGGCATTGCTGAGTCATTGCTTTCTATTTGCTGCCGGCACTATTAGCATATGTTGCCGCCTATAATTTAAAAAATGTGGATTGATTGATTTAGGAACAATGGCTCTTTTAGAAGTATAACATATGTTTACAGTCTTCAACAATTACTAAAGGGACAAATTACTTATTATTTGGTTAATCTATGCATGGACTAATTGGATGCAGAATTTTTTTGTTCAATTTTCATGTGATGTTTTCACAGGGAGAATGAGGTTGAGGAAGTTAAAGAAGAAGGCCCTAAGGAGATGACTCTGGATGAATGGAAAGCCCAACAGGATAAAGAGAGAGCCAAAGTGGAATTCAACATTCGTAAAGCCAATGAAGGAACTGATTGGAAGAAAGGATATGTTCTGCACAAGTCCAAGGCTGAGGATGTAAGTAAAAGGACAGTGTTTGAACTTTTTGTGTTCCATTGCATTAAACGTTTATTTATATATTAAGTAGTGTCCGTTTCATGCTGAATTGAAGTTTTTGCTGCATACCAACCATTCTCCAACATTTTTAAATGTGCTTTTAAGTAGCCTGGAAGTGTAGTTGAAAAACCTGATAGTTTTCACTTAAGTATAATGTAGTGTTGTCACGATACTGGAATTTCTAAATTCGATAAGATAAATTGAAAAATATCAATATTCAATACCATTTTTGATACCATGAGAAAATTGCTATACAAGTAAGCGGTCAGTAATAAAATAAAAAATAGCAAATGATAGCACAAATACAATAAAGAGTCAAATGAAATAAACATGAGGTGCATCTAACAGTAGTATCTGGGTAAGAAATACAGAAATTAAATGAAGAAATAAAATGTAAAATAACACTGGATAAGTCTTCATTTTAAAAATTAAATACAGATTAATGCTTACCATTAAAGTTATTCAGTCATGAGCAGTTATTTTGTCTTTGTTATTTTATTAATATGAGACAGAAGCCGGTATATTAGGCTGCTGTTACTTTAAGTTATACCTTATGCACAGATCCAATATACTGTTACAAAACATGTTTTCTTTCTCAACTATTTACATTCCAAAACTGACTGTTTACCCGAATACTCGCCAAGACGGGCATTTGACAACTTTGTGTGTATGACGTTTAAGTGCAATAAGTCACGATAAAGACTTGTGAGCTGTTTGAGAAGTGGCTTTGTGTGCGTGCCACTTATATAGATAAGTGCTGTGACTGCAAAACCTGCGGGAATGAAAAATTTTGCGCAACACCACGCTGAAATTCAGGCCCTGTAACAACACTATTCAACCTGATTAAGTTAGAGAGGAAGCGGGTGTGTGTCAGCGCAGCTGGTATTGTGTATTGATACTGCAAAAAATGAGTATTGGAATTGTTTCAGATTTTTCAGTATCAATATGTATTGGAAATCAATATTTTTGATAACACTAGTATGGTGTCACTTCTCTAAAAGCACACAGAAACCTTCAGACTGTATTGAGAAGCCATTTGATCACATTCATTGTCTTTTGTTGCTTTAGTCCTTTTTATCCCAATTGAGAAACTAAGCCTGACAAACAAACTATTAGTATATCATCTGTTTCAGTTTTATTTAGTGTACATGTTCATTTCTTTCCTGCAGGCCTCTGCTGATGATGATGCTGCTGGGGATCACCACTTCCGCAGGCCAGCTAATGACATTACGTCCCAGCTGGAGATTAACTTTGGGGACCTGGGCCGCCCAGGGCGTGGTCGTGGGGGACCACGAGGTGGCAGAGGAGGCCGTGGGGCCACTGCTACCAGACCACCTCGTGAACGCAGGCCAGACAAGGTATGGTTTCTTTGTGCATTTGAGTATCTGCAGGTACACGCTTGATTTTGTACCACTGTGAGAGTTCAAATCTATCCAGAGATAAATGTTGAAATCACAACCTTTTTTTTTTTTTTTTTTTTAATATAGAGTATGTACACCTAATTTGATTGATTGCAGATTGGTCATTATCATATTGGTCTTAATTATTTTTATATATATATATATATATATATATATATATATATATATATATATATATATATATATATATATATATATATAATTTCAAACGATCTGCAAATCCAGCATCGAACTGGGCCTTGTTTATAAAACATTCGCCCCAGGAAAAACAAACTGCATCCACTGTTCCCTTAACACTGCAGCACTGCCGAGTCATGCCGACAACTTCTGTAACCCGAATGAAGCACGTTGATGGGCGTGCTCTTGCTCTCCCTCTGGTTGATGTGTGCGGGCACTCTCGAAACTTATACGAACCCTGAAGGAGTGTATTTGGCACAGAAATATTCTGCCATATGTCCACAATGCATGAAATAGCATTAGACATCCCCTTTAAGAAGCTGACCTGATGGAAATCAAATGACTGAATGTAACATCAATGACTGGTATTGCTAGATGACCTTATAGATTGCCATAACCTGAATTTGGACTCATATGGCCTGTTTTTCCTGTATCTGCTTATTTTAGGCTGGTGGAGTGTCTGTCCCTAACGTGGACGACCCAGAGGCTTTCCCAGCCCTGGCTTAAGCTGCCCAGATGCCACTCGGCTCACCCCAGAGGAACACTCCTCCACGGGTCCTTGTCTACGAGGCTTGCATGCTAATGGATCCTTCAGCAGATGAAATGATGGAAGACTGTCATCCATGCCATTCACCCCTGAGGACTGAATTTTACCTGTTTTAGAAAAAAAAGATGGAAAAATAAAAAAACAAAACAAAAAAAAACAAAGGACGGACTTCTTGCTATTCTGAAGCAAATTATTGGTTGAGGTTTTGTATTTAGAAATAAGGTAGCAGGGATGTTTTCATACAGTGTTTCTTTTATTGTATTTTTTTGTTTTGTTTGTTTTTTTGTTTTTTTTTCCAGCAATTATGCATTGTTCATGGATACTTTTTGTACTGCTGCTTGAAAATATGCATTTCCAAAAATAGGTGTGAAGAGCACACCAGTTTATCTTAAGGTGTCCCGTAGCTTGCTTGCTTTTTACACACAAAATGCCTCGAAACAGAGCAGCCCTTTTCAGAGACAAGATCTACCAGTTAGTCTTAATTTTTAAAGGTTACTGTATTTCTATGGGAAATAACGGGGCATTTTGGTTCTGGTCATTGTTATTAAACATCTCAAATGCCTGAAAGAGGGCCTTAAAACAGAATCTGCGATCATTGCAATTAAATGTACAATTTATGATTGATAACTTAATTAGAAGATGTAATTCAGATGATTAAGTTGCACTCGCCACAGATAGTGTCTTTTATCGAATGACCACTGTAAAGTTCAAAATGGTATCTTTTGACACCATTGACTCTGGTAACTCAGGATAGTATCATACTTGTTACGCAAAGTTCTAGTGTAAATACAAGCAAGTTTACACACCGCACTCTTGTTTACTGAAAAATGTGAGCCAGGTTATGGATAAATCCTTTTAGAAATGACATTTTCTTTCTGCCCCATTGCTTTTACAACAGCTCTACTGCATAATTGATCTGAAAGAAACACCATCCTGTTCAGTGTGGAACAGCGGAGTGCTATGATGTGTGAATTCCTACCCTGCTATTAGACCTCTGTCAATAATTAAAAGATGGTCGATTCATACAGTGTTGTTGTGTGACCTTTAACTTCAAAGATGAAATCTTGTCTGATGTTTGTTCTCGTGCAGAATGGTTTTACGTCGATGGTCTTGTATTTGAGTTTACAAATGTACTTCTGGAAAAAATACTGGTACTGGTCCTGGTATTAGCTGCATAGGGTCTCTAATGCTATAATGTAGTGTTTGTTAAAGGGTTCGTTCACCCAAAAATGAAATTTCTGTTATTAATTACTCACCCTCATGTCGTTCCACACCCGTAAGACCTTCGTTCATCTTCGGAACACAAATTAAAGGGTTGGTTCACCCAAAAATAAAAATTGTCATTACTTGCCCTCATATCTTTCCAAACCCAAAAGATCTTCGTTCATCTTCAGAACACAAATGAAGATATTTTTTTATGAAATCCGTGAGCTTTCTGGTCTCCGATAGACTAGACTGAAATGTTATTACTACTTTCAAGGCCCAGAAAGGTAGTAAAAACATTGTTAAAATAGTCCACGTGACTACAGTGGTTTAACCATAATGTTATGAAGCGACAAGAATGCGCAAAAAAACACAAAAATAACTTTATTCAACGATTTCTTCTCTTTCCCGTCTGTCTCCTAAAGTTATTTTTGTTTTGTTTTTGTGCACAAAAAGTGTTCTTGTCGCTTCATAACAATAAGGTTGAACCACTGTAGTCACATGGACTATTTTAATGATATCTTTCTTTACTACCTTTCTGGATCTTGAAAGGTGCAATGATGTTGCTGCCTATGTGGTTCAGAAATCCTCAGATTTCATCAAAAAATATCTTTAATTTGTGTTCTGAAGATGAACGAAGGTCTTATGGGTTTGGGACAACATTAGGGGGAATAGTTAATGACATAAATTTCAAAGTGGTTTCAGATTGAGTTTGGCTTAAAAATAACAATAAATCTTTACAGAAGGGTCAATTTGTTAACATTAGTTAATGCATTAGTTAATATGGACTGAACAATTTTTTTTTTTACAGCATTTATTATTTTTTATTTAATGGTAGTTAAAAATGCAATTTTTTATTTTTTACTCACATTAGCACCTGATGCGTTAATGCTAACAGATGTAAGTTTCAATTTTAAAAATCTGTTAGTAAATGTTGAAATGAATAAATGCTGTAGAAATATTGTTCGTTGTTCATAACTAATGTATGAATTAAAAATTAATAATACGGTCAATGACTGAGAGGGTTACTATAATAATCAGACACTTGTTTAATGATTCCTTTCCTTGTTTAATTTTTATTTGGTGTGGGTTTTAACTTGCAAGTGTTAGGCAACTATCAGTATTTCTATTGCTTGTGCTCCTGCTCCATTTGTTTTATGGACATGATGCCTTTAATTGTGCGGCTTGTGGAGGAGATGTGCTATTATGGCCAAGTTCCACTTTAGAAAATAGAAATCCAGGTTATTAAGTTTATTTTTGCAGTACACAGGAACAACTATTTTATGGTTGACTGGTGAAAAATCTATATACCAAAATCATGTGTTTTCATGTACACGTCTCCACAAACCTATTTACCATTTCGTTTTAGAGTTGAAGTAACAGTAAACCACACAGTTTTCAAATTTTTTTTTTGTTTTGTTTGTTTTTGTCTTTGATGCATTGACATTAAAGGTTTACAGTACATGCAATTTAAAACATTACATTAGGACAGTATTCAGTTGAGCTGGTGAAAAACTGATATGATGACAATGTATTATTTGTGTAATTGGTCAAACATCTTGTGTTAGAGTAAGTTGTAGATATGAGTACTGAGTCTCCCATGATATTGATGCTTGTGCAATGTTTTCTTGATTACTGTATTGTGAAACAGTTTAAAAGTTAAAGTGAAGGGTTAGTGTTGGTCAGCTGCTGAGTGTTTAGTGGAAAGAACAAATCTGTAGAATATGTCCTAAAAACCTTTTCAACGTACATTCATTAAGTATCCATACTCTTGATTGGCTGTTACCAGTCTGTTAGATCATCTGCATTTCAGAGATAAGTACCTGAGGCAAACCATGTGTGCTGAAAAGGATATGAAGTTAACCTTACTTTTGTTTCAACCTTCTGTCATGTCCCAAGAGGCCTACACTGCCACATCCTGCCACAACACAACCATACAAGCTTTTAAAGTAGGCATGAAATGAACATCTATTTTCTAAATGCATGTTATTGGTCTTATTGTGAATGATTCATCTATTTTGTTTTATTTTTTTGACCACAATTTTTAATTAAAATATAATTCGATCTTCCGGTGAAATGCCAAACTTCTCTCTTGTAACGTATGCCAGACTTCCAATCATTTGGTCTGTTTAAACCCCACCCCTTTCTTACAGTTGACTGTAAGCTCACATTCAGATCTGCCTCCATCCAATCAACAACAGAGAGATAGAAGCAAGTCCCTGCCCATCTTTTTTCACCCTTTTTTCGTTAATCCATTTCACTCTGATGTATGTCACAATATAGAAGAAAAGATCTGTTGCTACTTCCATTACAGCATGAGCTTGAGCTGCTTGCAGATATGGCTGGGATTCAGAGTAAGTTGTTTAAAGATAAAGTTTGTCCTTTTGACTGACAAATTATCTTTGGGATGTCCATGATTATTTTTCAGCATCCATAGTACAGTCACAGTCAGGTCAAATTTTAATGCCTGTGGAGGATCATGTGCAATCCAGAAATTCACTGCAGTCTATTTTCACTGCATCCAGTGTCAACTTTCCTCCAGTTAAAACCAGCGGTTCCAGGAAAGGGCTTTGAGTGCTTGGGAAGAATTCAAATTCATCCAAACACGCCTCTTCTTCCTGGTCCTCTTCCTCTTCTCCTCCACTTATTGCGCCATGAGTGGAGATGTAGTCATCTGTGTAGTCTGTGGTCCTGGTGCTTTGGGTGGCATCAGAGGAACTGGACTCCTGAGAGAAGCTTTTGATGTAGGTGCAAGGGAAGCTGGGGTAGGGAACTTCCTCCACCTCTACGTTTTCGGGATCCTCACTCACACTGGGGTCATATTTGTGAAGATAGAATTTAATTTCACCCTATGTGGAGACGGGAAGAGGGACAGGTGGGGATTGATTAATGAATTACAATTGTAGTTCTGATTTAAGTCACCACTCAACAATTCCAATTCCATTTTAAATGACACTACTGCAGTATGTTTGGCAAAATGCTATCATAATCCATTCAACTTTAAGGCATTCCAAACCCATATGGGTTATTTCTTCTCTGGAACCTAAAAGTAAAATGCTTTTCCATACAAAAACCACATAATGACCCAGGACTTTTAGAATCTAAACCCACAATAGCAGTAAATTAGCATTTTGATGCTAAGTGTGAACAAAGCATATTACTGGTATGAGCATGTGCGTGGACTTAAGAAGTCTGCTTTTAGCCAATCATAAATTAATGATGAAGATGATGTGATTACTAAGCACTGTTTACATAGAACGCACAAGCGCTGTGATTTTAAAGTGCATTTGTGCTTTACATTCACATTTGCATAATTTTCAATGTTTTTGTCAATAGAAGTTACAGCATTTTACCAATACTTGACCAAAATAACGTTTGAACGTTGGAAGTGAAGAATTTAAGACATAAATTTTGTATTGTAATTTGCAGGGATGGGCAGTATTTATGATACATGTATTTCAAATACAAAATAGTATTTTGTAATTTGTATTTGATAGGGTTGATGAAAGTTGGTTTGTATTTTCTATCAAAATACTTTAGTGTTTTGTATTTTTGTAGTTTTAAAATACTGTAAAATACTTTCATAAAAACTGCTGACATCATAAAAATGCGGCCTCTGATTGGTGCTCAGATTTGCCCAGACTTGTTGAGCTCAGCACAGATGTTAAGTTTTGTTGTTTGTTTTAGTAGCCTAGGTTAAATAGTTTACCAATTTTCATAATGTTCTTGAAAACTATTAAACCGAGCAGCAGCCCCCTATATTTATGATTAACAATCAAATGATTAACTAGTTAGAAACTAGTTGCTATGAAAACAGGTGCCATCAGTTGTCTTCTTATGAATGACTATGAATGTCATTGAGTCAGTGTTGCTGATGCAAAGTAGGCCCTTCATTACCAAACACCAAGTAACTAAATTAGGATACAGTTATGAGTCATTCATAAACTGTTGGTTACTTTAAAACTAACATTTATCTGGGAGATCACAGGGATATGTGAATATTTGATCTGTTAAAGCCACAATATGCTAACTTTCATCGCTAGAGGTCCCTTATTCAGTCGTTTATCCTTGATTTTGTGGAATCATGGGATGTGTTGTCTTCACGTCTACAGCCAGTGGAAAAGAATCGGGACGGGACTCGGGCAAAAATCATGTTCATGGATGCGATTATTAACGTTACTATAGTATGAAGCAGAGCAGGGCGAGTGATGTTGGAGCTGAATGAGACCGCTGGAGCAATTGATAATGAGAGACGAACACAACCCATGTCTTGAGAACAGCAGAGCTTTTATTATGCCACAGTCGCCGCTTCCGCTTTTTTTGGTCTAGCATGTTGAGCATGTTGAAAGTTGTTATAGTGCTACTCTGCGTTCATTCGGCTATGAGACACTTGTTGTAAACTAGATCGATATTAGTCATGGTAAAACATGGTACTCACGGTAAATCAAGAAAACGAGAAACATGATTAGTTTTCTGTCAATGAATGAATCCAAACAGTTCCTTATCTGTCTAATAAAACATATGTGTTTCATTAAGCAGATGAGGAATATAATGTGTCTTTAGTGTTTCCATGGTTTCTACAAAATAAAACCAGAAACAGAGGGTAATGATATGATGTCATTGATAGGCGACGCACGGACACAGCCTGTGTCCTGGTTAAAATTGCTTATTTCTCTGGATTTAAACATTCTTGGAAACATTTGGGATAATGCAAGTACACAAGTCAACAAAATACAGTCAAACCAAAAATTATTCAGACATTTTTGACATTTTTGATATATTTTTCCTAGTGGGTGCAGGACACTATAGTTCATTTATGTAAGTGAGGATAGCAAAATAAAGTAAACTTTGATATATTATACCCAAAAATTCTTCATACAGTGGACTACCAGTAAAATTGATAAAAATTTGGAACCAAATTAATAATTCAAACACTTTGACCTGACCATGTTTTGCTTAAGTATTATCTGACATAATTAAGATCATTTTTTTCAGTTACACTTTGAGATCGTCATATTGTATTACCATTTTATTTAAACTATAGTCAATAATACAAAATACAAAATACAAAAATACGGTAGTTTATTTTGATACATGGTGTGGCTGCTGTATTTTGTAGTTTATTTTGATACACTTAAAATTAAGGTATTTGGTATTTTATTTTCAAATACATTTTGATGTATTTTTGCCCAACCCTGGTAATTTGTAGTGATAGGTGGCTATTGTAATGAGTGAGGCCATGTTGAGCACCCTTAAAAATAACTATTTACATTAGCATTCTAAACATTAACCTTTTAATAGCAAATCACAATACATGACAAAATAATCAAAATATAATTTTTGGGCCAAGTCATGCAGCCCTATCATTTTAAAATACAAACAATCAAAATAAAATACTTGAAAGCACAAAAAAGATTAGATATTTTATCTGTTTACTTGCATGCCATGTGACCATTAACCAACGACAGAGAACCATGAACATGCAAATAGGTTAAATTATTGAAATATTAACTTAAAGGGGTTCGGCTGACAAAAAATGTATGGGAACCCCTGTAAATGATGAATGATCATTTACTCAGTTAAATATTCATTTTATTTGGATGTTAAAACATGCCCATAAATGCTGTCCAATTAGATAGCTCACTAGTTTTGAAAATACAGTCTGTGTGGGCATCTTCATACATTTACCTGGTCATCAGTGTACGTCTTTGCACAATTGCTGTTTGCTGGATCTGGAATAACTGTAGGCAGCAGACACTGGCAACAACTTAAGCATCTATTGAGCAGAACAGACATGGCAGTATTTTAAATAAAAAAAACAACAGTCTTTTCTCTGTGGATTTTAAGCATTCTGCTGTTCCTTACCTTTTCTGCACAGAGGAGAACTGACAGATGCACAAGAGGATTAAGCAGGCCAAAAGTACTGCTCCACCAGCCAAGATCACATGGGACAATAGTTTCTCAGCTGAAAGAGGATGACACGGGTCACTTATCAAAATGGCTGAAAGACATCTTTCTTTACAAAAGCGAGTTGAAAAAAGAATGCTGGGTGTTCCGTGTCTAGTGCTTTTATTTAGCTTATATACATTGATCAGGAATAACATTATGACCACCTTCCTAATAGTGTGTTGGTCCCCCTTTTGCTGCCAAAAAAGCCCTGAGCCAACAAGGCATGGAGTATGGAGTGTCAAAGTAACATCCACATGGATGGCAGGACCCAAAGTTTCCCAGCAGAACATTGCCCAAAGCAACACACTGCTTCCGCCGGCTTGCCTTCTTCCCGTAGTGCATCCTGGTGCCCTGTGTTCCCCAGGTAAGCAACGCACACGCACCCGGCCATCCACGTGATGTAAAAGAAAACGTGATTCATAAGACCAGGCTACCTTCTTCCATTGCTCCATGGTCCAGTTATGATGCTCACGTGCCTACTGTTGGTGCTTTTGGCGGTGGACAGGGGTCAGCATGGGCACCCTGACGGGTCTGCAGCTATGCAGCCCCATATGCAACAAACTGCAATGCACTGTGTATTCTGACACCTTTCTATCAGGACCAGCATTAACTTCTTGAGCAATTTGAGCTACAGTAGCTCATCTGTTGGATCAGACCACACGGGCCAGCCTTCGCTCCCCACGTGCATTAATGAGCCTTGGCCGCCCATGACCCTGTCGCCGGTTCACCACTGTTCCTTCCTTGGACCACTTTTGATAGATACTGACCACTGCTGACCGGGAACTCCCTACAAAAGCTGCAGTTTTGGAGATGCTCTGACCCAGACGCCTAGCCATCACTATTTGACCCTTGTCAAACTCGCTCAAATCCTTACGCTTGCCCATTTTTCCTGCTTCTAACACATCAACTTTGAGGACAAAATGTTCACTCGCTGCCTAATATATCCCACCCACTAATAGATGCCGTGATGAAGAGATGATCAGTGTTATTCACTTCACCTGTCAGTAGTCATAATGTTATGCCTGATTGGTGTATGTTTTCCATAATCTGCACAAATACATACCGTCTGTTGGTGTGCAGAATGGGAGATCACTTCCTCTGGGTCCCTCCCCAGCATCTGTCCAGGCTGTGACCCACAGATTATAACACTGTCCTGGTGACAGACCACTAATAGTATACTGTTTCTTTGGATAGTCCACACCTACAGTCAAAGTTAGGCATCAGAAAGCTCTATTAAAATGCACTAATATTGCTGAACAATGAACATCCCAAGCAATTAGCAGTCCTACATTATGTTTCTTAATAAAAGAAATGTAAAAATAAGCATCTGAGAGTCAATAGTAAATATATAGACCGGTAAGTTAACCTGTAAGTTAACTGTAAGGTAACCTGTGCCTTACTGTAAGTTTGAGTATCTCTCGTTAACTTGTTCCACAAGTAGATGGTGTATTTTTTCAAACAGCCTCTTCTCTTCTCTTGAGGGATTTCAGACCATTTCACCTGCAAGCTCTCAGTATTCTTCAAGAGTGGTTGAGGAACTGGACCTTGTTCTGGAGCTGTGAATTCCAAGATACAGGGATTATGATCAGGAGATTTTTTTCACATTTTGTTCTGTTTCACATCAATCTACACTCCATACACCATAACGACAGAGCAAAAAACAGCTCTGTGACAACTTTGCAAATTTACTAAAAAGGATAAGCTGAAATAATTACATTGTATAAGCATTCATACTCTTTTCTGGGACACTTGAAATTTAGCTCAGGAGCATTCTAATTTCGCTTGTAGATGTTACTACACTTTGAGTGGAGTTAACCTATGCATCAGTGTTGTATCATGTTGAAAACATTGCTGCTTAATATTTTTGTGGTAAACATTTTTTCAGGTTTTTTTGATTTGCAAAAAGAACAGCATTTATTTGAAATACTCATTTTTTGTAATATTATAAATGTATTTACTGCTACTTTTGAACAATTTAATGCAATCCTTGCTGAATAAAAGTATTCATTTTCCATAAAAAAAACCCAAACAGTAGTGTGTATATATATTTTTTATATACTGATTCAGAATTTTATATACAGATTGCAAAATGAGCATTAAGCCTCCAACCTGACTGCCATGTGGAGATGCCTCTAATGTGTGCCATTATGGGACCAGATGTTTGCAGAGCAGTGACTGCACCCTGATAGCACTGATGAGGCTGGAGACCTGGACATACAGCAGAATAAAAAGTTTTAATAATAATAAAGAGAAAAAGTTTTTATTCCTCTTGAAACCAACCAGCTAATTTTGACTGGTCTTAACTCGTATCATCCAATCAAACTTGCCTGTAATGTTAGCTGTGGTATTCAGTACTCGAATCCACTGAATCCTCTCAATGTATCCAACTGGATACCAATGCACCACATACTCAGTTTTTTGGTCTGCAATGGCAGGTCTCTGCCAGGAGAGGGCAACGCTATGATTATTTAATAGTTTGTGTGGCTGTGGCAGGAAACCTGAAGCAAAGCCTGTGAACACAACAAACATGGCTTACACGTTTTGAATCTTTTCCTCATTAGTTGGAGTAAAACCAGTTATTTGTCTCACATTAGCTTTGTTTAAAAAAACAAAAAAAAACAGGCTTACCTGGAGAATGCAGCTCAGTAAATTTTGCAGGAGATTGACCCTTTGAGTTAACTGCAGACACTGACACAGAACAGTTAGAACAGCATATGTAATTTTTTTTTCTGGGTGGAATTGGGCTCTTTGAGTTGCTCTTCTGCTCCAGAACACTTATATTATACTTCAGAATCTTCCCCTTGGCATCTGATATATTCAGTTCCTAAAACATAACGAAAATGTAAATAAATGGCATTTTTTAGCATGCAGTTCAATATTTCTGAATGCATTTATCTAACAAAAATCTGTGACTGAGTCAGCCATTAACGACATGAGGCACAAATATGACTCTGAAAGAGAGAATTCTCAAATCCATCATTTCCTCTAAGCCTCTACTCGTTTTTTGTAAACTGAAACTGACTGTCGACTAACTTTTGGTTTCAGAGTAACAGTGTGTTTGGGAAGATGCAATTCACACTAAGCAAGCCATCACTTGGTGGTTTGACCTTTAAGGGCGTGTGTCTAAAATAGAGTGCATACTTTACGGATAGGTTGTGCAATGACCTGTCCGTAGAGTATGCACAGCTAAATAAAACACTAAAAGAAAAAAAAGAAAAGAAAAGAAAGAAAAAACAATTTTGGTAGGTGAAGGGTACCTTCCAAAATATGTGGAAACACTTGTTTCCAGACTGCAAAGTTTTCGGTTCTTGGAGGTACCAGACGTCAAGCTCCTTTACAGGAGCTAAAGAGAGAGAGAGAAATAAACAAAAACATGTTACAATCCGTCATGCTTTTTTTCTTTCACTGGGCATGTAAATTGAGTTAACTGTTGAAGATTAATATATTGTGGGATTTATTTATCCAAAATAATCTCCACAAAATCTTTTTTAAGTTTCACCAGAAGTCAGTACTTCCCGTCAAATTTGAAAGTCTTTCACTTCTCCAGTAACACTGAAAGGTTATCAAAAGTTACTTTAATCTGTCAACACTCAAGTTTGCTTCATCTATTTTTGCCCTCATTATTTTAAACACCTGAGGCATGCTGACAAAGAAGCATGACTATCCTGCGTCAGTATAGTGAACTTATCTAACACCATCATATTTCTGAAGTACTCTTTCCAGAACATGCAACTAACTACATTCATTTAATCCCTCTTAAACTTTCTGTTGACTTTAAAAGAGGTAACTACACAATACTACACAAGATAACTCAAGATAACTGCCTTCAAATCCCATAATTACAAAATTTTTACAAGAATGTATTTAATAATTTACCTTCCTCTTCAGTTATGGTTTCCTTTTCTTGACTCCAGTCACTCCACAAACCTACTCTATGGTATATTTTCCTCCTGATCTTGAACTTGTACTTGGTATCTGGCTGCAGTGAGGTAATATTCCAATTCATCTTGGTACTAGTCTGCGGAGACAGCATAAAATATGTTCTTATCACATCAGTTGTAATATCTTAACTATGAAGATCTCTCTGGTTTACTTTTAAAATTCAGTAGTTTTGAAGCTGCCTGAGAATGTTTGAATGCTTCTTTATTATTCCTAGAGATTGTACTTAAGGAAAAGCTCACCCCAAAACATTTTGTCATAATTTACTTTCCTTTTGCGAAACACAAAAGGAAAATGGAATATGCAAGCTTAGAAGCTTTTAAACTGTTTTTATGCCAAACACCATTTAAATTTTTTTACCTTTGGTGTTCAATGCAAAATAATGGTTTGGAAGGATATGAGGGTGATGACAAACGCTCACTTTGTTTGAACTATCCCTTTAAGCACTCAAATGGCAGAAGCACTTTCACTTGTAGGAAGCATCTTTAGGTTTAGAATCAACCAGTCCATCTCTGAACCTTCAAGCATATTTTTGTATTCTTCCCAAACTGGCTGTACTGTACTGTATTTAACACTACTGAATAATTTCATTGATAAAGATACATCAAGACATACATTGTGGGAAGAGCAACAGTCAGCGGTTCAGTTTCCTAATGATAAAGATTGAAAAAACCCCTTTCTTGACATTTCTTATTCAAGTTTTGAGTCATCATGGAGGGCTTGTGGTTTGACGACCAAACAGTTTGTGAGGTTTTTGTGGGTTTTGTCTGTGTCATCATGAATAGACTCTTTGCAACTCTGCATTTTTCTTTATCGGCTTTACCAAGACAGATGACTGATAGGTGTGTAGAAGTGGCTTGATTCTGAATATCAACCACTTTGGTTTGATCATAATCAAAGATTTTGAAAAAGGAAATCTACACATTTTACAATCAGAAGTTTTACCTCAAATGTTTTCCAGATCCCATTTACTGCTCTGTATTGGACTTCAAACAAGTCCATGCTGTGATTGTCTGTGTGTAGGTGGCACCATTGGGATGAGCAGTTCACATGACTGATTTGAGGTATTGAGGGTTTTACTGTACATAAACAGAGAAGCAATGCATCATTTTTAGTTTACAGTACTCTACAGCTGAAATGCAAGATAATTCTTTTCGTTTTTAAACAAAATTCAGGATAAGATCTTCTGCTGCATTCGTCTGTAATAATGACGTCAACTAGTGGGTTGATGTAAAAACAGCCAACTCTGTAAAACTGGCCCAATTTTGATTCTTTGGAATCCCCCAACCAACACCACGACAAAATGACATGAAATAATAATAAAAAAAGTCTTCCATGTTAATCTGAGTTCATAGTCATAAATAGCTAACATTTTGTCTTTTGTTTTTTCTACGACATGGACGGATTAAATGTGGAAGTTTAGAAACATCTGATATTATGTGATATAGTTTCACAAGTAAAATCATGAAAAGTTTGAAGAAGCTTCATAGAAATCATGAAAATACTAGTTTTACATTCTTCAATGCAGTGGTTCTCAGCCGGGGGGCCGGGGCCATTGAGGGCAAACTTCCATGGTGGTCTCTAGATGACTTAGATTTCTTCAAAAATGAATCAACTAATTTCTTATTTTAATTCAGCCCCTTAACCTCTTATGTACAAACTTGTATGATACGAAGGTGAATAATTTTGAAAGAGTGATCTAGACTTAAAAAGTCATGCAAATTTATAAAATCATAAAAACATGGGCATTTTTGATAAATATGCATTTTCTAGTTATACCAGCTTCTAAAATATTATAATATCAGGTAGAAATTATAAGTAAAAAATATTTTTAATCATCCAGGCCTTTAAATATTGTTGTGAGCAACGGGGGCCTTGGAGTCAAAATGGTTGGGAACCACTGCTTTAATGTGCTTTAAGTACGCAAAAAGAAAACTCATTCACCTACTGTACTGACTGGCTGTGATTTTTTGCATCATGCAGCATTTTTGCTCTCATTGTGGACAGAAAACTGCTTGTCGTATAATGATTTGAGAATAAAAAGCAGCTTGCATTGAAATAAAAAGTAAACTCTAATTTTTTTGCATACAAGAGTGGCAAAAAACTAAGTTATCAATTCAGTCATCTATATTAAGCATAACTCATCCTAAATGCAATTAAACCGTTTCACTGATATTTGAAATTATGAGTTTGGGAATTTCTTTACCTATATTTCTGAGGGTGAAGGTGTGGGGACCTGAGGTTTTTGAACCCAGACTATTAGAGACATTGAGTGACACGACAAGCTGTGACATTTTTGAGCTTTCGATGGGGAATGTGGACAAACAAAGTCCTGTAGAGAGCATAAAACTCTCATAGCTGAGGTGCGGGTCACCTTGAACCCTAAAAAACAGGAAAAACATCATGTAACGTAATTACTCAGACTTTTACTTGTGTCTCTGCTTTGGGTTTTGTCATATGATCTATAAACACAATGATCCTCCTTGAAAAGATGATTTGACTCTTTTTACTAACCGTAACTGACATGTGGTCTTGATTTTGGTATCCCTTCCTGTTGTCCAAGTGCAGCTGACATTGCCAAATTCTGTTTTTCGAATGCACGTCAGATTTTGTGGAATATCTGGAGGGTCTGGAAAAGAAGCACATGACTGTGTCATGCATGAGATTTCACTTCGAAGTTTCAAAGACTCCACCCTTCCCAGGGTGAAACAAATCATACTGCACTTTTCCAACTAATTTTGTTTCAGTGATTAATTTTAACCCTTCACAAGCATTTGTTTATCTCTCTGGCCATAATTTGTCATTGAGATTAGGTAAAACAGGTGATTAGGTAAAAAAAAAAAAAGTGTTTTTATTTTGCATCTCTAAAGGACATACTTCAAGCTATGTGAAATAATGTGTTATAATGTAAGACAGGGTTACCACACTTTTGGACCAATGAACCTCACAGACTTTTGAGATTAGGATAAAATCATTATATAAAGACTGCATTCACAAAGAGCAGTTTCTAGCTGATTTCAGAGCTCAGAGTAACTTGGAAAAAGCATCTAGACCTTGCATGTATGTGGGAACCCTGAAATAAAGGCATGTTATAGAAAGTTACAAGCTTACATCCTGGAGTGATGTCAATCCCACATGGCTCTGGGTTCTCCTTACACTTGCAGACGAAGACGCTGAACTCTGTTAGATTCTTAACAGACACCACACTTGATTTGGGAAATTGTTCATAACTAATTTGTTCCATATTCTGAAAAATTTGTTTGGTGCATTCCTTGTTGAAGGTGCAGGAGATTGTGAAATTGGAACCTAAGAGGACTTCTTTGCCTGCGCTCGACTTTACAGTGCACAAAGGTCCTGTAAGATGCAGAAAAACAGAGGAAGCAACAAAAATTGTCATCACAGAATAGTGCAGGATAATGTTTGCACCAGGGTCGTAACCATACATTGTTCCTTTCCGCCCAAAATTCAGATTACTTATGGGTTTGCCGTTATGGGTTTATCGATGGTTAATTCTTACATTATTAAATTTTGACCACTGCAGTCCTAATGTGTTTACATCCTTAGGTTTTAATAGTGTCATTCAGAACAATTCCTGTATGGAGCCCTGCACATGACATGCAAGAAAAAAAATTAAATCGCACGATTTCCTAATTCATTCCGTCGATTTCCTAATTTCCTAAAGTACTTTTTCTAAACTCTTAACACAGCTACATCACACAATTGGCCAAATAGTTAATTTTCTGGCCAAAACCACATTTTGTTAAATAAATACAAATTTCAAAATGCTAAAAACATTTTTCTACATATACTAGCTATCAAAACACAGCAAACCTGACTCAAAATTTAATCATTTTGTTAAAACACTATAGCACTAGTTTACTATCCAACATGAATATAGTCAATCATAGCGCAATGACTGTCAAAATACTAACAGTTGATGGCATTTCAAAAACCGCATTGTCACGTTCCAGTTCTACCTGCAGACAACAAGAAATCCAATGTATTTATAATTCAGTTCCTTTTTAGTGTAAACCATTCTACATTTTTGGTTAAATCCATGTGTGCATTCTTCTCAACATACTATCTAAAAGTGAATGAGGCATTACTTTATAGAATGTACAGGGCAGCCACTGTTCAAATGGGTCCGCTATGCAGAACTTCTGTTGCTACCTCAGTAAAAATTGCTTTCTGGGGGTGGGATGGGGTGTTGATGGTGCCCCCATAGAGGGTGGGATGTTGCCATCTTAGTTAGTGCCCTACGCAGACCACATATTCTGCGTATATGGAACAGTGGTACTGGAATCATTGTAGTAAAAGCTTTACATGTAGCTTTTACTTATATGAAAGCATGAAATTGCTGTCATTGATCAACAACAAATCCAACATACATGACGTTTGGTTACTATATGGAAGCTTTTTTTCTGCCACAGAATAAAAAAGGTAAATAAAAGGTAATTGTGACTTTTATCTCACAATTCTGACTTTTTTCTCAGAATTGTGAGATATAAACAAGGAAGTGAGAGAAAGAAATCAGAATTGTGAGATAAAAAGATTTTTATTGTTTATTCCATGGCAGAAATAAGCTTTCATAGGTTCCATATGTATAAGGGGGCACAATGCAGCACACATTCTTCCTTTTCTCCCATATCTCTTCTTCTCCCTTCTGTCCTGATCCAACTACTCCTCTCCTCCATCTATTCACCCAGACATTATTATTATCTCACTCTGCTTTTGTGAGTTGTTCTGCATCCACATTAAAAAAAAAAAAAAAAAAAAAAAAAAAATTCAAAGAGTCCCTTTTTTTATTGTATATGACCAAGTAATAGAAAGAACTTCAACACCTGACTATGCTTCTGACTGATATCAGATCCTTGAATTTCTCAATATTTCAGTGATCTGTTATCTAAAAATGCTTAGCAGTTGTTACAATATTTTTAATATATTTTTCAGTACTTTTGAGTGTTGCTGTTGTTGCAGAGGCTTTATACTACATTTAAGGTTTGGATCATTAGGTCTTCATTCTGTCATGCTGTGTTTACGCATTTGTAAGTAAGACCAGGAAGATCCATGGTTTTGATATTGGGTAAGCTTGTGTGAAAAGAAAATTTAAGTGTTTTAGAAACATGTTAATTGACTGCATATTGTGAGAAAACGACATGAATTGTGTTAATTGTATGGTCACAACAGACGGATGTTGTGCTAATTGTGTGAGTTTTAAAAATGTGACTACAGATTGGACAAAATGATGTTAGCAATTGAAAAAACTGTAACAATATCCAACAGTCAATACACATGAATCACCACAAAATGTCAGCCAATTTCCTCTGAAATTCATGAACATTTCCACCACATCATCAAATTATGTAACCTACTTTTTGTTCAACAGCATTTTATGGAAGAAATAAGAATGATGAAAATAGCATTTTAAACATTTTTTGCAATAAAATAGTTTAGTCTTGCTGAGGCTAATTTCAGAGCTAGCATTAAATAGGCCTATTAAAAGTAGGCTATTCATGCTTTTTGAAAAATAACAAAAATAAATGACGAAGGCATGGAGAAGTTTCCAAGACCTTCAAATAACGGAGAAAAGAAGTTTGACTGAATAGAAATCAAAATCCTGGGGCATAAAATTGAGGAAAATTTTAAATTAAAAATAATGATGGCATACCTCCATGCGCACCTGCAGCCAGGATGAAGCACAACATGACGGGGACCGACCACGTACATTCAGAAGACATCGAGCTCAGTGCTGAAGATCACACAAACTCAAAAGACCCTCTGCGGACAACCATTCATGAGATTTTAAGCGTTGCTTTCCCATTTTACTTCCTTATTGTGAAATCCAACTCACTTCTGAATCATTTAGACATGTGGAAAAGTACTTCTTTCTACAAACAAAACGAAGATCTACAGTTCAGTAGTGTATAAGCCCTTAAATTATAATGGCAGAGCGTTTGTCACGTCGCGTCAATTTCGCGTAATTTTTAAAGCTGAAGACCAGAACTCTTTTAAATATTTGGTGGTATATAACATAATTGTACACTTACCCCTGCCCATGGGACAAAAATGTTTGGTCTGGTCATTTGTGCTGATTGTAAGTTTTAATGTGTCGGTAGAGTCGTCAAGCGCATCTCCTCTCTCTCTCCTCTTGAAGAACTGAGAACGCGCAATGTCTTGTTTGATTTGCGTGAGCTCGAATGAGTAATGAGCGCTCGTGACATCAGTAACCTCCTGCACTTCGTATACTGTAGGATTGGGTTATATTAGTCAGGAATGTTTTTATTCATGTCTGTAGTTTGAAGTACAGATGACACAGTAAACATAACGGTCTTCATTTTGTGGTCTGTAAAAACAATATTTCTTTTAAAAATGGTGATGCTTCAATAGCCTAAAGCTCAGGCATTTAAACTTTAATTATAACTTATTTACACAATGGTGATACAATTAACAGCATGGATCCTAATAGGTTGGAAATTAATTTTCATATTAATTTAACCATCTTTTGAAATGTTTATTAGATTGATTAACAATTAAAACATTTTTGGGGTGGTTAAAACATTTCAATTAGAGAAAGAAAAATAAAGAAAACCTAATATGTAGGCCTATTAATAAATGGTCAGTTTTTCATCCCAACAAGAACTACTCAATCTATCAAATCAAAGTTTCCCTACAGTCACTTAATCGTGATATTTTAAAAATAGAAACGTAAAGAGATTTTAATATATTTTTTAAAAATGGTAAGTTTAATATTCTATCTAATATATTAGCCTAAGGCATGTATGATGGGGACATGTTCCTGCACAACAGGATAACCAGTGGTATACTTAAAATCAAAGTCTCAAATTGCAATCTATAATAAACATAAAACACAAACCATGCAGGTCTTCAGACTCCCCTTGCTTCAAAACTTGGTTGAATGAAATGCATCATGCATCATGATCCAGCAACTGTGTTGGATGTAATGCGTTACTAAGTAATTAAGTAATTTACTTTTCCTATTGAAGTAAAGTAAGGGAATACTCTTAATTTATCTGTAATTTACATCTGATGTAGTTGCATTAAATACTGTATAGACTATAGACTACTGTAGACTGAATAGACTATACTACTGTATAGAACAATATCAAACAATAATGGATTTAACATTAAATTTAAAATCCAATGATAAAATGTATGTTTTTAATGTAACCTTCTACCTTTAATACTTCGGTCAGGTTATGAATAATATATGCAATTTTATACTACTTATTTGAAAGAATTAAAAGAGCAGTTTTATATCTATCCTTGTATTGTTCAACTGGTCAATATTGGGGATTTAGAAAGCAATTAGTAATAATTAATGCAATACTTTAGAGAGAGTAATTAGTACATTAATCTAATTACACTTTTGAAGATGTAATTAGTATCTAGTAATGAATTACTTTTTTAAAAGTAACTTACCCAACACTGCTCATGATATAAGATTTAAGCCCCTTAAGCCTTTTTCCCATATTTTGCCTATATAGCCCACATATTTTGTTCTTTAATTTGTTTTATTTTGTATAATTATTTCACCATTATCGTTGTTGTTGCTTTGTTTGTGCTCCTTGCTTTGTACACTGCTCAAAAAAATTAAAGGAACACTTTTTAATCAGAGAATAGCATCAAGTCAGTTAAACTCCTGGGATACTGATCTGGTCAGTTAAGTAGCAGAGGGTTAATCAGTTAACTGTTAATTTAATAACTGAAACTGTTAATCAGTTTCAGCTGCTTTGGTGTTAATGAAATTAACAACAGGTGCACTAGATGGGCAACAATAGGACGACTCCCAAAACAAGAATTGATTTACAGGTGGGGGCCACTGACATTTTTTTCCCTACTCATCTTTTCTGACTGTTTTTCACTAGTTTTGCATTTGGCTAGGGTCGGTGATTTGGCATTTGGCTAGGTAGCATGAGGCGATACCTGGACCCTACAGAGGTTGCACAGGCAGTCCAACTCCTCCAGGATGCACATTGCCAGAAGGTTTGCTGCATCTCCCAACACAGTCTCAAGAGCATGGAGGAGATTCCAGGAGATAGGCAGTTACTCTAGGAGAGCTGGACAGGGCTGTAGAAGGTCCTTAACCCATCAGCAGGACCGGTATCTGCTCCTTTGTGCAAGGAGGAACAGGATGAGCACTGCCAGAGCCCTATTAAATGTCCAGGAGCTCAGTGATGCCCTGGTCCAGATCTGGGAGGAAATACCCCAGGACACCATCCGTCGTCTCATTAGGAGCATGCCCTGACGTTGTCAAGCATGCATACAAGCATGTGGGGGCCATACAAACTACTGAGTACAATTTTGAGTTGCTGCAATGAAATTTCAGCAAAATGGACTAGCCTGCTGCATAATTTTTTCACTTTGATTTTCGGGGTGTCTTTGAATTCAGTCCTCTGTAGGTTGATAATTTTCATTTCCATCAAACGATGTGGCATCCTTTCATTCCTAACACATTACCCAGTCCATATCAGTATAGATATCCAGCATGATATTTTTCCCCTGTCACAGACACGCCAGGCTCCAACATCCACCAATCACAGCGCACACATTCTAATCACCGCCACCTGCACCTCATCAGCTCACTCATCACCAGCACTACTTAAGACACTCACACACACAGTCACATTGTCCGGAATTGTTCGCATCAAAGGACTTACCTGTATGCTTACCTCAAGGACTCTCCTCGCTACTTACCTGTTCCCTTGTCTCCGAGTTCCCTCCATTGTATCCAGTCTGTGTGTGAAGTGTTGTCTGCAGTCATCGTCTCCAGTCAGCAAGTATCATTCTCCATCTGCACTCTGCAACCACAAAGGACAGTATCATTCTCTATACCATTCACCAGTCACGAACTTGCATCTGCATACTCACCTGTTGTCACCATCTAATCTGCTTGTGTTCAATAAACAACCTGTTAAACTTCTCTCCTGTCTCCTGGCTGGTCCTATTGTAACATCCCCATTGAGATCTGATCTGTTTTCAAAGTGTTAATTTTTAGAGCAGTGTATAATATATACAGTGGGTACGGAAAGTATTCAGACCCCCTTAAATTTTTCACTCTTTGTTATATTGCAGCCATTTGCTAAAATCATTTAAGTTCATTTTTTTCCTCATTAATGTACACACAGCACCCCATACTGACAGAAAAACACAGAATTGTTGACATTTTTGCAGATTTATTAATCAAGAAAAACTGAAATATCACATGGTCCTAAGTATTCAGACCCTTTGCTCAGTATTTAGTAGAAGCACCCTTTTGATCTAATACAGCCATGAGTCTTTTTGGGAAAGATGCAACAAGTTTTTCACACCTGGATTTGGGGATCCTCTGCCATTCCTCCTTGCAGATCCTCTCCAGTTCTGTCAGGTTGGATGGTAAACGTTGGTGGACAGCCATTTTTAGGTCTCTCCAGAGATGCTCAATTGGGTTTAAGTCAGGGCTCTGGCTGGGCCATTCAAGAACAGTCACGGAGTTGTTGTGAAGCCACTCCTTCGTTATTTTAGCTGTGTGCTTAGGGTCATTGTCTTGTTGGAAGGTAAACCTTCGGCCCAGTCTGAGGTCCTGAGCACTCTGGAGAAGGTTTTCGTCCAGGATATCCCTGTACTTGGCCGCATTCATCTTTCCCTCGACTGCAACCAGTCGTCCTGTCCCTGCAGCTGAAAAACACCCCCACAGCATGATGCTGCCACCACCATGCTTCACTGTTGGGACTGTATTGGACAGGTGATGAGCAGTGCCTGGTTTTCTCCACACATACCGCTTAGAATTAAAGCCAAAAAGTTCTATCTTGGTCTCATCAGACCAGAGAATCTTATTTCTCACCATCTTAGCAAACTCCATGCGGGCTTTCATGTGTCTTGCACTGAGGAGAGGCTTCCGTCGGGCCACTCTGCCATAAAGCCCCGACTGGTGGAGGGCTGCAGTGATGGTTGACTTTCTACAACTTTCTCCCATCTCCCGACTGCATCTCTGGAGCTCAGCCACAGTGATCTTTGGGTTCTTCTTTACCTCTCTCACCAAGGCTCTTCTCCCCCGATAGCTCAGTTTGGCCGGACGGCCAGCTCTAGGAAGGGTTCTAGTCGTCCCAAACGTCTTCCATTTAAGGATTATGGAGGCCACTGTGCTCTTAGGAACCTTAAGTGCAGCAGAAATTTTTTTGTAACCTTGGCCAGATCTGTGCCTTGCCACAATTCTGTCTCTGAGCTCTTCAGGCAGTTCCTTTGACCTCATGATTCTCATTTGCTCTGACATGCACTGTGAGCTGTAAGGTCTTATATAGACAGGTGTGTGGCTTTTCTAATCAAGTCCAATCAGTATAATCAAACACAGCTGGACTCAAATGAAGGTATAGAACCATCTTAAGGATGATCAGAAGAAATGGACAGCACCTGAGTTAAATATATGAGTGTCACAGCAAAGGGTCTGAATACTTAGGACCATGTGATATTTCAGTTTTTCTTTTTTAATAAATCTGCAAAAATGTCAACAATTCTGTGTTTTTCTGTCAATATGGGGTGCTGTGTGTACATTAATGAGGAAAAAAAATGAACTTAAATGATTTTAGCAAATGGCTGCAATATAACAAAGAGTGAAAAATTTAAGGGGGTCTGAATACTTTCCGTACCCACTGTATATATATATATATATATATATATATATATTATATATACATGTGTGTGTGTGTATATGTATGTATATATGTATGTATATGTGTGTGTATGTATATATATATATATAATATATATATTACATACATATATACACTGCCTGGCCAAAAAAAAAAAAAAAAAAGTCGCTGTTTGGATTTTAATAGGCAAATACTTAAGAATCTATGAATGGATCATTATTACAGTGATTATTATTATCTAGCATGTTATATGTTTGGCAACGGTTCTTTTAACCCTTAAAGATGGAGTGTGTAGCTTTTCATTTCTTAAACAACCATGTAGGAAGACACATCATGGCCATATTCCAGGATGACAATGTCAAGATTCACCAGGGTTAAAATTGTGAAAGAATGGTTCAGAGAGCATGAAGAATTATTTTCTCACATGAATTGGCACCTCTGAGTCCAGACCTTAATGTCATTGAAAGTCTTCGGGATGTGCTGGAGTAGACTTTACAGAGTGCTCACCTCTTGCATTGTCAATACAAGATCTTGACCAAAAATTGATGCACCTCTTGATGGAAAAACATCACAACATTTATTTCCATCGAAAGGTGTATATTTTTTGGTCAAGATCTTGTATTGACAATGCAAGAGGTGAGCACTCTGTAAAATCTCCTCCAGCACATCCCAAAAACTTACACTGAGGTTAAGGTCAGTGCCAATTCATGTGTGAAAATGATTCTTCATGCTCCCTCCTAACAATTCTTTCACAGTTTGAGCCTGATGAATCTTGACATTGTCATCCTGGAATACGGCCATGATGTGTCTTCCCACATGGTTGTTTAAGAAATGAAAAGCTACACACTCCATCTTTTAGAGTTAAAAGAACCGTTGCCAAACATATAACAATCTAGAAAAATAATAATCACTGTAATAATGATCCATCCATAGACTCTTAAGTATTTGCCTATTAAAATCCAAACAGTGACTTTTTTTGGGGGGGGCCGGGCAGTGTATATACACTATAAGTTTTGGGACGCCTGCCTTTACATGCACATGAACTTTAATGACATCCCATTCAATCTTCAGCTCTTCTGGGAAGGCTTTCCACAAAGTTTGGGAATGTTTTTATGGGAATTTTTGACCATTCCTCTAGAAGCGCATTTGTGAGGTCAGGCAGTGATGTTGACGAGAAGGCCTGGCTCACAGTCTCCGCTCTAATTCATCCCAAAGGTGTTCTATCGGGTTGAGGTCAGGACTCTGTGCAGGCCAGTCAAGTTCCTCCACACCAAACTCGCTCATCCATGTCTTTATGGACCTTGCTTTGTGCACTGGTGTGCAGTCATGTTGGAACAGGAAGGGGCCATCCCCAAACTGTTCCCACAAAGTTGGGAGTATGAAATTGTCCAAAATGTCTTGGTATGCTGAAGCATTAAGAGTTCCTTTTACTAAAACTAAGGGGCCAAGCCCAACCCCTGAAAAACAACCCCACACCATAATCCCCCCTCCACCAAACTTTACACTTGGCACAACGCAGTCAGGCAAGTACCATTCTCCTGGCAACCACCAAACCTGAACTCGTCCATCGGATTGCCAGACAGAGAAACGTGATTCGTCACTCCAGAGAGCACGTCTCCACTGCTCTAGAGTCCAGTGGCGGCATGCTTCACACCACTGCATCCGACGCTTTGCATTGCACTTGGTGATGTAAGGCTTGGATGCAGCTGATCGGCCATGGAAATCCATTTCATGAAGCTCTCTACGCACTGTTCTTGAGCTAATCTGAAGGTCACACAAAGTTTAGAGGTCTGTAGCTATTGACTCTGCTGAAAGTTGGCGACTTCTGCGCACTGTGCGCCTCAAAATGCGCTGACCCCACTCTGTGATTTTACGTGGCCTACCACTTTGTGGCTGAGGGAGAACATAAATAAATCAGGGAGAACAATAAACTATACTTGAGAATAGTATTGATATATATATATATATATATAGAGAGAGAGAGAGAGAGAGAGAGAGAGAGAGGAAACCTTTCAATGGGGTCCCTGGGACCCCAGACAAAAAGTAGTAGTCAATTACAACAGAAGCTTGGATAAGATATTCCTTGTTGTCTTTGATCTCAAGCATTTTCTGTGCTCTGAAGGGCAATATATGGCAGCACTATGCTTCACATTTATTCCCATTACATGCATGATCTTAATCATAAAGGGACAAAAAAGGTGCTTTTGTAAGTTCAGACTGGCCGCCTACCCTTAAAGTTCCCATACATCATCTTGAGAGGTGTCATATACAGTGTCACAATAGTGGAATGTTTGTACAGAGTTGTGCTGCCAATGAGTTGATGACGTCTCCTCACGTGAGATGTTGAGCCGTATTGTTAAGGGTGACACGAGAACTTTCTCAGGAAGTATTAAAAACAGCTTTGCGGTGCAGGTGTCTCTGCAAAGCACGATGGTTAGTTTGTAACTGAGAACCAAAATGAACCTCTTGAGACACTGGCTAATGATATAAATAACATATCAGGTTAACAAGGTTATACATGTCAAACGCTGCTTCACAGGTTTTTAATACATTCTATCGACCATTTGATTGTGATAAAGATTATAAGAAGTTACATTTTCACCACAATAACATTAAGTATATACATTTTAATAATTTATTGTTTAAAAAAATCCATTGATTACAATGCTAATTCCTCTAGACATTAACAGCGATTTGTTTTGTTTTTTTAACAATTATAAAAATCAGACCTCTGGAGTACAGAACAAAGTGTAGACCCCAAACTTACCACCATTCCTGTAAACTAGCATAGAAATATAAAGGTGTGGTTCCTGCTCAGTGAGCTTTGAAACACCTGCAGTTGCGGTAGGTTACCAGAAATGTGTTAGTTCCTTTCATATATCATGCTTACTTTTTTCCTAAAAACTAGCCAACATAGAATCAAGCAGTCCTTTGTGAGCTCAACATGAGCTGAATGTCAAAAAAAAAAAAAAAACGTAATCACCATAATGTTTTGGAGACAGCTAGTGATTGCAATGGTTGTTGTAGTCTCTCATCCTTTTGTTTGCCTTAGACGATTACATTTTCCTTTCACATTTTCAAAAATATAATAAGAATAAATCACTTGTCTTTAGGATTAATATTTGATCTGATGACCTTTCATCTGAACTTCCCTAAAAAAGTACACCTTTATAGCATACCTTTAACAAGAGTACTTACTGTGGAAATAATTTACTGTCTTAATAATATTCTAAGTGACAATTTAAATTTATATTTAATGCAATTAGCCTAACTTAAGAGTGCTTTTTTGGCCCACTTAAGTAGGACTTAAGTACATCAAACTTTTAACTTGACATTATTACGAAGTCCACTTTTTAGGTGTACTTAAGTGTGTTAAGAAACATAATCATTAAAACGTGTACCCTCTTTTAGTATACTAGAGTGGCCTTTTATTAGTTTTTTTAAAAAAAATACTTTTAAGATTTAAAGTACAGTACAAGTGCACATTCAAAACAATTAAGCGCACTTCTTTTTCACAAGGTGTCTTGATGTTTTGTGTATAAGTCACATTCAAAATAAAAAAAGACCATATTTAGGCAAAAAAGTGCAATATGAACGCTATGCGTCTTTTCATTTGTATCAAAACAGTATTCAAGAAGAAGAAGTTACTAATAATAAATCGATAAGCAACATACAACATTCTTGAGTGTGCGGAAACCACAAAGTGATTCGTATGCATCTGACTAAAGCCACACATTTGATGAAGTGCAGACAATATACAGAAAATAGAGTATCATCACTGTGAAATAATAATTAAAAAAAACAAACGTAATGCTTTATGTACAAGATGGCCTCGAACAAGCGCTTGAATATGCTTCTGTTTACCGCAGAATCACATCCATGCTGATATTCAGTTCAGCAGTACTCTTGCCCCCAAGATATCTCTTAAAAACGTGTTCAAAAGATCGTCTAATTCTCTTCTGGAATTGAAAAACTATGGCAAAGCCCTTGTGGGGAGTATGGGCTTGAATTGAAGACAGACCCCCTGAGGCAGCTCTCCAGGTCATTGGGTAGTATAGTTTGACTTGTGAAAGTGCTCTTCCCTACATCTCCTGTTTCCACAATCCTCTTATTCTCTTCCACTCTTCCATCCTTTTTGGAAGCTATCTGAGGGGGAGAGAGAAGGCCCTCAAGAATGCCCAAGGATCCGAGCGCTCCATCCATAGCTAGAAAGCTATTAAGATGCCCATGTATCATGGGAATAGAGGTTAAATCCCAACTGAAGTCATGATGTGATGGAGACACCAACAAAGGGAAGTGGTCCTCCTCCTTTAGCTCTTCCTCTGTAGTCTCAGAGAGTTCTTCATTTCTCTGTGAAGCGGTCAGTAATTGAGGTTTATAAGGAGAATCAATGCAAAACAGGTCCGTCGTGGGCGTTTCTGTGACATGAAGAACAGTTGGGTAGGAGTCTTGCCTCTCCCAAGATGGATTGACTTCCTCAATGGGAGTTAAGGGGGGATCGCTGTCTCCAGGAAGAGGTCCCCAAGGGCCATAACTGTCATCCTAAGAGCAAAAAAAAAAAAGGTATTAGTAAGTATGGAGATGCAGTATGAAGACAATGTAGTTGTCACAATTCAACTTCTAATAATACTTTTTGCAATAACTGGCGCAATTTCATATAACGGTAATGCACTTTAATATATTGAGTATAATCAAGTTTGTTAGAGGTATTTCGACAGGTTTACCTTTACAAAACCGCATCATGTCAATGTTTTAGACAGTGTGGTCTGTATAGAGTACCTCAGGGATGACGTGTTTTTGTAGGCCAACCCGGTATTTAGCGGCAAACGGGTTCCCTCGATCGAAAGCCTATGCATTTTTCCCCATAGACTTTTGGAAAATCGCAAAAAATAAGCTCTGTGTTTAACAAAGGGTTATGACACTTACACGTTTTGTCTATCAAGATAATCTTTACAAGTTAACACAACATTTATACATTTTGAAGACTAAATAAAGTCGTCAGATATAAAAAGCTAACAGTAGGCTATAAACGGACTACAGCACACCATGGTCGCGGATCAGCGTCACCACCACCAAGCTTCCTCAAACTTTATTTAAAAAACAATTTAATTTAAAAACATGCTCGTTGATTATGATCTGCGCTGTGTATGAATACTTATCCACTTTTTCATGAGAAATGCTGTCCAAATGTCCTGTTTGTCATGATGCTGTCTAAAGTCCCCACCAAAGGAAGAAGTCCCTTTTAGCAATTTGTTAGCAACCGCCGTTTTTAAAACACAATAAAGGTTTTAAAAAATCACAAGCGGGTTATAACTGGTGTGTTTTATGTCATAGATCAAAACGTGAAAATATTTAGAGGATTTGTTAACCACAGACCTTATTTCAGGCGATTTAGCAAAAACCCATTCAAAAAACCCATAGACTTTATGGCAATGGAACCGGAAGTCCAAAACTCGCTTCCGGGTTTTGCTTACAAAAACACGTCATCCCTGAGGTACTCTATTTGCACCCTTTTCTTAACTCAATTACAAACAGCATGTTGCATAGCCATCAGTGAGCTAGATATTGGCCAAAGCTTACAGATTTAGCAACCAAATCTCCATGTATAACAGGCATAAACATGGAATAAGGCCTCATAAAATCATTCTTATTCTAACCGTTGACAGATTCTGAGGACATCCATAACCATGACATTTCTGCTACTGTGCCTCATAGTGGGGGAAATTCTGGTGAGAAATTTTCTCAAAAATTTGAAATGTTTTGTATTTTTTAAGTGTTCCATTTTCAAAGCATCTGCCCCCCTGCCAAACCGGATACCTCCTCATTATGCTAGTCCAGTTGATTTGTGAATGCTGTTTTTTGCCAATACAATCAATGCCAGCAGATATTTAGCTGTTATGTTAAAGGGTTAGTTCACCCAAAAATGAAATTTCTGTCATTAAGTACTCACCTTCATGTCGTTCCAAGCCCATAAGACTTTCGCTCATCTTCAGAACACAAATTAAGATATTTGTTTTTTTCTATTTTTTTTTTTTTATCCCCATAGATAATAATTATCACATTCAAGGTCCAGAAAAGTAGTGAAAACATTGTTAAAATAGTCCTTGTGACTACAGTGTTATGAAGTGACAAGAATACTTTTTGTGCACAAAAATAGCGACTTTATTCAACAATATCTTCTCTACCTTGTCATTCTCCTATGCTGTTTACGTTGTAAACACAGTGCAGTGCTTCCAGGTTCGACGCCAGAACGCCAGCTCAGTATTGGCAGGCTCCTGCGTCAGCATCACACGCATACATTGTGGTGCTAACGTGAACAGCGTCAGCCAATAATGAGCCAGTGTTCTGACGTAGAACCTGGAAGCACTGCACTGACTATACAATGTAAACAGGATAGGAATCTGACAGGGTAGAGAAGAAATTGTTGAATAAAGTCGTTATTTTTTTTGTTTCGCTTCATAACATTAAGGTTGAACCACTCTAGTCATGTTGACTATTTTAACAAAGTCTTTACTACTTCTCTGGACCTTGAATGTGGTAATTATGTTGCTTTCTATTGGGGATAAAAAAAACTCTCAGATTTCATCAAAAATATCTTAATTTATATTCTGAAGATGAAAGAAGGTCTTACAGGTTTGGAACACTTAATGACAGAAATTTTATTTTTAGGTGAACTAACCCTTTAAGGTTCAGTGACCTCCTGAAATTCAGTATGTTTTTCTCTTGAATATGGATAACACCTTCAGAAGAGTGAAAATGGAGTTTTTCCATTTGAACACAATGTATCTCCAGCCTTGTGAGCTACTGACTAAACCCACATAAAGATCACTTGTGTTGTATTTGTATTAGAAAAGGCCTCCAAACCCCTACCACTGCATGTTCATAGTAGTATTTAACTAAAATAAAAAAATGTATAAATAAACATCATTACCTTTAGTAGTTTTATAGCATTGCTGTTATCAAATTTTGGTAAATTTTCAAAAATCCAAGAGACTCCCATGGACATGCACATTTTCATCATTCTGTACAGAGATATTTAGAGAAATAAAAGTAACAGTTATACACAAACACAGACACACCTAACTTTTCCATATCATCATCATTCTAACAACTTAAATACATTATATGAAGCTTATTTTAAATAAAATGGCCATTGTTTCCACATCACAACAATTTTCTCTGAACTCTCCAATTATATAATGTCATTACTGACTGTGACTGCAACATTATGAAAGACTGCAAGCATGAGCAACATTGTGAAACTACTTGCACAAATGAAAGTGCAGACACTTAGTAAAATCAAAACCCCCTAGTTCAGCACGTTACCTTTGCCGCACACATTTCAGGTACATCAGGTTGGCCAGGATCACTATAGGAACAGCAGCAGCCAAACAAATTCCAGCTATCATTCCACCTGGAAAGTAAACATTAACATGATATGGTATTTTTGGAACAATTCTGCATTAAGAGTTTCTAATATCTTTGAAATCACTTTATAAGTGCATACTTTGTGAATAATGCATGAATATTATTGTGTCTTGTGTATGCACGGTATGCACCCCTAACACTAACCCTACACAATGAGTAATACTGTAGTCAAAACGTGCACTGAACCTCATGCTGATTCACTTAAAGCATTAGTATGACTTTCTTTTGACGCTGGAACAAAAACATTTTTTGAAAAAATGTCACAGGGTTTTTTGTTCATCCAATGAAAGTCAGTGGGGTCCAGTGTTGATATGGATCTCAATGACAAAAACAGTCTTCAAAATATCTTCTTTTGTGTTCCACAGACAAAAGAAAGCCATACCCTTTGGAATGACATGAATATGAATAAACAATGATGACAGAATTTTAATATTTCAATATAGCAACATCACATCTGCATGTTTTCATCAAATATTGTATTTAAAAATCACCTCTGCAGAAAGTTTCTCCACACAGGTAATCCCCCAGCTAACAAAAAAATGTTCTAAGAACGTTTTGTTAATGTTCCCATTCAATTATGAAAACGTTACTTCTAAATGTTCTCAGAACTTTCAGAACATCCATTTTTTGGTTATGTGAACTTTTTATCATTTTGCAAGTATTATGGGAACATTACTTTTGAATGTTCACTGAAACATCTGAAAAAAGTAATAAAAGTATTAATGTTTAAAATGTGACTTTAAGGATTAGTTCACTTCAGAATTAAAATTTCCTAATAATTTACTCACCCCCATGTTATCCAAGATGTTTATGTCTTTCTTTCTTCAGTCAAAAAGAAATAAAGTTTTTTGAGGAAAACATTACAGGATTTTTCTCTATATAGTGGACTTCAACAGGGACCAATGGGTTGAAGGTCAAAAGTGCAGTTTAAATGCAGCTTTAAAGGGCTCTACATGATCCCAGCCGAGAAATAAGAGTCTTATCTAGCGAAACGATCGGTCATTTTCTAAATAAAATAAAAATGTATTTAATTTTTAAGCAAAAATGCTCATCTTGCACTAGCCCTGCGATGCGCCATGCATTACGTAATTACATTGGAAAGGTCATGCGTGATGAAATTACAAAGTACCGACCCAGTGTTTACAAAGCGACCGTGCAAAGACTGTCAAACACCCTTTACAAAAAAAAGGTAAAACAACGACGTCGGACAATTTTAAAGTTGGAGGAGAAAATGATATGGAGTTTTTCGCCCTACCACGGGACTTCCGCCTACGTCACGTGTGACCTTTCCAACGTGATTACGTAATCAACGTCGCATCGCAGAGCAGTGCAAGATGAGCATTTGTGGTTAAAAAGAAAATGACCGATCATTTCACTAGATAAGGCCCTTATACCTCGTCTGGGATCACGTAGAGCCCTTTGAAGCTGCACTGAAACTGCAATTTGGACCTTCAACCCGCTGAACCCTGTTGAAGTCCACTATATAGAAAAAAATCCTGGAATGTTTTCCTCAAAAACCTTAATTTCTTTTCAACTGAAGAAAGAAAGACATGAACATCTTGGATGTCATGGGGGTGAGTAAATTATCAGGAAATTTTCATTCTGAAGTGAACTAATCCTTTAAAATTAGAATGTTTCAGAAAAAAAAACAATGAACAATGTGTAAGTAACATTTTTGGCCTAACGTTTTAAGAACATTATTAAACACCTGATTACTTTAAACAAACATTTTGTTAACGTTACTAGAAGAACATTTGTAACTTTGAGAGAACCTTGCCAGAATGTTAGCAAAGGTGCTAAGTTATCCAAAGTACAATCTTGATCCTACAGATCCTTGACTTTCATCGTCTATTTCATAAGACAAGGCACCTGTTGTCTTGTATGATCTGGGTTGATATGATAGTTTGCTGGGGCAGCAGTAGGTGGCAGGTTTTCCTTTAGGCCCTTCACCCGCAGAATTCCATGCAGAGACCAGAATATCGAAACATTCCTGTGGGCCCTGCAGCTCCCAACTCAAACGTCTAGGAAATGTGTAAGGCACGTTTTCTGCAAGCAGAGCACACACAAAACATGAGATTAAGAGCTGTTATATTCTGGTTTCAGCAGATAATAATATTAAACATTAATTTGCATCACTCTCTCTTTAGTTTGTTTTAGCAAAGACTAGTTAGCAGACTGACAGTTTATCTTTGGACCAGGTTTCACAGTCAAGGGTCAGAGATCTAAAAGTAACTCTGCAGAACGAAACATTAAAGTTAAAATGCTCCCGTAACTGTTTAGCAGGGTGGAGATATTTAACATTGAGAGAAAGCTGTTAGGTACTTTTTTGTCTCCTCGGCATTCCTTGACTTCATTGTTACACCACAAGATCATAACAGACATGTTTTAGATACTGATGTCTGTTTAACAGCTTGGTTAGAGAAGCTTACGCTAGAGACAGAAACATTTGCACATAGCCACATGCTTTCCGCTGTTGCCTCTACTTCCTGTCATGCCAGAAGCCACATGTTAAGAATAGCTGCGAGGTCTCATTCGCACTAGCCGGAGCTGTAGCTCTAAGAAAGCACAGAAATTACACAGAAGGAGGCCTTGAGGAGATTCACTCTAGTGCATATGTATCTACAATGATGCGCAGAAGGGATGAAAGCCTATATAAACCGCAACTTACTCTCTAATAATTTTGTCCACCACAAGAATGTTTTTTTGTTTGTTTTTTTTTATAAATTTAGAAACTGAACATCATCTGCCATAGTCCTAAGCATGTGAGGCCCATCAATGAATAATTTTCAGTTTCAATTAAATCTGATATATGGGCCTGTCCCTTTGAGAGTGACATCTTCTTTCCATCACCTATTCATTTTCTTTTCTCTATTTTGCAAGACTAAAATATTAACTCAACACTATCATAAATAATAACAAACGGCTGTAGATCAAGTTTAAGTCATCTGGATTTTCAAAGGAACTTTTTGAAGCAAAACAGCCCAACAAAACACCAAAACCTGCACATACTTAACTGGTGGAACTACACTACTGTTAAAAGTTTGGGTCTGTAAGATTTATTTATTTATTTTTAAAGTCTATTTGAAATAAATGCTGTTCTTTTGAACTTTCTAGTCATCAAAGAATCCTGAAAAAGCGTATCATGATTTCCACAAACAGCAGCCCAACATTTTCAACTTTTATAATAATAATAATAATAAATGTTTCTTGAGCACCAAATATTAGAATGATTTCTGAAGGATCATGTGACACTGAAGACCGAAGTAATGGCTGCAGAAAATTCTGCTTTGCCGTCACAGTAATACATTACATTTTAAAGTATAAAAACATATTAAAATATACATATTAAAACAGTTAATTAATATTGTAATCATATTTTACAATACTGTTTTCCCTGCATTTTTTATCAAATAAATGCAGCCTTGGTGAGCGTAAGAGACTTCATTAAAAAACAAAACAAATTTACAACCCCAAATTTTTGAATATTAGTGTCCATCCCTGCTGAAAAAAAGAAACTACTTATACTAGTCTAAGCTGTTTTTTTGGTCTTAACTGATTTAAAATGGTTTTCAGCAGGTTTATGCTTCTTACCCAATCTGGCTAAACTGGTCTTCAGCTTCATATGTGACCCTGGACCACAAAACCAGTCATAAGTCGCACGGGTATATTTGTAGCAATAGTCAACAATATATAGTATGGGTCAAAATTATAGATTTTTCTTTTATGCCAAAAATCATTAGGGTATTTAGTAAAGATCATGTTCCATGAAGACATTTTGTAAATTTCCTACCGTAAATACATAAATACATTGTATTGTATTTGTAAATTGATATATAGGTTTTTTAATAATCTAATTAGCTGGGAGAGCATGGTGAATGCTTTGACTACCGTAAATATATCAAAAATGTATTTTTGTGAGTGGATATGCAATGCTGAGGACTTCATTTGGACAGCTTTAAAGGCGATTTTCTCAATATTTTGATTTTTTTTTTTGCACCCGTCAGATTCCAGATTTTCAAATAGTTGTATCTCGGCCAAATATTGTCATATCCTAACAATCCATACATCAATGGAAAGCTTATTTATTTCAGATGATGTATAAATCTCTCTTTTTTTTTTTTTTAAATTGACCCTTATGACTGGTTTTGTGGTCCAGGGTCACATATGTTGTTGCATCAGTGTATGATTTAAAACAAGCAAATACTATCTCTGTTGAAAAAACAAACAAACAAACAAACAAGCAAACATAAAAACAGGCCGGTCTCCAGTTTCGTACAGCTGGTTGGTTATAGAAGGCTTTTGGGCACTTTTCAGCTGGTGAGGCTATTAGATCAGCTGGCTGAACACTAGCTTGGCCAGGCTGGGAGACCAGCAAAAACCATCAGTTTAAGATTAGGCTGGTATCGTATTATTTATTTATTTATTTATTAGCTAGCACGGATATCGGTTAAGTATTAATTCACCAGTGCAACAAGATATAAAACTGAAACCTTTTAAAAGTAGTTCCCAAGTTAGTTGCTTCTAAAATCCATTTTACACTTATTTACACAACTTATTTACACTAAATGTTTTGCAGTATTAGCTCAGAATACACTTTGAACATCTTTTTTAGACCTGTAATGTAGAAGTGTAGGGGAGTGGGGTTACTGGAAGAGGATGTGAACTTTTTCAGTAAATGGTGGAAAACCCTGCTGTCAAACTGTGGGTGTGACAGTGATGAGTCTCAAACCAAAGACAGGTAGAGTATTTCCACTGTGCTAAATGCATGAAGGTGCACAGCATCACTTGTGGGCTAAGGTTAAAGACACCTGAAGTGTTGTGGGGAGAAAAAAAAACAAAAACAAGACACTGTTTTTATGTTGAGACCATACAAAAGTTCCGATTCTCTGTGTACAAACCATGTGACTCCTACCCTCAGGCACATACAAACACAAACCACAGCCCAACACACTGACAAACAACTGTTTTACTTACGATTCTGAATAAGTGTCTTGTCTCTATGTCTCTGGAAGTAAATGGTGTAGTTTGTGATAAATCCCCTTTGTTTTTCTTGGGCAAGCTCGTCCCATTGGATCAAAATCTGATTTTCCCCTACAGTAGTAACTGATACATCTGGACCGGCTAGAGGCTCTGAAAAGGATAAAGTGGCTCTTCAATCACTGAATAGGAAAATGTTATAAACAATTAATATAAACTCTTTAACTATCTGTATTTACGACCTACACATAAACTGACTGACTTTTGATAAATTTTCTGTCAGTGCCCTCTTGTGGCAATTTAGAGGAAGAGAAGGGATTATTGTCATACTTTTTTGTTCTTTTGTAAGAAAATGTTTAGCCTAATGTTTTGAATTTGAAACATATTAGTAAGTACTTATAAGTAATTGTAATATATTGTTTATCAAATTTATAACTTAATAGAGTCAGATATAATTAAACTACTAGTTATATATATTATAAATCTGAAAAAAAAAAAAAACATCTAAAAAATCTAAACCTCATCCACACTTATATGAAGTGTAACATGAACAGTTGTGTAAAATCATTATGTGTACCACTGTTCATAAGTTTGGGGTCAGTTTTATTTATTTATTTATATATTGAAAGAAATTAATACTTGCATTCAACAAGGATGCATCAGTAAGTGACAGAAATGTACAATATTACAAGGATTCTTTTGAACTATTCACCAAAAACAAAAAAGCAGAACAACTGTTTTTAACATTGATAATAACAAAAAAAAAAAAAAAAAAAAAAATTTGAGCACTAAATCAGCATTTTAGAATGATTTCTGAAGGATCATGTTACACTAAAGCCAATGGTTCTGAAAATTCAGCTTTGCCACCACAAGAATAAATTACATTTTAAAATATATTAAAATAGAAAACAGTTATTTTTTAGTTATTATAAATAAACATGAACTTACTGTCTTCCCTTGCATAAACCTGACCATATGCAGGATCTGAAACTCCACTGGCTTCTTCGGCATATAATGAAATGTTATACAGCACACCGAATTGCATACCTGCAAGTTCAGAATTGTTTAAGGACTTTAGAATGAAACTTAGATAATGGACATGAACTACATCAATCTATATGAACTACATCAATCTACAAAACATATTATACTGTTTTTAAACCCTTTTAATCATTAGATGTTATTAAGATCAATAGTACTGGATTTTGGAAAAAAATCTTTCTTACCTTGTAGCAATGTAAAATTACAGTCTTTTCCTAATCTCTTCCATTCTAAGCGCACTGGGCTTTGTTGCCACTGTACTACAAAGCCCAGAATGCCCCCCTTCACCTCACTGTAATGAGAAAAGTCCCATGCTAGAAGCACACTGCCCCCTGCTGCTGGAACTAAATATGTTATCACAGGAGCTGGTCTACCTGTGACACACACACACACAAAGAGAAGAATGTAGGACTTTCATGCAGACGAAGATACATACCTATACAATGAGGTTAAAGTTGCTAAGACTTTCTGTGTCCTACAAAACTCAATAAATAAATAAAATGTTTCTCACCTGTACATATCAAGCTCACAGGTGTGGGAGGGGAGGACCCAGCTGATGTCACAGCACTGATGTTAACTTCTGCTACGCTCATCTTAAGTGTCTGATGGGTGACATGAGCTGAGCAGTTCAGTTCATGGATCTTGCCTTCTTCTTTATAAGATAACTTGTAATATAACAAATCTCCACTGTAATTTTCAGGTTTATAGTGCTGGAACATGCAGGAGAAATAAATAGTCAGCTAGTGAGTTCATGTTGAGGGCAAAGGCCTATGATAATGTTTTTTTTTTCTTTCTGTATGACATTAGAAATCATTCTTTTTAGTCAGTCCTTTCAATGAACTGCCTGATGTGGTTCACAAATTGAACCGAATGATTCATTCACAAACTGGACTGATCCGGTTCACAAACTCACTGACTGGAGTTTTTCAGTGGGACAGAAAATTTAAATTTCAGTTTGTTCTTCACATAAAGCTATTGCGTGACTTCAGAAGACCTGGAATACAGTGTATAGACTAACACCCAGCTAACAGGAAACACTCTCAGAACATTCTGTCAAGGTTCTCTAAAAATGATGTTCTTTCAGTAGGTTAATAGAATGTTAAAACATTAGCATCGTTCATGGAATGTTTTTTTTTTTTTTTTTCCTGAAACGTTTTTTAAATGTTACTACTTGTTTCAGAATGTCCAGAAAACATTCAAAAGTAACTTTCCCATAATGTTGGAAGAATGATCAAATGAAACGTTCACTTAACATTCACATAACAAAAAAAAAAAAAAAAAAAAAAACCTAGAATGTTTTTTAAAATGTTTAAAAAACATTTTAAAAACTAGAAATAACGTTTTCATAACGTATTGTATTCAAAATGTTCTTAGAGATGAATGCCCATTCTATGTCCGAACGCCGGCTCAGTATTGGCCGACGCTGTTCACATGAGCAGCACGACACATGTGTGTGATGCTGACGCAGGAGCCGGCCAATAATGACTTGCTGTTCTGACGTAGAACCTGGAAGCGATGAACATAAACGGTGTATGAGAATGACACTGAAGAGAAAAAATTGTTAAATAAAGTTGTTACTTTTGTTTTGTTTTTGCGCACAAAAAGTATTCTTGTCGCTTCATAAAATTAAGGTTGAACCACTGCAGTCACATGGACTATTTTAACAATGTCTTTAGTGCCTTTTTGGACCTTGAAAGTGGTAATTAAATTGCTGTATATAAAGGATTTCATCAAAAATATCTTAATTTGTGTTCCGAGGATGAACGAAGGTCTTGCAGGTTTGGAACGACATGAGGTTGAGTAATTAACGACAGAATTTTCATTTTTGAGTAAACTAACCCTCATTTTTGGGTGAACTATCATTTTATGATTTCTCTGTCCAATAGGTGGTGCTGTTACCTTCCACAACACTGTGACACTCTGAAGTCCAAGTGTACTGGTCCTGTTGATGACTCTCCACACATCAAGTTTGTGTGAGGGTGCTAGGGCATTTTGAAACAAATTTTTGATCAAAACATTTGCAGGTAAAACACATTTAAACGAACTGACTATTCAAAAAAAAAAAAAAAAGAAATGTTAAGGCATTACCTATTCCAGGGCTGGTTATATTGAAGGGATGACTCCACATGCTGCAGTTTGTTGAACTAACACACACTCTCAGCTCAAACTGATAGGGGATCAGCGGTTTTAAGGTTTCCTGCATCAAAATGCATCCAGGTAGGTGCTTCGTCACTCTTCCCAGTCCCTGATCAAATATAAGAGCAAAAATCTCTATAACTTGTTAATGGACAACTTGCTTTAAACCAGTACCAGTTTAAACCATCTTACTCTTACCCAGTCTTGGTCATTATGCGCAGTTCTGAACCTCAGGCTAGGTTTTAGCACATCGTCTGAGCCATTCCAATATATTGTAGGAGAAAGACCACCATTTTCAAACACAACTTGTGTTATCTTTGGAGTGCTTGGAATCACTGAACAAAAACAACACAAATAAATAAAGAACATACAGGCAACATAATAAAATCAATATATGATTCAGGCTAGATGAACATGCACATTTGGTATGTCAAAACATACCAAAACCACTTTTACTGAGCAGAGATATGATCAAAATGAGAAAGTGCTTCAGAAATGAGTAATTTAGTCTCTTACCAATGTCCCTAATTGAGAAGGTGAAATTAGAGTGCGACTCTCCTAATGCATTTTGACCTTTTATATGGACTTTGTATGTCATGTTCTCATCAAACAGCGATCGTGGAATAGAGACACAACGGTTCTTGTTCATCTCATACTGGAGAAACTGAGATGTACGGTTGCTTTTCATTGGAGAAAGACATTAAAGAAAGATAAAGCAGAAGAAAGGCTGTTTTAATCTTTAACTCTATGTTTGAGAAATGACAAAGTTTCTACCTGTCACATTCTGATAAAATGTACAAGACCGCCTTGATGTTATCAAAGTGTTCAAATAAGAAAATTTGAATAAGACATACTTACTGAAATGTCACTCTGAAGGTTGTAAATAAATATGTCTCAGTTGTGGCCGTCAGAGAGCAGTTAACAAACTCTGAATGTTGATATGTGACGCAGCTGAATTTCGGCTTACCTGGAGGGTCTAAAGCAGAAAATTAATTAATAGCTGGATTTTTGTAATCAAAAACTAGTTAACTATCATATTCACAACTATCTATAAATTTTAACAAAAGAAAAACAAAAAGGGTAATTACTACTGGCATCATAACAGCATTAATACAATAATATACTTACATGCACATTCAAATAATTAGAAATATCACCAAACTTTGATTCCTATATTTTCTTATATATTTATATTTCTTGTACATGACCTAACAAATATGTAGTCTTTTTTCTTCTTTTAACCCTTAAAAATTATTTACATTAATGTAATATAATTTAGTTGGGTTGATTCAGTCATATTAAATAAAATATTTGACTTAATAAAATTAGTTAATTGAGATGTTAATGTAATAATAAATTTGTCCTTGCATCTATGCTGCAGAGCGTCAATACAGATGAAGATATGAACTTACAGCCAGCTTGGAGATCTCGACCACAAACACTGTGCCATGTATCTCCCTCCTTCACCTTGCAGAGTAGTGAAGATTTAGGCTGATTGATGACTATTTGTGTTTTTATTACAGAGCAATTAATTGCTTTGAAAATGGTCTGTCCATTGAAGTCTATGGCAAAGTGTCTGCCACAGTGCTCGGTGTCTGATTGGCAGCCTACAGTCAAGTTGGAGCCCATGTGGATGACATCTGAGTCTATTATCAACTTTCCAACACATCTGATTCTGTAGCATTCTAAGCAGAGAGAGAGAAAACACTATTAATATATAAGCTTGATCACGAAACTTATTCAAAGCAGCATCAAATGAATAACAATCAAAATAACTTAACTCACCACAGAATTTGGCGCTGAAAAGGAGTAAAAAGACCACCTGCCAGACCTTGACGAAGAAATCCATTTCATGCCTTTCTGGGTCTCTGCGATTATCAGTGAATATTGAGTCAAATATTTTTTCCTACACTTCATGCCTAGACTTTAAGCTTCTTCTCCTGCGTTCTCTGAAGCAAACCAGCATATAGTCAGAAAAAAATGAGGTTACCTTGCATGGTCGACCCTTTTAAAGAGGTCACATAAAAGGGGTCATATCTGAGCGCATGTAAATATCAAAGGCGTAAAAAACCACCAAAGTAGAATGTTACCAATGATATGCTTGCGACCGGTTTAAATCGTCAGCATTCTCTTGAGCGATACTTAATGTTACAAGCCTAATCTTTTTTATGTCAACCTCGTTTTCTCAGACCTGCCTTGCTCTTTTAAGGGGCAATGACCTAGATTTGTGGTATTTTTGCCTGTTCTGAAACTCTGATGTCTAACTGTTTCAACAGCTATGCATCCTACTTTATAAAGCACCTTTTTAGTCAGCACCGATCATTAACTGCTATCAAACAGCACTGTGCAGCAAACATAAACTAAAATTGCTGATATTACATGAACTTTACCTTTAAAGTCATGAATTAAAGAATAATGTTGATTCAAATCTAGAACTGAAAAAATATGTAATTGAAAGAAAGATATGATACATCAAAAGGCAGAAGAAGGGCATATATCGTAGGTATGCTGTAGAAAAAGATTTTTACAAACCTTTCCTAACGCACTCAGAACAGTGATTTCTCCTCCATTTGAACTCTGCTGCTGTTGCCATCATAGATGTATATTAGCTTGCTCAAAAGGGCTGACACATAACATCAGGTCACATTGGAAAATGAGAACAATACACATTAATTCAACAAATTTATATACAAGAACCTATGATGTCTGTCTTTAAACTTGAATTTTACACACAAACTAGCTCTGTTGATAATAAAAATATACTTGGACGTACTAACGGCAGATATAAATATAAGACTGGAACACCAAAACAAGACAGAATAACCCATGTTGTCCTCACACGTTCCCTCTTACATGTGCTTAGCGTGTGAAAACAACACCACAGAACAGCCTTCCTGCCTGCCCTAGATTTTTGATCTCTTTTACATTTAGTTTCCATCTTCATCTTCAAAGTGTTTCTGGGGAAAACCCACTGACATAAGGCGAATCTGAGATACAGAGTAATTCAAAGAATGCACTAAATAACAGTAGATAAATAAGCAGAGGTGTTTATAATAATAAACAAAGATAATAAACTCCTCATAAACAGTGGGAATGACTAGCATGTTGTTGACTGTTAAGGTGTGGAAAATGAAAAATGAACAAAACAAAAGAAAACAAAGTTTGTGTGAAACTAGCACATATAAACCACAGGAAAAGATGATAGACCACAAGGTTTAAATAAAGGATGAAGGAAAGACATATTAAGATTTTAAACTTTATAAATGTACCTTAATAACTAAAAGAGATACATAAAAAGCTATGAGGCACACTTTTTTGTATGACGCAAAGATTTAGCGACAAAACCTTGTGCTAAAGTTACTCATATCCTTTGTCACTTCAAAGCATATGATTGCACAATTGCTGACCTATGTAATGATTTTTATCTCAGGAGTCATCTATCTTGAATGGACCTTTGTTAGACTAATTTAAAATTAAGATTAAGAAGTGAGAATGATTCATAACCTATTATATGCACATTAATAAATGGATGATTTATTAAATATCACATTAAAAAGAGAAAAAGTCAAGAAAGAGTTTAAAAGCAACTTAATCATATATCTGTCCTCATTTTGTATCACTGAAACATCAAGCATGCACAAAAACCTCAATTCTTTTTTCAGAAAAACATTCAGCACCTGCTTCTTTGAACTTCTTTCCTGCTTCTTCTAATACACATATATCACTAGCTAGAAAATGAAGACCTGTTTAAAATATCTAATATGGGCTATTAATAATAATTGAATTTAATGATTTTTTTTGTTGCAATAAATGTGTTAATATGGAGTCAAATCCTTAGGTAGGGTAGATGCAAAACCTAACTCTAAACCTAAAATGAGTTTAGGATGTCCTGACTCCTGAGATAGGCCAGATTTCCAAGACATTTAAGTCAGTGTGTTGTGGGTAAATCCAGCTGGTGTCTTTGGTCTGCATTCACCACTGTACTGATTCATTTCTGAAACAGTAAATATAAAAATAATACTAAATTGAAATGTGTAATAAAGTTTCTTAAAGGAATCCCTAAAACTTTTTTATGTTTGTTATTTCCAAGGATTAAATCAGCATTAGAGTGTCAGGGTTTATCTGCATTTGTTTTGGTTTTGGGTGGGTTTGGTTCATGTTTAGTTCAGTTTCCTTGGTTTTCCTTAGTCTCTATGGTTTTTCATTGTTTGATTGATTGACTGGCACACCTGTAATTCATTGAGTTGATTGGTTTGGTCTTTGTATTTAAGTTTTATGTTTTTTTCAGTTCATTGTCTTCCTTTAGATAATCTTCCCGTTAGATATAATTGGATGTTATGATCTAGTTTTTTATTCCAAGTATCTTGTTATTTTGAGTTTTTGCTTTATTAAAGAATTGCTTTTATTTATTTTTTTGTGTTCAACCAGCCCAAATGTGTGAGTGTGTGTATTTACATGACCAAAGTGCACCTGCCCGGAGACAAACCTAAAGGGACTTTCCAGTGGGTACTCCTCAACAACGGTACCCCCTTCATCAACTGCCACCAGCCCAGCGATGCCTGAGCCCACTGCAGACCATGAGCCTGAGCCTGCCACGATAGAAGAGTCTGAGCCGAAGCCAGAACCATAGATGGCCCCGGAGCTTGAGCCAACAGCATCTGACCTGGTCTGACCAGGTGCATCAGCCAGGGACATTGCGTGTCCCTGTGGATCTACTGGTGACGTATGAGGGGATGACGTGAAGCCCTACTCCCTCAACAAGCACTGAAGAAGCACTGATCAACTTCGAGAGTGAGTGTTTCATGCCTGTTTTGCCGTGCACTGAGCCTGTAGTCACGGCACTGAGTTCCGTGTTCATCCGTGTTCCCACACTGCCTCCCACTCCCATCTCCTCTGCCTGTTCTGAGTAAACCAAGAGAAAAATGCCTGCCTGTTCCAAGTCGGCTAAGAGGGCCAGTCCTGAGTTTCCTGTCTGTTCTGCGTCGGCCAAGAAGGCTGTTCCTGAGTTCTATGCCTGTCCTGTACCGGCCAAGTTTGGTCACACTGCTGCTGTTGTTGTTCCATGTTTTTCCACTAACTGCTAGACCGGAGATGGCTACAAAAGTGTGTTCCTCTGATGTGAAGGTAAACACAATTTCACACCACAATTCGGACGTGCCTTGATGCCTTCCTACCTTGAAATGTGTCCTGTCCTCTGAAGGCATTTCTTTTGGTAAATGTGAAACTGCTGATCACTAAGCTGATTGGTTTTTGTCATCCTCAGTGTGAGATATCACACCCCTGTTAAATCCTGCTGGTTTTTGTGATGTAAAAAGCAAAACAAAGATAAATTATATCAGAACTTTTGCATGCTAACTGCATAAGTGCCACACCCCTGAACAAGTACTTAGTTGAAACACCCCTTATACCCTTTGATTTTATTACAGCACTCAGTCTGTTTGGATAGGAGTCTATCAGCTTGGCACATCTTGCCTTGTAAATATTTTCCCACTGTTCTTTGCAAAAATGTTCTAGAGCTGTTGAATTGTGAGGGCATCTCCTGTGCATGGCCCTCTTCAGAAGAACCATGAATATGCCAGGCAAATCTTTAAGAACAGTTGAGATTTATTTGGAGTTCATCAGAGTCACTTTAGGTGAAAAGAGCTTCATTATTTCACATAAGCTTGATGATTAATTAATTCTGAAGACATTCACATACCCAATTATAAAAGGATACTTATGAAGTTAGGTTATTTTAAGTTTTTTTCTTTTTTTCTCTGAAATGTGTCACTTTGGTTTTCGGTGGCATTGTTGTAACTTTTAAATGATATGATTAATCTTTGTTTCTTTTTTACAACACATAGGGGTTTGTATACTTTTTAATATATCTTCTTTTAATATATCTATATCTTAATATATCTAGTTTGTGTGCTCATATAAACTTGGCATAAGTGGTAAACAGATTTGGCTTGCTGTCTGCTATAGAGGGGCTCAAAGAGGATATTCTACTCGAACTCCAATTTTTTTTTTTTGGCTTTGTGTTTTTTTGTAAGTCTTGTCTTTCATATTCTGTGTTCCTGGGTTGGTGTTTCCATAGGAACACTCATTGTTCAGCTCACAGGCTGTCACCTGTTACTCATTACCTGCTCCCTATATATACTTTTTATACGTTTTATACGTACAGTGCTCAGCGTAAATGAGTACACCCCCTTTGAAAAGTAACATTTTAAACAATATCTCAATGAACACAAAAACAATTTCCAAAATGTTGACAAGACTAAGTTTAATATAACATCTGTTTAACTTATAACATGAAAGTAAGGTTAATAATATAACTTAGATTACACATTTTTCAGTTTTACTCAAATTAGGGTGATGCAAAAATGAGTACACCCCACAACAAAAACTACTACATCTAGTACTTTGTATGGCCTCCATGATTTTTAATGACAGCACCAAGTCTTCTAGGCATGGAATGAACAAGTTGGCGACATTTTGCAACATCTATCTTTTTCCATTCTTCAAGAATGACCTTTTAGAGACTGGATGCTGGATGGAGAGTGATGCTCAACTGTTCGATTGGGTTCAGATCAGGAGCCACTGAATCACTTTCACCCTGTTCTTCTTCAGAAATCCAACAGTGGCCTTAGATGTGTGTTTAGGATCATTGCCATGTTGGAAAAGTGCACGACGACCAAAGGCACAGAGTGATGGTAGCATCTTCTCTTTCAGTATAGAGCAGTACATCTGTGAATTCATGATGCCATCAATGAAATGCAGCTCCCCGACACCAGCAGCACTCATGCAGCCCCACATAAGGACACTGCCACCACCATGTTTCACTGTAGGCACCATGCATTTTTCTTTGTATCCTCACCTTTGCGACACAATACAGTTTTGAAGCCATCAGTTCCAAAAACATTAATCTTGGTCTCATCACTCCAGAGTATAGAGTCCCAGTAGTCTTCATCTTTGTCAGCATGGGCCCTGGCAAACTCTAGGTGGGCTTTTTTGTGCCTGGGCTTTAGGAGAGGCTTCTTTTGTGGACGGCACCCACGCATGCCATTCCTCTGCAGTGTATGCCGTATTGTGTCATGGGAAATAGTCACCCCAGTTTGGTTTTCTATTTCTTTAGATAACTGCAGTGAACTTGGATGCCGATTTTCTTCAACTCTTCTCATCAGAAGACGCTCCTGTCGAGGTGTTAACTTCCGTGGATGACCTGGACGTCTCTGTGAGATGGTTGCAGTTTCATCTTTTTTTAAATTTTTGTACCACTTTTGCTACAGTATTCTGACTGATAAGTAAAGCTTTGCTGATCTTCTTGTAGCCTTCACCTTTCTGGTGTAAAGAAATTATTTTCTTTCTCAGGACTTGTGACATTTCTCTTCCATGTGGTGCCATTGCTGACAGCATGAAATGGGAAGGGGTTTTAACACCCTTTTATAGTCAACTGTCTGCTGGACACCTGTGTAATGAATAATTAGACTCACCTGTGGTTGAATTCTTGTTAAATTAGACATCTGTAGTCTAAAATGTAGCTTTGCTCCAGAGACTTTCAGTGGGGTGTACTCATTTTTGCATCACCCTAATTTGAGTAAAACTGAAAATTTTGTTCTCTAAGTTATATTATAAACCTTAATTTCATGTTATAAGTTAAACAGATGTTATATAAAACTTAGTCTTGTCAGCATTTTGGAAATTGTTTTTGTGTTCATTGAGATATTGTTTAAAATTTTACTTTTCAAAGGGGGTGTACTCATTTACACTGAGCACTGTATATATACGTTTTTCTTTTTCTTTTTTTTGCCTTTTGGACTTACCTGTTTTTTGGATTCTTCAGTGGACTCTGCACTCTCAGAAAAAAAGGTACAAAAGCTGTCACTGGGGCGGTACCTTTACAAAAGGTACACTTTTGTTCCTTTTGGGTACTAATAAGCACCTTTTAGGTACAAAAGTGTACCTTTTGAAAAGGTACCACCCCAGTGACAGCTTTTGTACCTTTTTTTTCTCTGAGAGTGTGGCTCCAGCACCTTTCTGCAAATGGACTACTTGCACTGAGCCTTGTGACGCACATCTGGTTTGAAATAATATTGCTTAGTTATTTCCGATTGCTTCTCAATACTCAAATTGATGCTTCCTCATTTCCTCGCTCCTACATCTTCCAACCTGTGAGCTGGAAACCGATTGAACTCAGCCATCTTGAAGGACATCTCAATTCTCTAATTGCACCGTGAGGTGGTGAGGAACAAGGGCTGCAACCGAAAACCCAGGCAGCTGACTTGTTGCCTCGCTGGCTTGGCAATGACAGACTTCTAAGGCAGCGTAACAGTTTAATGATCTACAGCAAGCTAGAAATGACATCACAAGCAGAAAATGTTGGTTAAAAACGTACATTTACACACAAACTGCCCAGCAAACGCAACTTTCGGATGCCATCTGTATTTAGCTCAAACTCTCACAGAATGGAATGCACAGGGTTGTGGGATATCAAAGACAGCGAAGGATACATATATGCTGCCTTCAAAAATCGATCAGATGAAGGTATCTCAGGAAACAGGAAGTGAAGCCTAATAGCCTAATAGCATTGCAATAACAATATAATATGTAACGGCAAAGCTTACTGTGGCTTCATAAGTTAATTAAAAACATCAAAAAGCAAAACACACCTGATGCACATTCTTTATTCTTCATTTTCTATAAGTAGATTACAAAAACCTTGCTGTATATTTGTGTAGTAAATGAAGAGAAGTTACACCGCCATCTTGCTCCGACGAAAGTGACTTGAAATCACCTGACGTCGTAAACACAACTTCCCACCTGATATTTACGAACTTTCCTGGAGGACTTGAACGCAACTCGGACGTGCCTTGATGCCTTCCTACCTTGAAATGTGTCCTGTCCTCCGAAGGCAGCATTTTCCATTTTTCAGACGCAGCCAATGAGTAAGGAAGCTTCCTGAGGAGTCATGAGCGAGGATACACAGGATACTTTTGCAGTTTGAATAAACTTTACATCTCACATATTTCAATAGGGAATCTTGCTTTATTAATATTTATAATGATTATTTTTAAATAACCAAACTAAATAAACACAAAATAAACAAATCGTCACACTGTGGGCATAGCCAGTTCTGTTCGAATTGAATTTAACCGATACTGTTGATTAGTCCACAAAAAGTAGTGTTATGTCGCTCTGTAGGTAAATAGCTTGCAGTCAGCTGCCGCAGGGTGGCGACAGAGAACACTGTACTTTCGAATGTAAATTAGATATGTCGTCACAGCATACGTATCTCTGTAAACATGGCGGAAATTCAGATTCGTCAACGTGGGGAGGAAGAAAGGCGCTGTGTTCAGAATGAAGCAATGTGAGTTAAGGAATGAAGCGGTAGGGATGGCGGACCAAACGTTAACGGTACTCTTCAAACTTTCAGCCGCGTTTTTTTATGGAATCAGCTCTTTCCTTATAGTTGTACTAAACAAGAGCGTCCTGACTAATTACAGGTAAGAGGACTTTTTTACTAGAGTTACATATGCTGTATTTTACAAAGTGACTTGTCTCTAGATGCAGAATACTTGGGATAGTTGGCAACTTCAGTATCAGTCTGGTACAGAAGGACGCCGTTTTTCCGTGTGCTTATTTGGACATTCAGGTGTGAGACTGAGGTTTTTTTTTCTCAAAACAAAAAGTGCAATATTATTACTATAAATTGTGGGACATAATTAATACCGGTTTAACCGTTAGGCGCGTATCATTAATTGTAATACCATACTATTCTTTAAAGTACCTTCTCTGTGATTTTGCCAAGTAAGACATGTTCCTGGATCAACATATTTAGTTTATCCTAGAACAACATTCCTGTCCGAAAACAGTCCTTACCCTATCCGTACCTCTGAACCTAACCCCAACAATAACTTATCCCTAAAATCAGAGGGAAACGATAACACTGATGTAGCACTTAATCCTGGAAGAGGCAGGACATAAATTTGACATAAACTGTAAACTTGTCACTCAAATCTAATTTGTTGATCGGAATGTTGTTCCAGGATCGACAAAGATGTTGATCCAAGAACATGTTTTTGGAAAAATCACGTTTAACCACAACATTTTGGCTTGTGAGCCAACTACCTGGCTAGAATAAATTAAGAGGCTGATAGATAGCACAGAATTTGTCTTTGCCTTTAAAAAAAAAAAAAAAAAACGTAAGTTGCAAAACGGTGAATAAATTGTAGAATAAACATGTAATTAAGTATGGACTAAAGTGAGTCATTGACGGAGAATAATATTTCACAGTCAATAGTTCACGCCTGCATTGCATATGATGGTTCATTTTTGTAATATCAATCAAAAGTAGTAATAATGTTACTTTTACATAAAATTTTTTTTAAAAAAACCCTCTATGCCTTCAGTCTTTGCTAAAAAAAAAAGTCTTTCTGAACAGGTTCCCCTCTTCAATATGTGTTGGCATTGGGCAGGTGAGTTTCCTTTTCTTATATAAAAGTTTTTTCTCGCTTGTCATACTTTGGACTTTATACATTAACAAAGCAGAGCGGCATTTAAATAGTATGACTTTCCTCTGCAGATGTTGGCAACAGTTGTTGTGTTACGGGTGGGAAAGGCCCTCCGGGTGATCACCTTCCCTGAGTTTGATGGTAGCATACCAAAAAAGGTGAGGAGTGCTAGCTCATTAAACTTCTGCATGTTATCACGTGTTTTTCCCCCCAAAGAACACATGTTTATTCTAGGACAACTGTGCAAGTCTTATTTGTTGACATTGGAAAAGATACCCACATGGGACTGTAAGACAATGCTGCTTTGTAAGTGTTGTTCTCATCTTGCTTGTTGGTATGTTTGCTCAATATCTAGCTTCTTGTAATTGCAGACGTTTCCGCTACCTCTTCTATATGTAGGAAATCAAATAACGGGACTCTTTGGAACAAAAAGACTTAAGTATGATACAGTACATAACAGCTTTAAATATTACATAAAGATCATTAATACATGTCTGCCTTATTTTTTGTGCGTTATACATTAGATATATTTTTAATTTGTTTTTCTTTCCTTCAGTCTGCCAATGTTTACAGTATTGAGGAGGTTTTCTATTCTCTTTACAATGCTGGCGGAGGGTTTCTTGTTAAAGTAAGTAAAAGTTCACCATTTTACTATTGAAATGTTTCTGATAGTTTACATCTAATTAATTAGCATTGGTTATGATGATAAAAATATCAGTGATAATGTCCCTTATTACAGGAAGAAATTCTCTCGGCCAATTCAGCTGACAGTATTTACTATGATTCTAGGGGCCTTTGTAGCTGCAAGGTAATTTTTTTCTTTCTTTCCACAGTGACCCATTGTTTGATTAATAGAATTCAGCCTTATCTTGGTTGCTTTTCCTTGAAGTACATGCCTATTATTCACTGCTTTACAGAGGAAAGTTAATGTTTGCCAGAACAACACACAAGTTAATTATACATCAATATTGTTATGTATGAGGGGAAGGCTGCAACCATGTCTGTGCACATTTAGTAACAAATATTTTTTCCAAGTCTTTGAGTGCCCTTATATTTTTTTTGTGCAGTGCTGACTTGGCTTTTGACCTGCAAGGGTACGTGTTCATTTTAATGAACGATGTCTTAACTGCTGCCAATGGAGCTTTTGTGAAACAGAAACTTGACTCTAAGGTAAGAAAGGCAACACATTCATGATCAAGATTACAGAAAGAACTTAAGCTCTCCCTGAAGCAGCAGCAGCTGTTCTCTATAGTCGTTAATTGAGAAATATTGCGCTCCTGTGCTTGCACAAAATTTAGCAACTCATACACTGCAATATCTGAATGATCTTGATTTTAACCCTAAATTTTCTGAATTGCTATTTGTTCTTAATGTCATGAAATAATTCACTGCATAAATGGTCTTGTTTTGTTAATAGTTTTTGAGGATAAGGGTATGTCTCACAACCTGTCCATGCCGACATCTGCCTAATTTGGTGCTCTCCATGTGACACAGGAATTAGGAAGCATTTTGTCCTTCTCTTTAAGAGTTAATAAGCCTATTTCTCTTGCTATCCTAACTGCAATCCTATCGGAACAGACCTACAACCCATTTTGGATTTTAAACCACCTGTTGAGAACTACTGTTTTACATCATTGTTTTTGTGTTGAGTGCTTTATCATCTTCAACCAAGCAAAACAAGTTCACATGTTTTAACGTTTTAAGTACATCAATATATTTGGTAGTAGATATGCCTATGCTTGAACTTGTTGAAACAGAGATTGCTTGGCAACCTGAGCAGTGTTTATTGCATTACCCCACTGACTTGGACTGAAAAAAGAAGTCATGTGTGTTCTATTTGAGACCTCCAGATGAAGAGCTAGTAGTTTTATGACTGTTAGTTTTCATTGAAGAATGTGGACTACATATAAAGATTTATCTAGAGCACTGACAACTTGAACAAGGAAGTCAATGTTTTACAACCTGTTAAAGCTTATGCTCAGTTCTTGAAAAAAGACCTGAGGCTCTCTACAGCTGTTTACACACCATCTGGTTCTCTTTTGGCAAAAGAGCAGCTAGAGAAGAGGGAATCATGACATGGCATTACTGTACCTGATTTGTCTGTCTCTTGTTTTTTTTCTTGTTGTCTTTTTGTTCTATAGGAGCTGGGGAAGTATGGCCTGCTCTATTACAATGCTTTATTTATGATACTTCCAACCCTGCTTTTAGCACATGTCACAGGAGATATGGACAAGGTAAGTTCCCATCATATCAGTTATATCTTTTGTAGGTTTTTTTTTTTGCAGTTTATTTAATGTTTGTCCATTTAAATAAATAAATAAATATATATATATATATATAATTTTTTTTTTCTTTTTTTTTTTTCTCTAGCGATGGCCTTTGTGGCTATTGCTTTATTAATAAAATGTTTCTTGTTCTTGAAATAGTTGCACACATACTGTAGGTAGTTTGGTCATGCTCAGTTATATATAAGATATTGTTACGACATACCAGACCTTAAATAACCTCTAGTCACTCCTAAGAGTCCGTCTCTCAACAAGACCTTATACCCGTAGATGATCTGGCAACCACGAACACACCATCTGCTCAGCTGCAGTGAGCTCACATTGCCAGGGAACACACACCATTAGCTGTTTGGAACGACTGTGCATGCTTGTCATAAATTCTTTTGAAATTATATCAAGCTGACTGACATAAATTTCAGCATGTCTATTCCTGCCTGAACTCCTTTCCTGTGAAGAAATTTCTTAAAGTCAAAAAGTGTGCTTTTTGAATAAGCAGTGTGAGCACAAGGCTCAGTTGTTTGGGAGGTTAGGATGACAGGGCCCTGCTCCATGAATGCCTCATTTTATTTAGCTCAGTTTGTTCACAAGGAGGCCCCAGTTTATTTGGCAGGCACTGCTTCAGGAAGGAGAGAGGACAGGAGGCAGTGTGTCTCATGCACAAAGCCACCATTATACCAGTCAGCGTAACTATCAGATTGAATGTAGTAGCTTATGAAGTTATTCTTTCTTTATAGGTGAGTTCTTCACCTGTTTTAAGATGGGTTGAGTAGATTTGTTGTTTTTCATCCACTATCGGAATACATTTTTTGCAGTTTTCATTAAAAAAAAAAAAAAGGCGGTTAATGTGGGAAGTCTTCTTTGTTGGTCTGTAAAATGTAATGATTAACTAAGGTAATTACTCTGTTTTTATGGTGTCATATTATTTCTTGCATCACTAAATGTCTTTCCCCCTTCCTCCTTAGGCTTTTGATTATGAAGGCTGGTCAGATATGCTTTTTATAAGTCAGTTTATTCTCTCTTGTATAATGGGGTAAGTTGAAATAAAAACCTTTGTATTTTGTAAATAGTGGGGCTGTCAAATGTAATGCGTTAATGCATACTATTTAAATATATTTAAAGGGGTAGTTCACCCAAAAATGAAAATTCTGTCATCATTTACTCACCCTCAAGTTGTTCCAAACCTGTATACATTTCTTTGTTCTGCTGAACACAATGGAAGATATTTGGAAGAATGTTTGTAACCAAGCAGATCTCAACCCACATTGACTACCATAGTAGGAAAAAAAATACAATGGTAGTCAATGGGGGCGGGGGCGAGATCTGCTTGGTTACATTCTTCCAAATATCTTCCTTTGTGTACAGCAGAACAAAGAAATTTATGCAGGTTTGGAACAACTTGGGGAGTAAATGATGACAGAATTTTCATTTTTGGGTGAACTATCCCTTTAATGTCTTTTATGCATTTTTGACATAACTATTTCAATCAGTTCAGTGTGATTATTTATAAACTGAAAAACTGTATAAAAACAGAAAACCAAAACTGTTACTAAAAACTGTCAGTAAAATGGTAAAAGTCATTTTCACTGTTTGTATGGTGTAATATAATTGCCATCAAACTTCAACAAATGAAATGTCACCAAAAAATTAAACCCCATCATTAATAGAAATGCAAACACCAGCGGGCGACAGCAGGTTGCTGTTGTTATAGATATAATTTTACGTTGATATTGTGCTGAGGAAATTATTTTATTAATTCATTGCAGAATTGCTTAGAGCCCCCATATATTAATGAATTGACTAACAGTTAATGTTTTTTTGTGTGTGTATGTGCATAGTTTACTCTTGCATAATAAAATGAAGAATTAAGATGTGGTCACATTTACCGTTGTTCGGCAAATTTTTGTGGGCCAAATCCAGTCATTTCATTGGGAATCCTTGCGTTCGGGCGTTTCCTGTGAGTGTAAAAAATTTCCCACACACGTTAAAGGATTAGTTCACTTTCAAATAAAAATTAGCCTAAGCTTTACTCACCCTCAAGCCATCCTAGGTGTATATGACTTTCTTCTTTCTGATGAACACAATCGGAGGTATATTAATAAATATCCCTAATGCATCCGAGTGTGTGGAATATATTTATGATGGATCAATGTGGATGGAGACACTTCTTCAGCTCATACTGGTTTGGTTACGCATACTGCGATTATAAAGCTCGGATGCGTCAGGATATTTATTAATATTACTATGATTGTGTTAGTCAGAAAGAAGAAAGTCATATACACCTAGGATGGCTTGAGGTTGAGTAAAGCTTGGGCTAATTTTCATTTGAAAGTGAACTAATAATTTAAGCTAATGTTCAAGTTGGTCATACAAATTTGTTGCACTGACCAACAGAAATCTGCTTGATTAGCTGTGCTTCATACGTCGCTTTGCAATTGACAATTGAATTTTTTTGTCAGCAAAATTTCGCCAGTGTGACCGCACCTTTAGATTAATGATTTTAGCCATTCATCTTTCAACAACATTTATTCTCTCTTGTTTCTTCATTTACAGGTTCATTTTAATGTACTCTACTGTACTTTGCACTCAGTATAACTCTGCGCTAACTACTACCATTGTCGGCTGCCTAAAGGTAAGAATGTTTCTTAAACATAAGACACAGTTTGTCCTGCTTTTGCTATATTAATGAGTTTTCTCTCTCTGCAGAATATATTAGTGACATATATTGGAATGGTGTTTGGTGGGGATTACATTTTCTCATGGACTAACTTCATTGGTCTGAACATCAGGTATGAAGTGAACTTTTCCCAGAAGGAAACAGATGGGATGCATGGATTCATTGTGATGCTAATGATCTGTACTTGTCTTTTCAGTATTGCTGGCAGTCTGGTGTATTCCTACATTACCTTCACAGAAGAGCAGACCACCAAACAGAGCGAGAGTGCAAACAAACTAGAGGTCAAAGGGAAAGTGGCTGTATGACCAATGTTTGGACGCTCGTTTATGATGCTCAAAGCTGTGTCTGTGAGTTTTTGTATATTACTTTTTGTGATATGAAGAAGATATTGATTGTAAAAGCTACAGCAGGTACAGGCAGGACATTGTCTCAAATGAAAGAGCTTCAAACACGCTGGAATGTTTTGTTCCAGAGTAAATATTTGCCTGTTCATTTTCACTTCTGTGAAGAAGTGGTGTCCGTTGCAATTTAATGGAATGAACTGTTTTCTCTGGCCTGTTCGACACTTACCGTAGAATGGGAATGATGACTGTCATTATTGTTGAACACCTGTTGTATTGCCTATTGAAGAGTACTTTTAAAGATGTGTTTTAGTCAGCCAGGCTATTTATTTTTATGAAAGATTGTTTTATTGTTAGGATTGTAAATTGGGTTTTATTGTTGTGTAAAATGTTATTATCCTAGCTATGAAAAGGGAGTTATTTGAAACATTGTTTAAATAGTTATTTAACAGTTCTGGTACCCTCTTGAGTTTTATAGGAATGTTCCTTTTAAATCCTGAATGATATATGGATAGTGGGTGTTTGAGTGTATAAAATAAGGTTCATGTGTGCAACTTGAGTAGATATTCGATTTGAGTCTCTTGATAAGCTTTAAAGAAGAAAAATATTTTGTCAAGCGTTGTCAGTGTGACAGTGTTCAACTGGACAAATTCTTATTACTGCTTTTGTATTTTTTGTATTTGGGAATGGGATGCAGTAACTCCATTTGCTTGGTACTGATGGAATCATGGTTATTTATAAAAGCAAATGGTAGAGTAATTGCACTTTAACAATTTACAGCTTTTCTCAGTTGTCAGTGATTTAAAATGGGTATTAGTTTTTGCAAGTACATTGTAGTACAATGTTACAAAAACCTTTCAGTAATTTTATCTGTCTTTGTTAAACGTTGCTACCTTTGGGATGAATCAGAAAGAGAAATAATAATTTCTCATACATTTACTTACGTTTACTTATGTTTTGACCATCTGATAACATCACAGGTTTCTCAGTATTTTTTTTTTTTTTTGTGCTATACATGTTATACATCTGGATAAACTGATGTATTCTGCGGTTATTGAATGAATGTTTATTTTCATTTATGTATCCACTTTTTTGAGTACCTTGTTTGTCCATTGCTTTGAGATTCAAACTTTTATGGATAAAGTGCATTTTTGCGCTGTATTTTTATCCACTGACGTCTTCAAAGACATTGTTGCTGCAGATATATTTTGTTCAACTTGTACTTAAAATTGCTATTTTTTTTTCATGTTTTTATACAGTTCAAGATTTGTCAAATTCATGTCTGCAAATTCTCAGTGATTGTATCAGTGAGAACAAGAAGTGTATAACATTTAAATAAAACCAACTCAAAGAATCTGTGTCCTTTTAATTTCATTTTCTGATGTTAACCAAAATAAAATGATTTCATTCTGTAGCAATAAATGGTGTACTACTTTCCCTAGTTTAATTATATATGTTTTGTGTTGCATAAAATCAAGTTAATTTTCTATCAAATACAAATTAAACCACTTAAGATTGATATGGGGGTGGGGGGTGGGGAATCATGGCTGAAGTAAGAGTATAATTTATGTTGAAGAAAACAAAAGTCACTTGAAGTAATGTTGAATACAGAGTTTGTCAATTCAAAACCTGCTGTTGAAAAACATAAATTCATAAGAGAGCCCATGGCTTGAAAATGCTCATTCTTATCCAGTTTAGTTCTACAAACTGTCTCCTTATGGGATTTTAAGAAGCAAACAGCCATGATGTGACCTGATCCATGTAAAATAAAATATTGCCAGTGGTAAAAAGAAAAGCCAGTGATTCTTATGTGAGAGTAGATTATTATTATTTTTTTTTTTACTCCCAAAGTACTATTAAGTTGATAGGCAAACATTTTTCTTGAGGGGGAAAAATACGTTTATCTTTAAAACCTGAATCTGGCTACAGCTCCAGTGTAATAGGCAGATTCTCAAAAGCTAGTACTTTTTTAAAATAACATTTACATTTGCAGTTATTTTTATTTTGGGACCATTTGATTAACAAAATGAGTTCATTTAGTAAACCGACACTTCTGATTTCAAATGCATTCAAATGCATCTGATTTCAGTTCTGATAATATTTTAAAATAGGACTACAGTAAATGAATTTTTTACACCTTTGCGCAGTGTCTGGGGTTTGACATGACTTTTATTTTGTAGTTTTCACAATAATAGTGCAGCTCTGCTCATTTTCAGAGTTAAACACATTTACTATCGCTGGCTTCACACAACCTACAACAACTATGGCGGAGGTAAGAGAAACATTACAAATTACAGCAAATAACGCACTTGAGCGGTCAACACAACCTTTTATTAAATGTAACTTAATTTTTTATTTTAAACGTTTCAATGATGACGTGCTTTTTAACATTCAGCCATGAATAGTCAGCAAACAGATTAGGGCGCCCAATTTGAATGTGTTAGCAGCTAGCAGCTAACTTGTTGCCTGTGCGCCAAACTCACATCTGAGTTTATTCCTCTGTGTTTTTGGTAAGGAAAACGAGCACTAATTAATCAGTTATAACCCAGTCTATCCTGTTATTTCGATTCCTGTTCTTTTACACGAGGTTATATGTGGTTTAGCTTCTTTGCTTCTGACTGTAGATAAAAATTCATAAGCAGGTCATAGTATCATGTGTTCTCTTATGGGTTTGTGTTCTTAAAGGTTGACATATTTTATAATAGGCTTGAAAGTTTCATTGTATTCTCTTTTCAGCCCTCCCTAAGTGGTTCTGGCGCCGAAGGTAAAGATTTCATTTTTTTTTATTTTTTTTTTATTGATTGTTTATTAGCATTAACAAAATTCATGTAGGCTGCATCAAAGCCCACTTTCATATTAATGTATAATATATGTACATTTAATGTAGTTAATTTTATATATTATTATTATTATTGTATATAAATTAGTATATAGTATGTAGTACATATATAAACACAGTGCATTAATGTATAATAGATAAATATATTAATTAATAAGAAAATGTGATGAACAGGAGCAGTTCCAGTAGTGCAGGATGAGGACAGGGACTTTGATCCATCAGCAGACATGCTTGTACATGACTTTGATGATGAGCAGACTCTGGAAGAAGAGGAAAAGCTGGAGGGAGAGACAAACTTCAACACCGAAATTGATGACCTAACTCGAGTATGAGCCACCTGTTATTTTCTATAATTTATGATGAGGCCCATTAAATAAACTTAATAGGTTTCAATTCATTATTGAACTATGGTTTTGTAGGAGGGTGAGATGCCCATCGAGGAACTTCTGAAATTATATGGCTACAGCACTGGTGGGTCTCCAGAGGAAGAGGATGGAGATGTTCAAGAGGAGGATTCTTCAGATAATACTTGCAGCAGCCATAGTAAACTCAAAGTAAAGATCTATATGAAAAACAGCTAACGTATAGTCCTAGTATGTTTTTGTGTGAATAAACGTTTTAAATCCATTCACCGCCATGGATGCCAGGAGGAGGAAAGGCGGGAGCTTTCTGATCAGGATGATGAGGATGTGCAGTCGTCCAGTGATGAGCCTCCGTCCAGCAGTGTCTCTCACAGCACAGCTCAACTTATCTGCCCTCGGCCATCCAATTACTTTGAAGGTATGATTATAAAAATACCTATCAAATACAATCATAGATGACATACATCAAGCTCATTTATACAAGAAATGAAATAGCATGTTGTATATCTGAAGTATGGACTGTCATGTTATCAATTTTTTTTTTTTTTTTTTTTTTTTAGGGAGGTTTTAGATATAGTTAGTACATACAGGGTTCCTACTCCGTTAGAAAAAGTATCGAATTTGATTTGAGTAATTTCCAGTTCTTGATAAGTATGGAAAAAAGAAAACACAATATGGAACAAAATCTTGTTTCCAGACTATTGCCCCTATTCAGTTGTCTAAAATATAAAATTTAAGAATTTCTAAAAATAAATTTATCGTACAAGTAGTGTTTCCATGGCAAAAGTTTAGTGATCATTTAGTGATTTGTCAAACACGACTGAATTAATTCAAGGTGCACATTTTCATTACACAAAACTGTTTCTCTTTACCATAAGCGAGTCTCTTTTGAACTTCACTCAGCCTGTACTTTGCTGTCTGGTGATCGTGCAACATCAAACCACATTTACAGTATCAAACTGATCTATCAGCGATGAATATACAGGTGCATCTCAATAAATTAGAATGTTGTGGAAAAGTTAATTTATTTCAGTAATTTAACTCAAATCGTGGAACTCGTGTATTAAATAAATTCAGTGCACACAGACTGAAGTATTTTAAGTCTTTGGTTCTTTTAATTGTGATGATTTTGGCTCACATTTAACAAAAACCCACCAATTCACTATCTCAAAAAAATTAGAATACTTCATAAGATCAATAAAAAAAAGGATATTTTAAACAGAAAAGTCAGGATTCTGAAAAGTATGTTCATTTCTATGCACTCAATACTTGTTTGGGCCTCCTTTTGCATGAATTACTGCATCAATGCGGCGTGGCATGGAGGCAATCAGCCTGTGGCAGTGCTCAGGTATAATGGAAGCCCAGGTTGCTTTGATAGCGGCCTTCAGGTCATCTGCATTGTTGGGTCTGGTGTCTCTCATCTTCCTCTTGACAATACCCCATAGATTCTCTCTGGGGTTCAGGTCAGGCAAGTTTGCTGGCCAATCAAGCACAGTAACACCATGGTCATTGAACCAGCTTTTGGTACCTTTGGCAGTGCGGGCAGGTGCCAAATCCTGCTGGAAAATGAAATCAGCATCTCCATAAAGCTTGTCAGCAGAAGGAAGCATGAAGTGCTCTAAAATTTCCTGGTAGATGGCTGCGTTGACTGTGGACTTCAGAAAACACGGTGGACCAACACCAGCAGATGACATGGCAGCCCAAATCATCACTGACTGTGGAAACTTCACACTGGACTTCAAGCAACATGGTTTCTGTGCCTCTCCACTCTTCCTCCAGACTCTGGGACCTTGATTTCCAAATGAAATGCAAAATTTACTTTCACCTGAAAAGAGGACTTTGGACCACTGAGCAACAGTCCAGTTTCTTTTTTCCTTAGCCCAGGTAAGATGCTTCTGACGTTGTCTTTGGTTCAGAAGTGGCTTGGTACGTGGAATGTGACAGTTGTAGCCCATTTCCTGAAGACGTCTGTGTGCGGTGGCTCTTGATGCACTGACTCCAGCTTCAGTCCACTCCTTTTGAAGCTCTCCTAGGTTCTTAAATCGGCTTCGCCTGACAGTCTTCTCAAGCCTGCGGTCATTTCACTTGTACACCTTTTCCTACCACACTTTTTCCTTCCAGTCAACTTTCCATGAATATGCTTTGGCACAGAACTCTGCGAACAGCCAGCTCTTTCAGCAATGACCCTCTGTGACTTACCCTCACTGTAGAGGGTCTTGATGATCATCTTTTGGACAACTGTCAAGTCAGCAGACTTCCCCATGGCTGCTGTTGGGATTACTGACCTAAACCCAGTATTTATACCCTGAGAATGGTAATTTTATAGAACTTGAAATTAAATATTCTAATAATTTGAGAAACTGATTTTTTTTTTTGATGAGCAGCAAGCTGTAATCATCAAAATGAAAACAAAAAAAGTCTGGAAATATTTTACTTTGTCTAATAAATCTAGAATATATTTAAGTTTTACTTTTTGAATTAAATTACAGGAAAAAAAAAAAAAAAAACTTTCATGATATTCTAATGTATTGAGATACACCTGCATGCAGGTTATAAAGCATTTTAGGCTTCTCATCATATAAGCACGTTATCTCTTTGAGAAAACCAATTAAAAAACGAAAACAAAATAAAAATATTTACAGATGACTGTATTATACCAAATATAATGCTGAAAATATTCTAATATTGAGTAAATGCTGTTCTTTTTCTAGTTATCAAAGAGTCCTGAACAGGTTTTCCTAAATATATTAAGCAGCACAACTGTTTTCATTCAACATTAATAATAATCAGAAATGTTTACTGAGCAATAAATCATATTGGAGTGATTGTTGAAGTGACACTGAAGCGTAATGGATGGAGAAAAATCAGCTTTCACAGGAATAAATTACATTTTAAAGTATAACAAAATAGACAACAGTTATTTTAAATTGTAAGAAATTGTAATATTTCACAATATTACTGTTTTACTGTATTTTTGATCAAATAAAGGCAGCCTTGTTAAGCATAAAGTGACTTTCAAAAACGAACAGTTTACTGACCTTAAACACACACATTATATATATATATATATATATATATATATATATATATATATATAATATTATATAATATTATATAAAATTAAACATACACATTATTTAAATTATTTCAAATGTAATGTACACTTGCACAGATGTTTTCACTTCTTGTACCATCTAGTAGATGCTTAGTAGAACCAGCAGATGGCGTTACAGATTCAGAGTCTAACTCTGGATTCCAAACTCAGTCCTGGAGGGCCACTGGGTGCTTCTCAATATCCCTCCTCGTTTCCTCACTCCTCCGTCCTCCATCCTATGACCCGGAAAACGATCAAGCTCAGCCATCTTGAAGGACATCTCAATTCTCTAACTGCACCGCGAGGAGGCGAGGAGTGAGGAAGCTTCCTGAGGAGTCTTGAGCGAGGATACACAGGTGCATCCTTTGCGGAAGTCATTAAAGTCATCATCAACCCAACTTTGTAATGCAAAAACAAGCTCATAGACAAAGGAGAGCAAACCAGCTGCAGTGACACATACTGAACTGAAATAAGGCTATTGGCCTCTCAAAGAACTGCCACTTTAAGTGCTGAACACGTTATATCCAGTATTTCTCACCCATCTCTTCTGGACATTTAGTTTTGTAAGCATGAATTGCTTTCTCAGAAGTATTTTTAATCTCGTCGACAAACCTGACGCGCGTATAAATTCTCCTCCCCCTTCATATGTCACAATAATTTTAAATGTATGCTTTACTTTTGCATTTTAAATAAACTTTACATCTCACATATTTCAACGGGGCATCTTGCTTTATTAATATTTGTTACTTTTTTTTTTTTTAAATATCCAAACTTTAACAACATATGGGCAGATCCCTCGAGTGCAGCTGATGACGCTTTGAAGTGACGATAAAGGGAGCGAGGATATCATTACACTTGATTCAATTCTTCTGTCCTCGCTTCTTTTCCTTGTGTCCTTCCTTCGGATCCTTAAGGGGTGGAGCTAAGATGCAAGGAAAGGAAGCGAGGAGAGGAAACGAGGATGCACAAATAAGAATTGAGAAGCACCCACTGTCCTGTGGAGTTTGGCTCCAACTTGCTTCAACAAACCTGTCTGGAAGGGTCTAGTGTTCCTAAAGATCTTGATTAGCTGTTCAGGTGTGTTTAATTGGGGTTGGAGCTGAACCACTGACTGTATAAAATGAACTGAACTCTGCAGGACAGTGTCCCTCCAGGAGCAGGATTGCTCACCCCTGGTCTAACGAGATTTATTTGATTTACTTTATATTTTATAGGGGATGTAGAAGAATCTGAAGACGATGATTATATTCCATCTGAAGACTGGAAAAAGGTAGATTCTAGAGGATTTTTTTTTCTTTTTTTTTCTCAATTTTTCTTTTCTTCTTTTTTTTTTTTTTTTTTGTTGTTTTTACAATTTTTTTTTTTCTTCTGTCATTCATAGGAGATCATGGTTGGTTCAATGTATCAAGCAGAGACTCCTGTTGGCCTGTGTAAATATAAGGACAATGAAAAAGGTGACAGAACTAAAGGATATTCTGATTTGTTTGTGTGTATGTGTGTGTATATATATATATATATATATATATATATATATATATATATATATATATAATATAAAATGTTTTTCTTCATCTGCCTGTCTCTTAATTTCTAATTTAGTTTATGAGAATGATGATCAGCTTTTGTGGAATCCAGAGTTACTTCCAGAGGAAAAGGTTGTAGAGTTTTTAGCCGAGGCCTCTAAACGCAGTGGAGAAGAGGCTGGTGTCCATGCCATTCCTGAAGGATCTCACGTCAAAGACAATGAACAGGCAGGTCTCCATCTGATGGCATATTCCTTTTGATCATATTGCTGATGCACTTTTGACCTCATATCGTAACATAACAAATTTATTTGCTCATATTTCAGGCTCTTTATGAATTGTTTAAATGCAACTTTGATGCAGAAGAAGCTTTAAGAAGATTAAAATTTAATGTGAAATCTGCCAAAGGTGAGTCTTTGTGTGCAAAATTTTTTTTTAATAAAGTGATTAACATAATCATGGTAATTAGGGATGTTCATAATTAACTGGTTAACCGTTAAACGAGAATAAGAGTTTTGACCGATATACTATTTTCAAGACATTTTAAAACGTTTGCTGCATGGTTAAAAAAAAAATAGACTACACATAAAAAAATTGCATTTTTGAGAGAGAGAGAGAGAGAGAGAGAGGAAAAGTCGCGTACAAGTCACATTCAGAAATTTTAGTTCCCCTCGCTTCACAACAAATCCTTTCAATTTAACAGTATTCAGAACAGAACAAGAATGGAGAATATAAGTAGCTATATAAACGTCTAAGCTAAAGTAAAGCTAAAACGAGTCCATTTAAAGCGAAACTGGTGTTGGGCTCACGTTGCCTCTCTCATTTGGCACGAATCCAAATGTTTCTATATTCACGATGTATTTGGATGCTAAACTATTGTTTATTAGTCTTTGTACTTACGTCCCAATGTCCATGTAAAACATCATCCTTCACATGCGCTGAAATGTGCTTGGCATAAGAGCACATTGCGGCGGTGCTCATGTTGAATGCCACAGATTCTACTACAGGCTATTTCAATTGAGCTGTGTAACTTTTTATATGTTTGGTTGACTATTTTATTTTGATAATAAACGATTAGCAATGCTAGAACTGATGTGTGTGTGCATGAGGCGCCTGCTCGATCACTTGAATTGTTTCCTTATAACAGTGGAAACAACTTAAAATACTCCATTTATGGTCAAGAGTAAGACATCATTTGAAACTGTAAAGGGTTTACTTTTATTTGTGTACTCGAATAAAAACAAAACGTGCTTTTGTAAAATAAAGAAAACAAACAGCATGCTGCTTTCGCCGTCTGTTTCCTTTCCATTAACTTGTTTGTGGAGCAAACTGATTTAACTGAAATATATTTCGCATATAGGCCTATTTATCCCTCACATATGGGCCTATTAAACAGTACCGGTCAGTAGTTTGGAAACGATAAGGTTTTTTACTCTTTGAAAGTAGTCTCTTAATCTCACCAAAGCTTTATTTATTTGATCAAGTATACAGTAAAAACAGTAAAAAAAAATTCTTTGAATAGAAAGTTCAAAGGAACAGCAATTTTAAATAAACTTTTTTTTTTAACATTTATTAATTTCATAAATGTCTTTACTGTCATTGTTTTTATCTAATGTGCCTTTGCTGAATAAAAGTATTGCTCTCCCCTTTTTTCTTTTTTTCTTACCCCAAACTTTTGAATGGCAGTGGACCCTGATTTCCACTATCTATCTATCTATCTATCTATATATATATATATATATATATATATATATATTATATATATATATATAATATATATATATATATATATATATATATATATATATATTATATATATATATATTATATATATATATATATATATATATATATATAAATATAAATATATATATATAATATAATATATTTTTTTTTTTTAATTTTTTTTATTTATTTATTTTTTTTACTTAGATAATAAATTATCTTAGAATGATTTCTGAAAGATTATGTGAGACTGAAGTAATGGCTGCTGAAAATTCAGCTTTGCCATTACAGAAATAAATTAAATTTTAAAATATATACTTTTTTTTTTTTTTTTTTTTTTTTTTTAACAGAAACCAGTTAATTTAAATTGTAATTAAAATTATTAAATTGTAGTAATTATTTTTTTTTTTTTTTAAATACTCTATTTTTGATCAAATAAATGCAAAAACATAAAAAAAAAAAAAATCTTAATGTTTCCAAACTTTTGACCAGTACTGTATATTTAATTTTATTCAGTTTTTCTCCATTCACAGAAGCGCTGCAGGTGCGACGATGTGTGAATCCTCGTGTTCATGTTGTTTATGCTGCTAAAAACAAGTTGATATTTTAATGCGTTACAAACCCTTATCCATTCTAATTTACAAAATTATTTGTCTACAGTAGGTCATTATGATAAGCTTATGTTTAAAGAGATGAAAATAAAACAAACATTTTGACCTCTAATATCAATTTTTATAATGTCTATTCAATGTTTTACTTGTCTGTCACAATGTTTTTGAATTATATTTACATGGGGGCTTTTTGCAGCAAATATTGATGTGATTTATTTGACTAATTATTAAACATAATCAGATTAAAAATGTTTTAATCTATTAACAGCTTTAGTAAAAACTACTATGGCATGGCTTCTGCATGATTTTGATTTATAACAGCAGCATGCTCTTCTCAAAACTCTTGACTTGTATCAAGTAATGTTTTTCAGAATGTTATTTTGGGGAATCTAAAAAGCTCCTAGCTTAAGCACAAGAAGCATCCAAGCCTGTGATAAAGATGCTCTCAGCATGTCAGTCAACATTCTCTGAATGTGTCACCTTAACTCAAATCTCTCTCTGCCTCAGAGGAAATGTCAGTTTGGACGGAAGAGGAGTGTCGAGGTTTTGAACAAGGACTCAAAGCTTACGGGAAAGATTTTAGCTCAGTACAAGCAAATAAGGTTAGTGTTTAGTCACATTCCTCACCTCCTCATTCTAAACCCTATTAGGAATGGAATGTGACTGCCGTTATGCAGTTTTTACTGGTCGATAAGTGAATAATTTCGAGTGATCAGTTGGTGAACTTGGCTGTTTTTTTTTGTTGTTTCTCATAGGTAATTGTTACTTAATTAAAATTTTCCAGGTGAGAACTAGATCTGTAGGAGAATGTGTGGCCTTTTATTACATGTGGAAGAAATCTGAGCGTTATGATTTCTTTGCACAGCAAACCAAGCTTGGAAAAAGAAAATACAGCCTTCGTCCTGGTGTCTTGTAAGTCAGTCGTCAGTACCATGTGGCACATTAAAGGTCACAAATCTTCTAATTAAACTCTGTGTACATGGAATCAGATGCAGTGTAAGGTCATATCCGGCCTGGTGTTTGTTTGGCATTACAGGGATTATATGGAGCGTATTTTGGATGAGAGGGAGAGCTCAGAGTCCAGTGGATCTTCGTTTCAACCTCCCACCACTTCAAACAACAGCAAACACCCATCAGAGCCAGAGAGTGACTCGGACGCTCAGAACGGTCAGGCTCACCAGACGCACAAAAATACACATCATTACTCCATTCTTCAGTCACATGATCATTCACAAATCATCCCAGTATGCTGATATGGTTTTTTATATAACATTTTCATATTATTATAAATGTTAAAAACAGTTTAAAAACTGCTGCATAATATTTTTTTTGTGGAAACTGTCAACATTAGTTAACATGAACTAAGAATGAACTTCTACAGCATTTATTAATCTTAGTTAATGTTAATCTCAACATTTGCTAATACATTTTTTTTTTTTTTTTTTTTTTAATGAAAAGTATCTATTAACATTAATGCACTGTGAACGAACATTAACAGAGGGTTAATAAATGCAGTAAAAATATATTGCTCATTGTTAGTTTATGTTAGTCAGTGCATTAACTAATATTAACAAATGGCATATTATAAAGTGTTACCTACAATTCTTTAGAGTTACTTTTGATCAATTCAAGTTATTATTAATTGGAAATCAGGAAAAAAAAACATGGTCAAGGTATACATATCAAGAGCTTATCATTTTATCTAATAATGTGAAGACAATGTGTTTTTTTTTTTTTTTTTGGTTCCTTTTTTTGTTGATGTGATAAAATGTGTGTGTGTGTATGTGTATATATATATATATATATATATGTGTGTATATATATATATATATATATATACATACACACACACACACACACACACACACACACACACACACATACACACATACATACATACATACATGCATACATACATACGCTGATCAGGCATAACATTATGACCACTGACAGGTGAAGTGAATAACACTGATTATCTCTTCATCACGGCATCTGTTAATGGGTGGGATATATTAGGCAGCAAGTGAACATTTTATCCTCAAAGTTGGTGTTTTAGAAGCAGGAAAAATGGGCAAGCGTAAGGATTTGAGCGAGTTTGACAAGGGCCAAATTGTGATGGCTAGACGACTGGGTCAGAGCATCTCCAAAACTGCAGCTCTTGCGGGGAGTTCCTGGTCTGCAGTGGTCAGTATCTATCAAAAGTGGTCCAAGGAAGGAACAGTGGTGAGCCGGCGACAGGGTCATGGGCGGCCAAGGCTCATTGATGTACGTGGGGAGTGAAGGCTGGCTCGTGTGGTCTGATCCAACAGACGAGCTACTGTAGCTCAAATTGCTCAAGAAGTTAATGCTGGTTCTGATAGAAAGGAGTCAGAATACACAGTGCATCACAGTTTGTTGCGTATGGGGCTGCATAGCTGCAGACCAGTCAGGGTGCCCATGCTGACCCCTGTCCACCGCCAGAAGTGCCAACAGTGGGCACTTGAGCATCAGAACTGGACCATGGAGCAATGGAAGAAGGTGGCCTGGTCTTATGAATCACATTTTCTTCTGCATCATGTGGATGGCCGGGTGCGTGTGCTTCGCTTACCTGGGGAACACATGGCACCAGGATGCACTATGGGAAGATACTTTGTGATGCTTTGGGCAGTGTTCTGCTGGGAGACCTTGTGAGACCTTCCTGGTGGCTGTGGCCTCTTTCAGGAGGATAATGCGCCCTGTCACAAAGCAAAAATGGTTCAGGAATGGTTTGAGGAGCACAACAATGAGTTTGAGGTGTTGACTTAGCCTCCAAATTCCCCAGATCTCAATCCGATCGAGCATCTGTGGGATGTGCTGAACAAACAACCTCGCAACTTACAGGACTTAAAGGATCTGCTGCTAACATCTTGGTGCCAGATACCACAGCACACCTTCAGGGGTCTAGTGGAGTCCATGCCTTGACGGGTCAGGGCTGTTTTGGCAGCAAAATGGGGACCAACACAATATTAGGAAGGTAGTCATAATGTTATGCCTGATCGACACACACAAACAATTTGTATTTAACAATATTAAAATGTCTTTTTGATTTCACAGGTGTAGGGAACCATTCCTCCGAGGACCTTCTCTGCATCAGAGATGAGACATCTCAGACAAACGGCTCTGCCATGTGTCCAGATATTTCCATAGCAAACACACCACCCGACTCCATCCCAGACACCAGCAGCCCGAGCACACAAGTCATGGAGATCACAGTCAAACAGGAGGAAGATGAACACTCTGAACGACCTCTGAAAAGGCTTAGGACTGACACAGACCCTAACATTGAAGGCTCTGTCCCCCATAATGAAACAGAAATCATCTGACTCACCAGCAAAAGCCCAGAAAAAAGACTGAACTCCTAACCTCAGATGAGGGCTTGATGCAGGGCGATACAATCTGTTTTAGCATGAAGGTAGCTGAGGTGTGTGTGTGTGTGTGTGTGTGTGTGTGTGTGTGTGTGTGTGTGTGTGAGTGAGTGAATTTCAGGGATGCAAATGAAGCACATTTATGTCCTCTTCTTACTGCCGCTGAGCTCAGTTCATATCTTAAACACTCATGGTAGACTGTCATATCAGACCGCCACTCTACCACTGTCAATGCTGTAGAACTATTTATTTATATAGATTATCAATGTTATCATGCTTGCGCTAGGTTGTTCGAAAGAAATATCTGACAGCTGACTGTATTTTTATTGTGAAACTTGTCATTTGGTCTGCGTATCATATCACACTCCGCATTTAATCGAGCCCTGGTTTTATATGAAGTATAACACTGTAAATATTCAAAATCTAAAATTATTGTTATAAAATACACATTTTGTATTTGGGACCTTTTGAATAATTCAACACTGTAACATTCCATTCTTTTCATTTCTGAATTTCCTATTTGACCAAAGTGAAAGGTTGACATTGGTCTTTTAACAAAGCATTTTCAGATGTTTCCTCTTTATATGAAATAGTCTTATTTTTGTATTTGATAGCTATTTATTTTTTTTAATCAGATATTAGTGATGCATGAGGCCAGTATACGGAGTATATTTGTATAGGCTGGAGCGAGTAGTGTTGAATCAAAAGGCAGAGCAGAAATGAATGGTGCTATTTATTCATTTTCTCACTGTGAGAATGTCAACCCATTCTTAAGATAACATTTTTACGTTTTTCTACGGCCTTTGTTAGTCTTGTCAGCAGTGGTAAAGGAAAGCGGAATCTACAGTTTTCATAAATTGGTTGTCATCCATGTCTGCATAGCTCAGGAAACTAAGTACAGAAACATTATAGGGTGTGTCAAATAGCTGTCAGTTTCAATTAGTGAACCACTCATTCATTAAACTCAGACTATTTACTCAAATCCATATTGTCTTTTGTGATTAATGAAGTGAGTGATTTTGTCACATTGAGTGGATTGTATGCTGGATAGAAGCTATCAATGAGTTTTTTGTTTAAAGTATCCATATTATATATTTTCCAGATTTTTTTTTTTTTTTCATCTGTCATCGTGTCTTTAATAGGTCTGATTACTTTCACACCAAGCAAATATACTTTCTTTTAAACATAATTGAATTGGTCATGTGGTCCCAGAGTTTTTTTTTGATTGTGGTGTATTCATATGGCTGTACAGCAGGTGTCAGTGTTGCTCTTACAACTGAAACAAAAGCTTTGAACAAAAGCTCTGGAAACATTCAGCTTGAATAGGGCGAAATGGTCATCTATAAGGACATGAATATCAGACCATGCAATCTTAGCATTACCATCCTAAGACATGAGAGAGAAAAAAAAAGCTAACAAAATTTTACTAAATTCATGTGGAATAATTTGCTAATCCCATCAGACTTTTGGTGGCAGTTTTGCAGTTTTTTAAAAAGTAGAATGCATATTTGTTTTTCTAGAATACATTGTTTTCACTCACCTTTTTTAATAAATTATTTATTTTTATCTTGAGCGAGCCACATGAAAACCTAATGATATCAAGTTATGCAGTTGAGGAACGAAGGCCTCAGTCTCCGTATATCAAGAGCAGAACAGAGGCTCAACAGAAGTGCGCATAAATGTACAACCAGGCCGCTATTGCAATGTTCCTGGAAGGAATACTAAACGTAGAGTTTACTGTTTGGCTTCACAAAAGCATTGCAGCTTTGCTCTACAGACGTCTGGTTGCGGCTCTCCGGGGAACACTTGTTGGAGATCCCTCAGCTGCTGGCTCCACTCACACTGGCAGAGTATTTCACAACAAAACAGAATAAAACAGAAGAGCCAATGCGTCCAAAAGACGTGAGACGTGAGGCACAAATGAACATAAACAAGGAAGAGGTGACAGGAAACAAAAACATGCCCTATATATTGGAGCAGTACAGCTTAAGTAGTTCACCCAAAGATGAAAATTCTGTCATTACTCACCCTCATGTCGTTTCATGATGGTTCAACCTTAATTTTATGAAGCGACGAGAATACTTTTTGTGCGCAAAAAAAAAAAAAAAAACTTTATTCAACAATATCTTCTCTTCTGTGTCATTCTCATACATTGTTTACGTCCAGCGCTTCCAGGTTCTACATCAACGCCGACTCATTATTACCGTGCGTTCACACCGCTGCCGGCGAGAGCGTCAAAGTGACTGGAAGTCATTCATTTTCATTTTTTCTTGCTGCACACGTGATCAGCTTTGGCCAATACTGAGCCGGCATTCGGAAGTAAACACGGAAGCCTTCACTGTGCTTACTGCGGCAAGTGCGTAAGGATAATGACTGGGAAGAGAAGAGATTGTTAAATAAAGTCGTAATTTTTGTTTTGTTTTTACGCACAAAAAGTATTCTTGTCGCTTCATAAATTTAAGGTTGAACCACTGCAGTCTCGTCAACTGTTTTAATGATGTCTTTATTACCTTTCTGGACCTTGAAAGTGTTGATTATATTGCTGTCTATGGACAAGTCATATACCTCTCGGATTTCATCAAAAATATCTTAATTTGTGTTCCGAAGATTAACGAAGGTCTTATGAGTGTGGAACGACATGAGGGTGAGTAATGACAGAATTTTCATTTTTGGGTGTACTAACCCTTTAATTTGAGAACTGCTGAGACCGAATTGGTCAGAAATGTGAACAAATTCAAACTGGTTTTGGAAACCAGATCAACACTGAAAAGATTCAACTCAAAAGAATGATTCATTCATCATTTCTCTCATGAATACACAAAGCAGATCTAGGGTGGATCATATTCATAAATAGACTCATAAATGTGACGGATTATCTAATAACATGCGCGGGAACAAACACACGTGAGCTGACGCTGTGTTTGTTTATAACAGAGAGGGAGGAGGACGCCTGTGTTGTATTGTTAATCAAAATCGTGGTTACTTATGTTTATCCTGGATGCAGCAACCTATATATGCGTGATTTCAATTGGTAAGATTTACTTCTCACAGATTATCAACAGGCTTGTTCGAGATGCATCGGCGCTGAGCAGACCGATCGGCGTATGACATCAAAGTACCGCGAGAGCGTTTGGAGAGCACACGTCTCCTTATGCTTTTGAAACGCTCTCGCGGTACTTTGATGTCATACGCCGATAGACCCTTTTCACATGACGTCACACAGCTTCCGTTTGGACTCGAAGCAGTGCATCCTCACTTCCGTCAGCATAGTGGAATAAACTAGCGCCGCTCGAATGAAGTGCACCCAATAGTTGTACATGTCACAAATGTGGTTAGAGGATGACTGTAGTCGCCTAATTTCATGTAAATTCAAGGAGAGGTGTTTGGCAGATCTCAAACGAACTTACCGATCGGCGAGATTTGCTGCTTGAAGTCGGAGGAGTTGTTGAATACGGAGCACTGAAGCCGTACACTTTCTGCTGCCCGTAGTCACTTGCAAACTTTGCTGTCTTTATTGCAGATGAAGCTGTTTATATGTATTTGTGAAATAAACGCATGTTTCCGAAATTTACGTGCAGTGAAAAAACCTTTCATTCAACGCTTAATGTACTACTTAATTCAGTGCCTGTATGTACAATGAAGATCAACATAAGCTTATTCTTTTTAAATATCAAAGTCTATTTTTTCAGTTTTATTTCGATAAAAATTGTGTTTAATATAATACTATTTCTACATGAAGACTGTTAATGTTGTAAAAACTGACTCCTGTACATGGCATTTTACCATAGTAAAAAACATAGTCATCATTCATCTCTTTATTGCAGAACAAGACTGTCGCATACAAAAATATACAGAGGATTTACAACAGTACTCATTGTTATAGCAGCATTAAATGAACAAAATCAAATTATTTAACATTAAATGAACACATAATTCCGTTTTGTATTTTCAATACACTTCTTACAAATTATACAATCTTAATATATTGCACCAGTTCAGTTTAAACTGGTATGATGTAAAATCTTCACACCATTAATTCTTTGTGGATGTGGATGTGCTACTTTCAGGTGTCCATTAGGCTACTTGTAAATAAATCTCACAAGAACAATACCGTTATCATAGCCTAACAGTTTCTAAAAATAAAGATTTGTTTTTAAAGACAATATTCTTGTTATTCCAAATAGGCTAACAGATTTGTGTGGGCACACAATCGTTGTGATAAAACTCAATTCACGGACACAACATTGCTAAAGTTTCTGCTCGCGGAAACCCTAAGCAAGGCAGTTACAGAAAGGAAATAATAAATAACGTTACCAGAAGAACCCGACTGTATAAATTCTTGACATAAACAGTTCGCGTTTAAAGTTATTAAAGCATTTTGCCGAGAAGTCGCCGGCGCAAAGATAATACGGAACTACGGATCCACTGCTTTGTGGATAGGCGGAAGTTAACTGACGTCATTGTGAAAAGGGCCTATTGGTCTGCGCAGCGCCGATGCATCTCGAATTACAGGCTGCGGATTACAGGTAATAATGTTCTAAATAATGTTCGTTTTTATTTTTATTTTATTTTTTGCATATACCGATCATTTCGCTTCATAAGACCTCAATGAATCGTCAGGAGCCACGGGTATTAACTTTGCCTAACTGAATGATTAGAGAAGTCGTTTTACTGGAAGGTCCGGTTATGATATTTTGATTACACATTACAAGGTCAAAAATTACATACATGGATGAACCATTTACAATAAGATCTATAACATTTGTAAAATAGACCAGATAAATTTTCATTTCATGCCAAATTTAAATTTCAGTCTTGGCCCAAATTAAGTCAGATTAAATCTTGAAATAGTAACAGCATAGTAGCATTTCTCCTTTAGTGTTCTGCTGAAGTAAATCATACGGTTTCGAATGACTATCCCTTTAACAAAAAAACAGGAAGGAGGGAAGCAGGAACAGCAGCATATTGGGTTTTAATCCCAAACTCAGCTTCGCATTTCCCCATTCTAATCAGTATTACCTCCATGCTTTCCATGCCCTTTCTCCAGATCCTTGTTTATTTGTGAACAATGCACTCCGTGGTACAAGAATGAATTTTTAGCAGTAATTAAGTCTTAATAGCTTTTAGCGAATGCTCTGTCCCCTCTTTCACCCAGACAGATGACACAGACAGATCCAGCTCCCTTTGCCACAGTTGGACCGGCTGCATAATAATTGGATGTTCGCACAGTAGGAGGGAGTGCTAAATGTCATCCGCCGTGCTAAAATAAAGCTGGAAAAAGAGGAAATAACTGTACTCTTGAAAACATCCTTTTCATTTCTTGAGGGACAGCAGCGATTAGGGATTGGGAAGAAATGAATATTTCATAGATAAGAATAACAAGATTAAATTCTCTTTGAGGATGGTTTTCAGAGCCCGCTACAATGGGCAAAGTTACCGAAACAAAGAGAATGATAAATAGGTTTGGCTAAGCAGAGATGAACCAGGGTGCTCACACAACTGTTGGGGCCTTACTGTAGGACAAATACGCTTGGATAGAAGAGTTTCTGAACTGCTTAAAATGGCTGCATTCCTCAATATTATAAAGTCTTACACAACAGAGTGCAACACCTGCCCCCCTTTTTCAGCAGCCTTGGTTCCGTAAGTATTTTTCCCATAGGGATTTTAAAATTTAAAGCCATGAGCCAAACCAACCAGCTATGAGGTGAATCACATTACAGTTTGATTTAAAAAAAAAAAAAAAAAAAAAAAAAAAAAAACTGAATATTGGACAAAGGTACAAGACTGTGTTGAGGGAAAGAACTACAATCCCATGAAGCACTGTGAATGACAACTGAACTGAGGTCTGTCTTTAAAGATTTACAAGTTACTGTTAAAAATACATTTCCCTGTGGAGGAAATGAATGGGTTATTTATTTCCAGAAGCCAACTATTACACTCTATAAGGACATGTTCTGCTCTTAAAAGGTATAGTTGACCAAAAAATTGATTTCTTTTGTGTGACATTCTTTAAAATATAATTTTGTGTGTGTTGTGCAGAAGTCATTTAGGTTTGGAACCACATGAGGGCGAGTAAATGATTACAGAATTTTTATTTTTTGAGCGGACTATCCCTTTAACATCATGGCAACTTTGTAAAAATCACATCTATCAAATCTGCCCGCTGTCAGGGGCAGCCACTGGGAGTTCAGGCAGTTTCCCCATTTTATTTAAGTCTCCCTGGAGGCTAATACTCACCGCAGACATTAGCAAAATCACAGTGTGACACCTGGCGGGGGGGGTGTTCCTCTTTCCATTACCAGGCACAGAGCCACCATCTCCTCTGGGGACCAGGCAAGATGACAAGAATCATGAGGAAAGGGTGAAATTATGCAGGGAACAACAGATAACTCTAAATTATTTGATCAGTACCACAAACAACTGAGAGCTTTTTTAATTTGACCAATTGAAAATGCTGAAGAATGACAAGGACACAAAGAGCGACAAAAGATTTTTAACAATTTAATATATCAATATATAGATATTTATCAACAACTTGAATTTCATAGAAACGTGAGTGAGACCATTTTGGCATACAGTACAGATATTCCATGTAAGTATAATTTTGCTAACGTTAAAACCCCCTCTCTATTCCCACCACCTCCAACCCACTGACACAGACACGAGAAAAGCAAACAAAATTTGACATTATTGGAAAAAATACATGAACACAAACAAGGCACCAATAAATTAAACTAACCCTCTCTTTCACCACTGAGTGTAACCTATTAAATAGAATTACAATTTAATTGATCTATTAAATAAATGTACAAACACAAATTAAACACTATTTCTGCAATGTTTACAGTTAAAAAGCAAAAATAAAATTCAGACCAGGAGGAAGAGAAAAAAAAAAGAAAAAAGAAGAGAAAACACTTTGGCAGATTATTAAGTTTTAGTTACAATCAAGTAGTAAAGAAATCCAGTGCTCTTGAGTACAAATAAATCCATGTATGGTCTACACTCTTTTTCGTCCAGGAGACTAATATACACATCTTCTTTTTACAAGAAATGTTTAAAACCTTATCAAAAGTTTCGCTGTATGAAAACATATTTACAAATCATGATTCAAACTCATTGGACTGCAACGGTCACCCTTCCCCCATCCTATGTAATCATTTACACAGTGCAGAAGGCTTCTTGAAAAAGTTTGTGCAACAAACAGCATACAAAATGTCTCCAAACAGCTATGGAATGACCGGGACACACGTTTCCTCAAATGACAGTAATGACAGGCCCTCCTTCCCCTCTCCTGAAATTTAACACCTACAAACCATACAAAAAATTGAACAGTTCTTCAAGTAATATACATCATGTCAACATGATCTCATAGGGGGAAACCAAAATAGAGGTCATTTTTTTACACAGGTCACAAAGAGAACAGACGGGAATGTTACCATGGGTGCGGAGGACCCGATTCATCCATTTAGAGACAGCAGTTCAGCTCTACAAGTCCACCAAACTAAGAAGCACTGTTCCAGGAGAGGTTCCAGCGTATTGTCCAGTGTATCGTCCATTGTAAAAGAATGGTAGCCCTTTCGAAAGCAATGTCCTACTTGTTGGGCTGATGGGGATGACAGGTAGACAGTGATGAAGAGGAGTTACAGACATTACGAATGTTAGTCACAGTGGAGTGGGGTGAAGGAGCAGCGTGACGAGTCCCTGCAGTGCTATAGGAAGGCAGGACTCGCCGTTACATATGCATAGAGTAAGAATGATGGACGACGGTCACAAAGTACTGCTTGTTATCTACAGAGAGGCAGAAAATCCAAAGGGTCTAAAAGCCTGTTCTAGAACCTTCTGTGACCACACCGTGCATGTATTTTTCAATGTTGTGTCCCACACATTCTAAATTATAATATGCTAAGAGATCAGTCTGTAGAAACCTCAATGTAACAAAGTTTCCATAAAAACACTTTTTTTTTTTTTTTTGGAGCTAACTCTAGAGCAGCACCTGATAACAACGATGACGTTGGGGTCAGGAAAAAGAAATGTGCATGATGCCCCTTCAGAAAATAAAAAACGATTAAAACGGCCTAAGCTTATTTGCTAGTCTTAACCGTTCTTCCAGTCTGGTCATGCTGGTTTTTAGTTGGTTTAGCTGGTTAGCAAGCTGGTCTCCCAGCATGATCAACTGACAAGTGCCCAAAACCCTTCAAAGACCTATTTAGGCTGTTTTTACTGGTCTTAGTTGGTCCCCTGGCCTGGCCAAGCTGGTGTCCAGTTGGTTTAGTTGGCCAACAAGCTGGTCTCCCAGCCTGACCAGCTGACATGTGCTCAAAACCCAACTAAAACCAGTTTAGGCTGTTTTTCCTGGTCTATGTTGGTCTTCCATCCTGATGTCCAGTTGGTTCAGCTGGTCGACAAGCTTTCTCTTTCAATCTTAACCAGCTAATGTCCAAAATTAATCTAAAACCAGTTAAGGCTGTTTTTCTCATCTTAGTTGGTCCCCTAACCTGGTGTCCAGTCTTTCAGTCTAAACCAGGTGGTAAGTTCCTCTAAAAAATGCTTCTAAAAGCAGAAAACCAGACCTAAGAAGACCAGCAAACTAGATTAGGCTGGTTTAAGGCTTTTTTTTCTGAAGAGACCAAGTTGATAATGATCAAACAATAATTTATGACATGACAGTCTGAAAAAGCACATGAAGCAGTTTGTTTACCCTGTATTGCTAGTCTGAGATTTTCGAATCAAATACTTCAGTTCCACATTTTCAGAAGTGACATGTGAAAGTAATCAAAAATGTTATCGCTTCAAATAAAAAAAAAAAATCTATAAAATCTATTTATTATTAATTATACTTTCCACTGTATAAACAGTTTGATATGAGAAATGATTAAGGATGAATGAAGATTCATCAAATTAACTATAATATTGATATCAGGCCTGTTATCTCCAAATCATGTCAGACATCTCAAGTCCATCTGATAGTCCACTGTATTCAGAGAACGAACAAGAAACTGCAGTTCTTTAATCCTCACAGACAAAAGCCTGAGCAACGAACCTCCCACACTGTCTCTATTCCTAATGGAAAACAAACAGTGACTTAATGGAGGATTCTTTGAAATGTGGAGGGATGTTTTACAAGCGCTGCACATAAGATGCCTCATCACAGCAGAGAGGAGCAAAGGTGGCAAGAACAAAGAACCACTCCAGATGCGAGACCACCCACATGAACCAAATGTGGCCAGAACCAAACATACGCGTCTCAGGGACCCAGCAATGCCTTTCGGAAGTCTCCAATAAAGGGCATGACTAGTGCTATATGCCAAGCAAAATCTTAATCCAGCCTACGGTTTTTAGCTGGTTTAAGTTGATGACTCTCAGTGGATCTCAAACAGGGGACGGGGCCCACAAGAGGGCAAACTTCCAGTGGGGCCCCAATTTGAGTCTTAAAATGACTCTTAATTCAAATGCTAAAAAAGCTAAAAATAAAAGTACCAAATTAAACTGACATTTTTTAAGTTTAGATTAGAGGCCCTTTGAACGAAGGACTGAAAAAGATTGATAACCACTGCTCTGAATCATTCAATCCCCTTTAAACCATTAAAGTTGACTAGCCTAACTAGGACCAGCAAAAAACCTGTGGCTGGTTTGATGGTTTTTATCAACAGGCATATCCAGGTGGGTCAAAACCTGTTTTTTTAAACATCTGTCCAATCAGTCAGTGTCCCTCTGACAGTGATACAGAAATAACCAAGCACTCATTCATCACATGGAGAGAGTTTGTACAGGAAGCCTATATTCAGACTCCTCATTTCCTGTGCCATGCGCTGAACAGATGACTGTTCAGAGGAGCAAAGCTTTGATCTACGACTCTAATCTATCACACCATTAAGCCACCCAATATGGCAGGCGGTGTCTTGTTGTCAGCATGCTAAATGCTAAAGAGTTTTACCCGAGGCATGACGAATGTAGGGGCGGAAAAGACACGCTTGTGTTTGGGAGAGGGAGTGTGTGTTCGTGTTTTTGCATGTCTGAGAGGGAGCGATCTAGACTGTAGATATGAACAAACAGCAATTTAGCCATTATCAAACCCTGGGTACCATATCTATTAGTGTGCTTGTGATAAGCCACACAGATTGTAGCGATAAATGATAATATTTTAGAACAACGGATGTCCTGAGCTGAGGTTTTGGGGATATAAATGTGCCTGGGCAGGAAGATTTTAGTTGGTCTTAGAAACTTGAGAAAAACGGAAGCCCCAATGCTGGTGAAATAAATAAATAGGGAAATATATATTGCCTCTCAAAGTTGGGAGGTGAAACCCTTCAACTCCAGACAGTGGCCGCAGATCTTTTAGAAGGGTCCAATCTGAATTTAAGTGACCATGGAAGACATGAAGGAACAGTAGTCATGGCATTGGAAGTATTTGGAGTACAGGAAAGTACAGACTTGTTTACTTGTGGTATATTATTTGTTCGTGAGATTATGTGAATGCATAACAGCTGCATAGTGGAATTTGTGTGTTTTATGTCTGCAAATATGAATTTTCCTCATCCCATCTCCATCCTTTTTCATATTTTACTTCTATACATCTCCCATGCTGATGAGGTGGATTGCCCACAATTCTCTCCAATGGGTTCTGCCCTGTGATGGGCAAGCCAGTTCAACTCAAACCAGCTTAACCAGTAATAAAACTATTTCTATTTTAAAAAAATCTACAGCACGAGCGCAGCGGGAGAGCCACTGAGTGTTAGCGACTACTGACGTGATGAGCTATGAGGTTAGTCATCATTAAACAGCACTACTACTACTACTGACAAAGAGCAGGAATGATGCTAGTAGTTTAATTGTAGAACTAGTGATTATTGCCCAACTGAGGGTTTATGGGCTAAAAAAGACACTACGAGAAAACAAACCCAGTTTGTAGCTCTCAGCTGTGGAGAGCAAGTGCTCTTGTGTCCTTTTGGCTCTTTGTGCCTCGCTGCGTTGTCTCGTGCGATCTCCTCGATGGAAGGAGAGATGGAGGACTAAAGGACGCATGGATTCGGGGATGGAGAAGGAGAGAGCAAGAGCGAGAATCGCCCTCAGAGGAATCCCTCATCGTCAGGACTGAGCGCCACGCGCTGCGGAGAGCAGATAAAAAACAGTTACACGTGTTGAGAGAAAGAGGGAGAGAAATAAATACATAGAAAAGAATGAGAAGGCCCATGGAGTAGGAGAAACATCCGATATGCAGATCCCCACACACACACACACTGTGAAGTGTGCGACGTGTGGGGCGCTGGAGAGAATCCTGTTATGCCACTGGGGCGGCCCGCCCCGTTGCTGCCGCGCGACTGATGTCTTTATCTCTGCTTGTGCTTGACATGCCGACTGTAGCACAGGAAGCTTAAAACACACTGTTATAATCCCTCCATCTGACTAACTGTTTACTATTTCAGCCCAGGCCGACATTTACGTGAATATATGAATAAATCATTTCATCACCCAAATAAATATACAGCAAAACACCTCAATAAATAAATAAATTATAAAATATTAAAAGATTGTCCAGTCAGTTAAGGTGCTAATTGCTCATCCCTAAAGCAATTATACTTAATTAATAATAATAAAAAAACAACAACTATGGGATAATGGGAGAGCACAATTTCAAAGCTTTCAAACATGGAAAGCATTTAAAGCTTTACACACACACACAACACGAAAAAACGAAGACTATGGCTGCATCCGAAATCGCATACTTCCCTACTATACAGTAGGTGAAAAACAGTATGCGAAAAGAGTAGAATGCCCGAAATACAGTATTCAAGAAAGAGTAGCGAAAAGTTCCCGGATGACCTATTACTTCAAGCGAGATACTGAAGTGTGCATCAAATGGACACTTTATTATCCCATGAGAGAGGATTTGTGAATGGCAGTGAAGCTAAGCAGCGAACGCTGGTAGGTAACATGATGACAACATGGCGAATGTAGTATGTCCAGATTAAATTCATACTACACACATTCATGCTATATAAAAGGTACTTTTTAACTACTTCAAAAAAAGTACCTACTTAGAGAGTATGTGATTTAGAATGCAGCCTATGGGAAACAGTCAACTAATTAAACTTCACATGGTAATCCATACACTAAATAATTAAACATACATTTGAATGAAAATGTGTGGTGAATTATGAGTATAAATATGAGTGAGGAAAGAGGCAGCATAATGCCCTCTCTTAGGGATTTTTGTCTTAGCCCCACCCTCGTTTTTATACTATTGCCTTGCTCCCTTTGTTCACTTCGCACTGGACAGCATAGGTGCCCCTGAGTACCAATGAGCTGCCGGGTCTGGGATACCGCCCCCCAGTGGCAGTGCTAGGTATGGCTGTCTGGCACTGCCACTCACTGCTGGGTAGACGTGGCCGATCTGCTCGCTGCGGCCGATGTGGATTTCGTCGTCATCGTCCTCTGTGGTCTTGCGGTAAACGGGGTTGTCGAAGTTCATGCTCTTGGTATTCCTTCTCCTCCAGTTGCGCCACACCAGGTATCCTCCGGTACACATCAGGCCGATGACCACTGTGGCAAGGATAGGAACTGCATGCGTTTAACACACAGTCAACACATATGGCGGGGGCGTTAACACAGCCAAGGGACACAGAGCAGAGCATAATGACACACACACATATACAACCACACACACTCAAACCTTAAGGTGCATCATGGCAGACCAGGGTCAAATGGTTTCATTAAAATAATTTCTAAAACAACAAATATGGTTGAAAATTTCATTACATTTTAAAATATATTAAAATAGAAAACCGTTGTTTTGTATTAATATTTTACAATATTACTGTTAGCGTTGGTCAGCATAAGAGACTTCTTTCAAAAACATTAAAAAAAAAATCGTATCGACCTCAAACTTTTGAATGGTAGTATGCATAATTTGAACAGTCTGATCATATCACTATCAAAAGAACTACTTAAAAAGCTACTTTAAAAATGGTATGTATATTTAAACTAGGGCTGCCAAAGACATACCTTTCCCACTCACTCACACACACAGTGGCTTAGTGGAATATGTGAAGGGGGTGCTCACATGCTGCTCAGTGAGAAAGCAGGGGTCTAAGGGGACCAGGAGAAATCGAATTGGACTGTGTGTATGCGCACACACGCCTACATGTGAATGGTCGGGGGGGAGCGCATAACTATTCAGGGTGAATTGATAACCATGTGTGGCTTTACTGCAGTGGCTGGCTAACCCCTTCCCTAATTTAAAAGATCAGCCGTGGCTGCTCTGGTCCCCTGGAAGTTCTCCCTAATTGCTCTTTTGTCTGGGGGGCCGCAGAGACCTCCTCATGATGTGTTTTCCTCCATCACACAGCTTCTATTGTCTGGCTATAAACACTTGGATTGCATTCTGTCTATGAATTGCATTCATTATTTTCAAACTACAATAAAAGAAAGCATTTAGAAAAATGTTACAATTTTAAGATAAGATGGGGTGGATGTAGAGGGACCGTAATTACACAAAGCTAGTAAAATGGTTTTTAGAGGAAAGGTATTTCACTTAGTGTCTTTCATTTGAATATGAGCACAGACAAGGTCATTTCAATCCCACTAAGCCACTCGCCAGACACAGCTCAAACAATCAATGAAGTCCATCAGGTCCTTTTGACAGAGACTTTGAGATATATACATTTACATATACTGTACTTTATATATACATATACTGTAGAGTTCAAACAGTCAAAAGGATGATGAATATAAACTGAGAGAATGATCACAAAATCAAAATGCATGAATGACACTTCTCTTTGTAGGATCAAAAATAACCATTTATAAAGCACTAATTTCAAAAAGAGCACAATATTTTTTAACCATGTTGTAAGATGAAAATCTCTGAAATAACTCTTTAATTTTAAAAACAATTTGAGCTAAATCGAGAGAATTTGTGGATAGTATAATGTACAGTAAGGCTCTTACAAAAAGTCTATAGGGTAAATAGGTACGGCACTGTAATAACAGTTTAAGATATGGAACCAGAGCATAAAACTACATTTTGGCCAAACCTGCCAATGGCTGGTGACAAAGGGTTAGTTCACCCAAAAATGAAAATCTCACTTTCATGCTGTTCCAAACCCGTAAGACCTTTGTTCATCTTCGGAACGCAAATTAAGATATTTTTTGATGAAATCCGAGAGCTATCTGACTCCTCCATAGACAACAATTTTTTTACCACTGTCAAGGCCCAGAAAGGTACTAAGGACATCATTAAAATAGTCCACGTGACTACAGTGGTTCAACCTTAATTGTGCAAAAACAAAAAAAATAACTTACTGAGCTGGTGCTCGGATGTAGAAAACGAAAGCGTTGCACTGTGTTTACTACATTAACAGCGCAGGAAACTGACAGGCAAGAGAACTGAGATTGTTGAATAAAGTCGATATTTTTGTTTTGTTTTTGCACACAAAAAGTATTCTCGTCACTTCATAAAAGTAAGGTTCAACCACTGTAGTCACATGGACTACTTTAACAATGTCTTTAGTATCTTTCTGGACCTTGACAGTAGTAATTAATTTGCTGTCTATGGAGGAGTCAGAGAGCTTTAGGATTTCATCAAAAATATGTTTGTGTTCCGAAGATGAACGAAGGTCTTGCGGGTTTGGAACAACATGAGGGTGAGTAATTAATGACAGAATTTTCATTTTTGGGTGAACTAACCCTTTAAGAAAATTTACCGACCATATATTTTTACCAGCAATGAAACAGATTAATCGGTAACACTTTACAATAAGGTTCATTAGTTAACATTATTTAAGTACATTAGTTAACATGAACTAATAATGAACTGCACTTATACAACATTTATTAATCTTTGTTAATGTTAATTTCAACATTTACTAATACATTTTTAAAATCTTGTTATCATTAGTTAATGCACTGAGAACTAACATGAACAAACAATGAACAACTGTATTTTCATTAACTAATGTTAACGAAGATTAGTAAATACAGTAACAAATGTATTGCTCATGGTTAGTTTTTTTTAGTTAATACATTAACTAATGTTTAACTAATGAACCTTATTGTAAAGTGTTACCAATTAATCCCTTAAAGTTACAAAAGTTACTCAGTCAAGAGCATTGAGTGTTTTTTCTTTGTTTGATTAAAATCACAGGCAGCAGCAGGAATATTAGGCTGCTGTCACTTTAAGAGCTAATGCACGGATCCAATATACTGATTCACATGCGTTTTATTTCTCAACTGTTTATGTTCACTTAAGACATAATTGACTATGTTTACGAGGATACTTGCCAAGATGGGGATTTTGACATACTTTTGTTTGAATATGTCTGTTCAAGCTCAAGAAGACGTGAAAGAGAGCTCAATTAAGTATCTGTGCGCTGTCTGAGATGCGGCTTTTTTGGACGTATGCTTCAGATGTGTGCGCGCACAAATAAAGGAATTGAGTTCCCTTTCATGTCGATGCAGCACTGGCCTGTCATCTGTAACGAGCGTCGTTCACGTTTGTTCATGTTCATGGTCTCACAACATTGCATTGTTAGGATTCATAAAAATGTTACCGGCCAAATGGTAATTGACACCTTTTCACTCAAAAGGACAATTCAGACTTTATAGTTCAAATTATATATAAATAATATATTAACATTATAAAAACAATGTTTAAAAAGTTTAATTCACTTTTCTTGCAAAAAAATGGACCTCATTACAAAAAAATAAAATAAAAAATAATATTCGGGAGTATCCTTTTTAGGCAAGTTGAAAGAAAGGTTTTTAATTTATTTATTTAAATATTTGCAATGACACTGAGTGACTATCAATTTTTTTACTGCTTCAAAAAAAAAAAAAAAAAAAATCTGTTGCACAACGTTGTTTCTAGGCAACAAGCAACTTCATTCAATAAAAAGCAATTCAAATTAATACAAATAATTAATATCTAAATGTCTAAATTTGCTAAGAGTAGTAAGTTCAAGAGCAAAAATGTGCCTCCACATGGTTTACCATGCCTGAATAAGAATTGACAGATTAGAATGACCACCGTGTTGTAATGTGACCTTGAAAAAGCTTTTACTAGTTTATTCTATGTAATCTCTTTGAATAAATATTTATTATTAAGATAAGAGTTTTGTTTTATGCATCATGTGCTTGCAAAGTGAAGAAAATGGTGCTGTTACACTGATGTAACATCATGTACCTTCTTAAAGAGCTTTACTGTACATACGTTTTTCTTTAACTCAGATGAGTCGAAATAATTTTCCGGAGTAATTAGCATGCTGTGGATAGCACTTAAGTTATATTTAACCTGAAATATTAAGCTAAATGGAGCAGCAGCAGGTTTATAAATGGCTTGTTAAGACCACAATAAGTGTCTCCAAAGCAAATAGTGCACATAAAGCTGAAGGGCAAAAGCTGTTTATCTACTGGGTGAACAAGGCTGAATTCAAAATGCAGGATAAAATGCTTGGTTAACTTTAAAACTCACCTATTGGAATGACAATACCCAGAACTGCAACAGTTATATTGCTACCAAGGAGGAAGTGGTCATTTCCACTGCCAGCTGTAAGAGAGAGGAAGATGAAGAATGAAAGATGGGTGACAACAGTCGATAAAGAGAAACACTCTTTACTTTCCATTTAATCACAAGATCATAACAGATCTTGTCATCTGCAGTGTCTGCATTATATTGTCCACAATTATTGAGTCTGAGAAAATGACAGACTATTCCTTTAAAGCATCAAAATAAATACTGACTCAGGTACAGTATTTTGTCACCAGCATTTTCATTTAGATAAATCTTCTGCTGTTTGTATAGTAAAGTGCCCATTTACCTTGATATCTTGCCCAAGGCTTTATATTACTATTCATATACCACTTTGCTTTATGCTGTTGCTTCCCCTCTTAAGGTTTCCTCCAAATAAATCCCACTTCAATCTCACTATTAGCACATGCCCCTCCATTAGCTACAGCATAATTAGTGTCTGATAATGGAGTCTGAGCCGAGAGATTAAGAGGACTGGATGGTACATCACTGGCATACAGATACAGACAACACAGTCTGAGGAGTAAAATAAAAAAAAATAAAAAAATACAGGGCTTGGAAAATCAGTATGAAACAAGAAATGCAGTATACACAGTAACGATTGCAAATAAAGAGAAAGGAAATCAGGGAAAACATATTGTGAGTAATGGGATCCTCTTAAAGCTACAGTGAACATGTTATTTATGTGATACCAGTGACATCTGGGTTTCTATGGCAACACTTAATTTGAATCATCTGCTTCTGTTTGTATATAGTGTATAGTTCCTGTTTAAGTGGATTTCTTTTGGTTTCCATTTGAATTTCCCTTTATGCTAAAAGCATTATTCAGAGCCATATGTCTGTGAATAGATGTGGGGTTGTCTCATTAATGTGGAAATGCTTTTAGTATAAGTAACTCACCTGTAACTGTTGATACTGACAAACTCCATTATGAGCAAATACAATAAAAACTGTACTATTGTGAAATATTATTACAATTTAAAATAACAATTTTCTGTTGTCACGTTGTCACGTGATCCTGTAGAAATCCTTCTAAACCGCTGATTTGGTGCTTAAGAAACATTTACTTTTAGCAATGTTGAAAATGGTTGTTCTGCTTAATATTTTTGTGGAAAAAGTCTTTACTGTCACTTTTGATCAATTGAATGCATCTTTGAGGAATAAAAGTATTAATTTCTTAAAAACAACAACAACAACAACAACAAAAAACCTACTGACCCCAAACATTTGAACAATAGTGTATAATCCTATTTGGAGAATTTTCTCTAAATCTACAGGCAAGTCTTTGTCTTCATTAGTAAGCAGCCATAAAAGACAGAAAGGGTGCTGGCATAATTCATGACTATCCTCAGTGCAGCAATTTACAGGTTTTATCTAATGGAGAGTTTCACCACTTCTGCCGTGTAATATGCTGGTAGTCATAAAATATTCAAGAACCAAATTTATGGTTACCATCAAGAATGGCCACTTCTGCGCTTTGATTGTGGGCTGGGGGTGAAAAGGCTACTAAAATGGTTGTTTTTCTATATTTCTTGGCTAGACAGAGAACAAACTTGTGAAGGATTTTCATGGATATAGATCCTATTACTGAAGTCACTAATGCCTTTTTCCTGCTGCGTCCAGGTGGCCGTGTATCTGAGCGTCCCCACACATGGCCCAATGGCTGTGGGGGGTGAGAGTGAAAAACACTGACTGTGGAGAGGAACAAGGCTGAGGGCAATGTTCATCAGTCAGGGCTGGCTGCTCTAATTCAGCACAGACACACACTGGGACCCTCGGCGACTACTGCTGCCTCATCTATCACTCTCAAGTGGCCCAGCGATGCTCGGCAAGCAAATTCCACCACACATTAACTTTCACAGACTCTGAGGATTACTGTACAAGTACTGTATGAGAGCTTTTATATAAGATTCATGCCTTTAGCTGAATATCAGCAGTGCTGAAGTTCAGAACAACAACACATGCTCATGTGATATTCTTTCTATACAACAGTCCAAAGAATATTTACATAAGCGTCAATGACATATATGCTACTGTTTCAAATGTTTGGGTTGAAAAGTCTCTAATACTCACCAAGGCAGCATTTATTAGATCAAAAATACAGCAAAAAAAAAAAAAAAACTATTCTAAATAAAAATATTCTGAAATATTATTACAATTTAAAATAACTTATTTTAAATTGTTAAAATAATAATAACATTTATAGAATTTTAAGAAACGTTTAAATTTAAATGACGTTATAAAAAAATGTCACATGGTATAACTATCAAGTATAAGTAACATTATTCATGATACCTTAAAAACATTTCCACACCTTAATCATTATTTTCAAAAATGTTTTAAAATATATTTTTCAAGGTAAAAAGTATTTTTAATTTTTAATTCATAACATTCATTACATTTTTGGGAAGCTCAATCACATGACATTTTACAACCTGGAATAACCTTTCCTTGTCTTAAAAAGATTAAATGATCTGATATTTTGATACATACTGACCTAGACACACAATCATTAGACTTTGCAGGGGTCCTCTCTATGATATAATTTCCCAATCTGAATGCATAAAATTTAAAAGCATGCTCATCGTTGTAGAGGTGTACTCAAGTCATTGTATGTGATTTGCACTGTAATATAATTTTGAATAAAATAATAGATATTAGGGGTGGGCAATATAACCATATTCTTACTTGACGATATGAGAAATTTTATTTCACGATTACGATATATCATGATATAGTTATTTTGTGTTATTTTATCTCATTTCTGTTATTAAAAATAAGAAAAAAAGCAAATTACAAACAATAGGACAAATACAATATAACAAAAATATGAATTAAACAAATTAAGTTTTTCCAGGTACAATAGGTTTATTTAACATGTAGTTAGAATTAGCACAAAAATGTAATAATCAAATGTAAAAAATTAAATATTGCATAGTCTTCACTGTATTAATTAAAATAAATGTATTCTTATTAAAGCTAAAAAAAGTTATTCAGTCAAGAGCAGTAAGTTATTTTCTCTTTTGTTTAATTCACACTAATGACAGAGCAGCAGGTAGGTATATTAGGCTGCTGTCACTTTAAGAACAAACGCACAGATCCATTATACTGATACACATCCGGTTTACACCCAACTGTTTACTTTCACTTGAGACATGACGGGCTGTGTTCACATAAATATTCCGCACAATGGGCATTTTAACATTATTGCGTGTATATTCGACAATTCAAGCGCAATAAGACATGAAAGAGAAGTGAATTTGCAATCGCATTCTGAGACACGAGGCTTTCTGTGCACTGCATAGAGTTCTTTTTCACTGCTTATTGTTCTTAACACTTTTTAACATCGAGCACGTCCCAAATTCGCGATCGCCTTGAGAGGCAGCTTTCTGTGTGCGTACTTTGGCAGTGTGCCAGTCAGCACGAGCACTGCACTGAGCCCTAATAGATACAGACAAAAAGAGCATCATGTCACTGACTCATAATGCAAAACAGAAGCTCAAACTCACCTCGATGAGAGAGATTGGCATTGGCCCCTTGTATGCTGTTGCCGTGGGCAATGGTTGTAGACGTCTGTTTGTGATCTGCTGTCGTCTGAGTGGAGGTTGGCTGTTTCCATGGTGCTGTAGTGCTGGACTGAGTGGTCACCATTGTTGAAGTGGCCATGGAGTGTGTGGTGGTGGAATGATGTGTTCTGGAATGAGTGGATGTGCTGGGGCTGGTGGTGGTTGTACTTGATGCTGCTGTTTTAGGTGTGGTTGTAGTGAATGTACTGGTGGTTGCAGGGGTACTGGTGCTTGTAGTTGGAGTGGTGGTTGTAGAAGTCACAGTAATAGAAGGTTCTAGTGTTGTTGAAATAATGGTTGTACTTGCAGCAGTTGTTGTTTTGGGTTTGACTACAACGAATGAAAAAGATATGATGAAAGAGTCAGATTTGTGCTTCTTAGAAACAATCTCTTCAGTCTGTCTAAATCACAACACTCAACTCTCAAAATCTACTCACAATCATGAATCAGTAGACATTTGTTTCTTCAAAGTGTGTCCTAGTATGTGTAAACTTGACCTGGGGCTATGTATTTCGTTACCTGTCACACAGCGGCGCATGTCCGGGCCCAGTTCCATGCTGTCGGGGCAGGCACACGTGTACTTGGGCGAGTGGTCTGTGATCTGAGGAGCTCTGAGGCACAGGTATTCACAGCCTCCATTGGGCAAACTCCCCATGTTGCATGTATCTGGAGCTACAGAGGAAAACTTTTATTAATTCTGATGTATTAGCCTCTAGAATGGTTGCATAGTAGTATATATGAGCACAGAAATTAAAATATTATTATGAGAGCTGAACTATTAAGATGCATTCACATTGACAGTGACTGGAAGTCATTCATTTTCAGGGAAAGTTGTACCACATGAGCGTATTTATTCAGCTTAATTCACTTTAAAAGTTTTTTTTTTATGAGTATATTAGTTATGTGGTGCAAGTCGGAGCTCTCAGAAAATTCATCAGAGTTTTATGAAGACGAGAGAGCTTTTTACAAGTCGTAATCTCATAATTACGGCAATTACGACATCTAATCATCAATACATCTAATGATTTCTGAAGGATCATGTGACACTGTAGTAATGGTTTGCTGAAAATTCAGTTTTGCCATCACAGGAATAAATTACATTTTAAAATATATTAAAATAGAAAACAGTTATTTTAAATTATTAATATTACGTTTATAAAAAAAAAATAAAAAAAAAATAAATAAATAAAAAAAAATAAAATAAAATAAATGCAGCCTTGATGATAATATGCATAACATAAAAAATGTACTGACCACAAACTTTTGAATGGTATGTGTGTATACATTTAAGTATGGTAATCTACTTTCATTTTATATTTGTAATTCAAATAAACACCGCAATCAATATACCCTATAGAGATTTACATATAAGATAAACATTAACAACAGTCAGTAATCATGCATTTCTACTGTAATGTGTATGGCAGCCTACAGTGTATGCAAATACGGACAAAGCATGAGTAAGTTGACTTGATAAATTGCACTTAAACATCAAACAAAAAAAGAAAAATACATGCATGTACAGTATGCATGTGTCTTGGGTTGATAAAAGGAGAGATTAAAAAAATATGTTAAAATAACAGAAATTGACTGAACTTAAGCAACTAGAATCAGTCTTTTGATGTCGTCATTTGAACAAATACAGCAACGCAATGCATGGAAATCCATATGAAAGTTTGTTTAGCTCTGGAAACACTACTCAGAAAGCTCTTATATGCAATAATATTTAACTTCTATCTCTTCCTTAAGAAACATTTTGATAAAATCATGTTTTGCAGAGAAGCACAGCTGATTAATATTTCACTCAGAGGCACTTGAGATACAAAAAGTGGTTGGATTCCATTCTCATCATTTCTCGTTCAGCATAAGTGTGTTTTCCTGCTTTCGTTTGCATTTTTAGAGCAACACGTTTAATTCCTTGATTTCGATTTAAATAGCACTTCTCATTTATTAATGTGAGGAGGCTGTAAATTGGTTCTTTTGCTAGCACGCTGCATGTGGTCTGTTTGTGATAAAAGGATGAAAACAAAGAAACCAAATCTGCACACAAGCATGCATACAGCCTCTTTCATTTTCTCTTCCTGTCTCTAGAATAACAATTCACCATAAATATGCTATTCAATGATAGGGCTAGTATTACTGGGGGAAAAGAACAGAGTCAGCAAAGATTTGCCTCTCATCATTATAACGATGCTAAAAAGGTGACACTGTGAAAATAATACAGTTCAAGCATTGTTTCTGTTTAGCTCCTGAGAGGCATTAGCAGAATTAAGCAGGCATTTTTTGCCACTGTACCTGAAATGGCCTCTTCACATGTGAAATGAGCAACAACACTGAGTTTTTGCAGCTTAGTTTTAGTAAATAATCTTTTCAGACTGGGAAGTTTTGAGTTCTCAATGTTTCAAGTCTTTTATCTCAAAAGATCAAGGACAATTTGATTCCTTATGATATTGAGTCCTTTAATGCATTAAAACATCTATCACTGGCTATTGAGCTCAACAGATAAAACAGACTAAAAGATACATTACTGTTCAAAAGTTTGGGGTCAGTAAGATTTTTTTTCTTTTTAAAGAAAATAACAGTTATTTTAAATTGTAATAATATTTCACAATATCACTTGTTTTTTTTTTGTTTATTTGTTTTTTGTGTGCATCTGTGCCCATTATTCCCTATACTAAAATATGCTAAGTTATAGATAATGAAAAATGTGTGTCAATATCAAACTACTCATCATTTATAGTAGTTAAGCTGTTGTCAAGCTACACTTTAGAAATTGTAGAACAGATTTAATCAGGCACAAAAACAATGAGGTAAATCAGAAAATAGTTCTTCAGTTCACTGAAATAACCTGGTCAAATGAATCAAATTGCATGAAAAATCACTAAAAAAAAATGGGCTAATGCTACTTTAATGAGAGAACATTTAAGGAGAGTGTTACATCACAATAAACCACTAACTGTTAGAAAAAAACAGTAGAATAAGCTTTTTATTAGAAAAACTACACTATGTTTACATTTTTACTGTCACACTATTGAGAAATGCAGTTAAGTAAACAGCTGCATTTAACTAGTTGCTCTCCACCACTGCTCAGTCTACACACGTGTCCTGTGTAAAGTCGGTTGGCATGTACCTGCATTACACTTATTTCTCACCTTTAGGCTGCCGGAGCTCATGGAACACCACCACATCCAGTGGGTTGTTGAGATCCTGAGCCAGCATTGCCACATCATGCCCTGTCAGTCGATTCACACTGTAGATGGCCTCATCCTCCAAGTCCGTCCAGTAAACACGGTCCTGTAGAAACATACAGAATGTGAATTCTGCACAAGCAGGAGCAATTGCATTCCTCCAGTTAAAACAGCATATTACAGCATGGGACTAATAATGACAAGGTCATGGGTTGCAAAGGAAATGCATAAAATTTGGTTTGGATAAAAGAATAAATGCAAATTGTTAAAAGTGGCATGTTAGTTTTCTGCCCAGCTTACACTACTGTTCAAAAGTTTGGGGTCGGAATTGTTTTTTAATGTTAAATGTTTAAGTCTCTAATGCCAATCGAGACATTTATTTGATAAAAAAAAACAGTAATATTGTGAAATATTATTATAATTTAAAGGAACTTTTTATTTTAATACATTTTAATACAATGTAATTCATTCCTAAGACAGCAAAGCTGAATTTTAGCAGAGATACATTTTATTCAGGATTCTTTGATGAATATAAAGTATAAATACAGTCAAACCAAAATTTATTTAGACACCTTGAACATTTCATTCAGTTCAAAGTGAATAATTTTTGGTTCCAAATTTTTATCAATTTTACTGGTAGTCCACTGTATGAAGAATTTTTGGGTATAATATGTTACAGTTTACTTTATTTTGCTATCCTCACTTACATAAATGAACTATAGTGTCCTGTACCCACTAATATAAATATATCAAAAATATCAAAAATGTCTGAATAATATTTGGTTTGACTGAATAAACAGCATTCATTTTTATATTAATTGTATTGTAATTTGTATTATATATATATATATATATATATATATATATATATATAAAAAAAAAGAAAAAACTTACTGACCCCAAACTTTTGAATTGTAATGTATATAAAGAATTTCAAAGTACTTAAAAAGTGTGTATTTTTTCTTTGTCACATTTCACCTAGGGCAGCAATTGAGCCCAGACTACAATTCCATAAATAAATATATAAATATGCACACACACAGTATATACATATACTGACTCACAGAAAATCAATAGCATTTTGGGAGAAAACAGTAATTGTCTTAGAGTGAATATTATCACTGTGCATAGACATTTTATTGTGAAGCAGTGAAAGAGCGATACCAATACAAAGGGCACAAAAGACGATTGGATAGAATAAATCAAAAGCAGATGTAATCTTTGGTAGGTTATGTATTTATGTATGCAATACACAAAAAGGAGGGAAAGGGAAGATGACAATGAAGGCTCCTGTGTCTTTTCATCAGACTAATTAAAGCTCGCAGCTCTATCTCACCTTTGTATCTATACCTACATGAGCCGGAAAGCACACGCTCGACTATCTGACAATACCACTTTCAACATTCTCCCCGCTTCTCCATCTGTTTCCCTCCTCTGATCAGTCCTTATCATTCGCTACAGAAATATTGCAAATGTGCATGGTGAGATGGGCTGTTACTATGACAACCTGAGATTCATCTCCTTTTCAAAGGGATGCGGAAATGGATGAGGAAGTTCAGGACGGAGTGTTCGTGGGGTAACAAAAGAAAATGAGGGGAGGGCGCAAAAAAGAAGATCGAGCGGACTGAGCATGCCCAAGCGAGCAGCTGGCTCCGAGTATTAGAGGATGTTTACAGAGCCGTGCTTTTTTGGAAAGGTCAGGCTGCAGGATCCCAGTGGAGCTCCGTCAGGTGCTTCTGCTGGTGGCAGCTGATCAGTAGGACTCCTTAACCTGCACTAGAGAGCATTCAAATTCTGCCGCATTGCAGCTTTCATCTAATGCAAGGGCCACAAGGCCACCATATCTGATCTAGATAACTGCTTTAATCTATGACACAAAAGGCTGGCTCCTAACGCCCATGTCTGAAATTTGTACTCCTTGAGCGTGGGGAGCATCTTTATTAAAACCTTTCATCATAGTGTTCGCTTCATTTGGGAAGAAGCAACTATCCCTGTGGGATTGAATTGGTCTTGACATTTTCAATGCTGCCTACTAACCAATGAAATAATGTGAAAGCTGGTGTAGAGATATTAGTCTGTTTTATGAGACAGGGCAATGTAAAGGTCACACATCGTCTGAAAAGGTGACTGGAAAATGGAGTAAACTTCTTATATGCAATTTAAGGTCTGCTGTGTTGGAAGCTAATATGTGGCGTTCAGTATTGTCTTTAATCACTAAAATAAACTTAATTTACTAAATTATTTCTAAATTATTAATCATATTTCTCAAATCACATTCTCATTTATGCTTATTTGAAATTGCTATTATTTAAATAAATACATGCAAAATAAATAAATAAAAACACAACTGTTCAAAGTTTTGGCATCTGCAAGATTTTTTTTTATGTTTTTGAAGTCTCTTACGGTCAACCAGGGCTGCATTTTTTGATCAAAAATACAGTGAAATAGTAATATTGTGAAATATTATTACAACTTAAAATAACTGTTTTCTACTTTAAAATATTTTAAAACAGCTTTTTCCCATGATGGAAAAAGCTGAATTTTCAGCAGTCGTTACTCCACATGATCCTTTAGAAATCATTCTAATACACTGATTTGGTGCTCAAGAAAAAATTCTTATTATTATCTATGTTGAAAACAGCTGTTAAGCAGCAGAAGTATATATACTTTTTGTTTTTCATGATTCTTTGATGAATAGAAAGTTCAAATGAACAGCATTCTTTTTTTCTTTGCTACAATGTGAAAGTCTTTACGGTCACTTTACTGTGTCCTAGCAGAATAAAAAGTATTAATTTCTTTCAAAAATCTTACTGACCACAACCTTTTAATGGTTGTCTATGTTCATTATAATAAAATAAATAATATTATTCAATTAAAGTATTATATTAATATTATTATTTCATTAATGTTCTGTTCCTCACACAAAGCTATCTTATGTCCCCTGAAGATATAGAATATAGGGCACAAGTTGTAGTGACCACTTTTATGGGTGTTTCTCCGGAATAATGAATGCCATATGGGTTTGGAACAACATGAAGATGAGTAAATTATGAAAAAAGGGAGATCCTTGAAAATTCTGTCATCATTTACTCGCCCTCATGTTGTTCCAAACCTGTATGAATTTCTTCTGCTGAACACAGAAAGAAGATATTTTGAAGAATGTCGGTAAAACAGTTGATGGGCCCCATTGACTTCATTGTATGGAAGTCAACTGTTTGGTTACTGACATTCTTCAAAATATCTTCTTTTGTGTTCAGCAGAAGTAAATTATGACAGTAAATGATTACTTTTTTGGGTGAACTATCCCTTTAATGCTTTTTGTTCACTTTTGTGAAGCTGTCAACTACCAAAAGGAAATGTGAAGAAATTAAACGTAATTTGAGCTGGGAGGAATGAGAAATTATGCAATTAAAAATAATGAACCAAAATAATGAGCTTATTGGAAATGACTCCTGCACCAAAGACCGCGTGACTATTTCATACAGAAAGATCCCTATCCTCCTTTCCTATCTACAAGAAACACAAAAAGTTAGGGGGAACTTATTGGCTACAGTTGTCAATTACTGTTTTGAAACTTCAACAGCCAAGTGGAGAATTTTAGGACCAGCCTCAAGGGTACTGTAGTAATGTAGAGGTTCATTTCTCATGTGCCCTGGACAAAAGGAAGAGAATGAAGAAGGCACATTGTTTCCTTTTTCTAGGGCTCAGTCCCAGGTTGCCCTCTTACTGAGCTGGCTCATTGACTGGCCCGATGAAGCGTATTAGGCTATCTATTGCTTGGGCAAGGTCCTGCCTTCAGGTGCCTTAGGAACTGCCAAAGTAAAAAGGCTTTTTAATTTGGCTTGTGTCTTTGGCTGGTGTCAGCCATACATCTCTTGGCCAGTGCTACTGTCTCACAGTGAGACCCATGTTCTTTAATTACACCCTCTGAGCAAAAAACATTTGTTTATATGAAGCCAAACTGAGCTTAGAAACCTCTCAAGGCCTGTTATTGTCAATGCAGCTCCATCTGTGCCTGCATGAATGAGTATGTCAGTACTATTTGATAAATTTGCTTGCCTCAAAAAGAGTCAGGGCGAAGGGATGTCCCAGATGATCCATGGAGGACAGCAAAACTCTACGGTTGTCTCCATTCAGGTCCACACTGGAAATCAGATGAAGCTTGGAATCTACCCAGTAGAGTCGTCTACTAGATAGATCTGGAAGATGAAAGAACTTTTATATGTAGTGTATATGTAGCGCTTTAATAATACAACAAATGCTTTTAATTTAACATGAGTGGTCAAATGAAACAGAATAGTGGGTAGTATGTGAAGGGATAATTCATATTTCAGTTCATATTCTATTATTTTTCATATTTCAAGTAAAAATAAAGGCAGTTTGAAATTAAATGAAAGGCACAGTTGAAAGCACAATCAATGGAAGAAAAACCCCCCACAATGCACTCCAAAATCTCACAGCTTTGCAAGGTTACTTGCTCTTTTCCCATTAAAAAGGTATTTTGTTTCAATACAGACGTAGCAATTCTCAATTCAACCTTTTTGTCAATAACTTTTTCTCTATCCATAACTGCTTTTTTAAATAGCTTTTATGTTAAGCGAGTCAGGAAAATGATGGCGATATTGACAGTGCTGCTTGAGCAATTCCATTTAGTTCTTCCCAAACTGACGGGTGATTTATGAGAAACAATGAAGGTGAATGATTCAAAGCCCTGTTGGCCACAGGAGGCTGCTCTTTATTATATAACACTCTTTCTTCTCCTTCTGCCGTCTGCCTCTGTTTGGTCTTTCTCAATCCTAATGTTTTTCTCTTTCTGTTATTTTGGCTGATGTTTTGTAATGATGGCAAACGCAGCTCTCTCATGTCTTGCTTTTTGGTATGGTATGCTTTGTTTTGCTTTCTGCTGTTTCTCTTTAATGTTTTGTTGTCTTTTGTGCTATTCTCTAGTGTGTGTTTCTCTACTTTGACTATATTTGAAGATGTGAATACATTTGTTCTGAATGGAGAAACTGAATTGCAAAACTTTAAAAAGGTTTTACCAAGCGCAATCCCATTGGGCCACTCGATCCTCTCTGAAACCAGAACCTGTCGATCTACCCCATTCATTCCGGCTTTCTCGATCTTGGCCTGCGTTCCCCAGTCCGACCAGTACATGAACCTGGGGGGTCAAAACAAACAGAATGTTCACAATCAGAATTACGGGTAGATCTAGACCAGTGGTTCTCAACCTTTGCGACTCCAAGGCCATCCATCATCGACAATGATATCCAAAGGCTCCATGACTTCCATTTGTTTGTGATTTACTGGATAAGGATTAAGGGTAATTATTTTTTAAAATATATTTTACTCAATAAAATATTTTAGCGCTTGGCATAACCAAAAAATCATTATAAAAATGTCCATGGAGATATATGATTTTTATACATTTACATACATTTTCCAGGTCTAGAAATCATTACCTAATATATCATGCAGCTGATTTTAATGCTAATTTTGTCCAATTTATATAATTTTAAGGCTTCATCTTGAGGCTCCCTTAGAAGTTTGCAAAATCTATTTTCCCCCACATTTTCAGAGCTAGTGGGAAAATCTGTGGAATTTAAACGGTATAACTTGTAAAACGGTGGTTTACCATTCTTATTGGAAACTGAAAGTATTCAAATTAGCCAAAAGGCTAGGAGATATGTGAAATTTTGTGAATTATGGCTTTACAATTCTATAAAAAAACAGCACAGCATTCTAAGGTGTTTCCTGGGATGGAGCCACAAAAGATTCATGCTATCAAATAAATGAGATACAGTTGAATTGAAAATTAGGGAGCTCCGATGGCTCATTGTCTGTCAAAAATCAGGATGAAGAGGTAAGTGTATCCTCATTAAAAAGAGTCAGTATATAACTCCGTCCCTATAGGTGTGAAGTGGGCACTTTACCCACAGGCAACAATTAGTTAGTATGCTGACCAGCATGAACTCATTTGCATGTTTTTCATGCTCTTCTACTTCTGTAATACTGTGAAAAGAGCCCTAAGGGGAAAGATTCATCATGATGAATGGCAGTAAAAGAAGAAATTTTACATACGAAGTGAAGGAACCTTTGGCAAGGCTTTTAAAAATCTTGGCGTGTTGGCATAGATCATGCACATACATCATATTTACATTATTCATGATAATGCAATGATTATTTAATGCAACAGGGTGTTTGAAAGGACTGATGCTTGATGTCATTCACATTTTCGAGTCTGCCGATTTTTACATTATAAACATTAGATTGTTACCCTTGTCTTGGATCAACGGCGATGGCACGTGGTTCGCCAAGCTCTGTGTCGATCAACACCTTCCTCTTCTTGCCATCGGCAGTTGCGACAGAGATAGTTTTGTGTCCAGAGTCGGTCCAGTAGATGTTCTTATGGACCCAGTCCATTGCTAAGCCCTCTGGGGAATGTAGCGCAGTGTCTATGAGCGTGATCTGTTGAGAAGTATCGCTGGCTTTGTTGATATATGCGCTGAAGGGGAATAAACACACTGTTAATCTACATTCACAGCATTTTAAGCAGATGTTATGTATCTATCTATTCAAAAACATTTACATCAAACACAAGGTATTCAATGCATCCAGCAAATTCATGGTGAATAAGCACACCACAAATAGCTGGCACTCACAGCTGTTGTTTATGTACACATAAGCAGCAAAGTGAAGCAACATCTGCATGTTTCTCAAAGAACAATTATAGGACAAAATGGATGACTCTTGTGATCTTTTTTGCTGTATATGAAAGCTACAGTGATTTACAGTGAAGCAGATATGATTGCCCTTTGAAGCATAGTGAAATCTGATGTCACTGTGACTGATCTCATGATTCAGCACTCATAAGAAAAGCACCACATCACTTTGGTGTCACTTGGGTCATTTGATAAAAGGGATGGCATTTAAAAGCTCATACACATGTGTAAACAAAAACTAGTGAGTAGTTACTGCCAATAGTGTAGTAATTCCCTATCCTGTGTTTTCTACTTCTCCTTGCTATACTAACAAACAAGCATATTTTCATGAAAACACAATATGGAAATAAAAGCTAACATTTTGTCTGTAATCTTTTTATATACCCTACTGTTTGGGGTCAATAAATACACGTTGGAAAGGTCACACGTGACACAGGTGAAAATATCGATACAGTGCCTACAAAGCGAACGTGCAAAAGTCAAACGGCCTTTACAAAAAAAAAGGTACGATTTTGAAGTGGGAGAAGAAAATGAATTAGAGTTTTTCGCCCTACCGCGGTACTTCCGCCTACGTCATGCGTGAACTTTCTAATGTGAGTAAGTAATGCGTGCTGGATCGCAGAGCTAATGCAAGATGAGCATTTGTGGTTAAAAGTATATAATTATTATTATTATTATTTTTTTTTTTAGAAAATGGCCGATCGTTTCACTAGATAAGATACTTATTCCTCGGATGGGATCATGTAGAGCCCTTTGAAGCTGCACTGAAATTGCAATTTGGACCTTCAACCTGTTGTAGCCCAGTGAATTCCACTATATGGAGAAAAATCCTGGAATGTTTTCCTCAAAAACCTCAATTTCTTTTTGACGGAACAAAGAAAAACAAACATCTTGGATGACATGGGGGTGAGTAAATTATCAGGAAATTTTAATTCTGAAGTAAACTTTAATTAACATAACAGATTATTAAAATGACTAAATCTAAAGGTTGTGCATTAACCTTGTTCCAATCATATTTCCCCCCATATTTTAACTAAATAATAATAATAATAATAATAATAAATTACAAGTCAAGATCTTTTTTAATCTAGTTGTTTGTTTGTCGTATGTCATTCATATCTTTCAGTTTCAGTAAATAATAAGCTTAAAAAGCCAACTTTTTTACTATGTTTGTAGAAAACTGAAAATCGATTACTGGTAGAAATACCAGCATTAAAATGTTGTAGATTTTTGCAATAGAATATTTAAAATCTTAAAACACTTACTTCAAATCTACAGAATATTTACTTTTAATATCAAACTGGAAAAGGCACCCATTTCATAGAATGACCCAACTTTCACTGGCAGTGAGGTGGTGGTTTGTGTTATAACCTGGTAATTTTCCATTTGAGGTCAGCTAGTGCCTTTAACAGATGCTGCTTCAACAGCCATCAAAATGGGCCCATCTCCCCTTATAAGACACAGGACTTTGAGACACTCTTTTCAGAGAGGATCTTAAGTGAATCACAAGGACAGGGGAAATAGCAGTCAGGGAACATTTCTATTACTTTCATTGGCTTGACTAGGAGCTCTATTAATAGGAACAGGTTCCCTGCCCCCTTTCAAACACTGATGATTCATAAATGAGACAAAAGGAATAAAAAGTAAAGAGATAAAGTGTTCTGCACTTAAACAATAGTGATTAAATAAGATGAGATAATCAATATAATGTGACATCAAATGCTCAATTTCAGGTTCTTAATTTTGTATTCATTATAATAATAGTAAAAAGAGATAATTAAAAAAAGAACAGTACAGTCAGTTATGGACCAAAATCAACAGCAAAATTATTAAAAGTATTATAACACCATGTCCTTGCTGGGCGCAACACAATAAATTAGAGGAAATTTCAGTAAAAATAATGCCGTCACAATCCCAGCCATTCACATTTTTGATTTGTAATATTTCACTGATTTAAATTAACTGTAGATGGGGCTACTCAGTACAACGCAACAAAAATAATAACCAAAATATTAACAAAATGTCCTGTCGCTCATCACGACACTCAGTAACAAGTTAAAGTAAGTCATACCATTGATCAAAGCGCAACCCACAGGGTGTTTTGTGTTCATGCAATGATAAAACAATGATGGTCTTGATCAACAAGAGCAACAATTTGCCTGTTTAATTAGCTGGGTTTGGGTTCCCTCCGACATCTTAATTAAAGTACTTGCATCACATTAACCAAAAATGATGTTAATTGGAATTAATCAAAGCAATAAACACAACATTAATCTATCAACCTTTGTGCTGAATCATAAAAAGAGCCATTTTGAGCTCTCATGCAGGTGAACCATGACTCATTATTTAACAAAACAACTCTCTACCGACAACAGTGGTGAGCTCAATAACCACATCACCCTCAAAATAGATGGATGCCGGTTTCAAGTAATATTTACTGTGGATTCCAACAATGGCCTTTAATGTATATGCCTCATTTGAGGTTTCAGCTGTCAACTGACATCTACACTGTTGCATCTTCACTGTAACCACAAATTCATGCCACTCTCCACCAGGGACATAAATTAAACTCCCTGCAGACAAGCAGAAGTATTTCCATTCTTCTGAGTGCTCTTCTCGGGGATTTATAAAGTGATAATGAACTGTCTTATGCTGTCCTAACACAAGCCCTCCTGAGGGGAGAGGGGATGAGTAATGGGACGCCTTATTGTGGGAGGTAAATTATGGGAAGCATATGGTGCGGTTGAAATGATTTAGAGATGGTCCTAGAGGCTGATGTGACTCAGGAAGTGAGGCGCAGACTCGAGCATGACAGGCCAGCATGCACACTGGGACAGAAAAGGACAAACGCTGGTCAAGTTTTTCAGCTGCTGTTGTAGCACAGGCAGACTGTGTGACAGGCTGCTGTCCGACTGATAAGATGACTTTGTTAAAAGGTTGGTAGAGCTTATTCAAAGACCTCCCATAAGGAATTAGAATGTCCTTCCATCAGGACAAAAATGCCTGAGGAAAGTGTTTTGTTATGGAGTAAGAGGAGTGGGAAATGACAGGAATACTGCAATACAGTATTATTGGAAAGTTAGAACATAATACAATATACATAACTGTTCAAAAGTTTGAGGTCTGTAATTTTTTTAAATGATTTTGAAAGAAGTCTCTTATGCTCAGCAAGGCTGCATTTATTTGATCAGTAAAAACAGCAATATTGTGAAATATTATCTTTATATAATATATACCTTACATTCCCCTTACACTGCCAGAGGAAACCTAAGAAAAAGTCTGCATGAAAATGAGCATAGAAGCAATTTCCTGTACATTTTTCAATCAATGATGCTGGTTGCTGGGAGAAAATCTCCAGTAAGTCTATGGCAGCTGTTCTCATGCATTTAAATATCAGCCAGCTGAGAGGAGGTGGGAAGAGGTTCTCAAAAGAGGGCTTCAACACTGCACCTTCTCCTCCTACCTGAGCACTGAACACTAATTGCAAATTATCCTTTTTAAATAAAGATTAAACAGCTGTCAAGTTAGGAGGCAACATGATGTGCACTGTATATTGTTTAGGAGTGTAATGTTGAGCATACCTGAAGATTTTGCGATGGTAAAGGTCACACCAGTACATCTTGTTGGTGGTAACGTCCACATCTAGGGCCACAGCATTCTTCAGGGTCGGCACTACCTGCGTATAGTCCTTCTTCACCAGGTCTATGCGGCGGATCTCATGCCGGTTAGTAAACATAAGACATGGGCTTTTACCTATAAGGGGAACAGAAAATGCTTCATCAGCTCATTTGTTATCTTGGGATCATCCTAACAGATGACTGAGGTGATAAACCTAGGCCATTTTGAGATAATCAACATCAACAACAACAACAACAACAACAAAAGAGACTTTTGCTTCTCAGAGAAAAAGACCTCAGAATTATCAAATGCATCTCCACCAGAGCTTGAGAAGAGATCATAAGTCGTCACACACTTAGATCACATTCATGATACCAAATTCTACGGAGCCCTGCACATGACATGCAAGAAGAAAAATTAAATCGTGCGCACAATTTACTAATTCGTTCCCTCGATTTACTAAATCGTGCGCACGATTTAGCCTACTATTTTTTTCCTGCATGTCATGTCCGGGGCTCCGTAAAATTCTGCAAAGTTAAGGAAGTCAATTTAATTTAAAGTCAACTTAACAGGAACTTTTTTTCATACACATGGCAAAACCACAAAGTACATATAAACCTACACACATATTCAAACAATTACCCACAGAAAAACTTTCACAATATTCAACAATAACTCAAAGAGCGAAAATAAAATAAAAAAGTAGACCTGACTTGTTTAAAATATAAACTTTCGGTGTCTTTTCCTCACCTCTATATGCGTTATTTGCACTCATACTCTTTATTAATTAGAAATGCACACGTATGGACTGCAAAAATATAACCACACGACTCACATAACTGCACCCATGTGTAAAAGCACTAATTTACATTTTTATTGCTTATTTCATTTGCAGAGTAGACTTGCACTAAAATATAAACCACAGCATCAGTTTACCCATGAATGATGTGTGTTAGTCTGCAGTGCACCTGCAGACCATGTAGTTCAGGTTTCTGGGTTATTGACATGTGGCCGAAGTGGTTGTGAGTGTTCCACGTAATTACCTGCACTGTGGTGTGTATGCAGATATGAGCATGTGTGTGTACTGCTGGGCAGCTTAGTCACTGTGGTTTGGTGCTCAGTCATGCCAACACAGAATATCACTGACCCTATTAGTTTATCCTCTATGTAGCAGCAAGGGCACTCTCCCTTTTTCTGAGTCACTTGGTCCCCTCCACCTCACCCCACTTGATATGGGTGTAATTCATTTTCATTCTGTCACCCGCTCACGTCTCAAAAGAGTTCCTGAGGAAAAATCTGTTCTCCTAAACCTCATTGTACCCTTCCTGTGCCCTCTATTATACTTTCATTCAGCTTTTCATCTCTAATAAGCACATCACGTCCAGACATCTCACGATTAGTATTACTGTAAAGGATATAATGCAATTTTTCCTCAGGATTTGGGTACTTCTCTCGCTCTCTTAAAGTATGTTTACAGTGACAGTGATTTGCAGCCAAAAAGCAAGTCTTTTTTTTTTTTAAATTCAAAGTTATTTAATTAAAATGAGAACGCTATTTTTTAAATTAATGAAACATGCAACAACTATCAATGGTAGCTAAAAAGAGTTAAATTAAGAATATCTACATTCTTAAAGACAAAAATGACCCCAAAAATGTGACTTTAAAAGAAACAATAATCTAATCTAATCTAATCTAATCTAATCTACTCTAATCTAATATAGGATGCATTTATTTAATCAAAAATACAGTAAAACAGTAATATTGTGAATATTACATTTTGAAAAATGTTTGATTTCAATGTTTTTAAAATGAATTTATTCCTATGATGGCAAAGCTGAATTTTCAGCAGCCATTATTCCAGTCTACAGTGTCACATGCTGCTTCAGAAATCATTTTAGTATGCTGATTTGGTGCTCAAGAAAAAAATATCAATATTGATACATTTTTTTTTTTCAGAATACTTTGATGATTAGAAGTTCAAATAAACAGCATTTAGTAAATTAAAAATGTACACTTAATATACAATGACTGATTTCAACCACTTGCCGAACCAGAGAGGCATCTCGGTGGATTGGATAATATGCAAACATTAGATTGACATATAACTTGATGCTTTTCTATCTCTGTTTACAGCCTGAAAAGATTTTTCAGGTTTGGGATAGTCACAGAGACTTTTTTTCAGAGACTTTCTTTCCTCTCAGCAAAAGCTTCCTTCACAGGACTATTTGATCCATGGATGCCTTACAGCCAAGTGTTACAGACAAATGAAAGACAAAGAGAGTGTGAAAACAGGGAATAATGCAGGGTGTGAAAGAGAGAGAGAGAGAGAGAGAGAGAGACAGAGACAGAGAGAGAGAGACAGAGAGAGAGAGACAGAGAGTGAGCATAATGAGCAGCAGGTGCTTTGTGGTCAGAGTGCAGGAAAAGCGCTCAGGTTTGGCAGTGATGTAGGGTGGATGATGGAGCTGATGGATGAGACCTCATGTCTCTGTTATTCTCCTCCTCCCTCATTCCCTCACCACCTCTCACTCTTTCATACTTGATTTAGTCTGAGCCAAATACTGTTTTTTCTGAGGTGCTGAGCGGTGCTTTTGAGTTAGACAGGTGGATGGAAAGCCTGTCCAGATTGTGTTGGAAAGAGAACATTTTCTGCTGCTCTTCAGAAAGCCATCATGGACCAATGTATTGTCAGCAAATATGTTTTCATTTTCAACAAGAGTCAGGATTCAATCATTTTTACCCATCTGCTGGAATTATCAATTTTAGAAAGAGGGTGAAGGAACAAAGAAAGAGAAAGACAGAAAGAACAATGTCCCTTCCAACTTTAGCTGAGCTGCATCACATTTACATAAAGAAGCATGCTGACCATCTTTAGTGTCATGACAACTTCTTTTGAGAAACACATGAATCAGCACTTTCTCACATGGCCATACTGTATGTGTTATAAGCTTCTTCACTCTAAAGGTGATTCACTGCTGACTAAAGGGTTTTTCAAGCAAAAGGGTGTGAACTCTTAAACTACCTTGATCCTGTATTACAAAGGACTTATAATAACTTATTCTAATACTTGAAACATGGTAAAGTGTTACGAATAAACTATATGCTGTGAACTTACTACATAAATTACAACATTTACCATTTTTATCCAATTCATTTAAGTTATGAGCCACTAACAGTACCAAACAAAACTACAAAAATAATTGGCATAATTGAAATGTTACATAAAAGCAAATGTGAAGAGGTGGTACCAAGCAGGGGAAGAATAAAAAAAGTCCCACAAAATTCTTACTTTTTGTAATGTAAAATATAATCTATGCAACCAAAAGCTGCTTTTGCATTATGCATATTGTGGTTAATAATAGTAAATATAATAATAATAATATATCGTTATTATTATTTTATTATTAAAAATAAATATTCTCAATGCACAGTTAATAATATTGTATAACAATATTTTTGCACTGTACTGTTTTTATTATTTTGTCACATCCAGAAAAAGAAAATAATACTCCATTCTTAATATCAGTTAGTAGCAACTGGCTGAGGTTCTAAGCAAGGAGATTCCTGTCATGCTAGTATAAATCGGGATGTTAAATAAAAAAATAAAAAAAACATCAAAAAAATTACAACTTAACACTCAAAAACAGTCGCCTTACAATAATCTATGGTCAGATGCTTTCCTCAAAGCCACAGTGGCGCAAGAACAAGACAAGGACTCTCTAGTTTATGCTTCACACTTATTGGGGATCCACCATCATCTTATGATGTGGCATCATATCATTCATGCTTTTGATGCACAGCTTGTCTTAGTCCTTCACACACACTGTGCTCTGTTTCCCAGACATCATTAACTCTGGACCAGTCGCCGGGATCTTTGAGCCTCCCTCTCAATGTCCACTGCAATTCTCCATTGTGCTTCACTTTTGAAACCATTTCATCCAATATACCTCAGCTGCTTTCAATGGCAGCTCACAGAATAAATGCAAGGCATCAGTCCTGAAGACAACACGACACATCCAATCACGTATTTGATTTCCTCCATAAGCTGTTCCACACCGCAGACAGGCATCAACCTATTGGCTGACACCCAGTGTATCAAGCAGAGACAGCGTGACATAGTTTCCTCAATTTCTGGAGTCATATATAGGAAGTGGGGTGACGGAAAACAGGTGGGAGTGAAAGCATGAAGATAATCAAATGATCCATGTGTGGGTGTAACACCTTGAATGACAAGCAACAATGGAAAGAGAAGGAGACAGACATGAAAAAGTGCCAGTCGTTTCCCATAACTCTCTCCATCATGTCACTCAGCTGAGTTTCACAATAAGGCTAAATTACATGGCTCAGATTTACTCTCAACAGGTGAGTGACCTAACGCTCATAATGACAGTATGTGACAGGCCTATCAGAGAGCTGGAAGCATACACACACACACACACATATATACATATATGTGTGTCATATGAAAAAGAAAGTACACCCTTTTGAATTCTATGGTTATAAATATCAGAATAATAATAATAAATCATCTGGTCCTTGGCAGGTCTTAAAATTAGGTAAATACAACCTTAGATGAACAACAACACATGACATATTACACTGTGTCATGGTTTATTTAACAAAAACTGGGCCAAAATTGAGAAGCCATGTGTGACAAACTAAGGTAACCCTTACTGCTTCCATTGGTATTAAGAGGGTAAGTAGCAGCCAGGACTGCTAATCAAATGCCTTTGATTAACTGATCATCAGCAAGCGTGACCAACTCTATAAAAGCAGAAGTTTTGGCAGTTTGCTTTTCTGGAGCATTCAGTTGTGTGTTAACACAATGCCAAGGAGGAAAGACATCAGCAATGATCTTAGAGGAGTAATTGTTGCTGCCCATCAATCTAGGAAGAATTACAAAGCCACTTCCAAACAAGTTGAAGTCCATCGTTCTACAGTGAAGAAGATTATTCACAAGTGGAAAACATTCAAGACAGTTGCCAATCTTCCCAGGAGTGGACGTCCCAGCAAATTCACCCCAAGGTCAGACCGTGCACTGCTCAGAGAAACTGCAAAAAACCCAAGAACTACAACTCAGACTTAACAGGCCTCAGTTAGCATGTTAAATGTTAAAGTTCATGACAGTACAATTAGAAAAAGACTGAACAAGTATGGCTTGTTTGGAAGGGTTGCCAAGAGAAAGCCTCTTCTCTTTAAAAAGAACATGGCAGCATGGCTTATGTTTGCAAAATTGCATCTGAACAAACTGCAAGACTTCTGGAACAATGTCCTTTGGACAAACAAGACCAAAGTGGAGATGTTTGGCCATAATGCAGAGCGCCAAGTTAGGCAAAAACCAAACACAGCATATCAGCACAAACACCACATACCAACTGTCAAGCATGGTGGTGGAGGGGTGATGATTTGGGATTGTTTTGCAGCCACATGACCTGGACACCTTGTAGTTACTGAGTCGACTATGAACTCCTCTGCATACCTAAGTATTCTAGATTCAAATATGAGGCCATCTGTCCGACAGCTAAAGCTTGGCTGAAATTGGGTCATGCAACAGGACAATGATCCCAAGCACAATAGCAAATCTACAACAGAATGGTTGAGGAAAAAAAAAAAAAAAAAAAAAAAAAAAAATCAAGGAGTTGCAATGGCCCAGTAAAAGTCCAGACTTTAACCAGATTGCAATTCTGTGGCAGGATCTTAAAGGGGGACTCGGGCCGAGTCCAACAACAAACGTCTAACCAATCAGCATTAGTGGGCATATGACGGTCGAGGAGAGAGAACGAGCAGAAGGGAGATTTGAAAATAAGAAGAAAAACAAAACAAAACTGCAGAACGAAAAATGGGACACAATACAAAACAGCTCAAAAGAATATCACTGTAATGAAGGTTTATGCCTGGTTTAGGACCCGGTTATATTAGAAAAGCTTTCCAGCACTTGAGAAAGCTAAGAGTGAAGGCCTGAAAACTGCTTTGATCCCGCTTATCATGTGAGTACACTGGGTTTTGATTGTCTGGAGCTGCTGTGCTGTTTGCGACTAACAGCGAACATTTTGTATTCACACGTGTGTACTGTATGTTCATTTTTTGTGCTTCCTTGTCGTTCGTTCATCAACTGCGCTTTATTTTTCATGAAGCATTTTGTAGCGCGTCAGCTGTGATAAACAGACATCCACTGAGAGTTCTGCAGTTAAACCACTGCGCACTGATGACCGCTAGAGAATGAGGTGCTTAGCGTCATTGGTAGTGCATTCACCTCGCATGCCAGCAGCGATCGGGCAGCGGTTCAAGACCGGCTCGGAGCAGGGTGGTTAGAATTGGAGTGTGAGTTTTGGAGGTGGAGCAATGAAGAGAGGGGTGGGTTTGTTTGGGTTGATTTCAAATATCAACAATGTCCAACAGCATAGTTCAAATACCACTTATTGCACCTTTAAGAGAGCTGTGCATTGACAGATGCCCACAAACCTCAATGAACTGAAGCAACTTGGGCCAAAATTCCTCCACAACGATGTGAGAGACTGATAAATTCGTATAGAAAATGATTAGCTTGAGTTATTACTGCTAAAGCTGGTTCTACAAGCAATTAAATCATAGGGTGTACTTTGTCACACATGGCTTTTGCATTTTGGCTTTATTTTTGTTAAATAAATAATGACACAGTGTAATATGTCATGTTGTTGTTCATCTGAGGTTGTATTTACCTAATTTTAAGACCTGCTAAAGACCAGATGATTTTTTTTTATTATGTCCTGATATGTAAAAGCATAGAATTCAAAAGGGAGTAATATCTTTTTCCACATGACTTGAGATATATAAAAGAAAATATATGTTTTCTTTTTCACATGAGTAGTTGTTAAGTTTAGGTATTGTGTAGGATTAAGGGATGTAGAATATGGTCATGCAGAATAAGGAATTAATATCTGCTTTGTAAGTACTAATAAACAGCCAATATTCTAATAATATGCATGCTAACAAGCAACTAGTTAATAGTGAGAATTGGACCCTAAACTAAAGTGTTACCCATTATCCATATAAAACCGTCACTTACAGACAAAGAATTATGAAATAAAAAAATAAAATGCTCCGAACAAACATATAATCCTCAGACGCCACCTGGGATGCCATTAAAATAGACCAAAAATCCACTTGTTTCCGATGCTGGAATCCTTCTGAAGTCTGTACAGAGAAGCAAACAAGCTGTTTAAACTGGACAAGTCAAAGTGAATGTTCTTTCACTCTTCCATTTGTCCTGTTGTCGACAGACAAGTGCATGGAGTATGTCAGAAAATGAATGCACATCTGTATACTGTATCCAGTGTAGACTGCGTCAGTGATTATAATAGGTTCTATCTGCTTTTGACGCAACGTGATGCTCACGTCCAACATCGGCAAATGACAGCCGTTAAGCAACTAAATGCCAGTGGGCGGGGCCTATGGTGCGATGATGTATAACTATTCGTCGCTGGTTACTCTTTTGTAGAATATACTGTGTAGAACATGTGTAAGTAAATGATTTATAAATAACAGAATAAATGATAATGTTTTGGTGAATTATCATTTTAAGGGGATTTGCACACCATTTGGTGGTGTGGCTCATATGTACACAAATAATGAGTGATTGCTGCAAATTCATTGAATTTGCCTTTCATTTATAATATTTGTCTCCGCAAATCTAAACAAACTGAATATGTTAATTCAGATGTAACAGAATATTTCATTAAAATACTGCGCGCAGTATCAAGCGATGATGCTCATTTCTTCAGTATCACATATGAAAGGCACTGTCTGTTTTGTTCTGTTTGCTTTTGGCTGCAGTTGAAAGAATAAAAAACCTGAATGTGAAGTCTGTGAAATTGGTCTGGTCATGTTTCGTTTTTCTAACAGGGTCACTGAATGCACTCTGCACTCTCTATTCATTTCACAAGTCATTATAGCTCATATTGGCACCCAAAGGTCATATTTGCAGCTACTATTGTGTCTAAAAAAATGGCTGTCATGCCCAGAAAACTAAAGTCTGGGAACACGGTGCATAAAAGCGCACCTCCCTCTTATCTTTAATGTGCCTCCGCCTGATATGTTTATGAAAGGCAGCATGCGGTTAGGAAAATAGAAAGAAAGAAAGAAAAAAAAAAAAAAAAAAATTGAGTTATTTTACATTTTGAAAGATATACCTGTGGCAAAAACATCAAGCTATTTAAATTATTTAATAGGTTTTCTAGGCAAACCAAAAATGATGAAAAAAAAAAAGAAGAAGCGTGAAGTGTGATTTAAAACACATAGATCACTGAAGCGTTTTAAAAGAGAATTTAGTATGGCTGAAAAATATCTGATCTTACTTTAAATCTGCATCTGCAATCTTGAACACAATAATTCCACTTCATATCACAGAACAAGCTAAGTCTAAATCAATCGTAACAAGGAACAAAAACTCACACACACATTACAGCTAAAAATCTTTCTTTGCACTAAGATTCAGTAAGTTCTGTAACTTACAACACAAACCTAAATGGATATAACTGACCTGAACACAATAACTACAGAATGCAATTTTTGAAGAGTGAAATCACTTCACAAAGTTTTCAGTGTGCTGTTTAGCTCGAGGGAATGGTTTTGTAAGGCAGCTTAACACACTGCATTTAATGACAGTGTTCCTCTAGGCTCCAGCTGTCATCCAGCCTATTGGGAGTGCTGGAAATGCACTGAAGTTTTACATAGGCTGGTCAGGCAAACAAAGAACAATATAGAAGAGCTTCAGTAGGTTCACAAAACCCTAACGATTACAAAGCATGCCATGCTGCACCAATAGGCTGCACGATATTGAAATGCTATGTGCGATAATAACGTCATATTCGATATGTGATACGATAATGCTTTAAGTGTGTAAAATAAATTTAAATTATCTTTAAATATATTTAAAAAAATATAACTAATGATATAAATATAAAAAATGATATAACCAACATACATGTTTCACATTGTTTTTGTGAGAATAAAGCATCCCTACAACTTCTGAAAGTGAACAGCAGTGTTTTACTGTAGCATTACATAAAAAGTAATTTTAGGTTTAACATTAGGTTTAACAACAAAATATTGCACAGGAATTCAACAATCAAAGTAAAAAAAAAAAAATGAATTAAACATATACCGATTCTTATTAAAGCTACAAAAGTTATATAGTCAAGACAAGTGAGTGACTTTCTCTTTGTCTATTGTTGTTTTATTAACATTACGCACACAAATAGCAGCAGGTTTATTAGGCTGCTGTCACTTAAAGAACTTACACATGTTTTCTTTGTTATCTCCACTTAAGTCATAACTGACATAACTGTGTTTACGTGAACACTCACCAAGATGGGTATTTTGACGTAATTTTGTGTGTGTTTGGCCATATAAGCTGTAGAAGAGAACTGAAATCAGGATTACGAGCTGTCTGAGAGGCGGCTTCCTGTAGTGTGAGTACTTTGCTTATTGCGCCCAATAACATTAAGCAAGTCACACGTATGTAACTGTCTTGTGTCCAGTCTATTCTCTTCTGTCTGCGTTGACCTAAAACTTAGATCTGATTAAACATAACTTTGAAAACATATGAAAAGAAATTTTTATGTTTGTTTAATTAGTTTTGTCAATAGTTGTGACTTAAAAATTAAAAAAAAAAATCAATAGAGAAATCCAGATATTTTCAAAGTTATTTCCCCTTTTTGAAAGGATAAGACATGATTAAATATACTGCTGTCCATTTAAAATGAAGAGACTATTTTATTTGTCTTCTTTATGATAATATATATTCTAAAATTTCTACAAAGGCACATATATTTATGGTTGTGGTATAATATAATTAAATGCAGAAATTCCGATATTTTCAAAGTTATTTCCCCTTTTTGAAAAGCTAAATAATTCCATAATCATATGGACAAAAAATGCACATTTTTTAAACAAGTAATTCAAAATATTGTTTAATATCTAATAAACAAAAACTTTATGGTTGGTTAAATTTTCTCCCACCATTAGTATATGCAAAAAAAAAAAAAAAAAAAAAAAAAATGGATCCTGGTCCAGAATAGCGAGGGATGGAGATGATTTTGTAAGCCAAGTGTCTTACCCACTGCTTTACACGTCTTTGTAACTGGGTCCATCTCGTAGCCCTCGTAGCATTCACATTTGTAGTCGCCTTTGAGGTTGATACATATTTGACTGCAGGCATCAGGGTTCTCGCATTCATCTATGTCTGGAGAGGACCATCAGAAAAGCATTAGTAACAGAGCAGAGATTCACACAGAGAACAGAGGCTTTTGTAGTGCAGTGTCCACAGACAAGATAAATGATGCTTGCAAACACCATCTGGGGATTTCTCTACTATCAATTTCAAAGTGATGACGCTGAGAGTAAACAAATCATAGAAGTTCACAATGTAGGAACAACAAAGGGTTCTTGGGAAAATGTAGTCTTGCACAGCATCAAAATGTTGGTATCTAAGATAATATTTATGTTACCTCCACAAGTCTTCTTGTCCAGGAGCTTGTAGCCCGAAGGGCATTCACACTCATAGCCGATCTGACGGTCCTTACATATGTGAGAGCAGCCGCCGTTGTTAATGGCACATTCATTCAGACCTATGACAGAAAAAAAAAGAAAAAAAAAAGAAAAAAAAACAAAACAAGAAAGGTGGTGTCAAAGGTCAGCATGCATAGCAGGAATTGGAGTGAAAGTACCCATGGCAACATGACAGCAACTGATGGTGAACTGCTTCTTTCTCATTTTCTAGGTTGAGCTTCAGGTTTGTGTGAAGACTTTATGAGAAAGTGATGAGGTAAGAGCAATCTAACTGAAAGACTTGCCTTGGATGCTTGAAAAAATGCACTGGGTGGGAGGAAACTGCTTGTATGTGTGGTGCTGTGAGAGAGACTGAGAGCAATATGGCAAAGGTCTTGCAATTATTAAACTCAATAATTCTTCTCTGAGCAACAAACACATTTGGGCATTGGGTAATGGCTCCCTCCATTACAGATGACAGGGAGGATTATACATTTATCACTTTTCATCTCTACAGTATGTCTGCTCTTACTGACCTAATAAAAAGCAACAAAATATTACCAAAATTACCAGAGGAAAGTTTAACTGTTCTGTTTTATTGACCCATTTAAGACTCTACCACAGATTTACTGCAAATTAACATTAACTTTTCAGCCTGAAACTTCAAAACATTGTCCAAAAATGTTATTCAAACAGCATTTTATGGTTGACATCTCTCTCGTAGAAGAATGATAATAATAATAAAGCTGAATAAATAAATATTTAACAAACAAGCAAATAATAATAATGCTATATATATATTAAACCAGCCAGACAGAACAAAAAGACAGGTGGAGGAAGAAAGACAGTAAGTGAAAGGGAAAAAGAGAAGAATAGCTAACACAAATGCTAAGGAACAGCTGACAGAAGGAGATAGATGGAGGACAGGAACATCACAGGAAGTTCAAGTGAAATAGGGGAAAGAAAAGACAAAATGAAAGGAGACAGGTTAAAAGAGGAGGTAGGACAAAGACCCGGATAGTGAGCAAGTGAAACGCACACTCAAAAATCGAGTGAGAGACATTCTCTGACAAGCAAAGGGACAGAATTTTCTCGAGGCCACATATGAATCATGTATACCAAATAAAGGATGCACTATTGAATGTGGTATAAGCGTAATCCCTGGCACCAGTCCTAGTGATTTAGCATGCATAGCTGCAGTGGCCCACTTGGAGTCAGTCCAGAGTGCACTGGGCTCAAAGGGAGGCGTCTGTCGTGCGCCAGGTGCCTGCACTAATCTTATCTGCTGAGTGGAGGGACCCAAAAGGAAATTAAGACCATCCTGAAGAGCCACTGTGGGACAATGTATTTTACGTTAAAGATTGATACAAGAGTGAACATAACCAGGAAGAAAGGGAAAAAGAGCGAGAAAGAGAGAGAGGAAGAGAGAGAGAGGGAGAGTCAAGCAAAAAGTTGGCATTTTCTAAATACCATATCGATCACATTAACATACAGCTGCAAGGTGTTAGAAAACTATCTAAACGTTTAGTTAGTCAGATATTTTTTTTGTAAAGGTGAAGTGTGCAATATGTATGCCACTAGCAATACCAAACCGAACTGCCAAAATAACTAGATTTTTACATTTTATGAAGAAAACGTGGGTGTGTGGGTGTAAAAACGTGGGTTTTACCTCTACACCTCACTGCCACTATTTGACAGTGTTTAGGGCATTGCTAAGCAGATAACTATTTTGAATAGTTGCTAGGTGGTTGCTAGCATGTTCTGGGGGGTTGCTAAGTGACTACGCGCGAGACAGATATTCTTGTCGGTACATGACTGTTGTCTAAGCCTGTTGCTCAGCAGAATACTCTCTTTGTGAGCGTCACCACTTCGTGGTTTTATGTAACAGCAGCGGCTCTGGGCATGTGACTAAAAGCACAAATCCTATTGGTTGGCCAGTTTTCTTTGCAGTGTGATGGAAAAGAGATTAGAACACCTCTCCTTAAAAAAAAATCTGTCACATTGACAGTGAACAGACACATTAATGGCCATTCATTCAAATTAAAATGCTTATCACACCAGATACTTATCTCAGAGTGAACAGACCTTTAGTCTTTGGGACATTTTCATTCATTTTATGAGTATTCCAATTATAAATCTTATTGCTTAGGAAAAGGAAAGTATGTATACTTTTACAACAAGGGTATTATCGTTAAATAAAAGTATTAAAAACATTTTTGTTAATTGAAATAAAAATAACAAAAATATTAGATGAAAACTGAATGAAAAACAACTTAAATCATTAATAAAACTATTAATTGTATACAAATACTAAAATAACTGTGCCTTACAATAAGGCTAAATATGAAAATAGTTGCATTCGGTATAATAAACTTATAACGGCATTTACACTCTTCAGGAAGTTGACCTATGAATGGTTTACTCGCTGTACATTAAACTTGGAAAAAAGAATGCATTTTACCACTAAAAAAAGTACACAATCCACTTAAAATATGACATTTTCAGCTCCAGCTTATCATTCAAGAAAAAGTCCACTTCCCCAGTGTGATGAAATATAAGAAAAGAGAAAAAGAAAAAATAGATCTGTGGGAACCTGCATTCTCTCTGGAGAGCATGAGAGCATGCTGGGCACGTTCTCCATGTATGATTGCGCTCGAGGGAAGACTCACACTTTGATCATAATGATCCCTCTGTGGGTTGTTGGCCCTTGATCAAGTGAAGCCCTTAATAAGCCAACACTGCTATAAGCTTAAATTCTGGTTTAGGATCAGTTTTCCATCTTCAAATTCAATGTTACTAGTTAGAAAGAAAAAGATAACCCTAGATAACTGGCTGCTGGCAAACTTCATTTGCCACACACATATGGAGTGCAATCAAACAGTTTTATAATTTGACTCCCCACACTAAAACAACAAAGTAATCATACAACTTACATAAAGTCCTACAGAACAACAAAAAGCTCATATAAAATAAAAGTCTCAAAATCTAAAACTGAGAAATATTACAAGTAAAATATAACTACACCAATAAACATTTTTTTAAGGATGTGTGTATTTGTGCAAAAGTGCCTCTACTCACCACACTCCTTCACAGGCTCATCAGACCAGTCCTTGCAGTCCTTGATACTGTCGCACACTTTGCTGCTATCAATACACTCCCCGCTCTTACACATGAACTTCAGCGGACCTTCACATTTGGTGGCTGTGAAGGACACAATGATGTATAGAGAGTACAAAATAGGAAAAGCCGTTAAAAAAAAAAAAAAAAAAAAAAAAAAAAACATTTTCAAATCACACTCACTGCATGAATGTTCATATTGCTCTTTTCCATACAATGATAATAGACAGTGACAAGAGGCTGTCAAGCTCAAAACAAGTACATAAAAGCACCATAAAAGTAGTCCATGTAATTTAACACCATATCTTAAATCTTCTAAAACCAATATAATAGTTGTGTGTGAGAAACAGACTAAAATCTATGGCTTCAAAAGATCTGGAATGTAGTGTCATATAGACTACTTTAGTACTTTTGTGTCCTTATTATATCTTGACAGCCCCTGGTCACAGTACGTTTTAAAGGACACTACCGTTCAAAAGTCTGGGGTTGGTAAATATTTTTATAGTATTTTTTAAAGAAGTCTCTTATGCTCACCAAGATTTATTTGATAAAAATACCATAAAGCTGTAATATTGTGAAAAAGGATTACAGTTTAAAATACCTGTTTTCTATTTTAACATAAATTAAAATGTAATTTAGTCCCGTGATGGCAAAGATGAATTTTCAGCAGCCATTACTGTCTTCAGGTGTCAGTGTCACATGACCCTTCAGAAATAATTCTAATATGCTGATTTGGTGCTCAAGTAATATTTTTATTATAATTATCATCATTGTTGAAAACAGTTGTGCTGCTTAATATTTTCATGCTTAATTTTATTATTCTTAAATATATTGTAACATTATAAATGTCTTGATTTGTATTTTTGATCAATTTAATGCACCCTTGTTGAAAAAAGTACAGTAGTGTATGGGAAAGAGCACTGAGCACATTCTGTTAAACATCTTTGTGTTTCAGAGAAATAAGTAATTTGGAATGACGAGGGTAAATAAATGAGAGAATTTTAATTTTTGGGTGAAATTTGCAGCATGATTTATCCATATAGGAAATGAACCTGGCTAAACACTGTATGCTGGTCTTGGAAGAACCTTCCTATCAACCAACCATAGCCCTAATCCTATCCCTAAACCTAATCACAGGGCACTGATTGGTTGACAGGAATGTTGTTCCAACGCCAGCAAAAATGTTGATCCTATGTCCTACTTAAGTCATGTTATGCATCACTAACCAGATAATATATAGCCATGGGATAATTAATCTTTTGAGGTGAATTTGATTGAAGCTGCCATATGGGAAGAGTGCCATGAAACCCTGGAATCATGTAGGAGTACATCTGTTTGGTCTTGTAGTGCTTTGTGTGAATGTGAACTTGATTGGGGCTACATAATTGGGTGCACTCTACTCTTTCATCTTCACTCAAAATGCTGCTGGAAGAGGCTAATCAAAAGAGTGAGGGTGAAAGAGAGATTGTTGAAGTTACTCACTTTTGTTGATGCAGCCAGCCTCATCGCTGAAATCTGGACAGTCGTGCACTTTGTTACACTGTTTAGTGCCGTGAATGCAGGATCCATCGCCACACTGGAACTCATCAGGACGGCAGGTCAGCACAGCTGTAAGAAACACATGTTTATGTAGCACTATTATTCCTTGAGTAAATAATTTACTGGAGAAAAAAAAAAAAAGTAAGTAGTGCAGCTGTTTTCAACTGTGACAACAATAAGAAGTGTTTCTTGAGCACTAAATCAGCATATTATGATTTCTGAAGGATCATGTGACACTGAAGAATGGAGTAATGACTGCTGAAAATTCAACTTCCAAAATAACATTTTCAAATACCATTATATTATATTAAATATATCCGTATTTTATTGCATTAAATCACCCTGCTCTTTAGACATCTGTCAGCATTATATCATATCTGTCCATCGCAACGCATTACAAGTAATTATTGCTGCACCCTCTATTTTACAGGCGTGCATTTGTATTTCCTTCAGCCTGAGGCTTATTCATTTCACTTTTGGTGGGAAAGGGCCAAATTTTTTTTCAATATTAAAAAACAAACCCAGCCAGATGTACTTAAAACATAAAAGTAACATAATGCATTACTTTCCATAAAAAGTAACCAAGTAACACAATTCATTACTTTTTTGGGATTAACGGAATATTGTAACACATTACTTTAAAAGTAACTTTCACTAGAGATATAAGTCTTTTTGGATAAATAATCTGCCAAATAAATGTCAATGTAAAGAACTAAGGTAAAGCCATGAGATGAGTCGTCAGATAAAACATTCAGATAAAAACATGCATACTAAAGCATTCACCATCACACTTTCATAATAATCACCCATCCCACATGCATGTGTGTGAGCTTTAGTTGTAAAATAGCAAATGGTTTTGGCTTTTATCTCCTGTCAGATCTCAAAGTAATAGCTTATTTGCAAGGGAGAAAAAAAGCTCTGAACATTAAAAACAATCAGTCACCTACTTTAGGGCATAAGGGAATGCACTGAAGAAAGAAAAATGTGCTGTTCAGCAAAGAAAGGCCTTAATTTTTCAGATTTATCTTTTAAAATTGCTTTATCTTTCATCTTTCATACAGTGTACTTTAGAGGAGCTGTGGAGGGAGAATGTCCATTGTGATCAATTTCAGGTATTATTTACTACATAAATAAGCCCAAAATAACACAGGCGATAACATAAAAACAATCTTTACCTGCAAAGAATAAATATCTAATAATTTAAACCCAATAAAATATAATGCAAAATGACCAAAATATGAATCTGCATTCTGAACAAAAAGTCTTTAGGGAAGGGCACACAATTCCCTACAAGAATCCTACAGTGAGACAACACTCATGCAGCGCTTACCCAAGAGCACTCTGCCATACCGCAAAACACACTTGTTGCCTAGCAACCAACAAGACTCAGGCACATTACCATGCTGCTACCACAGTAGTTTACATGGCACAAACCCATGGACAAAGAACATCATTATCTCAAACACACACACACACATGCTAGAACAAACTGTACACATCTGTGGGCACATACTCTGCATTAGCATGCACATGAAAACAAATTTCAGCTGCTGGCTTTGTGTGTTCAGGATTACATGTGCTCAAACAAACACATGATTGTTTCCAGGTGCTTCACTGAGAAACAAATCTTTGAAATGTAAAGTTATTAAACATTCACACTGACTGACTCTGATTCGATTGTTTTATAAATCAATTAAAAACATGATAAATTACATGATATGCTAATTAATTAATCAGCTTATTTGCATGTATCAATTAACATTTTCCAAAGACATTTAATTATTGTGGCAAAGCACTGAATAGGCATTACAAAAAGAGGCTTTGGAAGTCAATGCAGTACAGTGTAGCATGTTCAAAACATTTTTTACCAAAATTTGTACTAAATCAACATGTTAAAATGACAGTTCTAATTATATATAATTTAATAGATAGAAATAAAATTCATTTTACTAGCATTTTTTTTTTGTATTGTATTTATAATGCATTGTTGATACTGCATCAAATTTCTAGGATTTAGAGAGCATTTTTATAGTATTATTTTAAGCAAAATCAATACACTGACCTTGTAAGTCTATGAACCAACAAAACCAAATTAATTTATGTTGGCATGCGTGCAGTGCATTTGTGTTAACAGATTAGAATGAACAGACAATAGGGGACTGATTCTAAATGAACAACATTTTCCATGAGTACACCATGTGCTTTACTAGGATGTGATAGTAATTTAGAATGAAAATAATGACAAGAACAGCATGCATGCAGCATTAAGGAGGCATGTAATGCAGCCAAGTGGTAAAACTGATTATTAATTCAATTAATTAACTCATTCACCATGCAGCAAGCCTCTCCAATGTAAATAGCTAAGGAAACATGTGCTTGAGAATGATAACAGTGATCAGTATATTAAAGACATTTAGTGTTCTTGTACACTTACGACAGTTGGCCTCATCAGACTTGTCCTTGCAGTCTACATCCCCGTCGCATTTCCAGTTAAGGTGAATGCACTCTCCGCTCCTGCACCGAAACTCCCCCGCGGCGCAATGGGGCTTTTGAGGCTCTGTCCTACGACTGCACCGCTCCAAAGATTCGTCCGACTTGTCTCTGCAGTCGGGGTCTCCGTCGCAGCTCCACGGCGCTGGGATACACTCAGAGTCGTTACAGCGGAACTCGTGCGGCCCGCAGGTACTGGCGGTGGCCGCTGTGCACTTTTCCTCATCGCTGCCATCGCCGCAGTCATCATCTCCGTCACAAACGAATGTGGGAGCCACACACAGACGGTTACGGCACTGGAACTCTTTAGAAGGGCAAGCCTTGGCATCTGGAAAAAAGAAGAGTGTAATTTATTCATACAGTCTTACACAGTGAAGTCTCTCAAATACACATACAGAATGTAAAAACAACAAATAGTTGATAGCTGAGCCTTTCACTATGTGTTAAATATGTTTAGCCACGTTTCCACCGTTCCAACAATTTGTCCCAGGAACTTATTTCCCCCCAGACCTATTGCTGTCTGCATCTAAAGTACTGTGAAGATTAGGCAAATTACTCCGGTGATGTAGGACTGCACGCGACTTTCCAGTTCCCGCTGGATTTCGTCCTCCGCATATAAGCTTAATAAAGTCTGAACCTCGTCGTCGGTTCATCGGTTGTATTTTTTAAACTCCATTGTTCCACTATTTCAAAGTTCCTGAACTTTGAAAAAGTACTACCTCGCGATCAGGGACATTCTGAGGAGGACATTTTTGAGGAGAACTTCATTTAGACCCTGGTCCCTGCGGTCAAAACACACCGAGTACCACCCCAAAGTCCCTAGTTCCTGGGGAAAGTTCCTGCGGTGGAAACGTAGCTTTATACATCAACAAAATCAATTTTTTTTGTCATAATGAGCATGACTTTTTTTGTCTTCTCTGTTTCCAACTTTTCTTTTGGAAAGAAGTAAAATGGTCAAGGACAAGCTAAAGTCTCCCTTTCAATATTTTTTCCTTACATTTGTGTTTGATAATTGATCATTGAAAAGAGGATATTTGTAGAAATATCAGCATCTAATTCTCTTTCAAAAAAAAAAAAGCCCCTTGTAGTTTTATGGCCTTAAAATGTCAATTTAAACTGTCTACCCATGTTACAAAAACCTCAATTTATTCATAACAATTTTTATCAAGCTGAAAAAAGGAACCTGTTTCATAGAATGCCTATTAAATCAGTGGATAAAAAAGATGGGATAAAAACTAAGGATCTCTATTTAACGCTGCCATATGACCAAACCAATGAAGTACCACTACAGTAAAATGACTGAATCGCACAGTAATACTCACTGGAAATGTATGGCAAATGTAGCATGAGCTCTGAGCTATTCTGTGCTGATGTGATCTCCATGACCTCACTGATTCAGCTGTGCTGCGGATGACCTGAGGTTCACACTTCAGCCCCACATCGGCGATAGACACTAAATGGGCTTAACTGTGCTGTAGTAAACGCCTGTCCGTTCTTTAATGGGGTCACCCACCCCACTAGAATAACCGTCCTGAAGAGCTGTAAGGCGACTGGGTATTACATTCACGGGGGCTAGTTTTGTAATAGGATTTGAAATGGCTTATGAGCATGTGATCGGGTGTGAGTGTGTTTGCGCGGATGGAATGGGAGAGCAATCGATCCTGACTGTTTGTGACTTTGCGTCGATAAACCTGTAAATATGCAAACTATCTGCAAAGAGCAGCTGGGGCTCATAAAACACTTTCACCGTCAAAATGGTGACATTATCAAAATTGTATTGCCGGACTCGAAATCAATGTTATTTGTGCTGCTCACGGAAAGGTCATTCTTGTTGTTCATTGCACTTCAGCTGATTCGTATTTCATATTTCGTATTTCACCACCTACGCTGGTTGCTTTTGAAGCCAATTACAATAATGCTCAATGAGATATGTTGCTAATTGTGTTTTTGCAAAGCTGATTAGCCAACAAGCATCTAATTGGCTGAAAAAATGTCCATTAGGAAAGCAACCTCTGCATCTGCTGTCGGACACTTCAATGACTATCGAATATCTGAGGGGAAAGGGTGGAAAAACATCTTCTGGAATGACAATCTTCTGACAAATTTGACACAGGAGTGAAATATGTAGATTTTATCCAGCTACTATAATTCTCTACCGTCAAGGTCAAGGCAGACAACAAACGTAGCATGTTGTTAAAAGAAAGGGGAGTGATTGAGTCTTTCTTGTGTGTACAGAGCATGGGATGGAAGGTTGTGTTTGCTCTAAGCAGCGGGAGATTGGTTTGGGTGACCCTGCTCTTCTCTTGAGGGAAAAAGAAGGGCAGCAGTGAAAATGAAAAGGGGCTTGGCCTGTGATGTAGACACCAGCCTCAAACAACATCTTCTCAAAGAGCAGCAGAACAAACATGGACAGCATTTTCATACACCAGTGATCTCAGACAGCACTGTCATATTCTAGCTGGAATAAAAAAAAAAAAATCAAATCATCCGGCTCTATACACTTGCAGAAGATGCGAATTGAATGTATAAATTCACATAATAATTAAACCTACACTAAATATTCATTAGTGGTGCTTTCTGAGCATTACATTGATGAGGGGATCTAAGCCATTTGTATGGATAAGAATAGGGTTGTTTATTTGGATATGAAAACAGCAACCTACCATAATACCCAAGCAACTATCTTGCAATGCCCTAACAACCAACAAGAACACCCTAAAAACTGTATATAATGTGCTAAAAACACCCAAAACACCTTAGCATCCACATAGTCCTGGAAACTTTTTAGCATTTAGCATGTTCTTTAGCTTTTTCATAGGCAAGGAACACTAAAAAACCTTTTGTCAGAAAATGTAAAAATGTATTTTATAAGTCTGTAAACATGGATATTATAACAGTTATAAATACTCTTTTCAATGCTAAGTTGTTGGGTAATCATTTTTACTAACTAATGACTTTGGGCCAAACAAATGCTTGAAATTTCAATACAGAAATAAACAAACGGATCAGTTTCTTTGAGAACAATTTTAGATTAAAAGGGATTTCCACCTTTCCCAATGTTACAGTGACATGAACGTGTATACTGTAGATAGTAAACACACACAGCTCTGACCCAGATTGACTTCGTCATTCAAAGGCTGCTGATATATGTCTGCTGTGTGGATTTTGATGCTATCTCCTTTAGAGGTCATGCACAACAGTGAATGGATTTTAAAAGAGGGGAAACGAAAAGCTCAAAGCAGGTCAATTGAATTCCACTGACCAATGTCACATAGCCTACGCATACCCCGGGCCAACAACAGACAGGTAGTAGATAGGGCTTTACATTAGCAATATCTCTGTGACCTTGAACCACACACAACAACAGAGAGCTGAAATAAATATAGCAGAAGTGAATGTGAAATACATACTGCTGTTCTGTCCCGGTGTTAATTGAGAGACATGGAATATCTGACTGGAACTAACTGTTGTATAATAATTACTTACAATTATAAAATAATTAGCAAAATTCCTTTTAAATAGCTTTTGATGCATGCCACAATGCAGAACGTTCCAACTTTTAAAATAATTTCATGATTTTTAAGGGACTTTTTCTATAGGTTACATAAATGCACCAGTAGGTGACTATCTTTGAGTTATTCATTGAGTCATCCACCCAAACTATTTGTTCAAAATACTGAATGATTCAGGAGGCAAAAAACACTTTATGAGCGAGTCACTAAATCATTCATTCAATCAATTTGTTTAAAAATGCTGGATTTATTCTGATTCACTACTGTTACTCAGAGGCACCAACCAAAATACCTGAGTGACCAGGGTTGGTGATTCTGTTGGAACTTTGTTTGGAAGGCTTTTCATTGGCAGAATGAAAATAGCTGGCTTACTGCATATTTGTCTGGATACAATAAACTGGAATAGAAATCATTTTCATATCTATATAAAACACCCACGTCACCTTTTAAAACAATACATAAGAAGACTAGAACACTTTTAACACAACAGTTACACCAAAAATATTTCAATTTAAATGGCCACCCCATATCTATGAGAACAAGCCACCAGAGGCATCTTTAGCATTGAGGCTCATGCTACGCTCAGCAAATGGCTCGAGGCAATAAGTCAGCACAGAGTTAATGGTGCGTTCACCACAGTCCTCCATCAGTCCATAATATCATAGTATCCCGTATCAGAGAGAAAGACTACCCTCCACCGGGAGAGAGAGACTGTAACCATGATGCACTGAGCTGAGGGGAGGCGATGCCACAAACATACTGAAGCAGCTAAAGACTGTGATGCTTTGGATGAGATTCCCCTCATGAAGCTTTTCCCAGTGCTGACAACAGCACCTGTGGGCACAGTGTAAGGAAAAGAGGAAATACTAGGAAAAAGTAGAAATTGAAGAGGACAGGGAATTAGTTCAGGCCAGTCATTCTGTGAGCTGTCAGTGTGGTTCGTCAGCCACGAGTTTAGAAGCAATACGACATTTTGTTTGGCAACTCTGGCATATGACTCTTCTTGTGTGAGAAAAATAAACCAGTAATAGAACTCTGGCAGTGAGCTACTGTTTCATTAAAATTCTCAGTGAAATCAAGGATAAAGTTCGTTCCCATTATTCTTCCTTTTCCCATAATATTTTAGCACATTTTTATTTAAAAAAATGTGAAAAGTGGAAATGTCTAATGGGTATTTAACAGTGGGATTTAATAGATAGTGTTACCATGCTCAAAACCATGCAAGGACACCTGTACTAATTAGCAGGTTCAATATAGTTAGGGTATTGGGGTAGGTGTAGGGGTGCACTGTAACATAATTACTGAAAAAAAATGGCCAAATTCTGACAGTAACATACTGTTTTCTAATAAAACGGTAATGTGCTGTAGAAAACAATGTATTCTGGGCAATATTTTTCCTCAGTAAGCAACTGCTGTTAATTTACAGCCCATTTTCAACAGTAATCTACTGTATTTATGTATTACGGTTTCATAAATAAAGGTTCACCTTTTTATTAGCCTGTTACTGTTGCCTGTGTTTCTGTAATATAATTTCACAGTATTAATGCCATAGAATTACACTATAATGCTGGTGACTCTGCTGCCAGTGTTTTACTTGCTGCAATTTTTTTTTTTTTTACAGTGTGGGCTTTAGGGATAGGAACAAGTGAGGTCCCAATAAGGCAGCATCCATTTATTATTTTAATAAATATACACTGAAGCCACGTTTCCACCGCAGGAACTCTCCCCTGGAACTAGTGACTTTAGTGTGGTACTTGGTGTGTTTCAACCGAAGGGACCAGGGTCTAAATTAAGTTCCGGGTAAAAATTTCCCCCTCAGAAAGTCCCTGCTCGCGAGGTTCAAAGTTCAGGAAAAAAATACAACAGATTGACGACAAGGTTCAGGCTTTATTAAGCTTATACGTTGTTTGCAGTCCTATGTCACCGGACTAATCTTCACAGTGTAGACCGCGATGGAAACAGACAGCAACAGGTCTTGGGGGAAAAAAAGTTCCTGGAGCAAATTGTTCCGGGTAATTTCGGTGGAAACGTGGCTTGAATATGTTATTATTGCATACTGTTTTTAAAATGTACAAAAATACACTGAGGTGCAAATAGTATCTGCCACTATTTGCACTAAGTATAAATTGCATCTAACACCATTTACATTTAGCGCAACTAGCACTTAACTACTATTTACACTATAGAAAAATACTCTTTCTTTTGCTATTTACACTTAAATGCCCATGACCTGCTAAAAGTAAATTTAGTCAACATTTAGGAGTACATTAGCATATAAATGGTATAACACATGATCTGAAAGCCAAAACAACTAAAATTTTAATTCCATAGGACCTTTAACTGACTTTAAGTTAACCTTAATGTATAAGCATCTAAATTAACTACATTTTTATCCATCTCCAAGAAATTAATTAATATGACTTAATCAAACCTGACTTGGTTGACTTCAATGAAGGTCATTTTATGTGTTAGATAACGCAATGTGACTCATAAGAGAAATAGCTCCTCAAGGTAACAAGTGCAAGTTCCTTTTTACAGTTTGGAAATGAGTGAGAGAACAGTTGAAATGGTCTAAAGTGCTATTATACAGTTTGGAAATGATTGACCCCTCTGTGCTACAAATTCATTTAGAGCAGAGCACTCTGGACAAACCTCTCTGCACCAAGCCTTCAGCTGTTTACGGTGAAAGGAAAGACATTTTCACACCTGCTGAAGTGGGGATATATGTTGACCGGGGATAGGGGGGCATTACCTCTGGGTGGATTACCAAATGGCAGTGCAGATGAAAGAGAAATATCAGGCTATTGTCAGGGGATAGAAGGGGTTCAGCATAATGTCTGGAATTACACGGGTGCAAACACCTCAGCCTATGCAACTGTGTGCTGAGCACAGCCAATATTCCCACCCACAGAAAGCCTTAAAGGGCAAAAACTTCCCTGTATAGACCCTGTATGTGTCCCATGTGCACACAAAATATTCCATAATGGAATAAAACTCTTTGGATTGTCGTAATAATGATTAAAGCCTAGATTTGAAATGAACCAACGTTCATTCTAGCATTATCAAGAAGCAAATGATTCATTAATTTCACTGGGAATCATGGTCAATTCCTGTATGCTTCCATCAGGGAACTAGCATATACAGTATCAGACAGCAAATCTCAGAATTCATTATCTTCAATGTCACCCAGGAAATAAAATGAACACCAAGAACAACATCACACAAATAGATATCTAAAATATTGCACGGCTTATACTTTCCGCCAGTGCTGTAATTATAATTTTACATTGATGCATGGAAACAGATTTATTATTTGCTGTAAACACATGGTAATAATCCTGAAGATACTGATATAATCAGATTAATAGATATTCTGGTTGTGTCGCATCTAGCCCCTCTGAATCTCCCTTGAGGAAATGCTTCAGCAGATACTGTAATACTTTATTATTACGGTCAAGCCCTCCTCAGTGGTATAGCAGCAGCAGAGTGTTGTAGGTTGTGATAGGTTGTGTTTTTTTGTGATGAGAATTTTCACAGCACCCAAAGAAGTGCTAAAGTCTTCTCTGGGTGAAAAAGCAAAAAAAAAAAAAAAAAGCGAGAAAGACCAATGCTCTGTTGCAAATCCTAGTGAGCTACCTACATAGACATCCCTAATGAACAAGGCAACACCAAAATGCTCTACAACAAGCTTCTGAGAAAAATCATTCAAGATGCCAGACATTAAAATTATGTTATTATATATATTTAAAAGTACAAAATAATTATAATATAACAATATAATAATACATTATAAAATGCAATGATAATTTTAAATAAAATAGTTAAAATTTCTTAATGAAATAGATTATTTCATCAAAAATATTATAGTTTATATTTATATTCAAAAATATTTATAGTATAAGTTTGAGGTCAGTAAGATTTTTTTTTTTTTTAAAGAAATGAATACATTTGATGCATTCAATTGATCAAAAGTTACAGTAAAGACTTTGACATTGTTACAAAAAGTTTCTATTTCAAATAAATTATGTTCTTTGAAGTATTCATCCAAGATGCCCGGAGCAAAAAAAAAAAAAAAAAAAAAAAAAAAAAAAATCAACAAAAATATTAGACAATACAACTGTTTTCAACATTGATAAGAAATGTTTCTTGAGCAGCAAATCAACATATTAAAATGATTTCTGAAAGATCATGTGACACTGAAGACTGGAGTAATAACTGCTGATAAAGCAGCATTGCCATCACAGGAATAAATTGCATTTTAAAATATATTAAAATAGGAAAAAGACTTTTTAAATTGTAATAATATTTTCACAATTTTACTATTTTGATCAAATAAATGCAGCGATGGTGAGCATAAGAGACCTTTTAGGATGCTGCCTATGTTTACTAGGTTTTGGAACAGAGAGAATCAATTTATTACACCCACACTGTTTTATATATTAAAGGACACAGAGAAGACTGTTTGCTTGCCTTACCAAGAACAGCAAATATAACGCATTCACTCAAACAACTGTGCATATATCATATATACACCCACACATAACCTCTTTCTCCACAAACTAAGAGACTGGTTCACATGTTTGTCTTTTCTATCTTTTCTGGTGTTTAATATATTTCTTCCTTCCATCACAGTATTTTTACTATTATTTGAACCACCCACATTAAGATCTACTGGGTGTCACTAGCTCCCCTTGGTTCTCTTATCTGTTCTCATAGTCATCTCAAGGCAATGATCGACAATACACGCCTCAGTGCTTGACTACAATTTCCATTCCATCTTAATTCACTGAACAGGCTCTGGTGTGTGGCCAAGGTAGCTACACGAGAATGAGTTCACAGTTGAGTACCTGTCATAGTAAACATGCTTACGTTTCAGTGCTAGTGGCTACAGTATGCACACAGCAAACATGACCTTCCTCTGACCCTGAGTGAGCTGCAAATGCAACTTCATGTTTGATTTTCATGAGCGAATCAGTTAGTTATAAATATTAAATGTAGGTCAAATTGTTGAGGAGTTGTTCCAGTGTTCACTGCTGTTCAAAAGTTTGGGGTTGGTAGGATACATTAAAACAGTCATATGGTAAAAAAAATATTACATTTTAAAATGTCTGTTTTCTATGTTAATATATTTTAAAAGCTGAATTTCAGCATCCATTACTCCAGTCTTCAGTGCCACATGATCCCTCAGAAATCATGCTAATATGTTGATTTGGAGCTCAATAAACATTTCTTCCTGTAGATGGGAAGTTTTCGACCACAAGCTTTGATAAAACTTCAAGCAATAAAGGGCCTGCGGAGATATTGAGTCAAGTGCGTTCCAGGTGTGGGTTCAACATTTACATCCGTTCTTTCATTAAATCCAAAGCTTGAGAAAACATTGTGTGAATGAAATTCTCTGGCCAGACAAAAATGAAAGGTGCACACAAGTTTAAAAAAAGGGATCTTCATTGATAAACATGCTTTTTCAAGAGTCTGTTTGGATGGCTGTGTTAATTGTTTGGAGACCACTGACCTTAGTTTGGAGAAATTTGTAAAATCGTTTGAGAAAAAATGCATTAATTCTAGTAACAGTTAAATTTCCAATGCAGAAGTCTGTATACTCTAGAGTTTCACACGTCATATTGTAATATCTTTTTTATTGCTTTAGCAATGTTTTAGTATCTCTCCTAATTAGTTTCTGATGGGTCTGCAGGAATCAAGTGGGTGTCTGTGCGGTACATTAATCTCTATGGATGTACAATGAGAGGCAGAGGTAGGGAACACAAAATGATAAGAGAGAGAGTCGTGAGTTCTCAAGGGTAATATCACCCACAGCATGACACAAATCTAACTGTGGTAATAACAAACCAATTATATTACATCATAAAACACAAACACTCAAGCATTTAATAGACATAAAAGGAGCTGAGAAGCACCTTTATTTTACAAATTCTTTATTCTCACAACAACAACAAAAAAAGAAAAAAAAAAAACCCTTAAAACATGTTCACACATTTGCAGTGACAAAGTGACTGGAAGTCATACATTTTTTATTGCCATGTACACACTAAAGATAAACATGGTTGTCACTCTTCTGTTTGAGAGCTTAATCTTGTTCTGTCCACAAAGAGTTCAGCTATTCACAAGAGTGACAATCACATCCTGTGACCCTTAGTGCAGTACAGGACCAAACTGAACATTTAATGGCACTTTTGGAAATTGACAGCTCATTTGAGATATCTGCCTCTCTTGTCCAGGTGCAGTGCTAACAAATCAAACTGAGGGATGTGACTTGAATCAATTGACACATGTTTTGACACCAGATTGTCCCTCTCCATCATAGTTGTTAATTCAGAAAGCCGCTTCAGACACCACACCGACTGCATTGAGTTCTCTTTCACGCTTGAACGGACAAAAACACAAAATTTGTCGAGTATCCTCGTAAGCACAGCCGACTCTTAAATGAGTTAATTGAAGTCTTAAATGAACGTAAAGAGTTCATTTAGGTAAATACTGAGTAAATAGGATGCGTGTTAGATCCGTGTCATGAGCGTCAGGTCTTAAAGTAACAGCAGCCTAATAAACCTGCTGCATTCTGTCATTAAAGGTAATCAAACAACAAAAGAAAAAGAAAATCACTCACTGCTCTTAACTGTTTAACTTTTATATCTTTAATAAAAGATTAATCTACATTTACTTTATAATTTATGCAGAGAAGACTGAAGTGTTTGATAACTTTATTCAATTTCTGTAGCTATATTTCCTACCTGTTAGATCAAATATTTTATGTTGCTTCTACACTAATTTGGAGATTAAATGTGAAATTATTACAATACAAAAATATATCAAAAACTTTAATGTTGTAGGTGTGATTAATCGGTTGAGAGCACTACAATAAAGTTTTAATAATCGTTCTAATTCTATGAATAGCAAATTCCACACCACAGCTATAAATGTTAACAATAAAAAGGAACCGTTAGAATCACTTTCAGAATTATTTTCCAGCTGATGAACAATAAAAACAGCCAATCAGAATCCACCTGACTAAAGCTCAAGCATTCTAAGAGGCAGACGACATAACTGCAGCACACACTTATAATAAATAGAATGTTAGCATCTGTTGGTGTGGATGCTAATATAGTTGTCCGTGGTATGAACAAGGTATTAAACACATAGTACTCCCAAACATAAAATAAGGAAAATACTTACCCTGATGTTTTTCCAAAACTCTATGACTTTCTTTTGTAGAGCATAGAAGATATTTTGAGAAGTGTCTCAAGTGTTTTTTTTTTTTTTCCCCATACAATGGAAGTCAACGGTCATCAAACCTATTTAGCTACAATCTTCAAAATATCTTTGTTTGTGTTCCACAGAAGTAAGCCATACAGGCTTGGAATGAAATGATGAGTAAATGAACAATCCCTTTAAAATAAACTGGTTTGTGACATGAAATTGTTGAAAGATACTCAGAGTTTTGCTTGAGCTGTTTAGTAGCACATTAATTCATACTACTGTAGCACGGAACAGATTTAGCTTGAATTATTTATGTCAAATAATCTGTAAATTTTTACTATTGGATTGACAGAAATCTATACAACATAGTGTAAACATCCCTTCACAGCTTCTACAATCATGCTGTTAGTTTGGCCAAGCAAAACTAGAAGTCTGGAGATTTTTATATTCAAGCAAAACTCTGGGAATAATACTAAAAAATGTATAAGTAAAAAAAAAAGTACATGTTTGTGTTTATTTGGCTCTGTACTTTATGAACACAAACATGGACATTTATTATTAAGAACATAAGCAACTAGCAATTTAACTTCACATGTTTGAGGCTTTGAGGGATTTTTCCCCCTCACGTCATGGAACTCCACCCACACAATGAGCTAAATGCCACAGTTCTGCCTCAGCAGGGGTCCCTCTCTCTGCCTAAATGCAGTTTCAGAAATTAAAACCTTTCAAACTTTCTTCATAGGGCTTCCACAAGAGCAAAGGGTACTTTGATTGTGCATTTTTAATGCAGGTTACCGATAATAATTTATACTTAAAAGCTTCCTTCGCAGTGTATCTGGAGATTAAGGTAATAGAGGGGAAAGAGAGAGTAGAGAGCAAAAGGACAGCTGAGTTTGAGGGCAAATACCACCTTTCTTCTACAGAAATGGGAATCTGATGTTAGGAGGAATATTATTCATGTCTGTGACTCCACCAGATATGTTTTATGTAAATCTTCCAACCTTTTGCACACTGCGAAGAGCTTTGTGGTTGCAGCTGGCTTATATGTGTGGAGTCTGGTAAAGCCACTAAAAGGGCACTGCTGACCCTTTCAGTAAATTAAAACACTAAAACAGTATTATGTTTTTAGCATTATGTATTATAGTATAATGCTCTGTAAAAGGCTATTACATTTTATCCAGCCCATAGGGTACTAAGAATTGTGAAGAACTTTGAATCTACAAAACACCACCAATGTTATTCCCAAAAATGTTCTTCCGACTAACCAAACATGCTTCTGAACAAACTCTTGAGCAATGTTTTTTTTTTTTGCATATGCCTGCCTTCAGAGCAAGACATCGATGAATAGTTATACATCATTGCACCATAGGCCCTATATCCACTGGCATTCAGCCTAATTTGCCTAATAGAACTGACACTGTCTAAACTCGATACAGTATACAGATGCGCGTTCAGTTTCTGACATACTCCACGCACTGGAGTATGTTGACAAAAGGACAAATTGAAGAGTAAATGAATTGAAGTTTGCTTTAACACATACAGTTTAAACAGCTCATTCGCGTCTCTCTACCGACTGTACAGGAAACAAGTGGATGGTTAATTTTAATGCCGTCTTGGCCTGGATAGCGTCAGAGGATTATATGCTTGTTTGGAGTATTTTATTTTGTAAACGAGGCACTGTGTAATGGAGAGTTGACAAAAAAACTTTTGTTGAAAGGTGAATCAGCCAACTGTATTGGATCTGACAGCACCTGCATCACAAACCATAGGTAAATGATTTCATAATGCTTTGCCTGTAAATGACGGTTATATGGATAATGTTTTCAAAACACTTACTCACTTACTATAAGTGAACCTCAAGAAACATATTAAAATAATTTTAAAAAATCCATGTCATGACCTCTTTAAAATAAATGTTTTCTTGAACTTTTATACTCAAAGAATTCTGAAGAAAAAAAAAGAAAAAAAAATGTATCATGGTTTCCACAAAAATATTAAGCAGAACAACCATTTTCAGCTGTGATAATAATCAGAAAGGGTAGTATATGTATTTACAATAAATAAAATACATAATTTTAAAGACTGTTGAAGCAAAATTGACAAGGATTAGACTAAACGTGTTTCATAATAAATGAGCAAAGGCCAAAAAGTGCTACAATCATCCCTGTTCTGCCACACCTGACTGATGAGCTTCTGGTTCATGTGGAGGTGACCGATTTGAAAAGGATTTGAAATGTGATTTTTGTGGGAACATGATTCTTCAGAAGTTATGGGCTGTACAGCATTAAGAGTAATATGTATTCATAGACCGTGTCTTAATGCCTTCAATTATAAATCAAAAGGAGCAGTCCTGCAGGTTATTCTATAATAAAAAATAGAAGTCTCAGGACCAGACATCAAGCAGGAAATCAATTATAATCAGCAGCACAGTGAAATATTACAGTGATGTTAATGCTCTTATTTTCCAGTTCAGCGCAGGACCGTGCGACACGCAAATCACAGCTATAAATCCACAGAGATAAACAAACGCTGTCACGGTGCTAATCATAGTGCTAATAGTTAGAAAATGGAAAAACATAAAAGATCGAGCTAGAGTTGAAAGACGTGTCCTGTATTTCATTATTACATGATTAAGTATAAGAGAAAGCGTAAGCCTATAGTGACACAAAGACAAGAGACTTCGCTCGGCTGTGTTTGGAGATATGAAAAGCACACGTGTCTAGCCTGGATAAAAGGATAATTACATATTTTGAGCTCAACAAGGCAATTAAATAGTGAAATATGTATTTTGTAGACATTAATGGATAATGGTCAACGCAGAAACACAATAATCTTCTTTGCATCCTCTTTATGCTCAACCAGTGTGATCTCATCAGTATATTTAGGTTTTAAATTGTGAAGTGGCACACATACAGTTTTTACATTTGAACTGACAATAAAACAACAACATATGGACAGCTTCTAATGTATAACTAATTTAGAGATGCGCAAGAATACTCTCTTTAGGATTATAGAACATTCAGTTGCAACTAATAAATTGATTTAAATGTTCAGCACAGTTAAACTAAAACTAAAAGCTTAATTTCAAATCAAAACTGATCATTCTGTGCTGTGTGACTTTGGTGATAATTAAATTCTTCCATATAAAAATTTCAAAGACAATAGACAAAATTATACTACTAATAATAATCAACAGGTGATTTAGTCTAATACTGTAAACATTTAGCCAGTGGATTTATCACAGTGGAAATGGAGTTAAAATGCTGAGTTTGCTTTCATCTATGACCCTTTCAGATGCACATCAGTAGTTGTTATAATGATAAAGATCCTCAAGGGCTTTAAAAGGCCAAATGTATAATACATAATATCTCCATAAAAGAGGTAGTGGGAGAATCAATGTTTGTATAGGTTGCATGTCAAAGAGCAAAGTAAAATCAATATTTGTTTATAATCTAATATTAAATTGAAATACCCGTATTTGGCAGCTAGATTTGTGTGTGTGTGTGTGTGTGTGTGCGCGTGTGTGTGAGAGAGAGAGAGAGAGAGAGCGGAAGGGAGAGAGAGAAAGAGTGTGTGTAAGCGGAATTGCTATTTTGCCATTTTATTTATAGTCACAACACATACAGCATTCACTCTCACACGCTGTAAGAATCTATCAATGCAAGAACCAACTGTTGGGCATCTGAAACTAAAATTCGGGCCCACTTTTTTAAGATCCAGAATTCAGGCCCACTTTTTTAAGATCCAGAGCATTCTGTAATATCTATCCGACACATCAGGAGGACATAATGAAAAGACTGTCACCTACGATAACATCAAACATCTGTGTGTTTCTGTATTTCACTCACACATCACTACCTACACTCCACTCCATTAAGTTCACACACATACTGCGCTGAAGTCTGACTATGCATTATCCAGACAGGGGCTATTTTTAGCAAGTTTCTCTTTCTTTCTCCCTCCCTCCCTGGACTTACCTGCAGCACACTGCTCCTCATCTGCTCCATTTTCACAGTCCCTTTCACCATCGCAGCGCCATGACAACGACACACACTTGCTTGTCGAGCCACCACAGTCAAACTTCTCTGGTGGACACGTCTGCCGACCTATGAGAGGAAGCAACAAAGAGAAATGTTTTAGGATAAAATACAAACTAATGTTAAAAAGCAATTTAGCTTCTGGATGCTGATCAGTTAATAGTAGGGCTGTAACGGATCGTAGTTGATCCGTGATCCATACGGACCAGGCCCCACGGTTTGGCACGCATGTGATTTGCAGATTAACTGCTACATTTAACAATCATAGAGTGAAAGTTTATCATTTGTATGTGTTTCGTGTCGCCAATTTACACATTTCAGACACTTCAAGCACAAGAAGAGGCAAAAGAGAACTCAGTTCGGCACTTGTGCGCTGTTATCTGTAAGCACAGATGTATGCATAAACAGTTGAGAAAGAAATCAGATGTGAATCATTGTATTGGACACGTGCATTAGGTCTTAAAGTGACAGCAGCCTTTATATACCTGCTGCTGTCTGTCATTAATTGTAATCAAACAACAAAACACAGCTTTAACAAAGATTAATCTTTATTTAATTAATGTAGTGAACACTATAGTGTTATTTTACACTTAATACATTAATGTACCGGAATACTACTGTTAGACTACTATTTGTAACTTTGTTACATTGTATTTATCTATGCTTGTAATTGTGTATTTTTTCTTATTTTATTAATGACTGTTCACTTGTCTTTAATAATGTTTGATTTTTGCTGATCCGAAAAATGACTTAATCTATGACTCAAAAACCATATAATGATCAGAGTTTCTAATACTTACCAAGGCTATTTGATAAAGTAAAAATAGTAATAGGGAAATATTATTACAATTTCAGTTTCTTGTTTCTTCATCTCCACTTGCCATATTGTTAACCAAAACTGAAGCCCACTGAAAATCAAGTTTTATCCCAGATCACACAGCATTCCCATAAATTATGCATCTCGATATGTCTGGGAACCCAACTACAAATCAATAGTAGCCAGACTGATTTCTCTCACTCCCATTCTTCACAGTCTTTTAAGTAATTTTCAGTGTATAAAAGAAGATTTATGAAGACCTTCTCACCTTCTCTTACACCTCAAATCTGTGTCTGCAGCCCATTGTTGCCAGAACCCTATCTATAATCATAAGAGTGAATGACATGTCTCTAGCTGGATTCCGCTATTGTGTAGTCTTCTCTGAAGAAATGGGAAAAAGACAGCTGTGAATCTCATTTGAGATATCTCTTCATCAGCATACAGCCATTGTGGCTCTGCAAATTGAGGCCCAGTCCTCATCTATGGGAGCCACATTGGATCTGAGACTGACAGAGAAAAAAATTCCTATTTAAGGCCAGAGCTTAACCTAACATGCAAGGCATGTTGGTGTGTGACTAGGGGAATGTATGTAACAGAGCGGGTTTGTTTGAACAGCGTTTTTATGTGAGTATTTGAGTGTGTATGTTTTTGGCTTTGTCAGCATGTGTCTGAATAAACTGAATGACCCATTCTAACTGTCTGGCTGACTGCTAGAGATAGCACAGCCTCCTGGGAAATGCAGTCTGTCTTATCTCCTCTCTCTCCTCCCTAACCCTGAAGACTACTGTGCCCACAGGGCTTTTCATTCACTGCACATGCTGCCCTGGTTACCGCTTGTTCACACAGCAAAATACTCACAGTGGTTTGGTAACGGCTCCATACCAATGTAAATTATAGCAACACTGGGAATATCGTAATTATTTTAATGCACTTTAATGTGCTCATGACAACTCCTAAAGACTGTCATTAGGCTAGTTTCATGATCCTTCTTTATAACAGCATTAAGACAAAGTTGTTTTAACAGTATCTCTGATTTAAACTGATTTAAAAAAAAAAAAAAAAAAAAGGTCTTAGAATCACTAATTTTCACTTGCACAAAATCAATTCAAACTGTGATTCAATTAATCGATTCATAGCGTAACAATGCAATGATTTGTTTGCATCACTCAAACACACATTATTGTACATCTATCTTTGTTAGTATATTCACTGACACAATACATTCTCTAGCTTCTACCCTCACCCTACCCATCACAACTAAGTGCCTAACCCAAACCCTTAGCCTAAACCTGCCTGCCTTTAACCTGGTTATAACCTTCTCCCTAAAGCCAAGTCTTGACCCTCAAACGGGCCTTTAAAGTAGGGGTGGGAAAAAAACAAAAACAAAATCGATACAGCATAGTATTGATACAGCATAGTATCGATACACGGACACCAAATATCGATCTTTTATTATATAAATTGCACATGAGAATTTAACTTTTTGGTAGAATAATGAAATCAATTTCTTTTTTCAGTCCACTAGACTGTGGTGTTGAGTTTTTTTTCTGGTGTAGCACAGCAGCGCATGCCTGCTTGCATTACATCGCAGAGCAAAGAGGACACTGACAACGCACTAACAGACAAGACAGAGGAGGTTACTTTTGGTATGAAACAAAGTCTTAGCTTTCAAATTTCAAATTGTAATTTTTTAAAGAAATTCAAACAATAAATACCTCAAACACATGTAAACCGATCATCTCTTAGTTATTGCACAAAATAAACATGACTGAACATCAGAATCAGAAGGTATATTGTTTCAACCACGCAAAGACATCAATATACAATTTTTCAAGTTCAAGTCCACCGACGTTAATCTACTAACTCTCCTGTCTGGTTCGTTTGTCGGACAAAACGGTGGATTCAGCGTTATGATTGGTCAGATCGCCTGTCAATCAAACTCCCAGCGAAGAATGAATTAAGGTGGACTAGACTGTAATACAAATAGTTGAGTTTGCCAGGTGCATACAAAATGTATGACAGGTTTTCATGAAAGTGTTGGTCAGTTTGTCTGCTTGACAATCCCATTTTGCAAGCAATAATAAAACTGAAGTGAGATGAACAAACTATATGTATCTTTTTAGATAAAACAGATGTTGACAAAGTTTTCCTTTGGGGACATAATTTGGTAATAAATTGCAATATATCTCAGAATATCTCAATATATTTAAAATCGCAATAATATTGTATCGTGACATAAGTATCGTGATAATATCATATCGTGAGGCAACGCCACGCCTACTTTAAAGGGGGTCTCAGAAAGTGAAGACTAGCCAAAATGTCCTCAACTTTACTCTTTTTGTCCTCACCACGGTAGTCTAATACTCAAACCGACAGAATGTTTGCAATCTTGCAAAAAATATCACTTATCACTTGCACACTGGCAGCATAAATCTTGTTTAAGAATATAACATTTAAAAAATTATACAATTATATAAAATGAAAAAATAAAAAAAGTTTGCCACCAGCAAATAACTTCCTTAAGACCTCACTCTGATTGTTCTTTAATTCAATGAGCCATCAGAACAACACCCACACTGTTAGATGAATGGTCTGTGGATGTAACTGTAAGAAAGTGATGAACTCAACACATTCTCTCAGGCAGTACGAGCCAGAGGTCAGCTCAGACTCAAAAGATGATGAGTTCAGACTGATGCATTCCCTGACGATTAGAGACGCTCTCATACAACCACGCAAGGCCTGTGGCCCTAAACACAAAGATAATAGTAAACTGACTGACAGTGGGATAAACTACAATAACAAAGCGGAGATGCTCAGAGTCAACGCCAAGCTTAATTTGCTGAGCAAAGCTGAGGTCTCAGAGGAAAAATTCATATGTTTATTTCTTTATAAAGACAAAATATGAAAGAGCTCCACTCATACTCTGTGCACAGCTAAACTCATCCTGACTGCAATGCAATTCCTCCTGGGAAAATGAAGTTATGGAAGGACCACAGGGAGCGGATGAGATTACATTAACATATTTACCTAATAATGTAAATCTTTTTCTTGGTGCTGGTGTAACATGGTTAATCTAAGCTGGGTAAATGAAATTTCTCAGATGCGCATCAGTACGCTCAAAGAAATAATCATTAGCTTTGCACAAACCACATTATATTATTAGGGAGGCAGTTTCAGTCAATAAGGTCCGAGTGATGAGTTTCACAGTCAACTAAATCCAGTCGTTTCTGTGAGTGGTGAAAATAATATGTGTGTCTAAGTGGGCATTGAAACGTCTTCCATTACTTCTTTCTCATTTACCTAACTGCATCAGAAGTTTGCACAAGCCTATTTAGCTAAATGTATCTGGACACCCCCCAAAATAACAAGTTTATCTATTCCAGCTAAATCCAACTAATAAGGTTATAAAATCCTATAAAAGTGTGCAGTCTCTCTCAGTCTAACATTTTATTGATCTTTCTGTCCATAAACATCAATGTTTTAAAAACTGACTTTTTCAAGCCAACATTTGAGGTTTGTCTTGACAAACTTTGCTTTTCTAGGTAGATCTATTCAGTAATATACACAAAGGTTCAGGGGCACGGGAAGATGTTTTTTAGGTTGGGTGTGCGGTGGGCTTTATTAAGAAACCATTAAGAAACAATACCGAGTATATAAAACACATCAAAACTCCAGGAAACAACAAGCACATCGCTGAGAAAAAAAGAAGAAGGAGAAAAAAACAAACAAAAAAACAAACAAAAAAAAACTGTACACGGTATAGCCCATACAGACATTTGACTGAACACAGGAAATACATTAGCCTAACAGTTTAAACAAATAAAAAGTATAAAACTTTTTTTTTTCAGTACATCCATGAGATTTCCATGCTCCACTTTTAAGTTAATGTCATCTAGCCACAACCTACAGATCCCAGCATAAACAGTGATACATTATAATATTTGTTATTAAAGTATCAACAACATTCAGAAACATAAAGCATATGCAGTGCTGCGTGCATGATTTGGCATGGTAGAATGCGTGCAACGAGCGCTTCCTTTATAATCACTGAAAAGATGAAAGTTTGTTGCGATCTCACGCTTCAATGACTGCACATTCATTGTGCAGTCATTGAAGCGTGAGATCGCAACGAACTTTCATCTTTAAGTTTAAACATTATTACTTTAATAATGTTTTAAACACTTTATTTAAAACTGTTACTTAAAAACACGTTATTAGAAACTCTGCCTATATGCTTGAGCCCGTAAAGTGTTTTTTTATTTGATCTTAGTTGTTCTTTAAAAAACCAACAACATTTTTATAGCCCATTTAAAGTACAAACAAATTATTAAATGATAAAAAATGAGTAAATGTAACTGAACAAAAATTTGCATTGCATTTACTGTCCTGTGAAAACAGGGGGTGCTACAGCACTCCAAGCACCCCCACTTCCAGTGCCCCTGCAAAGGTTCAGAAGTTTAGGGTCAGTAAGTGACTGAAGTGACAGACCATTTCAAATAAATGCTGTTCTTTTAAACTATCCATCAAAGAATTCTTTTTTTTTTTTAAAAAAAGTATTCAAGTTTCCACAAGAAATATTAAGCAACCGTTTTCAACATTGACAATAATAAGACATGCTTCTTGGGCATCAAATCAGCATACTGGAATGATTTTTGAAGGATCATGTGACACTGAAGACTAGAGTAATGACTGCTGAAAAATTCAGCCTTGCCATCACAGAAATAAATTACATTTTAAAATATATTAAAATATAAAACAATATTCTATGATATAATATGTCACAATAGTACTGCTTTTATATTTGTAATCAAATACAAAAGCAGTAATACATCAACTTGTGATCAGCCCTAGTGAGCATAAGATAATTCTTTCAATAACATTTTTTTTAAAAATCTTACCGACCCCAACGTTTTGAATGACTGTGCAAATTTCTGTGTATTTCAATTCATTTTAATTCCACTTACATTTGCAATTTGGAATCCTGTTTGCTACATCAATTCAAATTCAGTTATTGCACTGGAATTTAAAAAGGCATTCTTAATCCACTTCTGAATGGCGAACAACCCTGCTTACCTGAACTCTGTTAAACACTTTTGGGATGAATTAGAAAGCTGACTGCCAGCCAGACACCCTCATATTGTATATCTGTGCCTGAACTTACCTTCTCTCCATCAGCACTGTAGCACTGAAACTTATTAAGATGTGTGGCTGGTGGGGAAGAGTCTGGGTAAGTTAGCTATAAAAAGTTAAGTTTTGTTAGTCCTTGGGAAGGTCATTCTTAATCAGAGTACGAGCCTTCCGGACTTTCGATGGATATATCTTTATCACAAATGCTGACGGCTGCACACTCACACGCTGAACAGCCAGAAGAGGCAGTTCTATCGACATGCTTATCGACAGCTTTCTGGATAACCCTTTTGATCCACAGATACAGCTCTGTCCAGTACAGTCAGGGCCACCAGCATATTGCACCACAATCCCAGAGTTTTTAGTGGGCTTTAGTGGTTGAATTGTGCATTTTTCCCAATGCTAAAATATTTTATCATAGTCCAATCCAGCTTAATATGCAGAGACAACTATAAAAAAAAAAAAATTCATTAATCATTCCAATTGTCTAATGTCTAATATTTTGCATAGTTAACACACTCAGTTTCATTTTAAAATAAGAAAACTAAATACTAGTCCTTTGTGTAGTTATTAGGTTCAGCAATTTGTGCGAATGACACTTGTAGTGTAAATGCAACAGTGATCTCACTCACACAAACAAAAACTGAAAATATGTAAAGTATTCGCTGCTGTTTGCATTTTTCTCAAGGATATTTCACTTACTGAGTTTTGTTTTAAATTTAATTATATTTCACCATACAAAGGAAAGCCAACTTATGTGCTCCAATCTACAGTTTCAATAAGAACCGAATAATCTGATCACTTAAGAAATCACACAAAATAGAATGTTAAGCTGAATAAATATGTTAACAGAATAGTTAACCCAAAAATTAAAATTGTGTCATCATTTACTCTCATGTCATTCCATCCAAACCAACTTTGGTTAATCTTTGAAAAACAGATTAAGATATTTTAAGGAAACTTGAGAGGTTTCTGTGCCTCCATTAAAAGTCCAGGTAGGTAACCAAAACTTAAAGCCATAAAGGCTTTGTAAAACAAATATGAATCGAGCGTTTTAATACAAGTCATGTGAAGAGATACAATCTTTTTTTTTTTTTTTTTTTTTCAATGAACAGATCTAATTAGCTTTTATTCACATATAAACACATACGTGTGCCTAAATGAAATCTGTTCATCATATAAAGCGATCTTACCTATTCGACTTGGTTAAACCACTCGATTCATAAGGATATTTTTTTTATGGGTTTCATTAAAAAAAAAATCTTAGTTTGTGGTTCAAAGATTAACCAAAGTCTTATGGGTTTGGAACAACATGAGGGTGAGTAAATGATAACATAATTTTTTCATGTTTGGGCAAACTATCCCTTTAACACCACTAAAAAATAATCAGTGTTAAACTGATTAATCAATGTTAAACAAAATTAATGAAATTGCATGTGTTATATGCTAATATTGACAGCCCTAGTTGCCACCAGAACACACAGAGGTAAACAGAGGTCAGTGAAACCTCTCAATCGACAATGCCACACACAAAGCCTGAATAACTGATCACTGTGGGGAATCAGGATGGTCTTAACTGTCTTACGCCATTGATCCACTTTTCTCCATTTTATTGACACATTTGCCACTGAACAAGGAAACATAACTGTGATTTATGCTACAAAAATGCACTTTAACAACTTGACACAGATGATTAAATGTGTGTGTGGTTATGTGGGTATAATGCTCAGCTCAGTTTTGACCTGCATCCATCTAAAACCCAAACGTGTTGATCCCATTAGCAGGAATGCTGGGGTCTCTTCTGCATTCTGTCCACGTTGCTCCTGTGGGGATGGGCTACTATAATCTAAGGGTGCCTGTACTACATGCTAATGTGATTTTGATTAACTGCCTTGCTAATGTCCCTTCACTAAGAGGTGTGTGTGTGGGGGGGGGGGACTTAAGAGTTTATCATGGTGAAACCTCACAGTCATATTTAGCTTTGTATGGTAAGAGGGAGCCTGATTAATTCTGATGTCCTAACCTGACAGGAAATTGCTATGCTAATCAATTTGTCTGGTGAATCTTTAACATTTGAAGAGGGACTGAATGGAGCTAAGGGGACGTGCTACACTTCTGTTACATACTATACAAACTGTTCCTATTGGTCCTATTTTGTTTTTTTTCCCCTAGATCTTTTGATCTAATGGACAAAATAAGCTTGCACAATTTACATATGAACGCGCCCAGAGATGACAGAATAACATATGGAAAGCAGCAGCTTTGATCGTGCTGAACGCTGCGAGTGCATCTTAGAAATCAGGAACAGTGAGAGAACATTGTGCTTGGTATGTTTTTCGTCTTCTAATCAAACCTGGCAAACCTTCTAATCTTCAGCTGACAAAGTTTAAATCCTGTATGTCTAGCACGCTTCTCTCAATGTTTACTCGTTAGTTCAGTAGGCGGAGAGTAGGCATTCTTTTGTGGCTGTTTGAACGCATTCGACCACATGAGCGTTTCCACTAGGAAAGAAACCCAGTCAAATGCGTTTTCGACTACCTCTGGAGCTGGTCGAAAGTGGACAAGCTCAAAACGCTTTAGACCCCCGTTTACACCTGTATTTAGAGTTGTACACTTGCGATTTGATTGACCAAAACCTAATACCAGGTATAAACAGGGCCACTGTCACTGAGGAACACATGAGATGATAATCCCAGCATGCACTGCAATCCTTGTGAAAAAGAAGTACACTTTAGCATATATTTCAAAAAGAGTACCTATTATGGAAAAATTAAACTTTAAAAGAAAAAACTTAAGTGTGAACTGAATCATGTTTTTGGACATTTTCTTTCCCACTAAGTAGGACTTAAGTACATCTTTATATGTAATTTCATAAATATTTCTATTGTCATTGAAATTTGGTAAAAAGTGTACTGTCGAATGTACTGACAAGCATTTATGGTAAACTAAAATATACTTGCCAAAGTCACGTGAACCATTGAAATTTTGAAACACTTATCAAAGCCTCGTTTACTGAAATCACGTGACTTTGGCAGTTTGATACACGCACCGAACCACTGATTCGAAGATGCACAAAGGTCTTACAGGTGTGGAACAACATGAGGGTGAATAATTAATGACAGAATTTTATTTTTGGGTGAACTAACCCTTTAAGAGCACTTCTTTTTCACAAAGGAACACACTCCAAAATTTGTTGTAACTGAGGAAAAAAGTTGTCATAAATATATTAATTCCTTGCATGCATTCAATACTTATAAAAGTATAAATCAAAATAGTTCCAACTAATTTAAAAAATGGACAATGCGTTTCACATAATTTAAGGTTGTTTTATGTATTTTTGCTCTTAGAGTATTCTGTCATTAGCTTAGCTACATACTGTAGCTAGCTTTTGTGTGCTGTCTGACTAACTTTCAAACTAAATATATAAATATTGAATACAAATTAAATAAATAAATAAATATTGAAATAGCCTGAAAACAAGTGAAAAACAAACAATATGAAAACAAATAAAGAAAAGAATTTCAGCACATATTGAGTTCCATTCCATAGCAAATTACTGGGCAATCAAACAATCATAAAGCATACCAGATTTCAAAGTCATGCTTATGAACCAAGAGAAATAAATGTGGGAGGTTGAAAAAAAATCCATAAACAAGATTTTCTACCCTGAACAGTACAGCAGAGTATGAGAGAAAATAATTAAAACATGATGTAAACTGGTCTGGACTCACAGCTAAGCTATAGTAATCTGTCTCCACGGTGATTTGCACCAATTAAGATAATACCACCAAATCAATACACACTCAATACAATTTGGGTGGGCGGAAAAAGACTTGTGATGTCATGAGCAGTGATCCTTCTTGCACAGAAGTGTAAATGGCAAAAAAACAAAAAAAACAAAACAAAACAAAAACACTTTGATAATAGACAACTAAATATATTGCACAGCTTTTAATGATTAGTGTGTGATTTCAATTAACCAAACAGTTTATCATTCAATTACTTTTTTTTTTTTTTTACCCAAAGCGATAAGAAGTTGATTAAATTAGGTCATCAGTTATGTCTGGATGATATAAAAGTAATAAATTTATGAGAGATAGAAAATTACAACAACTACATTCATTCTGGCAGGGGAAGAAGATTAAAGTGGAAGGCGAATCCATTGTGTGTGTTCTATATTCCATAGGAGACGGCTGCTCTGTACAGCACGAGGAGAGAGCTGCCATTTATATCAATAAAACTCTCCTGTGTCTCCACTTCACTTCACTACTCAACCCATAAGGGAATAAATCTGATACAAATCAGAGTGAGATGGATAGAAACGGACAGAGATCAACAGAGCGTTGGGGGAAGATGAAGAAATATGGCAGAACGAAGGGATGAAAATGAAGACAACACAAGAAAGAGTGCAAGCACCACAGACTCGTGACAGCAGGAAAATCAGCTGGCGGGAAGGTTTCATACATTTTGATGGCAACATAATATAATCAGCAATGTTTTGAAACAGTATTACACCACACAATCTCACTAGGAGGAGAAAATGATTGGATGGTACTTTAACTGAAATAAATAAGACTATTATCACTCACAAAAAAGTTTTTTTTTTTTTTAAAGAAATTAAAACGAAAACCGTTATTATTATTATTCAGGGGGGGGGGGGGGGAATAAATATATAATATATATATATATATATATATATATATATATATTTTTTTTTTTTTTTTTTTTTTTGTGTGAAAAAACAAACAAACAGTGTCCACAAAATGTTAAGCAACAATTTTAAATTGGCAAATCAGCATAGAATAATTTCTGAAGGATCACTAAAGACTGGAGTAATGAATGCTGAAATTTCAGCTTTGCCATCACAAGAATATATATTAAAATAGAATTTTAAATTGTAATATTTCACAATATTACTGTTTTTACTGTATTTCTGAACAAATAAATTCAGCCATGGTAAGCAAAAACTTTCAAAAACAGAAAAAATAAAAACACTTTCATCCCCAAACTTTTTAGTGATAGTGTATATTGCAATGTTACTGATGTATTGATATTCTCATGGCAAGAATGATTATTTTCAATAATTTTTGCAGTAATGTTTTTGGGTAAAAGGAGGCTGAGCACCTTTCAGAGCAAGTCTGTAAGAAGGCTAAATATATATATAAATTATAAATAAAGAATATAATTGCAGTTTAAATAAAAATACAGATAACTGTGCAGATAAAAAGGCAATAAGTGAGTAGAAGGTTCACAATATATCACAGCTTTGAAAAACTGAAAAACAGAACCATGGTATTACCATTAGGGATGCACCGATGTATCGGTCAATCAAAGACGCGCATGTGAAGCCGCTGCTCATAAAGTATGTGAGAACTGAACTATTTTTTCAGTGAGTGTTTTCTTCAGACTAATTAGGCTTGAACGGTTAAATAGACATACTTATTTGTCAAAGTGACCATGTCTTTGCGTTTTAAGTGAACGTGAACAGTCTTTTGTAACTTTAATAAGAATAAATGTACATTTAATTTACACAGTGAAGACTATGCAGTGTTTTTATACATTTGATTACTTTATACAATTTATGTAGTATTTCTTATAGTGCTTGAAGTTTTTCAGGTAGGTCTATGTGTCATTGTTCTATTGTAGTTTGTTTTCCTAAATGTTTGTATTTTTTATATATATATACTTAGGCTAGTATTAGTTTTTTGTAATATTGACAATGGTGTCAAGAATTAGGAAATTTAAATGGTATAAAAAATGTTGATATAAAAACCTTAAATTTAAATTATATCTGAAAATAAATAATAATAAATAATATTACAGCAATGTACCAAATAAGAGGGTTCCCTGTATAGTTAAAAGCATTAGTTGAGAGAGATTTGTTTTTTCCCTTTAGAATATCAAACTATCAGTATTGGTATCAGTAGATTAATGAAGATATCATTCTGAATAATTGGCTATCTGTATCGGTGGAGAAATTTTGTATTGTGCATCTCTAATTACCATCTGATGCCATCACTGTACTATTGTACAACCTTGGCACTTTATTTAAAAAAATTGGCAGAAAAACAAAGAAAGATGCTGACAAAAATGTAGATGGGCAGGGGTGAGTCACATGCCACTAATAACGCCTGTGCTGTTAGCAGATGTGCTGATCTGGCACAAATGGCAAGCTAAAACACATGCACAGGCAGAACCACATTTACAGCTTCATTAGCCTGTGGTGAGACACTTAAACACACATTCCACACCGAACACGCACTGGGGTACTAAAAACATGCGACTGTATGTGCCTGAGACAGACTGGGAGGGTTTAAGCTGCTAACACACACTGGCCAGCAATCTAACAAAACAGCACGTTGTGATCGGCCACCTTTGTCTGTGTGCACACACAAGCACACCCTAAATTGATGTCTAGGGCAAACACATGACAGGAATCCTATAAGCTGTAAATCGATAGTCTCGGTCTTGCTTTAATTACACATTCTCTGGCTCTCAAGCGGGTCTCTACAGATTTGGCCCACTGGAGGTAATCTTAACAATGAGAGAGGAAATACAGTGGATTATTGCACTGGGGGGATGTTTCTGAACAAGCTGACATTTAAACGACACATTTAAAAGAAATTAGAAATCATAACAGCAGGGGAAAAAACTGGAGGAAAATTAGCAAAGGAAATCGCACAGTGCCCTATGGATGTACTCAATAATTCATGACTAAATATTGCTTCAAGAGGACAAAAACACTATTTAATATATTCTTAAATGCAAATAAAGGAGATCTGAATGCAAATCTCTATGGTTTTCCGAAATAATGTTTTTCTTTCAGAGTTCTCAAATTAGTTTTTTTTTTTTAAACACTATGAGAGAACTAAAAAAAAAGGTTTGGATATAAATGGAAACATTTAACAATCAGCTTTTCATAATGTCTGCTTGTTAAATTTGTGATGCCCTTGTGAGTGCCTTACAAACTGTTTTTGAAGATTTTTTGTTTGTGATGTAGCAGCACTTCAAGCCACATGCATGAAAAACAAGTCAATCTTTCCTCTGTTGCAATCACGAGATTCATACTACACTCCCATGAATCATTAATGTGGCAGGCCAGTTTTGAAAGTCAAATGGCATCACTTCAAATGTTTGGCACTCAACTTGGCTTCATAACCACTGGACGGTTCCCCAATATATAGGTTTGTAGGCAGTGTCACTTCTGGCCGTATGTTCAGGTCAAGCGCTTTTATGAACCGAGCCAGACATAGAAGATTCCCAGCTATTGAAATCACAGCAAATGAACCCTGTTGTCTTGTGCCAGAGGGCATGTAAATAGGATTCCTAATTTGGGACATCGCCAATGGATTCGGATTAACGGTGTGCAGATCCGAGGATGTAGACAGTGGAGCATGAGATGGGCAAATCTCTGCTTTACCAAAGATTTAATTAGCAATAAATCAATATTAGTTTTATTACAGAGCCACAATTGTAATACTATTCAAGGACACTACACACTAAAATGGAAGAGAACATATTTTCACATTAAAACAAAAAAAAACACCTTAACATGCTCAGTTAATTATAACATGAAAATAAGGTTTTGTGATTCACATGACAAGAATGTGTGGATTGAACGATAAAAAATTCACACAATTATATATAGACACATTTTATAAAAGTAAATCTAAGGTTCCTTCCTGTCTTTTTTGAAACCCTCAAAGGGTGACTTAACATACAAAACAAGGGCTGATCTCTTTAAGAGCACTAATTTGCTACATGTGTTATGGAACATTTATCAGCATGGGTCGCTCAGGTGAGCCATCCAACTTGAAGGATCTTCTGCAACACTGATACTGACATACACTATAAATGAAGGTAGCTGCTGCTTATGAAAAGCTGATCGCTTTAATTCGCCTGCAACACAATGCTGCTTTTTCACAGACAAGGATGAAGAATGAAAGAGAGAAAAAGATAGACAAGTGGGAGAGTGGGAGGATGAACACATTATTCTTGTTTTCACATTTTCAGTCTTTAAAAAAACGTGATGTTGTTTGGAAGAATATTAAATGTGTGTGTATATATAAAGGGTTGCATCGAAATGAAAATTCTTGGCCAAAACCAAAATTCTGGATGTATTTTCATGTGCATGGGCCGTGAGCAACTAAGCGTAACGCATGTGCATAGAGCGGAATGTTGAGCGGAGCGTCACACTGCGCAGTGATAACTGCTAGAGTGAGAGTGAAAACAGAGCTGAACACTGAGGGGCGGGGCGGCATATATTTTCGGCCGTTTTTCTCTTTTGGCTAAAACCCGAAAATGTCATTTTTGGCAGATAATTTCCGGCGACCGAAATTTTGGTGCATCCCTAGTATATCATATATATGTATAGTCTTTTTACAACATTGTGAAACGTGTGAAGGACACACATGTTGGCTTTGGAAAACTGCCTTCAGACAAAGCCTTTCACCCGGCAAATTATCATTCACATTTGTCTCATTTTGAGCCATCTGTGTTATGTAAAATAGCTGAAATGTGCCTAGAAGCATCAATGTACAACAATAGAATGTAATGTATGGATATAATGAATACAGCCACTAGAGAGCACTAGTTTTTCTATTTTATTATGCATTATTAGTGTCCAACATATTCATATTTACATTATACATATTCATATTTACATTATATATATATTATATTTATTATGAACATAGGACTGACCTGAAGGAAAATGCTAAATCTGAATGCAGGTAATAAACTCGCTCACTTTTTCACAATACTCTATTCTACATAATACTGTAAGCTTCAATGAACAATATCAATTGAGGACAAACAGTTTACGTTGCTAAGAGTGGTTGCTAAGGGTGTTGTGTAGTGATACACAGAACCGTTGGGTGAAGCGGTCATAGCCGTGTTTTATCGTGAATAAAACACAGCTATTGACCAATCAGAATCAAGGACAGGAACTAACCGTTTTATAAATGAAAATTAAGTCATAATTTTGGTGCTGTTTTAATGCTTGCTGTATGCTTCTTTCTTTCTTTCTTTTTTGGACCACAAAAGGAGAATTTTTAAAAAAAAAATGTCTCACTCGCACTCATCCATATGGCAGTGAATAGCGACTAGCATCAAGTTTTATTTTTTTTTTTTTTAAAAAGACGCAAAAGTATCACAGATCTGTGCAAAGATCGTGATTGTTACTTTTTGCATTTTAAGGTAACAGTTTTCCCATTTTTAAATCTTGTTCTGTACAATGAGTGAATTATGTTCATTACAAGAGTTCACAATGTAATTTTGTGCCATTATGTATAAATGTGATGCAGTTCATATGGGAACATAATGGTATTTGATCCCATAGAAAAATACTCTAATGCAACAACTCATTTGGGATCCAAAGAGTCAGATTATTCATCCAACAGCAATCTTACATCATAATTAAACAGCAACATCATTATTCCAGACTGCCTAGTTTTATAAAATATGAAATGTTTTCAGATTATAAAATCATTGCGTATCATGCTCTACACCAATCTATTTCCTACAAAGATTTTCAAAGAGATTTCCAAATCCAGCCACATACATCATACTGACACCACACCATAGTGCTGATTCAATGGAAACCCTGTGCAATACGGTCATTAAGACCTAAAGAGACTTGAAATGGTGATCTGGACCTAGGCTGAAAGCACTGATGGAGGATCAATAGGGAACTGGTGAGATCAAGGGTCACTAATTACGAGTAAAAATGAAATTGATGGAATCACACAAAGGATGTTCAGAGAGCATTTTTACTTAGGCAGATGGCTAAGACTGATCTTTTTCTGTAGATCATGTCCAGTGGGACACAATTAAACATGTTATCCATCCATAATGTTGATCAATCCAGGAGTGATTGGTGTCCTCCAACAGGCAAACACGGAAGATGTTTATTCTCTTGAGATCACAAGGGAAGTCGACAGCTTCTTGTTCCTTATGACCTCTGTTGGCTTTTGTAAACTTGTAAATGTGACATGTTTAATTATTTATGATCTTTCCCTACAAGATACACACATACAAAGAACATTTAAACCTACAAACACGTTCAAGCCTGTCACACTGACCATGCAATTAAGTACAGACCCCCAATATCCATGTTTCCATGCCTTTGGCCAATTAAATGTGCCTGCAGGGAATAAAGCTTCTTGACCCAATCCAAAAAGTCCCTTGCACAGTGTGAGCAGCCCACTTTAAAGTCCCAGAGAGCTTCACAGCCAGTTAATATCACTTTGACATGACCCGCTCTCATGAGACGCCTCAGTCTTTGATAGGTTTAGTTCAACACTAATTAGTCTGACAGTCTGGGAAAACAAACAAAAGCAATGCTGATTAGTTAATTATAAGATATAAGAGAGTTTGAAGAGCTATTCTAATATGTAATTGTGTCTTTGTTTTAGACAAAGTGTATTTCTAAATTTCTTGCTGAATTGGTTTATTCCTCTATAATATACTATTCAAATTGGCACACTTCTGAGTCAAGTGGGTTTTGAATTCAGCTTCCAAAAAATTACATAATTTGTATCTTTGAAAATTAAGTTAATAAATAATGTGAATAATAATAAAAAATATTGTGAATAATAATAATTAAAAAAAAAGTTGTTAACCTAAAATGGCAGTAACCACACATTCACATTTACCTAAATTTGGTCAGTCCAATAAAGTCATACTAAAAAAAAAAAAAAAAAAAAACTAAATCACTAAAAATGTATATATAAAAATGTATATATAATTATAGAGTTATAAAACTATACTTATAAAACTTTTTTTTTTAATATATGCCTACATATATAATTTACATACATATGTGCTGATTCTGGCCTGTGCTTTCTGATCCCATCCTCATCTTTCCTACCAACTGTTTCCTGTCCTCGCTACACTATCAATAAATAATTAAACAAATAATTAAAAAAAAAAAAAAAAAAAAAAAAACTTGGCTCAACAGCTTCACCTATTGTAGTCAGCAGTTGATTCGTGGTGCTTGAGCTCAGTCTGATAGTGAGAAAAATCAGCACTGATGGGCGCTAAATTAAAACGGCAGCACAAACCGCATGGCTAAGAAGCAATCGGGCTGTGCTGATGCCTGTGCTCTGGCAGCCGGGAATGGAGCGCGTGGCCGGGAAACTAGGGCTTGTTCTTGGGCTGCAGCAGTGCTCCTGGAGTGTGGCCACATGGGAAATTACTTCAGGGAACCACTGCCTGAAGCATGAAATTGAACCCATCCGGTGCATCTGACTGGATCCCTCCATAATATTTAAAATAATTATGTAGGAAAACTCCTGTGCAAGGTTATAAAAGGCCCAGGCCTTTGTCTTCTGGCTAAACTTGTCAATAAAAAAGCAACACTGAGAGTCAATGAAACTGACAAAACCACAAAGACATTTTTACGCATAACAAATTAAATAACACATAAAAAGTGAATTCATTCTCAGTATAAAAAACACACTGAAGAATTTGCTAATGCATAAGTCAGACATATTGAAATAAAACTATTCTTTTAAATCCACTGTAATGTCTGTTCAAGGCTTTACTGGCAAAATTGTTGTGTTTTAGCTTACAAAGTCAAGTGACTTTAATTCATAATGTGAAATTTGCTGTTACATTTATTAAGCTAATCTAAAAAGCTAAAGGAAAGGAACTCAGAAGGTCAGTGATTAAACCAATTCAATCATCAAGAACGAGTAAAATCCCATGTAATATAACATCCCATGTACAATAACAAATGTTGTGAAAACTACTGTCCTAATTTTGCATTTGTTAGGTGGCCGTGTAAGAAAATTGCATGCCGGAGTTTATACTTTTCTAAGTTAAGTTAAATTTAAACAGAGTCATCCAATTAAATCCAAATAGACCCTTTTCACATTTCCGAGTTTCTCAGAAGCTGAAGTTGTCATAGTTGGGTAAAATCCCATAGCGGTGAATGAGAGAATACATTAAATATATTTTTTACCATTTGTTAAATAGCAAAAGAAAAACTCACAACTTTGTTTTCACAACTTTTAAAAAGATTAAAAAAATAGAGAGAGATTGATAATGGCAGTCAGAAGAGAGAAAGATGTCAACTGTACTGTCACTCCCATAGCCACTGTATTAGAAACACCCTCACAGCAGCGTTAACTAGTTTTTTCGTAATTTGATGCAAAGGTAATATAATTCTAAGTATAGTATTATAAATATACATACATTTTTTAAAAAATAAAAATATAAAAATTGTTGCAAGATTTATGATGCTGATGACCGTTAAAACGTTTAAAACATTTAATTAACGGTTGGCTGATGCAGCAATTGCTGATTTTATTCACAAATATGCTGAAGCAAAAGATGTGTACATTATGTACAGTATATGTATGTTTAGGGATTTCCTACTGTATTACATTTAGAAGCTTACATGCAAACATAGTCTTTTGTAGTTTCTCTGCACACAATGCATTTCAGTCTCAGTTTTGTTTTATTACAAAAGCACCTGATGCAACATCTACCTCATTTTCCTCAGTTTAAATCCAACAGTATTTGGGGGAGGAAAAAAGAAAAAAAAAAAAACACTAACCAATTTCTAAGGAAGAATTAATCCAATCAGACTCATGTTCTTGTTCATTTGAAATCAGTCCTAGAGATGGACACTTTTCAGATAGCAACATAAAGGTGAGAAGTTAATTGCAAATTAGTCAACACAGAATGTGAGACTGATGGAGGAGAGAAGGTTACATCACATTCACCGCGACACATGATTACATCTTTGAGTGCAACTAAAAAAATATTGCCATTGTCTGACCTTGATTGAGAAGATTGTGACAGAAACAGAGTTCTCGCAAGCATGTTGAAGGTTTTCTATACTTGTGAGTTTTTTGGAAAAGAAGGATGGTTTAGAGATATATTTTTATTTGCTCAACTGGAAGCCAATTACACTCCAATATCATTGCCTAAGGCAGTCCGTCTTTGTTTCTCTGGATTCAATTGTACAATTGAAAATATCCAAAGATACTTTTAAAATTAACAAAGAAGTTTGCTTTTTAACCCCCTCCCTCTTGCTACAAGGGCAATTTGGAAGGCACAAAGGTGCTGATAGTGATCAAAGCCTATAGGCCAAAATGTGTGTACATCGGGGGTCTATGAATTGTCACACCTTTAGTACAGTAGGGGAAGTTTTAATCTTCTGATTGGTCAGTTTGAATGTCTCACATTTGGGTTTCAGTCAGATGGTCAAGGAAGGGATAAAAGTAGATTGTAACTGTTGCTCTGCCTCTTCTTTGCTCTAGCTCTTCTCTTTCTTGGGGCACTCTCCTCTTTTCTTTGACTCTTTCCCTCTACACTTTCTCTCTCTCTTTCTATCCCTCAGGTAACATTTTACATATATGCTGGGTACGATTAATGGTATATGTTTTTATCATCTCATACATCTATTTCGTAACTATTTCAAGTGTAACCCTATCCAGATATTGTCATTAAACTCTTTCATTACAAATGATGTGCTAACTAGTTTTGATCCAGTTTTAACTTTGAAGTCCTACCCATTGCAATACAATATCTTCACACTATAACAACGCCCTCCCACATATTTTGCTATTATAACTGTGCTTATTTCCGTCGTTGGTATAAGTAGCAGTGGGTGGTAGTAGACAAGAAATGTACAGTTTTCTACCATCTTGCTGATAACGTTTCTTTAGTCATTCGGCAACCCTGCAGCCTGAACCACTGTAGGCAAACCACCCTTGCACAATCAACGCTGATAGGTGTGCAGCACTCAAATGCTAAGCTCCAGTACAGAATGTGAAATGTAACTTGTTTGAATATCCAATCTTTTTTAAAGCATATCAAGAAATACAACTACATTTTCAGCATTTTCTTAACATGTTGCTATGTGGTTACTTGGGTACTCTGGGTGGTTGAAAGGGCATTGCTATGTGGTTTGTTTATTTAAAAATAAATAAATAAAATTTTTAATAAATTATTCCAAATGAATGAATTTTGAATTGTCTATTCATCAAAGAACCCTGAAAAACATATCACAGTTTCCACAAAAATATTAAGCACTAAGCAGTACAACTGTCTTTAACTGTAATAAAATATAAAATGTTTCTTGAGCACCAAACCATCACAGAATGATTTCTGAAGGATCATGTGACACTGAAGACTGGAGTAAAGACTGCTGAAAATTCAGCTTTATCACAGGAATTTTTTTTAATTTATTTTAACATTTTAAACCATAATTTACAATATTACTGTTTTTACTGTATTTGATCATATAAATGAAGCCTTGGTGAGCATAAAAGACTTCTTTCAAAAACATTTTTTTTTTTTTACCATACATTTATTACCATAATGTTGTGATGCCTAAGTTCACTTGTAGCATCGAAAAGGATTTTAAAAAATTAAAAACATTTAAACCTGTTGCGTTAACAAGCACCACAAATTAAGCTCCTTATAATTCACAATAACAGTTTCTTGTCAAGATCTGTATAAAGAAGGTTTAACAATAAAAGGCAAACCGTTTGACCAGAGATCCTACAGTAAATACAAATCTGTCCCACAACAGCTGGAGAGGCCAAGAAATGACCCTTCATCCAACCCCAAATTTCTCACTCACTCACTCACTCACTCACTCACTCACTCACTCACTCACTCACTCACTCACTCACTCACTCACTCACTCACTCACTCACTCACTCACTCACACACACACACACACACACACACACACACACACACACACACACACACACACACACACACCTGTAAATGTGCATTTGGAATACACCTTCATCAAGCTGATTAATTACCACCCAATCAAGGCAAGGTACCCATCTCATTTTTCATAATCATGCCAGCATATGATCCCAAATTCGGTTTTGTACAAGCACCTGAGTCATGTCCACACGCTCCTGTTTATTACTTTTTAATGCAACTATAATGATTGCCCCGCTGTTCCCATTGATCAAGATATCCCATACTGAGAAACCACAGAGCCCGGGTCATTTTTCAATATTACTCACTTAATATTACCAGGTTGAGCACAACATGATAGTTTGCTGTAGTGCCATGACAGTACTTATACTCTGCATTACCAAAGGGAGGCTACTGTTGGGGAATCTAGGCCTATTCGAGGCACAAAGAAGGGTTTGTGTAAAGAAGCTGTGAAGAACTATGATCCATGTGACTCCGTGTGACTTTGCTCTGATAGGAGCACCTCTGTAGAGGCCAACGAACAATGCTAAGAGCAATTGTGAAAAGCAATCTAACACAAACAAGGGATATCGGGAAATGTGTCTGGATACAGCTGCAAGTTTTGACCTTGGACTAGTGGGAATACATCTATGTATTTGTGTGTATGTCTCAAAGCCATATGAGTTCCTTTGCCTCAATGCATTTGATTAGCATTTAGACATTCATGTAAGCTGATTTGGATGGACATTAACAAGCAAATCAAGCAGAAATAGTTTCTGCAACAAATAATTTGTTGGTGGAATCCGCATCATACTTGAGACAATGTCACAGAACACAGAATTTCACACCTGTCCATCATATGGTGATGGTCTCTGTGGGTGGGAGCTTTGAAACTAGCACAACCTGCATCCCTTTCTTGCACAGTTGTCATTATCATTCCACTTCATTTTTACAGACATCCAGAATATTAACATACTGAAGTAGAGAGGCAGAAGGATGTAACCAAATAATGAAGAATGCTGGGACAAAATGCAAAAAAAAAAAAAAAAAAAAAAAAAGTGTGATATCTTTTTATTTTGGGGATGCTCTGATTCTGGCCAATACCGAAAAGCTGATAAATATTTTCATGCTGTGGTCAACAACTAATAAATGTCTGATATTAAAATTTTATAATAATATAAATAAATTAAAATATTAAAAACTAAAATCAGTTTTTTTTTTTTTTTTTTCATTTAAAGTGTAGGTGAATTTAGACATCACATTATAAAGTACAGTGGATATTCATTTTAAATTTAACAGATATTTAATTTATAGTGTTTTAAAGATTAGTTCATTTTAAAATGAAAATTACCCCAAGATTTACTCACCCTCAAGCCATCCTAGATATGACTGTCTTCTTTCTGATGAACACAATCGGAGTTATAATAAATATCCTGACACATCCAAGCTTTATAATGGCAGTGAACAGGACCGAGTATGAAGCCTAAGAAAGTGCATCCATCCATCATAAACGTACTCCACATGGCTCCGGGGGGTTAATAAAGGCCTTCTGCCATTATAAAACTTAGATGCGTCAGGATATTTATTATAACTCCGACTGTGTTCATTAGAAAGAAGAAAGTCATATCTAGGACGGCTTGAGGGTGAGTTCAGTTAAGCTTGGGGTAATTTTCATTTTAAAGTGAACTACTTCTTTAAGATTAACTTTAAAGTGAGTGTGAAATGATGGCAAGGTAATATAAATGTAAACAACTGGGGAAATTAGAATGAATCAAATATCTAATATCAATCAAAAAAAAAAAAAACTCTTTATATTTATATATTGTGCATACATGATCATCTTTGAAATAAAACTATTATTTACTATTTTTAATTCCATTTTGTGTAAAAAAAATAAAATAAATAAAACTAAAACAAAAAAAAAAAAGATAGGTATTGGCAATCTGAGAAAAAAAAAAAAAAAAACATAAAAAGATGATTATAAAATTCACAAGGGAAGTTTGAGGTAAATTCATTGGATTGGGAGATACAGTATTGAGCACATATTGCACTGTTGCATACTGAACATTTTAGCAATGCAGTAAGTCATTTGGATATTCTACACATACAGAAAATGCAGAGTGAGCATACTATATAGCACGGTAGTATACATTTCCAAACATAGTCAGGTCTCCCTCCTCCCTTCCTCTCCAGGATACTGTAGCCAGAAGAAAAAACATAGCCAAATCACAGTAGATCGAGTTTTCGATCTGATCTTGCGGTCATTGAACTGGAAGCTCCACTTTCCTTTGGATTTCAGGAAAGAAAGAAAAGCGAGACAGAAACTGTTCCTGACTCAGTAATGAAGTAACAACTGAATCAGAGCACAAGGAATATGTGTAAAAATGTGATTTGCTTGTGATCTGAGTGGACAATAACAATTACTAGTACACAAGTGAGTGAGTATGCTGAGGGGAGTGAGCATTACTGCTGCCAATTAGCAGCTGGAGTCTAATTCAGCCAACGGCAAAATCACATCACATGGCCAGAGAGAAAGGCTCAGTCCACAGCTTAAAATAACAATTATTGAGACTGCCAAACAGCCACAGGCAATCCTTGGTAGAAAAACAAACTAAAAAGAACTGGATGCATGCAAAAAAAAGGGTCAAAACTCCACAAGCATTATTTTGGTTTATGTGCATGACAAATAGGTTTACAACAACAAAGAAGACTGTCTAAATATAAGGATATATGCAGTAATCTGAGTATTCACACCTCCTTTGAAAGTAGAAACCTATAGGGTGAATTCCAAATTATGTTATTAAAACAACCCATTTTAAAATAAATGAGCAATAATGCATGCAGAAGAACTATTTGCCAACAAACACGACAAACACTGCTATAAGGCTGAATTTTCCTTTTATTTCATCAAGATAACATTCGGATTCAAAATAAAGTCAAAATATCAGATCTGTGCACTGCATCCTAATAGACCCACTGCTACCCATTATGTTATTTAAAATTAATCAAACACCAATATAGAGGGAAAAAAAAAAAAAAAAAAAAGAGAAAACAACTCGCTGCTCTTTATTTATTTATTTGTTTGTTTTTAATCACTGACTATTTACTTGAATAATTACATTGAAAACCTTGAAATACTGCTTGCTAAATGAAGAAATAATTTAAGCTTACATAACATTGCTCTAATTGATTAGTTAATATTTATATTTACAATACTGTATAAAAGTTTGGTGTAGCAATGTTTTTTAACGTTTTTGAAAGAAGAAAAAAAAAAAAAAGTTACATTTCAGCAACTATTACTCCATGGCTTTAGTGTCACATGATCCTTCAAAAATCATTCTAATAAGCTGATTTTATTCTCAATTTTTTTTATATATATAATTATTATTATTATTATTATTATTATTATTATTATTATCAATGCTGAAAACCATTGTGCTGCTTAATATTTTTGTTTAAAAATAAATTTTCTTTGACAAATACAAAGTTTAAATGAACAGCATTTGACATTTTTTTTTACTGTCATTTTTGATAAATTTAATACACCCTTGCTGAATAAAAGTATATGTATAATATATATTATAAATAAAATCATACTGACCTCAAACATTTGATCAGTACTCTAACTTTAACATTTAAATAAAATATTTTGCTCATTAATAGCATTTTTTTTTTCTATGGCACTGAAATTAGGTATTTTGATATTCACTTTCAAATGAAATTCCCCTATAGGTTTATATTCTTATATTCAGATAAAAATTCCCAGAATCAACAAAATAAAAATACACAAAAAAAAGCACAAAAACTCATACACTCACTGTACTCACTGCAGGTGGAGTCTGCTTCATCCGAACCGTCTGGACACTCTGGTTCTCCGTCACACCTCCATCGAGCCGGGACACACTGCCCATTCTTACATGCAAAGTCTGTCGTAGCACATGTCTTTTTTGCTGTTAAAAAAAGAGAGAAGAAGATAAGTACAGGGAATATACATTTACAAAAATGGTTTTGGTGCAAACCAGAGTCTCTTTGAAGTCAAAGGTCAGTTCGGATGTACCTGCTTTTTCACATGTCAAGCTTAAGTGGAAGGTGGAATGATTTTTTTTTCAACAACAATGAAACAAACCACCACACTATAAATCTAGTCTGTAGGAGATGCAGAGACAAAATTGGATCACTTGATAAACAATGGTAGACTCTGACTTGATAACAACTGCTCTGGTTCAGAAATAAAGAAAATCTTGAGCAGTAAAAGACTCATGCTTTAGATTCAAACAACAAACAGCAAGCATGATGAGGCTAAGTGCACCATGCGTCTCTGTCATTTCTTCTTGTCGCGTTTATAGTTTAATTGGGAAGAGAGTTTGAATGAATTGAACACACAGATCCATCGGGAGCAATTACAAAGGCCCAGGTACACATCACTGTGAATTTATGAACCCTTACTTTCTTTTGTGTATGTGTCAGGATAAAGAGTGCTTTGCTTTAAGTCCATTCAATTTGTTGCAGGGGTAAAAGAGCCTGAAGGGAGAGCGATTGATGATGTCAGCTCTCTGGGAGGGAGACCAATAAGAGCTTTATCAGTCAGAGAGGACACAGTGATTTAACACACGTTCGGCTTTTATCATGTGCATCAATTGAACACTTGCAGTGCCTGGTCTGGGTGGATGTACTATTCTTGTATGCCAAATATTAGTTCCATTTTTTCATTGCAATCAATATACCTACAGTAAATCGATCAGCTGGATCATCATACTCACTACATGCCCATAAACTATGGGCAACAAACTCGACCACAGAAAGTGAGGTTACATACAGAATGGAGCCAAACTAAGAAAAATAAGAGGTATTTGTGTTATCAGATAAAAATGAGAGATGAAAGTTGTTTCAGAGGCTGAGCAAGTTATTTCATCCCGATAAAAGTGTGAAAAATGTGCACCAAATCAACTGTGCACAATAGAAAGGGCATTAACAACATAAATATGGTCAATTACAGTACATTGACTTTTCAAATGTTAACATTTATTTAAAGGGGACCAATTATGCCCCTTTTTACAAGATGTAGTATAAGTTTCACAGGTACCCAGAATGTGTCTGTGAAATTTCAGCTCAAAATACCCAAAAAATCCTTTATTAAACCATGTTGTAAATGCCCATTTGCATGTATCTTTAAATGCAAATGAGCTGCTGCTGCCCGCCCCTATCCAGAATAGTGCTGTGCCTTTACAGCTCTTGCCTATTTCTTTTGATTATTATCTCTATTGTGGTCATGCTCACATGACTTCTTCATCATCATAAAAGTTTATTATTTGCATGTATTTTAAAGCAATATCACTTTAAATTTCTGATATATGGTTTTCTGAGCGCACACATCCAAAGTACACGCACAGAAGGCTAGCTGTCAGGCGTCCCGCGTGTATTAAACTAAGTTCTCTTACACGTCTTATCGTTTTTAAACTGTCAAATAAACACAAGGTTATGTCTAAAACACACGATGTTAACATAAACACAGTCGGTTATATCTGTGAACGTAAACAGCAGGGAAAGAAATCACATGTATATTAGATTATAGTTTATTAAAGTGACAGCCACATAATATACAGTTTCTACTGATGTATATGCTGTTAAAGGGGACATCGGATGCCAATTTTCAACAAGTTAGTATGATTCTTTAGGGTCTTCATGAAAAGTCTATAACATACTTTGATTAAAATTTCTGAACGGTTGTGTAAAAAAAACACCCTTTTTACCTTGTCAAAAACAGCTCTGTTCACAGCAAGCTGTTTCAGTGCATGTCCCTTTAAATGATAATGAGCTACTGTTCACCCCACCCCTATCTTCCGTGAGCAGGCAGTAAACACTATTTGGCAGGTATTGCATTGAACTCACCATTCTTATTTATGCAGTTGTAAATGCTCAAAAACGATTAAAATACATTTGAAAATTACTTGTTAGTTATTAACTAACACCTTTATAAACCTTATTGTAGTGTTACCATGTTATCCTTACATAAAATGTACACAGTTTGTAATAAGACAATCGCCTTAATGCATTGTTCATTATAAATGTGCAGTTATGAATTACAGTGAGAAGGTTCTAAATAGAAATGACGACATGTTTGTTCGACTGTATTATTTTGATAATGAACAAGCTGCGATGTCACATTTGCAGTGCTTTTTTGCGTGTACGTGAGGCGCCGGCGCGATCAAGCAGCAGTCTTTGCAAGGGACTTGCTCATCGTCATGGCAACGGTTCGTGGCCAGGTCAGATTATGTCAGAGTTTGTTGTCGTTTGTTGGATAATCATATCACACTGCTCAGACATTCCCCGACCCAACAAACGCTGATTAAACATGTTCGGTCGGGTGAAAACAAACTCTGACCAACGGCAACAGATGTGACAGGGGTATCACACTAGCTGCGTCTCATTTCGGAGGCTGCGTCCTGATCCAACAAATTCCAACAGACGTGTTTGTTGGCATTTATCTGTGCGGTGTGAACTGGCCTTTAACTTTAGCCGCATTTGTCGTGGAACTTGCTAACTAGCACATTATTAGGAAAGGCGATTTGCAAAGATTCATAAAAAAAATCTATAACATCCTTCAGGAACTTTTTAGCAAAACATAACTTTTTAGCGCAGACATAACCACATATAGGTAGATCCGGGGGCGCATTTCCTTCAAAAACAAAATTAATCCACTGCGTCTTCAGCGGCTCAGATGTCGAGAGTAAAGGACGACTGCTATGTTCATTCTTATATCCAATAACAAAATGCCTCAGTTACTTTGGAGACATTCTTGTCTATACCTGCGCGGCATCCAAACAATGGCGGACTGTCTGTTTACAGCTCACTCAGGGCGGGTCTATGCTAAAACGTCAATGTTCGTCAACAGTCGTGGGAGGGGCCTGTGCAAATTTACGTCACTTTGCCAAGAATCTGTGAACGGCTTGATCTGACAAAGTGCTTATGATTTGTGGGGATTTATATATAAAAAAAAAAAAAAAAGCACTGTTTGGATTTTTATCATTATAGGGTGGTTGTGTAGACACACTGCCAACACACATTTATGTCCAAACACCATGCAAAAGTGAATTTTGCATCCGATGTCCCCTTTAATATAAATCAAAAAACAAAAGAAAAACAGAAAATCACTCACTGCTCTTGACTGAATAACTGTAGTAGCTTTAATAAGAATACATTTCTTACTTGAATGCTGCTGTTAGATATTCTGGTGATGAGAAATATGGCGGACTGTGTACAGCTCACTCAGGGGAGGAGCTAAGCTACTAGGACAGATTCTGTCACCAGTTGTGGGCGGGGCCTGTTCCAATGTGACATCACATTGGAGTACATTCCTGAACAGCTCATTTTGAGACACTGTTTCAGATTTATGGGAAAAATAAACTGAGCAGATGGATTTTTACCACAGTAGACTTTTTTATAACAAATCTATAAAAAAGTCAAATAGTGTACATTCACCCATAAAAATCTAATATAAAACAGCTTTGTTGTTTAACTAAAAAAAAATTAATTGAAAAAGAGATGAAAAAAATCTATAAATATTATATGAAGTACTAAAATTTCTAAAACTAAGAATTAAAGCTAAATAGAAATATTAAAAAACTAAAACAAAAATGCTAAAGCACATAACAAAATTACTAAAATTAAAATTAACATGGAAACTGAAAATGTAAAAATAAAAGCTAATTCAATATATTAATAAATACCATAATAGTATATAAGTAATACTAAAATAACACTGATTAAAAAAAAAAATATAGAGACCCTTAAAAAGTCAAACAGATAAAAGGCAAAAATCAAGAAACCAACCAAAAGAGAGCAGAAAATTGCCCAACAGTCACTGAGTTGCAACAGATCAGAAAGAAAGAGATATTCTGTGAAATTCTTCTCTGCAACGGTGATCAAATCCCAGGTCCTTGCCTCCCATCAGGACAAGAGGATTTCATCTAAGTCTCCCCTATCTCGACAGACAAGCTACCTTACACTGAAACAAGCCTAGAGATTTACCAACTCACACATCATAGGGGCCATGTTCCCCAGCCCCTTATCTTCCTCTGGAACCAGAGCCACTATGTTATGGGTTGAACACCTCTGAAGACTACAGAGAGAGGTGGTTAGTGAGCCATGAGCAGCACTTAATTACCAAAGATCCTTCACTAGCCTTATCTCAAGGACAAAGCTTGACCTTCTCACACCCTTCATTCCTTTCAAGCTGAACATAATATTAATTTTTTTGAAGGTGAGGTGTGTAATTTTGTTCAGTGTTAAAGTAAGCCAGTCGTAGGTTGACTCCACAAAATACTATGGAAATTTTGGCTGACACCAATAACCAATAATTATATGTATATATAAAAACATTTTCTGGATTCTGTTTTAAAGATTTAATTAAAGGATGTCTAAACAATTAGATTCATAAAACTTTAACAATTTAATTATTTATTAAAATGTTCACAATAATAGTGCCTTATGACTTTTATTCTGGATTCTGTGTTTTATTATTTAAAACAAATTTTATTTAAAAATGGTGGTATTAAAACGAGTGTATAAAATTTTAACAATTCCTTTCATTTGAAAAAAAAAGTGCTTACTGTTTACATTAAAACATGCATGAAAAAGTGTGACATTCATTAAAAAAAAAAACACGTTTTAATAAACTGTATTTTATTATTACTTTGAGAAGTACTGTACAATAGCAAGAATTTTCATAATTTCATCAAGTTAAACCAAATGATATAATTATATTATATATTTTTAAATGTAGAAAATATTCTTTATCCCACAACCAAAAAATACAGATACCTTACAGTGAAAATGTCACTTACAAGTTACAAGTCACAAATTCCAATACAACTTGAGTAAAAGATTTTAACAATACTTCTACTTTTTTTTTTACTCGTACTGAATGTAGGTTCGAAAATGCGCTAGTCTCGATACCTAAGAGACATGCCAGTGAAAATAAGAAACAATTGATTTCTAAGATGAGAAATTGGTTTATTTTCTAAAATCAAAATAAAACTGAACCCTCAATATTGCAATAAATCAAGGTCAACACAACAGCTTCTTAAACGTCTACAAACTCTCAAGTCTCAGTTAAGCTAAAGTCCACAAAAAGGTCGTAAGTAAACCAATATCCTTCAAAAAGGTCTTGTCAATATAGCGGATAAATAAAACAATGTTAGGTAAAATTAAATAGTCAAAGTCTGCTTGCACTGGGTGTGCTGGTTTCGGCCTCATCACCGGCTGCAGTCATGACCTCATCTGCTAAATCAAACACCTGCGATTCAGCAACTACCTGCTAATGCACTCACATTCACATAAAGTAGCCTTACTGACAATTTTTAGGTGAGTAAAGGCAAAACGCACAAGATATAGTATGTTAAATGCCCTTAGATGGCGATATCACTTCTTTATAGCAGAAACAAACGGCTGCAGAAAAAGTTAGGTGCTATGCAAAATGTAGTGGAATTGCATTACTCATCACAAAATGTATTGGAGTAAAAAGTACATTTACTTGTTCAAAAATGTACAGCCAAAAATATCAGAACAGTAACTAATTACATTTACTCAAATACTCTACACCACTGCATTAGACACACAGAAATACCACACTTCAAGGCAATTGCTTCTAGTCAATATACATTGCCTCACTGTAATATGCTTAAAATTATCCACAGCAGCAAAACTGCCAGATGTTGCTGACTTGGAGGGTGGAAGGAAGCTGATGTGTGACATGGGGGGGTGGAGCTCAAGTGATGCTTTACTAATTTTCCTGCAGGACTGCCAATGCAGACATGCATCTTTAAGCACCCACTCATGAGATGTGCTGATTAAAAGATGGTATGTATTACAAGCAGCAAATACTTCATTATGCAGATACTCACACTAGGCACACATACATAATCAAAGACTGAATGTACATTCCCATGATTTGTGAGCTCAAAAAAACAAAAAAAAAAAAAACACAAGGGCTGTGCAAACAAAGAGCGCACACGCTCTGACATAAAACTATCATCACGCATCACATATATACACATCAGGCCTATCACTGTGCAAATGTTATTTTTCTCTATTTCCCTGCTGACGGTTTAATACACACTCGATTCCAGGAAGTTCCCCTGCGTATTAGTGTGTAGAAGCAAGCAAGAGATGTGTGTGTGTGAGTTTACTGCGCAAGCAGGCAAAGCCATGACATTCCCAAGGTCCCATGCTCGAGAGACCACACTGATTACTGACGGACTGCTGATCTGTGATGGTTAGTGGTAGGTGACCTCTTTGTGTCCGCTGCAAGCACTGCACAGGACACAACTGCAGCGCAAGGTCAGCGTCCTTCAATTTTCACAAACCATTTCTTCCAAGACTTCACAGAGAACGTTAGATTGCAGTCTAAACACGCTTGACACCTTTAGTTTCCTGATAACTCACGAATTACCAACGCAATTTTAAAAAGCAATGGAGCAGATGGGAAATTGTCATTCAATCTCTTCAAATGGTCTAAAGAGCTATTTAAACACTATGAGCTATGCACTTTATTGTTTTATTTGCTTACTTTGAGGTAACACAACGAAGACTGAAGGTGGTTAACACTTTAACAGTTTTTTTGGAGCGGAAGTCATTTATAAGGTTTTAGTCGCTCTTTACTGGTCTAATGCTTGTTAATTTTGATGTCAAATTCAATAGTCTAAGCAGCTGGAAGAAATAAATCAGTTATACCAGATCAGAAGACTGTAGCATGCTGTTTGAAAAGGTACTGTGATTGACTGGCTGTAGTTTATGAGGTTCTGAGTACTCGTTTGAGATAAGAGAGCCCACCTATTATAGGATCAGGCAATCACAGTGCCATCTTGAGCAGGGACTATAAACATGGACAGTTCATAATCGTAAATGGAGTCTGTGAAGAGAGGTGCCTCAGTGTGTCACCTTTTTCTGGAGGGTTCTATTTCTTTCTTTACTTGTCTGTTTCAGTCTCTTTTGTAACAGATGAAATCTTCTAACTTTAAGCACAACACTGGCATGAAGGCAACGTACTGAACATTTGGAATATATTTGTGATGATTTTGTCTGCAATATAAAAAACTTTGGCTGTTAAGTCAGAACTTTACATAAGTCTATATAAGCTTTATATTAAGTCTGAAAATACTATGCTAGTATGGGCTGTATGGCTGTCCATTCTTCTCAATTTGCACACAGAGAAAGACAACAGACAAACATACACACAACAATGTACAATTCACACACTAGTACATTTCCTCCCACTACAGTTTACCTGGTTCTGTAAGATTTACTGCCTGTATTATCACAGCACTGTTTGAGACTCCACTTGTTTAGTAACCTATACTTATGTAGCACACACAAACTGTGAAAGGTGAAAAGCATTGTAAAGGTCTATTGCATGCTGAGACCAGTCATATCCCTACACGTGAGCGTGTGTAAGAGAGAAAGAGAACAAGATACAAGTGTCAAGGGAATCTATTGAAACAGTACAGTAGCAGAAATATGGGAAATGGGGGAGGGAAAACACCACCCCATGTGGTACTACGTAAAGACAGCTGGTTGAATGTAATATTGGTCAGTTCACATGCAGCCAATGAACTACAAAGAGTGCAGATGTGAGAGGACCTAGACAAGGCAGTCTGAAACCACAAAGAGAAAATGGCTTTCAAACACACACACACAGAACCAAACATCAAATGCCAACCAGCACATCCAGAAAACACCAAGGAAAGTCACTGCCACAGAATCCTTAATTTTATGTGTTAGGAGTGGGAAACAGTGGAGAACTGGCGATACAATATGATTATGTCTGTCAATTTTGCATGTTAATTTAGTGGGATTATACTTTTGGGAAAAAAATTGCCCTGAATATTTTATAGGTGACAAAATAATATTTTCATTTTTTCATATACCTACAAAAACATTTTTTTATTTTCATATCACCATGTGCATAAGTTACAACTAGACACACTGCTAAATATTTTGCACCATAAAACTTAGTTGAAACGTGACTACATATAAACTAAATATTTACAGAAGTCTCTGACCAGGAGTAACGATTAAAATAAAACAGCAGATTGATTGTATTGCATCAATAAGCTCATGTTTTACCAGACAAACTACAATCCTTTAGACAGAACATAATAAAAATAAATAACTTGTTAACCGCACTTCAACACGAACCAGATCTAAATAGCACGGCTTTGTGTGAATTGCTCCATGTGCAATGTTTATATAAAATACCTATTATCTTATTATTACTTAATTATACTACGGGGCTGCTGAATGCTCGAATCTGATTAATTGACCAACGTTCTAAGGTGTGCAATTATTTTCAGGGAAACGCACAGCTAAAGTAGTTCTAGCAGGTCTTGACTGCATTACAGTTCCATATCACGTCGCCAAATGTTTTCAGTTATTTCAATAGGTCCTTACAGCCTACAACCGCAAAAGAACCAAAACCCACAACGACACCGACCAAGCTAATAAATATAGTAAACAATAGGATGAAAACAACAAATTATTGTCATGGTTTTTGCCACAAAATACGTTTTATTGCGTCCTGAAAGCGCATCTCTCTCTCTCTCTCTCTCTCTCTAACTAATGTACACACGTACTGTATAGTACGGACCGGACACACACTTGCACAGAAACGTTTGGTCAGCGCTGCTCTGACGAATTAATCAGTAAAATAGTTTAGCAACTTAAGATACATGATTTACCAGCAAGGTTCTTGAGATAAACTTATAGTTTCACTATTAGTAGAGACACTGCTGCCGTTAGAGACGCACAGATCAGGTAGGCTAATTCACATATGCTGCTTATTCTCTCTCTCTCTCTCTCTATCTCTCTCTATCTCTCTCTCTCTCTCTCTCTGCGTTAATAACTGTATCAACGGTATTATTCTGCTATTAAGGCTCAAGCCTTTGTTACCACCTCGGGTGTGCATTATTTTCTAAGAATTCAACGGCCCGTCGTCAATTATTCGTTATGTATTGTATTTCAAATAGATAACTTTTTTTTTTTGTTGTTGTTGTTTTTTTACAGTTTTGTCTGAATTTACTGAAATTCACAGTGTTTTAACACAATTTCTGCTTACAAATTTGAAGGCTACTATTGGATCATTGAACAACGTCATATTACAGATATATACACTCTTTACAAAGAGTTTAGAGCCTACTAGCGACTTTCTGCCTTAAAAACAAATGTAAACTAAATTTAACTAAACGTAACTAAATTTATTGCAGAAATAGTTACAAACTAGCTAATAGTTACTAAGCCCTACTGTGGACTTTACACTCCTATATGCAACCCTACCAAGAATTTTTGCCGCAAGTCAAATGTCTAACGAGACTAGCAATCTAATGTCACAGTACATTTCATATACGAGTGGTGGTCAATCTCTTTTTCCCATAAATATTATATGTGAAAAATATAACTACAATCGTTTATTCTTGCCGTTTAAATATCAATACAGTATCATGAAGTAAAATATTGCAATATTTGAAATATTATCATTTTCCCCTCTACCTCTAGTGTTTGCACCTAGAAACTGTTATCTGCAACACTGGGAGTGCAAAGATGAAAAAAGAAAACAGAGAAGCTGGAATAAAATTAGAAATAATAAGCAAACAGCTTGCAAAGGTAACAACAAGATTAAGCCTGAAACCTAGGTGGATTTCAAAGGGCACAACTGAACTCCTTTGAGGAAGAGAGCAGATAAAGCCCTGTGAGCACAGCTTTACACTGACGCTTCACAGCTCAATACCACACACTAATCTGCCTTCGCTGCTTCTGTATGCAGATTGTGTGAAAGCGCCTTCATCAGACACCTCTCTAGCCTTTTTATTTAACACTTCAAGGAATTTGAGTATCTCTGTGAAAGAGGCAAGACGGAGGGAGGCAGTTTTGACTGCACACGCACCTAAACACTCCTGAGTCAATAAACTCTCACACGTTAAAAGCTTAAATCGAGCATTTTGTCTGGTTGGAGTTTGTTCTGGAATCGCACAATGCCTTCTTAAAGAGGGAAAAAAGATAAATGCAGTGTGAAACTAGGTCCATTTGAAAGACCAAGTGGCACAGGGGCGTCCCACTGAATGGAGCATTAGGGAGTTGGAGGTAAGATGTAGTGCTACTGCTGCTGTCAGCAACTTGGCTGGATATAAAAGTTTTCCTGAAGTGCTGATCCAGGACCAACTTCTTAAATGCAACTAATCCATGCAGAAATATGCAAACCTGGACTTAGGTCCTTACAGCAGCAATTCAGAATGTCATAGCCATTATATAGCATTATATAAGAGTGCAGTAGGGTGGGGAACCGAGAACGGGTTGAAACAGTCTTCGGTGTCACATGATCTACTCTTAATTTCTTATTAATTATTTAGTGTTTGTTTTTACTTAATTTACAGTTATGGGCAATTACTGTATTGCATTTTTTCTGCCTCTGTGCCGCATTAAAAGTGTGTGTAAACACTTCTGTATTAAATTTATTATAATTTTGTAATATCGGCTTTACTGAAATGTGAAATGATCATTTGGCAACAGACTGTTGAAGGCAGTAAATGCAATAAAAATGTCATGTCTTCTTTTCAAACATTTCTTTAAAAGTACCATTAAAGAACCAGATTCAGTCAATTCCTTAAGATTCCCATCCCATCAATGGTGCAATGGATGGAGCGAAATTGGTAATGACCTGAGAGAACAGAGAGAGACCCATTGATAGGAAATGAAAAGGGATAAAGGGGTGAAGAAGGAAGCAGTTCCTATTAGCCTGTTTTATGTTTGTCTTTTTCTCTCTGACTGTCTTTTTCTTCTCTCCCACTCTATTTATCTCCATTGATTTCTGCACTGTTGATGTTTCTCCTCAAACAAACAGGAGCATATCAAGCATAATCATAGTAATCATTAGTGCATAAATATTTAAGCTGGCTAATGATTTGGTTCCTTAACTCCCAAAATCATTCTCTCAACCTTTCATTTCACTCTGTCATCAAACATTCATATTTTTCTATAATCGAATCACAGGAATTGATCTATGAATAACGATGGTTTCAACAACGTAATCAATGTCATTCTTGGTTCAACTGCCCAAAGGTACATGGTTGATGCAAACACAGAGCGTTGTTGTTACTGCCGTTGAGGCAAGCTGAATATAATCAAACAGATCATGTCAGGGTCTGTCAAAGCAAAAGCACATTACAGTTGAGGGCTCTCAGTAATTAGATGGAAAACAAGAGAATGCATGCGAGGGAACAATATGGTGGGCGGAATGAAGGGGAAATTATGGAGCAACACAAATTCAATCGGACCAGAGTTTTCAGGTGTGGTCACGAGTGTAATTTTGACGAAATTTTGCATGAAAAAAAAAAAGGAGATTTTCAATAGCGTAGCGATGAATGAAGCACAGCTCATACAGAAGTAGAGGTCAACCTATTCGTTTTTGCTGATTAATCGGCACCGATAACCGATTTCTGGAACAATGACTGTTTGTATTTATATGAAATGGTAAGAATAAGAGTCCATTTATAACATTAACTAAGGTTAACAAAAGTGCTGTTAATTGTTAACTTCTAACATTTACTAATACATTTTTACATTTTAAAGTTGTTTCTCTTAACATTAGTCAATGCACTATGAACTAACATTAATGATCAGGGCATAATTAATACATTAATATTTATTTATATCTAAAAAGTACAGTACATTTTCATGGTTCAGTACATTTTCAGTTTTTGTAAAAGTTCAGCACTATTTTATGTGTTATGTTTGTTTTCATCCAGTATCAATTTTAAAAACTATCTATTGATGAATTGGTTATTGGCCAGCGTGGTCCAACCTAGTTACCATTATCATAAAATCGGTGGACCTCTACGGAGAATTCACTATATCAAATCAAGCAGCTTTCTGTTCGTCAACGCGACGAATTCGCGAGATTTAAGATCAGGTGGATTCCTATTGAAATAACTTGATTTTGGAAACACAAAACAAAAGCGTGCACATAGCTGACAGATTGCTCAAAGTGGGTGCTCGGACAAACTTGAACAGAAAAAAAAGTGTAAGATCGGCACACCACGGCACTACCATGTTTATTAACAGACTCTCAAGAAAGGTGGCGTTTCGAGCACTCAGACTTTTTATCACTCGAATTGATCACAAAAGTTCACTGAACAATGGTAAATGTCATTACCATTTACAATTTAAGGGTGTTTATTCAACTTTAGAGACTTTAGAGTCCCAAAGGCTGTTTGTATTAAAACTGAGATGTCATGCTAGTGTTGAAATTAGCCTTAGCAAGACAAAAAAAGAGATAGTAATTTTATGCCAATAATAACAGAAAAGTTAATGAGTTTTCAAAAAGTCCACAAAAATTCAAAAATTCCTATAGTTGAAGAAACTAGCAGGAGACGTCGAAATCAATAACTGATTGGGAAACTATGGCTCGCAAGCCACACCTGGCTCTTTGACAAAAATCATGTGGCCAGGTCTCTAACCCTTTCCCAACAAATGATCGATAACAAATTCGACATCACTAGAGATCAGCAATTCCTGTGTTGTAGAGCCTACCGAAGTTTATTAAAAGTTTGTGTTCAGTGATGTTCGCAACATCGCTGTTCGCAACATCATGGGCGCGACTGTTGCCGTTATTAATAAAGAAACATGAATGAATCAGAAAGTAAAGAGCGGGACGTGCTTAATATTAAAAAGGAAACGCAAAGCTGCGAAAGAGAACTGAATCCGCTACTAACAGGATGTTTCTGTGCGCTCGCTCCGAGTGGAACATGGACACACTGTCAAAATGCCCGCATTGGTGAGTATTCACATAAATGCAGTCGATGTAATCACTGTGCGTAGGCGTTGTTCTTCACTTATTTCTCCTCTCTCTCTCTCACACACACACACACACACACAAAGAGAAAGAGAACTTTGAAGAGAATTTATGCTCCTCAGGTGGTAAATCAACCTCATATGAAAGCCCAGCACAATTAATTGTATATTGCAACTTATATATTGTTTGTTGCATATTTTTGTATTTTAGTTGTATATGGACTTAATAAAGTTACTATTATTAAAATGTTATTAAAAAAAAAAAACCTTAAAAAAAAAAAAAAAAATAATATTACACTACATTATTTTCCTACTTTGGCTCTTTTAGGGTGTACTCACACTAGGTGCTCTGAACCATGCCCGAGCGCGTTTGACCCCCAAAGCCCGGTTCGTTTGACAAGTGTGATCACTCCGTTCCATGCCCGGGCGCGGTTCGTTTAGCCGGCCCCGGTTGGGCTCGAGCACGGTTCGCATGCAGTGTGAGTGCTAACCGTGCCTGAGCACGGAACAGCTACTACTTTTGTGTGCGCTACTGTCATCATTACGACGGCAAACATCTTTATTTCTACTCTGATAGTACACTTATCAATTTATGTAATTAATTTGAGTGTATTTGGGTTTATAACAGGTCTGCTTCTCACCTTATTGATGAACAGGAATTGTAGTTTGCAAGTAAAGCTGCAAATTCCTCCATTAATGTCAGCTGCCTTTGTAATAATATGTGCAGCACAATCAAGTGAAAATCGCTGTGCGGCATAAATGATAAATATATTAGGCAGTATCTTAGTAAAAGAGCATTTCTTCCTGTTTTCTTCCATTCAAAAAGTTGCATCGTATATGACGTAAGCCTGCTCCGGCTCAGAACGTAAAATGCAATGTGAGGGCGGGCCAGTGGGGAAATGGGGAGGGGGGACAATCGCGCTCGGGCTCGGTTCAAGGCAACTGTGCCTAGTGTGAGTACACCCTTAGAAAAATTCATTAACAAAAAAAGAAAAATTGGCTCTTTGGTCAAAAAAGGTTCCTGACCTCTGGGTTAGGGTTAGAATTAGTATTTGTTTCAGTGTTGTGTAGGCAATCAGCTGTAATTGACATGACCAATGAAATATTTAGAATCGGCTATGGGGCAGGGTTTGTGCTTAACTGGTTTGAGGAAAAAAAACACGCTTGTTCAGTAAGCATTTTAGCTAAATCTCAGTTCTGACAGCTACTATAAGATATTTTACACATCCTTTAACACATCCTTTTAATGGAATTCCACAGATTTGATGGACCTACATATTTGTATACTCTAAAAAAATACTGGGTATGTTTGGGTCAAATATGGACAAAACCTATTGGTTTAAATTTTAATTAAATTTTAGTGAATTATGGATAAACCCAACAGTATGACATCAAACATAATGTGTACTGCCTAATCACTAGGAACCACCAGATAATAAAGGCTTTTAAATGCTTTAAAAGCTTTAAATGCCTAATTAGTTTTAAAGGATGGTCACTTTTTATTGACGTAATGTGGTCATGTTTTGGCAGTGAAACAGACTGATGCAGCACAAATCTGTTTAACATGTGTGATCAAACTGCCACACAGGTGTTTAAGCACGTAATGGAGCAGGTGTGTGTGAACGTTATTTGCGTAGATGAAAAACAATTAGAGGCCATACACTGTATGCCAAATACCCTTATTAGAAACTACATGCGCACACAGAGCTGAGGGATATCCCAGAGCAGTGATGTCCTACAGTAACTCCATTTTCCTCTTCGTGAATGTCTTTGCTCACACATGCATATAAACACATTTGCTACCCACCCACAGAGTTTCAGTCTCCTTGATAGGTCAATGTTCTAATCACATCAATCAACCTCTCCAGTTCCTTCTAACCCTCGCTCCTTTTCTCCACTGAAATGACTAGCCCTGCAGCAGTCTGTCACTCAAAACAAGTTACCCTTCTATTTTCCTCACCTTGTCTTTCTGTCCCACTGTCTGTCTCTTTCACCTTGCAGCTCTCGTCCTCACCTTATACGACGACAACTACATAGTGTGACCAAGCAATCCAACATCAACCTTAAAGGGTTAGTTTACCCAAAAGAAGAAAAGTCTGTCATTAATTACTCGCCCTCATGTCATTCCAAACCCGTAAGACTTTTGTTCATCTTCTGAAGACAAACAAAGATATTTTTAATGAAATCTGAGAGATTTCTGTCCCTTCACTGAAAGTCTATTCACCCAAAACTCACTTCAAAACATTCATAGAGAGACTGTAAAAGAAATCCATATGAATTTAACAGTTTAATCCAAGTATTCTGAAGAGCTTTATATGATAAAACAGATTTAATGTAGTCTTTTATTCACATAGAAACATTTAAAAGTAGGGCTCTATACTATTGCTAACAGTTTTAACTTTTAGGACTACACTACGATACAGACAGCTAACACACACTAAAAGCCACAAAACAATTTCGATTTCATGGAGCTTTCAACAAATAGAGCCCAGGAGGTGAGAAGTGTTTGACGATCATGGTCATTTCTGTTTACTACTGTTATTATGTGGACGAATGTAAACAAAGCATGATTCACAACTCTCGTCAACAAACCTCTTCCCAACTAACACGGTTTGCAAGGACTGTTATGTATCAAACAGCATGAAAAAAAAAAACGCTTTTATACACTAGCTTAATGAAAAGAGTGCAAGCACTAAAGTACTGTTTCTGCAACAGCAAAAAATCTGACAAAATCTGGAAAAAAAAGAACAACAACATGCCAGTGATGATTATAAACTTGTTGTGATTGATGCACTCAACAGGGGTTTACATGGCAGCAATAATACAATACTTGAGACGACATGCTGATAAACTACATCAGATCTCAGTGTGAAGCCCTTGCGCGTTTGTTCTGGGATGTGTGTGCGAGAGTTCTGCGCTGCTTCATCTGGTTTAGTGCCCAGTCATATCCTATCATCACAGTGTGTGCTCAACCAATGAACACTGCCTTTTGCTTTATTAATACAAATGTATGTATGTATGTCTGGGCGCCTTTAGAGGACCGAGGGGGGGCGGCGGTGGAGGGTGGTGGGGTTGGGTCGCCTTGACAAAGCGACAAACTCTGAGACAAAAGATGTGGCAAATCTGCCCTGCTGACATGGAAGAATTCATTTCAATTACAAATGTCCTCCACCGCTCAGCAAAGACGAAACGCAACAGCCCTCTACCAAATGGAGTGTTGGAAAGGAAGGAGGGTGCAGTACATCAAGCGAATGAGACACAAAAACAGCAACCTGCTGCTTTGATTTGCCTGGAGATTGTGATAATGATGCGGTGACATTATTTCCTTTGTGACAGAGGATTTACCGTCACGATGGTTCGTTCACAGAGCATGATGCAATGGGGGTGCATATAACAATCTTAATTAAATATTTCCCTTTGTATTGTAATGTTATATATATTATATATAATATATATAGTGGCATGTCAGTGGCATGCAATGGTGTTCTGAAATGAGGAGGCATAAATTCATGTCCCAGTTACACTTTATATTGTCACATATTTCTGGTTAAACAAGCATTACATCAGTAAAACAGAAACCAAATACAATTCTATTTTGTGTTTTTACATTAACTATGTAATTACGGTTCTATTTAAAACCAAGTATAAATCTCATCAATTTTGATTAAGCATTTTTACATTTATTCCAAAATAATACCTAAAGGCAGTAAAATTTAAACAATGTATTTTATTTGTGAAGTGATGTTCAGCTGTTCTTTTATTTATTTTATCTTTTATTTATTTTATTCTTATTTTATCCTTTAATTTCACCAAGCAGATTTCCCACTAAAAAACCCCCACAGCCATCATGTTTTCAGGCCATTTCAGGTTTGATTTTGACAACATAAAACGGTGATGTCTAAGTGGCTGAGTTGTTTACTTTCTTTTTAATTAGTCTTCCCATTAACGCCATAATGCTGTCATTCAGACCGATTCGCAAACGTGCACGAAAACAAGATGCGGGATTTATCACCCAAACCAAATATCCAATAATAAATAATCATATCCAATCATAGCGCAATAGAGGCATTGCTTCCTCTCATGTGACTTTCCCCCATTCAATCTCAATTACCCCCCACCAAACCCACCGCACATTTTAGGGGGTCTGTTAAAACTCAATGAGCTCAGGGGAGGACGAGAGAGCTCCCGCTATACCTGTTGGACAGTGTTACTTTAGAAAAACGAGTGATTTATACACTTTTTGATGTCACATTTTGTAATATTTGCATTGTTTTATTTTTGTAATATGGATTATTTTCTCATCCAAAATTTTAAGGGAGGCACGCCCCTGATATATGTATTTGTTTTATTGTACTGCTGCAGAATTATAATGTCCAGTTGTCAGTAACTTTTTATGCACATGACAAAAAACTTGAATTAGGCTACACCTCCTAAATAAGCTAAAAACGTTGTACCTGACTTACTGCTGTTTTATACATCAGCAACAACTTTGGACCCCACTGACTTTCAAGGTATGGACACAAAAAATAAAACACTTTTTTGCATTTTTCAAAAAAAACATTTTATTTGAACTATCCTTTATAAAAATAAATAAATAAATAAATAAAAAAAAAACATTTTCATTTTTATTATTTTGGTTTTGTACTTTATTTTGGATGTGCTTTTCTTTTTCTAGACCACTCATATGTAAATCAAACAACATTAAGACATTTGGTCTAATATGGTCAGTGTCTGGGGGTTCTGGTGTCAAAATGGCTTATGATTTAATTCCCTTCATGCTACTTGCAATGCTGTCTCTCTCTCTCACTCTCTCCCTCCTCCTTTGTTGCTTATTCCTTTGTCTAAGTGTCTCAGCCTTGCTTTTCTGCAGCGACAGCAATATTGTGTTAGCCCCGCCATCGCTCATTGCCGGCCAGTGTGTGTTGTTGTTTGTTTGTTTTGGGGGAGAGCTGGTCCCTCTTGTGAATGTAAAGATTGTGGATGATTTTCATTCATCATATTCACCAGAAACACCCACATCTATCTATCTATCTATCTATACACACACACACACACACACACACATTAAGCATGTAAATGATCAATGAGAAAGTAATTGTTGTTAATAATTTAATTGATTAAGCTTATCGACTATTAATCAATGTCAGAGACAATGCATCAAGGCAATGCAGGAAAACCCTGATTACTAGCATCAGTTACAGCATGAGCTGTAGCTTGCACTTCACACTGACATGCATCCATGGGTGCCATGGGTGCAATGATGTGTGCACCCTCGACGCAAATGAAGCAGGCTCGATGTAATCAGGTGTGGCACCATTGGAATATGAATGACAACATACACTAAAAATACCATGAGTCTGTTAAAATAAAACAACAACAAGCACTATGATCATCTATCTGACAGGGTCTGATGTATCATGCCTATATTAACCAAGAACATGTAGATGTGCTGACCTGAAGTACCACTGTCATTGTATGTAAATGCAATGGCATGTTATGCATCTTACGCACACGACGTGTTGATCTTGTACGAGATTTATGGCTTTCCGACTTCAGCATCAGATTTGAAGTTTGATGCATTGAGCTTTGTTGTAAATTTTGATTTTGATTCTGGCAACATTGCCAATGGCCAATGAAAAAAAAAAACTTTAATAATAATAATAATAATTGATTAAATGTTATGTTTTACTTGAAGTTTAATACAGCATATTTTGCAACAATGTTCAATACATCACAGAAAATAAAATGTTAAAGTTCACAACGCACAAAACCTTAATAATAATATTAAATGTTATGTTTTACATGTGTAATGTTAAAATGTAATAAAGCATAATTTGCATAAGTTTGCAAGGCATAAAGTTTGCAAAGCATAAAAACATAAATCAACCAATGCAAAATTTTGTAACAATACACCACAAGCCCAATAGGGCAACTGGCCCATCCTTATTGTTATTATTAAACAAAATAAAGCACTGTAAACTAAACATTTATTAAAAGAGCAAAATACTTTTTCTTTTTTACTTGTGGCTACGTGCGTTTTGTATGCAGATTCCTACACATGCCGTTTTGGAGTTTTAACATTTACGTTAATCAATTATTTCAATGTTCATTTAAATGACAATAGATTATGGAAATTCCTGAAAAAAAAGACATCCCTAACATATACAGTCCACAGTCATCTCATTTATAAAACCCCCCTAATCAAGCACAGCATAGGTCAATGTTATTCTGTTCATTGTTCTGAACAATACTGATGGTGAGACTCAAATCTGACAAGTGCAAGTAAAAAAAATGCAGCCATTATACCCAACAATCATCTCCTCACTAGCGCTCCAGACTGACATTTAGTGTCTCACATTAGAGCTCTAATTACCAGCATATGGCTCCAGCATCATAGCAAAGGGGGTTAATGGACTGGGCTTTAACGAACCGCACAGGCGTACGTACAGTAAGTGCTCCAATCAAACACTCCTCAAATTCTGCATCTATCTTCACTCATTAGTATTCACAACACATAAGATGCATATGATCCTTCATCAGCACCTTTACTAGTGAATTCAGACTTTACATGTATGGATTTTCACACATTTTCTGTAGACCTCTTCTCAGATCTTTCGACCATCACGATAATCATTTCTCTTTAGCTAATCTCTCTCATGCTCTGATGAAAATCATTACGCTGTGTGGGAGGGACATACACAATAACTAAGCTCCTCTGTTGTGCTACAAATCTGCTTGATTGGTCGGAAAGAGAGAAAGTATGGTTGACATGGCTTTTTGTTGATGCCTCTGATTCACATGAATCATCAGTGTGATGCATCAACATCTGAAGGCGAAAAATAACATGAGCATCTCACATTGACAGGTCTTTAAAAACACTCAAATGCACTGTACATACAACATTCAATCACAACACAACATTTTAACACTGAACTAATGACTTTATAATCAGGATTAGGGTCATCAGTCGAATATAAGCCTACATTGAGCACCTTCAAAATAAAATTGGGATGAGTGGTGCTTGCACATCCAACATCTGCAGACATAATACTAGTGTTGTGGTTTGTCGCCAGGGCATTATTATGCAGTTGCTAAGGTGTTTTGTGTGGCTATTAGCATGTTTCTATGTGGTTGCTAAGACGTTCTTGGTTTCTATGTTGTTGATTTGGCCTAAATCCAAGAATCCACCCCCAAGTCTCTATGATAATCTGGCCCAATAAGGATTGGGTCCCTCTTCAAGTCTGAGATATTTTGCCATGTTTAATCCAGAGGAATTGTGCATGGCAGCCGCCACACCTTTAATGCCAGATAAATCTGAACTAATATATTTAAAATTTTAACAAATTTAATTAAGCATTCACAATAATGGAACCATAGCACAACTGTTTTTAAACGAGGTATGAACTACATGAAGTAGTTTATTACACAAGTTTGTTCAAACACCTAACTCAAAGTATGAACAACTGACGTTTGAATATTGTTACACCCCTAACATATATACACTATTTATTACTCATAAGAGCATATAGTCATATAAACATTACTATAAATATTAAAATATACTATAATTTAATATATTTATGATCATATAATATTTAATTTTTATCTAATTTCAGTTGTAAGCACAGATCATGGTTAGATATACTGTCAAATAATTGCTCTTTAAACCCACAAGGTATACTTTCAATATATATAAATACTAAGCTTGTATTGCACTACAGTAATGTAGTAAAATATTGATGAGCTTCCACACCTGAAATAATACGTTAATCTAATGTTAAACAATTCAAAAGGACTTTAATCTTTATCAATTATTGAAAAAGAAAGGGGCATTTCGAGGGAAAATAGCAATAAGAGCTTGTGAACCTCACGTTTCAATTTAACTCTCTATTATTTTCAGCAGAACAATCCCATCAGCCCCTCTTTTATGTGTAGTGCATCACCAACAGCTCTGATCTATTACATACACACTGTATGGCTGGATATAAACTCTAGAGTTTTGGTAGTACCAAAAAGGATATCAAAGTCTACTAAAGGAGGTAGAGCTTTTTCAAATTTGGCTCCTAAACTCTAAATAGCCATACTGATAATGTTTGGGTTTCAGACACACTCTATCTGTTTAAATTAGTGTTGCATGATATACCGGTACTAGAAAGGTATTGCAATACCCTGCTATTAAAAACTGTACAATACAAAATTTTATTAGTACTGGTACTTTTAGAATGACAGCATTCTAAAAGTACCGTATTTCTAAAAGAGCCGTATTTCTTAATTTGCGTTGATGTATGACAGCAGGAGTCAGGACATGTGTGCAGAGCTCTGCTTCCACTCCCTGCAGGGAATAAAATATCCGGCACGGTCCGGAAAAAGAAAGCAACAAAGAAACATGCATGCGTGAGAAAACAAAGCGTGGGATACTCGCGCTGCTAGACTCAGACCCGAAGCGCAAGCAGAAAGCCGCATTTAGACATCATGCAATCGTGGCTTCGGTTCTCTTTAGCGGATTATTGCCCTTGAATGGTCAAAGATATGTCAAAATGAACATCCTGGCGAGTATTCACGTAAACACAGTCGGGAAAGTCTTTAGTGAGGGAAAACAGCTGAGAAGGAAATCAGATGTGTTCCAGTGTATTGGATCCGTGCAGGTCTTAAAGTGACAGCAGCCTAATATACCAGCTGCTGTCTGTGTGATTAATGTTAATCAAACAACAAAATAAAATAGAAAAATCACCCAATGCTTGACTGAATAACTTTAATATATTTATTAAGAATTAGTCTATAGTTAATTTATAGAGTGAAGACTATGCAGTGTTTTTTACATTATATTAATTTCTTACTTGAATGCTACTATTAAATTAGCCTACCTGAAAAATGTAACAGTTTAATTTGTATCTTTCTTATACAGAATGTGTCATTGTCTGATTGCATCCAAAAATTAAGAACTATATTGTGATTATAAAATTACATTTAAAAAATAAGATTTTAGTCATGTCACCCAACCCAATCCCAACCTGTTCAGAATGTTGCGAATGTTAACATGATTGATAATGTGATTGTTGCAAACATCACGCTGTTGCATGTAATTATTTTTTTTAAATAAACAGGAGGGAATGGTTAAAAAGCAGGGTAGGAACACACTGGTCAAGTAAGGTTTTTAAATTATTATTAATTTATAAAACAATGAATTTTAAGTTCTGTCACATTATTCAAGTACTTTTATTTTAGTCAGGTAAAATAAATAATTTTAATATAATTTTGGTATTGTGGCAAGTTTAAATCTAGAATAAATTTACATCTCTTGAACCAAGCATTCATATAGGGCTTCTGGTAACCGTGTACTACAATTATATCTAATGAAATAGTACCAAATACACATGATCATCTTCTGCCTGCGACAACTCTTCTCAAATATTATCCTAATATTGTAATATTATCCTTATATTGTAACAATTACAAGCACAAGTTGTAATTGCTCCCTAACATGTTCACTGTGTCTGCCGATAATTAACTGAATACATGAAGTTAACTAATCACATAATATGTGCTGTATTATAGAGGAATATTACTGCCATATGGACATTACGTTGATATACTCATCTCTGGCTGATAATAGAATACTTCCTAAACTGTAAAATTGAATCAAGCTGCTTTGAAACAATATATTGTGAAAAAAAAAAAAAAAAAAAAAAAAAACCTCAATTGAACTGAATTGAATATATCAACATATGTGAGGTCTGGCATGTTTCCTGTTGTTGCACGCCTCACACAGAGCACATAATCGCTTTCCATTGAGCCTGTGAGCAAATTCATTCCAGTCTACAAAGCAAAGACTTAGAAAGTCCATGGGAAATATACATGTTTGCTTTTTTGAAAAGTCCAGCCCCTCTTTTTCTGTCCACGGGGATAACCGAGAGTTACCTTCCATTGTGAGAGCGATTTCAATCCGCGTAGTTATACAAGCGCACTCACCAAATCCAAGTCCGCTCACTTCCTCTAGTTGAATGTTTTCCAGTCACCTAAGCGTATCCAGGGCTACCCCCCCATTAGAATATAAATGAATCCACTGCCCGACCGCCGCGGTTGTCACAATGTCACCCACCTCCCTATACCCACTGACTTCTCCTTCATTTGGTTTCACGACGACTGACATGGGGGTAAACATGGTGCTGGTCTGCAGCGGTGTGAGAGAACTCCTGATGGGCCGAAGTTCTAAAGGCCCATGTGTGCGGTTTTCTGAGGGAACAGAGGGAGACGTGTTCTGCCCTGTTTTATTCTGTAGGGAGCTATGAAAGCGTGAGCTGCGGGAAACCCTTTTGACATGACTGGAGCAGGGAGCAGGACGCAGCCCAGCGGTGGGGTGAGGGTGGAGGCTGGAGTTTGACAGGGACAAAAGACATCTCTTCATAGACTTCGGAATTGTGTGGAGAGTTTTCATGGCTGAACACCAATGAATAAGGGCAAAATAAGTTTGCTTAGTGATCTCACACTTTCTCAGAGCTAAAAAGACAATAACTTCAAAGAAGGGCACTGACATTCGTGCACACATGTGAACACGACCATGTATAACGTAAAACCTTATTAATGCACGTCCACAAACTCACAGGCTTTTGATCTTCTGGCAGCGAGTATGAGAGTTTTTTGATGTTGTAGACCAGCATGAGTCCTGCCCAATTGGACTGAGGAACTATCAAAGGTCCAGCATGGGGAGGGAACCTCTCTGATCAATAGCTGCCCCTGGCTGGTGAGCCATCTTTAATATTTCAACTGTCTAGGCCTCACAGCTCTTTAGAGACGGCTTAACAGAGACCAGAATTTGCCGCAATCCAATAAGTTAAGGAGTTAAGGATAACAGAGCTACCTGCAGAGTACAGATATGAATTGTCTGATTAGATAAAATACCTAAACAGATATATTTTTTAAGCTTATCTAAAACAGTGTTTGATTTCCCACCTACACATCTTGACGCAACCAGGTAGGTGTATATACACTACAGTTCAAAAGTTGGGTTAGTAGGATTATTCTAATACTTTTATTAAGCATTATTAAGCACTCAAATTGAACATTTGTTCACAGTGACTGTTTTGTCCATGTTCTTTTGATCATCGCTGTTGTAACATATTGGGAAGCCAAAATGCGTATCCATCAACTGAAACATACACTAGCCGTTTTACACATTGTTGTTATCAACAAACCATATTATAGATGCGTCGTCAGGTTTCGGGATGAACCGTGGTGCAAGCGCGTGCCGAACCGAGGGTGGAGAACCGAACGGTTCGATTTTTTACCGAGAACCGTTTCACCCCTAGTGGATATATGTATAAAAATGCATTTGAAAATCATATATCTTGTGTTACGAGATAATTAAAAAAAAAAAAAATTTAAAATAATTTAAATTTCATGTGTCTTCTTCACTATAATGAAACCATGGTCATGATTGCATATAAAAAGGCACACACAAAAATAAAACATCAATGTCAATATTTTCAAGATCAATTCTGTCAATTATCATTAAATTGTTTGTGCATAATATATCAATGCATAAGAGCATGTTCTGCTATCAATGAAAGTTATAAACAGTGTAATGCAAACATGACTGAGAAATCGGCAGCTAAGACTTGCATCAAAAAAGCAGTTTCAGCCAAAACGTGACTTGATTTTTGACTCTCATCGTTTTGCCTGACATGTAAACATACTATTTGGCCATTAATTATATTTAAGGTTGACATGAGGCATATTTAATATTTAGGTAGACACTGTAGTGAGAACTGTGCCATTTTAAAATCCACTAATCAAGGTTCTTATGCTAATCTATGTCCTGCAATATCCCAGCCAACGCATGCAGCAGAGTCAACATTCAGCACAGCAGAATCTTTTTCATTGTTCCATGTGGAATTCTTAAAGAATATATTGGTGTCATTAGTATTCCTTTGAGCTAATTCTGTTTCCCCTCTGTGGGCCCTATAGAGCAAGGTTAGTACAGAAAATGGGGAAGCATTCAGAAGAGGGGAAACAAAATCTTCATAATAGAGTATTTTGTCTTTAAACCTACAAGATCTTTAGAGGTACACTTACAAATCTAAAGCTACTTTTATATTTGATCTGAGTGAATTGAATGTTGTGCGTAAAAAGATGCCTAAATCTCCTTAAACCTCATTTTTGGAGGTAAATAATCCGAGCAGTTAGTGCTGTCCCACTGAGCGATAACAACAGGTACCAAAAAGGGAAATTAAGAGGAACTGAGAAGCTCTACGGAAGAAAGGAGAAAATTAAAGGGAAGAGGAGAGAATTAGACAGCAGAGACGAGCAGACCCCTCTTGAACAATGCTGTCAGTCTGGGCCTCATTCCCAGCCTCTAGATGGGAACACAATGCGTCTGTGCTTGGCTCCAACACTGTGTGAATAAGAACAAGGATTGTGGAGCAAGATGTTAATGGCACATTTGCTAAATGTTCGCCCGTTGTATCTCAAGTTCTCTTTTTCTTAACCGATTGATAATGCGTCCAATTAGAAAACACTGATTTGAAAAGTGAAAACACTTAAAAAATGATTGATATTGTAAGCAGCTAGCACCTAGTTTTATCTGGTCTGGTTCATTTTTACTTTACTTAAAAAAAAAAAAAAAAATAATAATAATAAAAGAAAATCACAAACAGACCGATTATGAATGCTCTTCATGATGAGGGGGTCTTTCTGTTTTAATATGACCTTTAACATGGCCTGTTTTGAGCTGATATTAGGCTAATTTATTTAAATCTATGAATTTTGTATCTGGCCAAATGAGTTCAAATTACCAACTTATTTGCAATGGAAAAATTATGTCACTGAAATGTAGTTATTCTGAGCTACGTACACTGAGGAAAGCCTGTCTGTTAGAAGAATGAAGAGCGTTCGTTAGATGAAGAAGAGAGGGAAAGAGAAGACAAGAGTGATTATGCATTAGGAATGAAATATAAAGATCAAAGTGGCAAGAAATAAAAGAATTAAGGATAATAGAAGGAAATGAGTACATGGAGACATTATTTTTTGAGATGAACATTAGAGAGAACAAGAGAGAGAGTGTGTGAGATAAAGAAATATTTATAACAAATAAACTGACTGAATTTAAATTATATAGAAAGCAAATTTAAAAATGTGATAGGAGACCAGTTAAATCATTTCAAAGGAGCTATTACAAAAAAATGAGTTGTGTATGTGTTATCTTATGGCAAATAAATGAATAATTTAATTAATAAGCATTTAGTCTTACTTTCCAGTAAAACTATTCTTATAATAAGCAAAGTTTTCAGAGAACTTATCTGGCATTATTTTTTAATAAACCGATTGCAAATATGTTCTTGTTTTAAGCATAAAACTCACAAATTCAAAATTCATTCTCTGAAAACAAGACTAAACATTATGCAATATTAATATCTTATGCGCTTCTCAAACAGATTTTTTTTTTGCATTAATGGGGGCTTCATACTTTTATAGGCTATCATTACAGAGGGTGAATGGTTTCCAGAAAATTAAGCAAAATATCAGAAACATACATATGACTGTTATACACGGATCAGCCAAATGCACATCTGCACTAAACATGAAACGTTTTCCTTTTAGACTTATAACTCTCACACATTTTTTATAGGAGAAAAGACATTAAGTCTAACCTTCTTTGGCTAAACAGTGGTACAAGATTAAAGCTATTATGATTCATCATTCTTTTTCTCAATGGAAATAGAGTGGTGCAATCGGGGCATGTTTCTGCTGACCTTAAAATGAGCTACAATGCAAAAGAGGCAGGTGCTTTGAGGGTCTCCACATAAGCAACACTCTGCCTTTGTCTTTCTCTCTTCGTCTCATGAACAGGGCTTCACAGTAGCCTAATTTCTTTTCAATTACACAAACCTCTGCTGTCTAATAGCTCAAATGTGCACTATGTTCTTTGAGCTCCTGTATGTGCATGCCTCATGCTGCTATCACAGCCGGGGAAGCTCATTGTGACAACTAAATGGATAGCAATAAGGCCTGCATTTCAAACAAACAACAACCAAAGGTTTTGAACCTATTCATTAATATCCAATTGGCTACCAAGGAACGAATATTAAGATTCACGTAAAGTAACCGTGAACTGCAGTTAAACACTCAGCCTATTGCAGTAATAACAGGTGGCGGCCTTAAGTGGCCACTCTTTTCCTTCCCAACTGCACCCAGACATAAAGAGCTGACTGGAGGACAGCGAGGGGGCTGGCACATTGGCTTTTCCACCAAACGTCCAATTTGGAACAAAGAGCAGACGGCTTTTCCTCCCTTAGGGAGGTGTGGAACAATTCCTTCCTTTTTGGGGCTGAAACTTATGGATCTTAATTGTATTACCCTCATCTGTATGGAGGGAGTGTAAAGGAGGGGTGGGAAAGCAGAATAAAATGGAATTTTGATTTAATGAAAGAGAGTAATCCCAAAGCTCTCTGGAGATAATTCGCTTTAAGAGTGAACATTATGCCAGTGCGTGGCTAAGAGGATCATGCCTGTTACACAGAGAGGAGAGAGGGAAAGGGTCAGTTATGAAGCAGAGGGGAAAGTGGGGAGGAAATGGAAAACGAAAAGCAAAAAGATGAAAAAAAGACAATAACCAGGTGCAGCAACACGTGTTTCTGACTACCTATTGATGTAATTTGATTGGTTTGATCATAATGAGATCATTCTAATGTGGTCAAGTGAATGAAATAAGATCACTAAAAGTGAAAAGTAATGCCAGGAGTAGATAAAAGAGTTAAAGAAGAAACAAATGTGTTTTAACTAACCAGCATAGCAGATTCTAACAAATAAAAATAAAAAAGACAAGTTAGTCTGTGGACAGTCTAGATCACGGTCATGAAATTGTGGCAGTTTCTACTACAGAGACATTTATAACGAGCGTTGACAGAAGTTAAAGGCACAATATGTAAATTTTCACCGCTAGAGGTCGCCTATTCAAACCAAAAGTGTAGCTTGATGACGGCGAGATTGAGCATGGAATCTTGGGAGTTGTCATCTTCATCTCACAGCCAGTGGAAAAGAATCGGGACGGGACTCAGGCAGAAATCATGCTCATGGAAACCAAGAGTAATGCAGGTATGATGTCATTGATAGGCGACGCATGGACACAATCTGTGTCCTGGTTAAAATTGCTTATTGCTCTGGATTTAAGCATTCTTGGAAACATCTGGGATAGTGCAAGTACACAAGTCAACAAAATATATAACACTGTTCTAATGGTTTTTGGATATTTTAATCCAAAAATCTTACATATTGTGCCTTTAAATGCTTGCGCCGAACAATGTTCCCTTTCTCTAATTTTCTTAAAGAATTTCTGTGCTTAGAGAATCTAACCTTGATCCGTTAAGCCCATGAACCTTTACCTTTCCTCCACCACTAGTGAGTGAAACTTATAAATAGCTTGCACATCTCGGCTATAAGATCCTGAAGAGTTTCTGCAGATAGAAGTATTTGTATAGAATTATCTCCTAGTTCTGAGCCTGTGAATGAAAACCTAAGACTTGAGAAGTGCAGAAAACAGACAGTCACATCTACAACATTAGAGCAAAATAAATCATTTCACTATGTGAACTTGCTGTCTGAAGTGAACAAATGATTCCTTTGAGCCGTTTTTTTAATTGTTTAAAAGACTCATGAACTCACAAGTTGTCGGTCTGACAAACCCTTACAAGAATTAAGTCAATGAAGTTAGTTACTCACTTACTGTACATTTGTAAACTACTTTTAGTCATATTCGACTCGATATGAAGCAAGAATGAAATGTACTTAATGGATATTTAAAAAGCACTATATTAAATATTAAAGTAAAAGCATCAGTAAATATTTGAGAAAAAGTTGAGCGGAAAAGCGGTAAAGTAAGAAAATAGAGGTCAGGTATGGGAAACCTAGATGGTGATGCTTAGGAAAGGGTAGTAGCGAGAAAAAAGTGAACAGACAAAATAAATAAACTGAAACACTTAAACAGGAATTTAGCACGCTGGATAAAAGTAAACCCTTCCATTAACAAGCCATGGCTCAATTCTGAACTTGCTCACCCCATTGAAACACAGTCACATTGTGCAAGGCACCATTGTGTTAGACTCCTTTGGCCTCTTTAGGGAAAGAGGTGACAACTATAGGCTCAAAAACTAAGATTAATGCTTTCCAGTGTCTAAATACCAAACCCACACTCCATAAAGACCTCCCCTTCACTTAACTAACAGCCTTCCCTCCCTCTCTTGTCTTTGGCATGGCATTCACTGTGCCCGTCGCATCATTACTCAGGCTACGGGTAATTCCACCAATGTGCTAAAGGCAATAACCCCATTCAGCACTCAGAGTCTGGTCACAGTGCCTCTGAAGATGAGTACACAGGCAAAGCCAACAGCAAAGTAGTGGAGCATTTACCATAGTATATGCCATTACTTTACCTGTGAGCTCCTGACTTAAATGCTTTTCTTTTGGGAAAAAAAAAATGTATCACAGTTTCCACAAAAAAATTAAGTCAAGTTACCTTTATTTATATAGCGCTTTTAACAATGCAGATTGTGTCAAAGCAGCTTTACAGTGATAACTGGTATATAATTTTGGCTGCACAGCAGCTCTTAAAGAAAATAGTGTCATTATCCATCTTAAGTAAATTCAGTATTGATTCATTCCGATGTAAGAATCAATAGTTATTAATTTAGTTAATTTATCTATATTAGCACTGGAGTAAACAGTGGTGTCATCATCCAGCTCAGTTCAGTTCGCATACAATGGTGTCAATGCAGGCAGATCAAAACACTGTTGAATATCAAATGTCAAGTGTCCCCAACTAAGCAAGCCAAAGGCGACAGCGGCAAGGAACCCAAAGCAGCACAAGTGTTTTCAACATTGATAATAAGCTCCAAATCAGCATAGTAGAATGATTAATAGAATCTTATGACCCCAAACTGTTGAATGGTATATAGGTAGATAACTTACTTTATAATATATATCCATAACTGTAACCAAGTAATTAGTCTGTTACTTTCAATTAATGGTATACACCAAATAGTTTCGACTGCTAATAAAAAAATAAAAATAAAAAAAAACTTAAATTCCCATTTTAACTGCTTTATTTCTAGCTCACTTTCTGAGCACAAGACATGGACAAACATTTCCAATTTTCACCTAGAGAGTTTACAAACTGATAGTAGGCTCTTTTAAAAAGTATAATGACAATGCAGTCCTCACTCATAGATAGGGTGGTAAGGCCAGTAAAGAGAGGTTTCTCTTGTACCACAAGACAAATTGTCTCATTATCTCTCAATAAGCCTGTGAAACGTATCTTATATGCAACAAATGTGTGTCTCCTGAGGGGAAACCAAGCAGTGATTGGCTCCCCAGTCCCCAAGGGAACTCTCCTTTCCTTGTAGATTATCATCACTGAAACATCTCTATGCAATTATCCTAAATGTAAAGCTCATTATAACAATGCTATGCAAGTTTCATGATGACAACAAACTCAGACGAAAGGCTCCCAGCTTAAAATTCAATGTGTTTCTGAACTCATGCAGGCACTTGGAGATTATTATAGACGCAGATTGCAGGGGCCAGATGGGGGTGGTTGGGTTTAGGGAAGGCGCTCCATCACAGGGAATACCAGTGGAGATCCAATGACCTGAGGAACGAGGAAGCAGACTGCTGGTTGCCCAAGGATACAATATTTCCTGGGCCAAGTAGCACTGACTTTCATCACTCTCACCCGAAATTCACCCAAAAGATATCAAAGTCACTGTTTCTCCACACACTACACAAGGGCATCTTCACAGTGTCATTGTCAATATTACATGAAGTGCTTAGATGAGTTTGTTGAGCTGAACTTTCTTCAAAAACTTTAACGGAATGACTATTTAACCTCCGAATTCTGATCAGTTTCGCTTCAACAATTACATCTTAAAGGTTCTTTGAACTTTTTTAGCTATTGTCAAAAGTAAACATGGACCAAAAGAATATACATTCACCCTCAAAGCATCTCCCATATGAAAGAGACAATAGCCCAAGGGGTATGCGTTTGAAGATGTTATTCTTGAAAAACTCAGAGGTGAAAAACTATTGTATAATTCATGCCAGTCCGGTTTTTGTCTTTGGAGTGAGTGTTTGATGATGCGCACAGCTTGTTCACAGTGGTATTAATATTTATTGACGGTTTGCCAATCTCTTCTCTCATTAGCGAGCTCTCCTTCAGGCTAGAATGGGTTCCTCCATGAATTGGTCCATATGGACTAATTCACACTTGCCAGGTATGAAGAGAACCCACTTTCAAAGAGAATAGATGGATAAAAGATCATAAAATGAGGGAACCAAAGCAGCAAATTCATGGTTGATGTTAAATGTGTTAACTGATTTAACAAGTGAAAGACACAGTTCATGTCATTATTTACTCACTCATGACGTTCCAAAGCACTTTAACTTTCTTTTTTCTCTTATATACAAAAGTGCAGTTCTTTTCCATGCACAAGCTGTTTATAGTGACCATGGCACAATAAAAAAATATTATAATTTGACTCATGCTCTAATTCATGTCTTCTGAATCAATACGATAGCTGTGTGAGAGGAGCAAACATAATGTACAAATTATATTACACATATGACAAGTATTATGACACACTATATTGCCAAAAGTTTGGGATGCATGCCTTTACGTGTACATGAACTTTAATGACATCCCATTTTTAATCTGTAGGGTTTAATATGGAGTTGGCCCACCCTTTGCAGCTATAACAGCCTCAACTCTTCTGGAAAGGCTTTCCACAAGGTTTAGGAGTGTGTTTATGGGAATTTTCTAGAAGTGCATTTGTGAGGTCAGGCAGTGATGTTTGCGAGAAGGCCTGGCTCGCAGTCTCCGCTCTAATTCATCCCAAAGGTGTTCTATCGGGTTGAGGTCAGGACTCTGTGCAGGCCAGTCAAGTTCCTCCACACCAAACTCGCTCATCCATGTCTTTATGGATCTTGCTTTGTGCACTGGTGTGCAGTCATGTTGGAACAGGAAGGGGCCATCCCCAAACTGTTCCCACAAAGTTGGGAGCATGAAATTGCCCAAAATGTCTTGGTATGCTGAAGCATTAAGAGTTCCTTTCACTGGAACTAAGGGGCTAAGCCCAACCCCTGAAAAACAACCCCACACCATAATTCCCCCTCCACCAAACTTACACTTGGCACAATGCAGTCAGTCAAGTACATTCCTCCTGGCAACCGTCAAACCCAGACTCGTCCATCGGATTGCCAGACAGAGAAGCGTGATTCGTCACTCCAGAGAACAAATCTCCACTGCTCTAGAGTCCAGTGTCGGCGTGCTTTACACCACTGCATCCGACGCTTTGCATTGCACTTGGTGATGTAAGGCTTGGATGCAGCTGATCGGCCATGGAAATCCATTCCATGAAGCTCTCTACGCACTGTTCTTGAGCTAATCTGAAGGCCACACGAAGTTTAGAGGTCTGTAGCTATCGACTCTGCAGAAAGTTGGCGACTTCTGCGCACTGTGCGCCTCAGCATGCGCTGACCCCACTCTGTGATTTTACGTGGCCTACCACTTCGTGGCTGAGTTGCTGTTGTTCCCAATTGCTTCCACTTTGTTATGATACCACTAACAGTTGACCGTGGAATATTTAGTACTGAGGAAATTTCACAAATGGGCTTATTGCACACGTCGCATCCTATCACGGTACCACGCTTGAATTCACTGAGCTCCTGAGAGCGACCCATTCTTTCACAAATGTTTGTAGAAGCAGTCTGCATGCCTAGGTGCTTGATTTTATGTGGCCATGGAAGTGATTGGAACACCAGAATTCAATGATTTGGAGGGGTGTCCCAATACTTTTGGCAATATAGTGTTAAATTAAGTTAAATTAAGTTAAAATTCTTTTTGTAAGTTATTAACTCAAGATACACTGTGGCTGAATAATTCACTCAGCGAGAACTCTAAAACAGAGTCAGTCTGATTTTAGCAAAAATCATTCTTTTAAGAATCTGTTTCTCACGCAAATATATATATGTGACTTTAAAAGACCTTGTTATATAAGACTGATCTCAAGAAATGTTAAAAAAAAAAGTTAAAATGTACATATTTTTTACGCAGATTTTTTTTTTACAGTAGATGCTGTCATTTTGTCCATATTGTACATTTCAGCATATGTTTCCAAACATACAAAAAATGTATAAGGATTTATAAGGATTTATAAGGACGTAGACATCCTTAGAAATGAACACACTCTTTACAAATTCTTTATGCAATATATTATAAAAGCATTTGTACAGGTACATTTTATAAATAATATTTTTGGACATCACAGTGAACATGCTGTTATATGGAAAAGACCAATGTGAAGACTCTAAAAATTCTCTTCTTGTATTCCATTTGATAAAACAACTGCATACAAAATGAGGATTTGGAGAGTAATTAATGATGACAATTTGTATTTCTGGATAAAATATTCCCTTAAAATGTTATGAAATGCAATGGAAATATACGAAAATTAATTAATTCTACCCCTGGACACAAGTGTAAACATTTGCAGCATGAAAAGCAAATTTAATATGGGTCACTAGACCGCCTCAAAAAGCTGCTACGTGTCAAGCATATTTAAACATGCAGATTATCCACAACATGTTGTTCTTCTGTGTTAATGGCAGTTTAGCCGTAACCCTTTAAAACATAAATATGCAAGAACATAATTCTGCCAGAATCTGAGTGTGATTATGTGCCGTTATCTCCATGAGTCTCATTATCATGGTTCTGGGGATGGGAGCAGTGAAGGGGCAGCTGGGTGAGACAAACAGCAGGGTAGCAGATCCGGCAACCTGCATCTAAGCCCCACAAAAACAGCGGGACACTGCTCTCTCACTGGTGCCCTCTAAATACATGATACTGATTTACTGTGGCAGCAAGGCAAGGACAAACAGTGGGGAAGGAAAAGAGCTACATGGCTGAAGCAAGACCTAAAGTACTGAAATGTCCAATGGGAAATAGAGGTAACCGTTGTAAAAACACAAATCTTTTCTAAAAGACCACAAAACATGAGTCCAATACACAGATAAACACAGTGCTGTCTGACAATTACATGAAAAAAAAAAAAAAAAAAAAACTTGAACAACAACAATTGTTTGCCTAAAAGTATTTGTTGGCTTATCACATGTTTTTTGTGGCTTTTTTTTTTTTTTTTTTTTTTAGACTTTTCTGATGAAACATGGTGCTTTGATCAAAGGCACTCAAATCTACGCTTCCAGTCGCATTTCAGCAGGACGTTTCAAAAGAGGCAGCTGGGTCTTTGAAGTCAAACATGACCTATGGCAAAGCCCAGCTTTGCATCATATCATGCAATGTATCATACAATACAAGTCTGCTTAATATATACACTTCTCAAATCAAACAGCATGGTAAAATTTGGCCATCACAATTTTTGCCACAAAATAAAATTTTGTGCTTTATTACAATTTATTTACATAACTAAAACATGCCTTTGGTATAGTTCATAGCTCCAATTAGTACCCCAAATGTTACATCAAGTGAAAATATGTGAATTCGAAATTGCTTTTAAATGACTTGCTCATAAAGAAATCAAAAAGAATAATTAATTCATTTAAATCACTAACAATGGAATCAATTCCAGACATTAAAGTACTGTCCTTTATATTCAGATCAATCAATGCTCAAGGACTAAAACTGACCCTGGTATTTCAGATAAAGACTTTGCCTGCACTGTCAAATCAAAGGAAGTTCAATTGACCCAGACCACCTCAGAGGCCTTTTCCATGGGGTAAAATTAATTCATTCTTATGGGTTGTTCTACTTCAGAGCACTTTACAGATCAAAGGCTCCGCTGCAAACGTATGTAAACACAGTTTAGCTGAGCTAATCGTGCTTCACGTCACTTAGTTAAATCATCGCCCGTTTCATGCCTTCAGAGGCGCGTTATAATTGCATCATTTCTCCTGTATCTGTGCCTTACGACACTCCCGGCTCTACCTCATTGATTTGTCCCTCTGATGGTTAGAAACGGTGAGTGAAGACACTGGGGAAAGATGCCGTTTTTTAGGCCGAGCAGTCAGACAATGATAGTGCTGAAATCTCATTTCACGACTCACTGCCATGTTTGCAAAGCCCGAGGCAATGGTGCATCCCAGGGAGCGGTTCGGCTTTTGATACGCATGCAGGTTGTCCAGGTGGACGTCAAAAGGCGGGGAGATAAAAACGTTAACAAATGACACCGAGGGCTAAGGTCACACTACACTAGGTTCAAGTTTCCCAGGCCTGCTCATTTGGGTGCTAATGGCTTATTGATCTGGAGCATTTCACCCAAAGCAAGGCTGCGTAAAACCCCAACGCTCAGCGGAGATCAGGCGAGCTGGACTTTTGCGGACACAGTTGTTCCTTCCAGTCCATTTTGTAGGATGTCGATCAATATGGCTCCTTAAACTGCTTTAAAAACACCCTTATTTTTGGATTACTTTGAGAGCCGTTAAGGAACCAGACAAAAACGGCACTCGCCTTAATGTCTGGGTTGTTCAAAGTGGATTTTAGCTACAGCAAAGTCAGACTAGAGAGGTTTTAAAAGAGACTTAAAATGTCAGCATCAAAAAGAAAACCAGTTATTGTATCCACTTATGCTGCAACACTATTGTTTCCTCTTCAAAGAACATACATCAAGGATGCTTACTAAATATATTAGTCAGTAAAACTTATAGCGTAAATATAAACTCTGGTAGCATTATCTGCAGCAAGTACTGTAGATTAATGGGTTTCAACTTCTCTGTCCAGTAGTGCTGCTGATACAAAACTGCGGCGCTAAATTGAACGGAGAAACAACTGGCACAATTACTCAAAGATAATTGCTCATTACATCATCAGAACTGTACCGCCCGGCAGGCAAAAATCATATTGACAGAAAGCCATTTGTGGTGGTGAGTTGATTTACCAAGTCTCTTGTCAGTGGATTTCATTTTAACACAGCTCATTCATATTATTAATGGCTATGAAATGGTCTTTGTAATTGCTTCTTCTATGTCATTGTTTTACCTTCTCTTGTGAGCTCACTGGTGTTGTCATCTATTTTGTAATATCTCACACCCAGCACTCTTGCACTGTGGCCTTTTTACATGTATTATGAATCATTGTCAGGATTTTTTATTATTATTATTATTATTATTATTATTATTATCATGGGACAATATTTGCTTAATGGAATTGATTTTATTTATTATTATTATTATTTGCTTTTCCTTCAGTTGATAAAATCATCTTAATAAAAAGTACGTATGAAAAGTTTAGATGCAAAGACCATCTGACGTTTTCTTTTAAATTAGCTTTTTTTTTTTTTTACCAGGCATGTTTAGGTTCAATAATTTTACTTTAAATGGCAATGAAAAGGTTATTAGTCAGTTATTGAAATGCCTTATTTTCAAAAATGTCACTTTAGTCAATTCATTGCTATTTAACAAATTTGACTGTCTTTTGCTGCAGAATCAGCTAAGTCATGTGTGCTTTTTTTTGCAAAACCTCTAAGTCCACCTCTTTGGACAACAAGACATTGTAAAACATCCGTTTCTGCCAGTTTTACTTGTGTTTACTTGCTACTTGTGAAATCCTGTTATTGCCACTGAAACGATGGACAAAACATAATAAAAACTTGCAGCTCAGCAATTGAAAACCGGCTCATACACACACCGTCATTCATCTTGAAATCATATGATTGGATTTGTGTCTTCCGATTGGTTCTTCTGTGGACTTGGATGCTTTTGCTGACAAAGGGAAGTGGCGTTTAGCGGTTTCTGCCAACGAACCAGTATTTCTGAATGGGCTGACACTGGGATTTAGCAGATTTGAAGCAAAAGTATTTGATGAACGTATACTATGTGCATTCGCTTAATATCATTATCTCATTTTTGACGGAGGTGGTGTTTAGTGGCTTTTGCATCTGAACTCTTCATATATACATTATATATTAATCATAATTAATAATTTGTAATTTTATAAAAAATGTAAATGTAAAAGAAAAAAAGCTCTTATATTTACATAGACATTTTTACATTCCTTCAAATAAACAAAAAAACAAACAAACAAATGGAGGCACTTGCGGTCCATTTAAACAACACAGTGTTGTCCGTTCTAAAATTCTTCATTAATCATTTGCAATAAATTCTCAATTTGAACAATTATGTTACCAAAAATCAAATAAACATCAAAAACAAAAATAGCTATAATTTTTTTGCACCCATATTTTAAATATGTGGCATTTTTAATACTGAAATGTATTTTGAAGGAGAAAAAATGTTGTCTACAACCATTTACTCACATCATTAAGACTCATAGCAAAAGCACTCTAAAGTAATTAATTTCTCTTTTTTTTAATGAGGATATTATGCATACTGCCTTGCTGAACAAAAACTGTGCCATTCATCTGCAGAAAGTTCTAGCCTTTGACAATAGTGCTTCAACACAAATTTACATTTATTCATTTAGCAGATTTAGTGTCGCACGCATGATAACACCCAGAGTTGTTTCATGAATGTAAAGCGTACACAATAAGCGCCATACTGCAGCTATGGGAGGTAGGAGGAAATGAACAGGCAAGATGTTATCGAGTGTTTCCATCCAATAACAAATTGCTTGTGCACACATTTTATTTTTCTCTCCATATTTGTGGCAAAGGTGGGCGAGGCGTGCCCCGCAAGAGTGGGCTTCCTGGTGTCTACCATTTGCTCACTGATTACATTGGTGGGGGAGGGTGGGTGGTGAACAACAATCTGTGCACAAATCTCTGCACTGCCAAAAAAACGTGACACCGGTGGAATGAAGTCTATTCACGTGCCCATCCGTCTCCTTTCATCTCCCCCGGTACTCAGCAGGTGGACATCTCTGGCAACAACGCAGAGAGACCAATGTCATAAATGGGGCACTGCATGTTCTATATCAAAGATGAAGCATAACATATACTTTGTTTCGCTTGAAAGGTAGACAGATCACAATTAACTAACATTTACTACTGACAAAAAAAATTTCATTGGAGGAAACAACAGGAAAGATAGAATGATATACAGAATAATGTGTAGAAAAACTGAGATAGAACAATAAGAACAATAGACAGAAATGACAGAAGATAGGAAAATAGATAGTATGTGGAACTATAAATTGGATGGACGGATGGATGGATGGATGGATGGATGGGCTGTGACGGAAGGCATGACAACCGCACCACCGCAGTGAAGTTGCCACCGTGGTCATGGAGTGTTACCGGTGGTAGTGTGACGTATATATATATATATATATATATATAATATATTTTTAGCAGTGACTGAAAAAATCTGCAGCCCGTCCGTCATTTTGACAGATTACTAAGGCTGATGTTGCTTGTAACTGTAATTCCCACTCCTGTCCAGTTGGTGGTGAGTGCGCTCCAGTGTGGCAGCAGAGCGTGAGTTCAGTCTCCAGAATAAAATGAAAACGATACACACAGGCGAGCACCCAGTTTTATAATAATAAAGTTATAATACTTACACTTACTTACATAATTGAGTTTCTAATCCAGTTAGTTTTGTTTTAAATGGTTCGTTTCGTTATTTTTCTTGCTGACTATAAGTTTATGGTCAACGACTGGCTTTTCTGAGGTATAATGTTACGTGACATTGTTTGCAACACTTATCCTGTAAGTTCGTGAATAAAAATGAAAATATGGATGAAATCAGAAGCTATTAAATGTCTTATCATTAAAATATAAAAATTAAAATAACCGATTATGACGGATTTTTTTACGATCCTGTCCATCAAAATGACGGCGAAACACAAGTCTAACGCAACCTCAGAGATTATATTATATATATATATATATATATATATATATATTATATATATATATATATATATATATATATAAAACCAACCCGGACCCCACCACCGCAACACCAGCGGTTGTTGGTGATTTCCCACCGCGGTAGTAAAAAATTGCCACCGTCACAGCCCTAATGGATGGATAGACATTCTATTTCTCAGACAGACAGACAGACAAGCTCTAACCCAGAGTATGACATACAATAATAATGATATCAGACTAACTATATTCATACTTTCACAAAAGCTGCATTATCACTAATGAGCACCTGATAGACCTTCAACACATTTCAGATCAGAGGATATTTTCCATCTGGGTTTAGGCTGACATTAATCTGCACCCATGACTCTCTCTGATTGTCCATATTTGAGGATTGCTATGCCCCACTAAGCTCCTGTATTCCAGTGGGGTGTTAATCCCCCTGCCTCTGATGTATGAATAGTGGGTAATTTATTTAAACCAGCCTGGATCCAGTAGTTAAGCCAAAGTAACTAAGCAACAATGACTGAGCTGCTCTTTGAGCACATGGTTGGTGGTCCGGTGGAAGGGTTCAAAACCAATGGGACCCATTAAATGCAGTCAGAGTCATGTGGTGCTAATTGAAAGTTGCAGGAAAGAAGGCACGGATTTGATGAAACATAAAGCCACAGCACATGATACAAATGACAGGGAAGGGAAAAGATTCCGCTCATCATTTTTATTCCAACACTTGGGAATTCTGCAACTGTCTTCAGTATCACATGTATTTTGTTTTTGTTTTTTGTTTTTTTTTCAAATTTTAAGAAGCATTGTGCACTTAGTGTACAATTTCGCAATGGTTTGGCTGTACGGATTTGAGATCTCTTAGACTTGTTGAGACTTACTTGCGTCACAGCTTCATAGAGGACTGCAAGCTTCCCACAAGTCTGGCACTTGCTCCTGCTGGCCTCCTCACACTCCTGGCTAGCAGCATGCCTCCTGCCCAGCCACATGTGCCATGTCAGGACTGCAAACACAAATGCAGGGTGCCGAGTGGCCCAACCAGGCTGTTCAGCTCAGAGGCCTTCTGGCAAGGGAAAGTCATCTTGTTTATCCAAGTTTTTCTACAGCCTGTCAGTCCAAGCAGGTCTGACGGCACAGAAAAGTCACAAGGGTCAAAAATTCCTGGTTAACCCAAGCTGCTACTCCTATGTTTCCACAGTGAATGAATCACTTTAATGCTACTCATCTGTAGTAAGATGAGACGAAAAATGTGCAAACGATTGAAGCACGTAGGGACAAGATTGAAAATAGAATTGGTAATGAGTCATATTCTTCTTTCTGACAGACATGAAATAGAAAAACATAATCTGCCAAAGCTTTTTAAAGTTGTACAGAGAGATATGCAGAGGCAGTAGCGTGTGCCGAGTTTGTGTCAGTCAGAAAGAAACAGCGTGATCAGGTGGGGCTTGTATTTTCATTTCACTGCAAGTTTAGATTTTTTTTGCAGAAGGTCTGCAGCTCTTCGACCATTAATAAATCTGATAATTATGGAATGCTCCAGATGACGTTACTCTTGAAATATATGCAACATCCCTTGTGGCACTTGACTTTCTATTCGACATAATACAAAAAATTTGTATTTAAGCCAAAAGTATTTCTGTTGCTTGCTAAAAAGCAATTTCAACATAACATAGAATAATATGAGGGAAAATGATATTCTGATATACTGGGTGCACTTTCTGGGATTGTTAACATGATAGACAATCATTTCCTTATTACACCTTCCATGTAGGACTGCACTTCTCTCAGCAATAATTCATGTCAATAAAGTATTAAGCAGTCCCAAGTTTTGAATTTACTGGAGTACTGCTTCAATATAATAATTTTATAACAAGTACCACAATCATGCAGACAGATTGAGCCATCCCATCAAGAACTTTCCTCTATTTTAGTTTAATCCAATGAGGCTAAATGAATTAATTCATTTTTCTGTCCAATTACGAAATCCTTGATGTAATGGTTGTCAGCTTTTACATGTATACATTTTCTCTGTAAAAGTATCCAAATATTATACATACACTCTTGATGTGTACAGTACTCTTGATTACGTACTGTAGCAGTTAAAATACTGATCTAGTTCAAATACAATATATTCCTTACTATCCTTAGTATCTTAGCATTTGTCTGTCCGTCCAATAATATATGAAATCCTTTATGTAATAGTTGTCAGCTTTTTATTCATTTTTCAAATACTTTTTCTCTGTTGCAAAATTACCCAAATATTATACACAATATTATTCCTACAATTATGTAGCAGTATTGATGAGGGTGCACTGAAGTATATGAATCAGCTGCGTTTAATATGAAGGAATAATTATTAATAATTAATTATTAATTAATATATTAAATAAATATATCAACACTAGATGTCTCATATTGATGGCCTTTCTCAGCAAATATTGATTATTATTGTTATTATTATTATTATTATTATTATTAATTGATTTAAGTATGTGTTATAATATAATTAGGGATGCACCAAAATGAAAAGTCTGTCTGTCTGTCGTCTGTCTGTCTACTGTATCTACCTACATGTACACCTCATTTTTCTTTCTCGTTCAGTAACCCGCTTGCACATATAACACACACACACACACATACACAAACCAACTTAAAAGCAAACTTTCATCGCTATAGTCTGGGAACCTTAGAGAGATGGCAAACATCTGATAGGGGGAGGCACAGAGGAAGCACACTGCTGTCTGTGAATCCTATTTGACAGAACTTCACAGAGCCAACCTCATACTCACCACTCCAACTAAAAAAAAAAAAAAATCCAAACAGAATATACAAACCCCTCCTCAACCTCTCTAGGCCATTTACCAAATATAAAACCCTTCACATTGACAAACAAAAGCTCTCACTAGCCAAGTAAAAACCAGAGTGTCATCAGAATGTTAGAGAACAACGGTGATTCTGCAATCAGCAGGCTTACAAAGCATTACAGTATATCTCTAGATGGAAATATTATCATATTATGCAACTTAAACCAAATATATACACAGATCTCAAGTTCACAGACAGCCACACTGTCCCCAGCTGTCTCAAAAACCAGAAATGTGAAAGTGCAGGATGGTTCAGAGGTGTCGCTCATTCTCATTGCTGACAATAGAGACCAATATTCAGCTACAGAAATTGAATAATCAAATGTAAAATAACACTGCATAGACTTCACTGTATATATTATTGTTTGATTAACATTAATGATTCAGACAGCAGTGGGTATATTAGGCTGCTCTCACTTTAAGAGCTAATGCACAGATCCAATAAAATTGATATGCATCCATTTTCTTTCTCAATTGTGACTGTTAACGAGGATACTCACCGAGACGGGTATTTTGTTTTGTATGTGTGTCCATAAAATTGACGCAAAGAGAAGGGGTGGGGATGGGGGTGATGTAACCGCGAAGGGCACTTTCACAATCAAAGGGGCAGGGGCTCAAGCTCGTAAACACCTCTCCTTGTTGAACCTCTCTTTGAGCTTATGCACCAAAATATCTCATATTTACTAGCTCCTTCAGTATTTGGCATGAACATTCTATGGCTGTTTTCTACAATAATATGCATGTTAACATGTTTTAGTGAGAAAAAAAAAAAAACTAGCCTTTCCTGTATAAATTTTACAACTTTGTCGCCATGACACAACGGCATAAACACTACATAAATAATACATTGCTATTAGTAAATTATTATTCACTTTCATTATAAGTTCCTCACCATTTTGGATGGCTGATGAATCCACAATATTCCTTTAGAGGAAATACAGGCCAAAGACCAAGCAGAAATAACAGCAAGAGGTGGAAAAAGAGAACAAGTTAAAGCCACAGGAATGCAGTGAGTAAAGGATGTGATGGTGAAGAAGTGAACCAAGGAAACCCAAAATTCAATATAAAGGTGAAACTCATCCCAGGAGTATCATAACACCTTCTTTCCCCAGGACCACGGTAAGTGTTACCTAGAGGGCACAGAGTTAGCACAAAAGAGAAAAAAAGAGGCCTGTATTTTTTATGAAATCATGATAAAGAAGTTGAGACACTTAAATATAACTTTAGTACTGCACTAAAATAACTGCAGTTCCTGTTTGCTTGAATGATTTGGTAAAAAAAAAAAAAAAAAAGTATGGTACTGTAGCAAGCACCAAAACTTATATAATTTGTGCATCTCTTGCATAATGTGCTCCCCAGGAACTAGAATAGAAATGCCATCTGGCCAGATTTGACGTAAAAAATGAGATGTTTGTGTGTGATTACATTACGCTGGTAAGCAGATCAAGCTCACCTAACTTTGTAACCTAATCCTTCAATATAATGCAGAGATAGAAATGTAATGTTCTTCAGTCACCTCATTCTGCGTGAAGTGGAGATTACAACAGCAGAGGCATGTTTGTCACTGACTCTTTGATTATTATTTCACTTCATTTCTTCACTTCTCTTCTCTCAATAGGAGAGATGAACACAAATGGTTGCATTTTTCTGTCCCAGAAGGATGATTTTAAGGAAAAGGGGGAAAAAAATACAAATACAATTTTAAAAGATATAATAATAATAATAATAATTATTATTATTATTATTATTATTAGGGGTGTGAAGCGGAGTCAATATCTGTATCTATAACAATCTCAAAATTATTTGAATCTGTTTTTATATTCTGATAAACCTGAAGGTATGTGGGGCTTTAACCGTAAGTTCACAAAATTACTTGAGAAGTCTGTTTTGAATGTAATTCTGTTCATCATCAAGAAACATTTCTTACTATATTTTTATCACAGTTGAAAAAAAAAAAAAAAAAAAAAAAAAATGTATAAAGCATGGCACATTAAACTGTCTGTACAACAGCTAAAGGCAAACCTTAACCAAACCATAATAGGCTAATAATAGCCCTTATTCAGAGCAGCTGACAATGACTATAACTTCTCTGACAAACTGGGAACTGACTACACTACATTTACAATATATTCTGCTAACATGAGCAACCTGTCAAACTAAAACTCAAGAGCTCAGATGCATCTATAATGGATGATCCTACAACTCAGATTTTCCCAAATCCTTTCGTTACTGACTCTGTGGTGGTCAAGCATTATGGTAACATGGCATCTCTACAAGTCTGCTAATCTCAGTATCTCTAAAGATAAAGCATTCACCTTGATTAATTCTCCCTCATCTAATTATGATAAAAACCAAAGGGCTGTGCAGCCCATTTGCCCCTGATGATGATCATTAAACATGATGATGAGTGACCTTAAGGACTGAAAGGACAAAAAGGTGAATTCTAAAAAAAAATATCTACTGTACAGATGTACAGTATATATACAAAAGTAACTTCTCACATATCAATTAAACACTACTCAGTGTTTTGTGGCTCTTGAGTTAAATACGAAATGCTGTGGCTGTGGAATCTGGCTCAGGTTGTCTGCTTCCAACAACATCCAGATCAACAATCATTAAGGATGCATGCCACGGACTGAAAAGCCTGTTTAACATGTGCCTGAGCACGGATCAGAAGGCCAAAGCTGGCGTATTGGGCTCAGCTGAGACAGCTAAGGAGATCACATCTTGAAGATGGGTTCCAGGACCCGTGGGCCAAGAAAAGTAAGGCAAATAGGATTGGCCAATGCAGCCAGGCAGTAAGCTATCGGATCAGATCAGGGAAACCAGCATTATCTGTGCAAGCTGTCTGGTGAACTGGAGCGACAGACAAACATCTGTCACGTGTCGGCATTTCGCCTTTCCCTTTGGTCTGTGTTCCACTTCCAATGTCTAACAGCTAGAGAAAGCAAATATGATGGGGGGGTTCTCAACACACGTTTCATTCACACTTCATCACCTTAGCTCTCCCTCACTTTCCCTTTTCCCCTCACTTCACAGGCAATAACTCATTACGGCAGTCTGCGCTTCCATAATTGGAGCAGAAAGAGAAGGAATAGGGGTTTGACACTTAATTTGACCTGCTTTGTATTTCCCTCACATCATCAGAATCTGCATAGCTTTTATTATGGATCTATTCAGGGCTTGTAGATGAGATCATTACAGATACTGAGCTGCCAGTTAAGGTGACAAACATTGGGAGAAGGTACCTATCATGTGTTCTTTGGAGCATGTTCACTCACTAGCTGGATGTCCAGTTAGCTCTGGGGTTCATGGATATGTTTTTAAGCTGAAACTCACATTGTCAAGACCCCTTGTTTGGGAGAGCATTTTCCTGCTCATATAGAGTAACTGGGTCGCCACTAGTGAAGGAACACATTAAACTACAACACAGGCAGTTGTCACAAATGCAGCAAACACATAGATAATTCTTGATTTAATCCATTAAACAACTGAAAGAGAATATATACGATTGGATAATGAAAAGCAAAACAATAATTAAAAAATATGAGTAAAATAAAATTTAAACATAACTATCAGCCAGAATTTTAATAGTGGAACATCCCCAGGAAAATGATAGTGTTTATATATGCAAGTGAGAAATGGAAGACAAAGCTAGTGCCTTCTCCACTGGCAGTGCCAGTGACAGTTGTATGCCAGCTGCAGTTGGCTGTCGGTTGGTTGGGGGGTCTAAGAGTGAGACAGCTGGTGAAGTCCCATGTAATGACATTTCCACAGTGAGACGAATGTCACTCCAGCCTGTTCCTGTGAGCCCCACAAGCCGTAATGGCTGTCTACTCATCCAACAAACCCCTTCGCCTTTCCATCCACCTCTAAACACCCCCACATATCTGATACAATCTTGACAAAAGCGACACCATGGAGAGGGAGATGCTGAGGTCACAAGGAAGCTTGGGAGGCACATAGGAAGCTGACAGGCTGCCAACCTCATCCACTTGCAACAAGCTGCTCAGCACACAATATGACCCTAGGGAAAAGATTGCCAACCTAATACATGACACACAGCTCTACTGGATTCTACAACAGGACCAAGATGTACATTATGACCAAGACATTTGAAATGTTGTTTATAATGTACAAGCTGGGACAGAAAGACTTGCCAAGCTCAAATGCTGTAAACCAAATCATTTAAAGGTGACCAATTATGCCCCTTTTTACAAGATGTAATATAAGTGTCAGGTGTCCCAAAATGTGTCTGTGAAATTTCAGCTTAAAATACCCTATGGATTATTTTTATTATACCACGTTTTAGCTGCCTATTTTTGGGTGGGAGAAAAAAATGTGCTGATTTGGTGTGTGATTAATAAAGATAAAGATAATTTGCAAACATCACGAAGCATAAGAAATGACCCAGCTCACCTTCTTTCACATAGCTTTAGTAATCCTGAAGATATTCAAGTGTGTTTGATCAGGGTTATAGCTAAACTGTGCAGGACAGCTGCACTCCAGGACCAGTGTTACTGGTACATCGTTGTCGCTTGAGAAAACAAAATGGCAGCGCTGTGGGTGGAAATATACAGATTAAGGGGCAGTAATATTATAATAAGATCCCCTTCCTACATTACAAGCGGAGCAAAATCTAATTGGCCCGTTTTTTTCCATGCTTGCAGAGAAAGGCTTACCAAAACAAAGTTACTGGGTTTTCCTTTTTTACATGGAAAATGCACCGGGGACCCAATTATAGCACTTAAACATGGAAAAACTCAGATTTTCGTGATATGTCCCCTTTAACACACTTTTATTGGTGGGTAGAATTCCTTCAATATGAAAATGTAATGAAATTCGTTGTTCACATCAAAATTCAACTAGAGGTGAATAGGTTTAATCAAACTACCTCAAAACGGCACCACATATTTTTCAGGATTACGGTACGAATCCCAGAGAACTTTGGCCAAATGTGTATAAAGGCCTCCACTTGACCGTGTGTACACTGGCATGTAAATTAGCAACAAAGGTAAGAGGCTTTAGAGCTGGTCTTTCTTTGCTGTTTCTTTGTACTAGTCCTTTCATAAAGAGAAACGCTAAACCGTTAATGAAGAGGCATCTATAAACATGATCCAGACTTAATTAAAAGATCCACCGCTTTGAGTCTGTTGGTCAGTGTATAACTGCAGTTGTTTTCTTGTCCTTCTTCCTCTGGCATTTGAGTATACACTTCCCATAAGGACCAAAGAGCTCACTGAAATAACACTGTCGCTCCTTCGCAACTCATTCATCACGGATTCTAATAATTTGCTGTCCTGTGGCCCACAACTAATAAGACCTAATGGTCGTCTGTGTGTGTGTGTGTGTGTGTGTGTGTGTGTGTGTGTGTGTGTGTGTGTGTGTGTGTGTGTATTAGGATGCAGGAAGAACTGCACCGCTTCTGTCTATGAATAATCACCCTCTGTCGAGCAACAAAAAGCTGTAGCTCTTCTGGAAGAACAAATAGGCCTCATCAAAAACCACACAGAAGGCTTCTAAGACACCGGGGCAATGTGAATAGATAAACTGTCAAAGGATAAGGAAAGAATATGCAGTGGCTCAATTAAGCCTGCTTAGCTGAAGTCATTGGCAGGTATTTATCTGAGACTCAGAAATCTATCCATGTTGGTCACAACCACTTCAAGTAGAAAATGCTTTTTAAGGAGGAAATAAAAGTTTCTTTTTAGGTTTTACAAAGAACTGAATTGCACAAAGCCTGCTAATTTATAAGACGGTTGTAGCTTCACATAAGAGTTGAACCGGCTCAAATGATTGTGACCTTTTTCCACAAGCACCCAAAGCTACGATATCAGTTATCTATAATGAGAAAGCCTGGCCATAAATCTGGGGTTTCACAGGCGAAATTGGAGTGCAGTGGTGCAACAATGGAAACCCAGTGGGCGATACACAGATAGAGAACCTAGCATATTACACATCAGAGCCCACCATTAAAGTGATCCTCATTGAACATGAATTGAAGTCAATTTATGCAGACAACAGTTTCAGTTTCTCAGTAATTGCTTCCATTGATTAAAAGGGGGAAATTACATTGTAGAAAGCTAATCTCACACTATAAACATACGGTGGTCAAGACATGTAATATAATCAGATATCCCGCTTATTTTTTAACCAAAGCTTCAGATAAATTGTTTTGATCCATACTGTATCATTATCAATGTTTTATCAACTTAGGTGTGCCAATGTATGTTATGTTAATCAAATAATGACACAGATGACAGTGATGATTCATTCTGGTAATTTGTGAGTTTGTGAATTATTTTGAATGATTCTTTTAAAGTATCAACTCATAAGAGTCATCCGTTTTTAAATCAATAAAAATAATTGGCTCATAATTTGGACAACACTATTTTCACTTTTCTGTACAAGCATTTGCAGATCATTTGTAGTGAACAAAAAACTTGCAATCTTAATAATATTATGGCATTCTGCTTCATATTTTAAACATTGAAACAAAGGGGAATGTTTATAATTGACCTCAATTATGCATTACAAAGCACAATTTTGTCTTTTCCAATGATGGATTTTTTTGGGGAAAAAAAACAAAACATTTGCAATCCACTACAATTATTGGTTCACTCATTATGAATTACTACTTCAAACAGAGAGAATGGTTTATTAAATAATTTCACAATTATTTACATAATAACATAAGTACTGACCACGCCACAGAAGAATAATGAAACAAATTACGTAGAAATAAAGCTGATAGTCCATAATGCCTCAACAGATTCACCACTCTGCAAATAAGGGTATTTTAGATGTCCTAAGTGAAACAGTTACGAAAATTACTCCTCACCCTCAAGTCATCCTTTAGTCTATCATTAGTTTTTTTCTTTCATTATCATTATCCTTTCTCTGCTTAGTCATGCAAAATAAATATGCCAGAGAATCTATCCTTTATTAATGTGCCATAACTGAACATGAAATTGAAAGTCCCTGCCCTCGGGAGTAAATGATGAGGACTAAACGATACTAAAAAGCTGTTCTATCCCAACTGGAATCAAACTGCACTTTGCTAACCGTGCTAACACTTCTTCACTCTAGCTGAAGGCATTGAGTTTATTAATGTCTGCTAATGATCTGCGACAAACTTGCAGCCAGAGGCTTAAACCTCAATGGCACCAACCAGTGCAGAGAGAGTCATTGAGAATCCATTATGAATGAGGACGTCCTGACTTTGGGAATTTGGGGGGTTGTGTAGTACATGTCTCAAAGGACAGGTTTTCCAGCAAGGGGACTGGAGGGGGAACACAATTTCACATTACATTCCTATTCTATACAGGCATCTCAGTGTCAAAAACACATCCAACCTGCCACTGCCTGCTTTCAAGAATCCGTTTAACTGTGCTCCTCGAGCAATGCTGAGCTAATTATTCCAGCTCTCCTCAGCTGATGTTTCGCTACGCACACAAACAGAAACTCTCACACACTTACTGTATGCACTATGACACAACTTTTGCCTGACAGAAAGATACAAGGAGCGACAGAAGACAAAGCAGACAAACACCAGAGACAGAGAGAACAAATGGTAGATGATGGACAGACATACAGAACGAACAAACTAACATCATTCTGACAGAGCAAACTAACAATTTTGTTTGAGTTTAGTTTTAAATTGGCAATGTCACACTGATCACATGCAAACACGCAGCACAAATAAATGAACCTTAAGGACTAAGGATGTTCATTAACTCAGGATTCATTCAGCTGATGACATGGGGTCTGAGGAGACATAATAAGGCCGTTCGTGACACATCGATCCAACACAATGAGGCAAGGATGGCACAAAGGAGTCTCTGCAAGATTACGATGTAATGAGAGAGTGATCAAACTGAGAGAGACAAAGAGGGAAGGAAAGTCAGAGCGAGGAGGATAACAGGCGAGGTGGTTCAGGAGGTTGGCTGTTTGTCTTGTCTGGTTATTGTGACATGCATGGATGAGTCAAACACAATCTTCTAAGCGAGGATGCCACAGGTTCAGCCTCCGCTTTGTCTGGCAGTGTTCACACCTACATCTGCCAAGCACTGGAATGAGAGAGTGAGAGAGCCAATGAGGAGTGAGAAGAGACAGCGTGAGTCTGAATGCAAACTGGACCACAGAGACCCCTTGGAACTGATCGGGCAATAAGACTGACATTTGTGGAGGTAAAATAAAGCAACTTCTCCTGACAGGCAAGTGCAAACATACAATGACATTTCAACAACACAGCCCTACATACCATATGAGTTTGATTTTGCAGTTTAAAATATTAATAAAGTCATAATAAAAAATAAATAAAAAATAAAAAGTAATAAAATGTAAAAAATATAATGTGATAAAATATATATGTGATAAAATATATATATATATATATATTTTTTTTTTTTTCTCTAAGAAATAATTTTATTGTTAAAAACAAAACATGCTTATATTAGGGTACTTTCCAAAAAAATATGGATAAAAAGTGGTCTTATTATGATTGTTATTATGTTATTATACTTTTGAATAAATTAACAGGACAAAAAAAAAAAAAAAAAAAACTGTTAAGTTATTGACCTATCAATGTCAGTGGATGTCTGTTATATTGGAATGAAGCCTAATAATTTGCATTCTTCTCCTTTATGAATAATGAAACACTGGGCAGCTACCCAGAGTCTTGTCCTTTAACTTGCCTACAGACTCCACCCAGAGCAGAAACAGCAGCCAAATGATCGGCTAATACTCTCTATCCTCCAAGAGAGACAAGATAGAGTATAAATGGGTAATTGGCCACTAATCACTATGGAACCTGGATTACTGGGCATTACATGTTGGACACAAGCCTTTGCTTAGTATGTGTGTGTGGATATGGATACAGAAATCCACAAAGCAGAATGCATATTTTCTGTGTTTGTTTACCTGCATAGCTGTGATGACTATGAAGAACTGAGGACTATTGTTACATAACTCTTGTTCAACTATCCTGATGCTTCTATCCTTTGCTTGTAAAACCCATAGCGTGAGTCTGAATAGTAATTCTGTGTTACATTTCTTTGCTGTGGCAGTGCAGCTCCTCTCAAATGAAAGCAGCAGGACATCAGGCCTGAGAAGTACGAGCACAACTCTTCGCTTTCCAATCGCACAGGATGCCACACGCACATAATCACACTCAAACACACACAAGTCTCTTGAGGTGGGGAAATAGCTGATTAAACCAACTGTGCGCTGAATCTGAATGTTTCTGTCTCTTCTTCACAGTACGACAGATGGGCAAGTGAGGAAAGAAGGAAGAGGAGATTGTGTGGGCAGTGCGTGAGAAAAAGTCTCAGTACAGCTCGCCAAAAACACACTATGCAGCCATTAACCCAATACAATGTGGTTTCCGTATCTGAATTATGTTCCATTTATTTATTTATTTTTCATTACGAATTATATTGCAAAATCATAAAGATAAACAATTGAAAGATTGTTTTCAGTTAGCAGCAGTCTTCCTGTAAAGCTCACTATCATTTATACTGAAATGTATATTTATTCATTTAGAAGACACTTTTAAAACATTTTTTTTACTTAGGGCTTGGAATAAAACAGCAGAAGGGATTAACCCATTACAATACAAGTAGTGCTACCAATGACAAATTTCAACAGGTCCTATATTATTATTATTATTATTATTATTAACCCATAAATAATAATAACCAATTATTTTTTTTTTTTTTTTACTTTGCATGTCTATTGACATGGGAGGCATTTAGGTAATGTTACTGAATAAGTGACCTATCAAGTTAAACATAAAATCAATCAATGATAACACATCTGATATCTGTTGAAATGTTTATAACTGTATACAATTAACTAAAATAATAATAAAAAAAAAAAACTGAAGTTGGCTCGGTAATAATAATAATAATAATAATAATAATAATAACAACAACAACAACCAACTATTAATCTAACTTCAGGTAACAGGCATTCAGGTAATGTTCCTGAATAAGTGTGATATAAATCAAGGCAAACATACATAATCAATGATAAGACATTTAATTGGAATGTATATAATTGTATATAATTAACTGAAAGTAAAATACTGAATGTTGGCTCCAACAAACACACACACACAAACTTACAGCCAAGATAAATACTTCCACACACACATCAGAAATCAAACAGATGGAAAGACAGAAGGTACGGATGAGAGTAGGCTTTTCCATGTTCCAGGCATTTGCAAACACACAAACAAGAAAGTACAAAAAAAAAATAATAATATTCACTGGTCTGGCCCAGAGCTTCTCACAAGGATATTCACTTGGGAAATGCATGAGTAATAGAGGAGTACTCGTTCTGCAACTAAGTAGTTGACTAGTAAAACATTGCAAAACGATTTTCCTTTGCAATCCTAAAGGCATCAAAGAAATGCTTTCCACATTGATCTCTGAAATAAATTCAATAGACAGCGCTGTGGATGTGTGATATTGAAGAGATACTGGCACATGCAGCCATTTTGACTTACTGGTAATATCTATTCTTGTTTGAGTCATAAACCTTGCCAAGATGAGAACCTGCTTTCATTGTGGAAAGTAAATTTGAAGTGCTGCAAGAAATTTCCGGTCAAAAGTTTGGGGTCAGTACGATTTTTTTTTTTTTTTCTTCATTTTGAAAGAAGAAATTAATAAAGAAATTAATACTTTAATTCAGTAAGGAATAAGGGGTAACATTATTGTAAAAGGTTCATTAGTTAAACATTAGTTTATGTATTAAAACATTTATTTCATACAGCTTATTATTTTTATTTTCATACCTAGCAAAAAATAATATTAAATTTTTAAAAGATCGAATTTAGTTAAGATTTCATCAATTATGGGGTGATCAGTCTTTAGGGATTCAAGTGCTTGGAGACATGATCTTGAGTCAGAGGCAATTAAAAAGTCCCGTTCTTGACCCTTCTAAATATTTTCCAGAACCAGAAGTAATGCTCGAGCCTCAGCTGTGAAAATAGAGCCTTGGTCCGGAATTCGAATGCCATATTGTTGATCTCCTATCACTGCTGCTGCTGATACACTGTTATTGGTCTTTGATCCATCCGTGAATGCAGTTCTATGTAGTGGAAATGAAGACCTTAGCTATAAGAATGTTGGTATTCAATTGGATGAGTTTCTGTTTTTTTTTGTACTGATTCAGAGTCCAAATAATGGTTGGCTTTTCCAGAGCTCAGGGAGGTACAGGGCAATAATAGAGCTGTTTTATATATTGATATTTTGTTGATGTTTAAGTTCTCTAGATGTGGTTTAATCCATAAACCAAAAGGTCTAATATATTTCAGTCTAGCTTCATACAAGTAAAGGCGTTCTGGTTGGAATACTGAAAGATAAGCTGGATTATTTCAATTTGCCTTGAGTTTGATCGCATATTGTAAGGACAGTTTCAAACGCCTGCTTTGGAGGGATTATTCTCCAGCTTCTATATAGAGGCTTTGTATGGGAGTAGTCCTGAAGGCTCCTAAGGCCAAACGTATTTCTTGATGATGTATTGTATCAAGTACTTTTGTATAAGATATCCTTGCCAGTCCATACACTATGCTTCCATAATCCAATCGAGATCTTATTAGTACTCTGTAGAAGCATAAGAGCACAGTAGAATCTGCACCCCATTTTGTTTTAGTTAACACTTTTATATATCCATAGTTTTGGAGCATTTTTTCCTTAAGGCTCTCATATGTGGATCATATTTGTTGTCAAACATCAGACCTAGAAATTTGAGTTTAACAATGTTAACTAATGAACCTTATTGTAAAGTGTTATCGTATAAGGATGCATTAATCTGATCAAATCTAAGTAAATAATTTTACACTGTTTTAATTAAATGCTGTTCTTTTAAACTTTATTTTCATCAAGAAGTCTTGAAAAAATATATATATCAAGGTTTCCACAAAAATATTAAGCAGCACAACTCTTTTCAACACTGAGCACCAAATCAGCATATTAGAACGATTTCTGAAGGACCATGTGACACCGACAAAGACTTTTGATCGAATAAATGCAGCACTGTTGAGTACTGGTGAGAAACTTCTTTAGAAAACAATTTTTAAAAATCTTACTGAACCCAAACTTTTGAGCGGTAGTGTACGTGTCACTTTTAACATATTTTAATTCACATTAATTAATCACTAATTTTTAAGCTGTTGGGATAAAAATGTCTTAAAAAAATGTTCTTACTAGTTCACACTATTAGTTCTAGTACTCAAATCCTCTCTTTTCCTCTGCTTTGACTGGCTAAAGCTCGCAGTCTTTGGCAGGTGGACAGTGGGATGGGGAGAGTGTATCTGGGTCACTAGAAGCCATGCATCCCAAGTCTGCCACCAGCAAAGAGAAAAAAAGTTCCTTTTCTTTTTCCCCTCTCGTTCTTTAATCTGTTTCTTTTTTTTCCCCCTCACACGCTCCCTTTCTTGATGGGAGCATCGGAATTTTGGCCCTTTACCCCCAGAATGCAGCGTAAGCTGTTACCAAAGACATGCGTGGCAGGTGGAGTGGGAGGAAGTGATGAAGAGAGAGGAAAAGAAAAAGAACTCATGCGGGAATAAGGCTGGAAAAACACGGCGAGGTATAACCAAGAAGAGAGATCTTCCTCTGCTTGTCACTTCCTTTCACGATTCTCTCCTCACATCCTCTCTTTTCATCTCTGCCTGTAGCAGGTGTGTTATGTTGATGCGTGAGTAAGCATCATACACGCCCTGAGAGCTCTCTATGTTTAAAATAGCTCTGACTGGAAAACACAAGCACACTTAAAACATTCTCCTCAAAAACGCACCTGCACCTCCCACGAGCGACCCTGATGTATTTTCACTCTCAACCCTCCTCCTGCACATTTGCTCCTTTCACACTCTGTTCTTTTTTTCATTCCCTCTCATTTGTTTAAAGCCACTGATTTGTCTGTGGGAAACCAACTAGGATGAGAGAAGGAGAGAAAGTAGAGAAAAAGAGCAAGCGCAAAATATCACTATAATTTTCATACTCTGAATATTGACACTACCGTGCAGCAAAGTGAATCAAATTATCTTTGCATTACTCTTGCATTTGAGACTCCTGTTTTAACAGCCTTCCTCTCTTCCTCGGTCCATCTATCCCTAGTGAGTGTCTCAGTGGGCCTATTAACATCAAGTTTACAGTATAAATATAGTAACACCGCAGACAAACACACACCCAATATACAATACACAGAAATACATGATTACTGATGCAAAAGTATATATTAGAAGAAAGACTAAAAAACATGCTATTTTTATATTCAAAAAGAATTCCCTTATTTAGATGGAATTTAAAGTGCAGAATAATTATGGTTATTTCAAATAATTGCAATAAGGTGATTATGTAATAAACTGCAACAGACCTATCTGACAGCTACATTCATATAAAGCGACTAGAAGTCATTGCTTTTCAATGAGAGTTGGTGATCTGAGGCAAAACGAGTAACGGAGGCCGCTGAGCACAATTCAGCTTTAAGCAAATGTACAGCAATGCGATACAGCAACTAACAATGTAGCACAGTTGGATACTGCAGTTGAGTAGAAATGGCAACCAGCATCAAACAGTAACTTTCAAGAATTTAATGGAATCTCGTAGATGGACAATTGGTTTGGATGAATTATTCAAAGACTTCACTTGTGTCATTACTGGATGAATCAACATTTTCGAACAAATCTTTTGAATGAATGATTCAATGACAAATACATTTTTAATAGTCACTTGGCATCTGGTGGCACTACGATGTAATCGATATAATTGCTATTTGATGTGTAAAGTTACTTTTAAGAGGTGATTTACTTTATTTTGATCGCTACCGTAGATATCAGTGTTTATATCCAAACTATAAACTTTTTCCCCAGTACCTCTGTGATCATTTTAATTACTTTAACACAGAACTAATGATAAGGTGTGGTTGAAAAGACAGTTGGCTAGCTCAGCAGCAGCGCCAACGCAGATTTAAATGTTAGCTGTAGTCGTACTTGTCAAAGGTTTAATAGACATAGCCGAATTGTAGAAATTAAGGAATAAGATTGCATGGGTATTTGAATCAAGATCGCGATCTTTTAATTATTAATCAGCAACTCTACTTGTAGGTGACTGAATTTAAATGCTCTGCATAGACAGGAACTCTCTGAACGGTCCCTCACATGCAACACAAATAGCGTGTTTATATGTTAATGTTTTTATATTGTTTTTGGGGTTTTTTTCAATCACGCAATGTATACACTGAGGTATAACACAGTACAGAACAGGGGTTTTCAAACCTCTCCTGCAGCCTCCCCAGCACTGTACATTTGGATTTCCCTGTGCAGTGCTGGGGAGAGGCTCCAGGAATGGCTTGAAAAAAACCCTGGTATTGTAGAATGTTGACTACTAGTTGAAACGTTTTCTACCGTTACACACCATGTACCACCACAGCACCCAGCCCTACTGTATGTGTGATATTCCTCACCATTATCACCACAGCCGAAGCCCTCTTAGCTACTAGCTCAGTATGGGGAAGAGTTGAGTTTACACATGGCAGGTGGTATGAGATAATGAACAGGACATCCAGTCCACCATGCTTTGTGCCAGTCTATATGCGACAGTCTCAATCTTGGCCCGTACAGATTGACTCTCCACAGCCTGTAATCAATGATGCATTGAGGCAGTGAAATAAATGGCTCTCTGGATTCATGCCCATAAGGTCACTGCCTTTAAGAACACCATTGAGAACAATTGGAAAGTTGTTAAACAAATTGTACTGTTCTCTTAAAAGGGCCGTTCACTAATTTACTTTGTCTCATGACTACTGTCGCTGATGTGCTTTGTCTCGCCCTCGAACACTTTAGGCTTTTCTTCTCTCTGAAGAATTGACTCACATTTCGGTTGTTAAATCACACGCACAAATGAATCACACACAGATGCACGAGCCCCCACCTCCTGTACCCAAAGGCACATTTTGACAGTTTAATATGTCAGAAGAAGGAGCCATTTCTGACCCGCGACCCTGATTTCTCTCAAAGCAAATTCATTCAAGCTCTTGTGTCCTGAAAATGTTATTCCCACAATTGTTACCTTTTCCCCACCTCCCTCTCACTCTTTTTTTTGTCCTCTAATGTTTACAAAAAGTGAACCATGTGATCTTAGCTAAATTGTCTGGTCTAAGGTCCAAGAATGCACCTCCTGCAACAATTTAAAGGGTTAGTTCACCCAAAAATGAAAATTCTGTCATCAATTACTTACCCTCATGTCATTCCAAACCCATAAGACTTTCATTTTGGGGGGAACTAAACCTTAAATGACTTGAATGCTGAAAATCAGCTGATCAGCAGTGGCACTTGTATACTAAGACATTATTTGTCTTCTTCATAACCATTTCTAATTCCATTTAAAAATGCTTCACAATCATCCTATTTGCTCTGACGCACATACATGCATGCATACATTCACATAAACACACACCCTGACGTCTTAGTGTTTACCATCTGGGTGGAGATAGTAAAATAGAATCAATCTCATTAGAAAAGCATTGACGGCAGAGATAGCAGAGCAGCCATCATGAGTACGGATTTCCTGGTTAGTAATTCAATAAGTGGTTTGTAAGCCCCTGCATTAATTTAATTAAATTAGCCAACTTTGTCTCTTGATATCTCTGGTCCTGTTTTGCAGGGAGAATGGATTACACATCAGGCATCGCTTGGGGTCCACTACATCTCTTTATGATGCAGAAGCTGCTGATCCTTGACTACAACGACAGTATTGAGCAGTAGGTTAATACAACAACAAATCTGAGTGAAACATCTGGTTAAAGTATCTTATATGTTGAGATAGTCCACAATCCTATTTAAAAAATAAATAAATAAAAGGTAATAGCGAAAGGTAATTATGTTGTAATTGAATCTTTAAATTGCACAATGTAACTTTATATTCTGCAATTGCATTTCTTGTAATTGCTGCTTTATATCTCATAATGTGACTATACCTTTTGATGCAACTTTATATTGTGCAACTGCAACTTTTTCTTGGAATTGTTACTTTATATCTTGAGATGTGACTATCGCGCAATTGCAACTTTGTTTTCTTTTAATTGCAACTTTATATTTCATAATGTGACTTTATATCTTGCAATTCCAACTTAATTTTTCATAATTGTGACTTAAATCTCACAATGTGACTTTATTTCTTATTTAAATCTCGTAATTACCTATTAGTTTTTACTCCTATGTACAACCCCAAATCAAGAAAAGTTGGGACATTTTGTAATAAAATCAAGAATCTGTGATTTGTTAATTCTCTTAAACCTTTATTTAACTGACAAAAGCACATGTGTACAAGTGTAAATATAAACAAATTTTGGTTTTGATGGCTGTAACACACTCCAAAAAAGTTGTGTCACATCACCTTTCCTTTTAATTACACTTTTTAATCATTTGGGAATTGAGGATACTAATTGTTGCAGTTTTGCGAGTGGAATTTTTGCCCAATCTCACCTGATACATGGCAGCTGCTCAACAGTCTGTAGCCATAAATTTTCAATAAGAGACAGATCTGGACGACAAGCAAGCCAGTCAAGCACATCCAGTCTACGGTGTAGAGTGTCTAAGATATCACTCTGTTGTAGCACATGCAGAATGAGGCCTGGCATTGTCTTGCTTTCCAGGAAAGATGTCATCTTGATGGCAGTATATGCCATGCAGTGCCATCTGAGAGCTTGATGGTCACGCACATTTAACAGAAGTTTCCTGTCTTGCCCTACATGGACTGAGATTTCTCATGATTCCCTGAATCTTTTCATAATATTATGTATGGTAGATGGTGAAATACTTAAATACTTTGCAATCTTGCATTGAGAAGTGTGATTTTTTAATTGTTTGACAATTTTGTAATGAAATTTGGCACAAAGTGGTGAGCCATGACCCATCTTTGCTTGAAAATCAGGATGTTCCTTTTATACCCAAACATGATACCCTCACTTATTACCAATTCACCTGCTAATTGTGGACCATTTCAAGACAGTTTAACTTGGTTATTCTATAATTTTTCACAATTATTTTGCCTCTGTCCCAACGTTTTTGGAGTGTGTTGCAGCAGCCATCAAAATCAAAATGTATTTATATTTACAAAATACAATCAAGTTGGTCAGCGAAAACATTAAAAAATCTTTTCTTTGTATTTTGTCAGTTAAATAAAGGTTCTAGAGAATTAACAAATCACAGATTATTGATTTTCTTGCGTTTTACAAAATGTCCCAATTTGGGGTTGTATAATCAGGCTTCCATCCAATCCAGTCCACTAACCTATCAATTACACATACAAATTGCAAGTCCATGACACCGAATCAAGTTTTAGGCTTCACCTATCTGTATTTACTTTGTTTGCTCCAATTTGCAGCCAATTTCATCTGTCATATGCTTCACCACCCTCCACACAAGTACTAAATTCACTTGGAGCCGAAGTGAATCAATCTGGTTGATAAACCTGCAATTATAGTCTCCTCTGCTGGACAGATGAAAGAGAATCTTTTAGAGGGGTTGTTAAGCTCATTTTCTAACATTAGTGTTACTTTCCAAAGAAGGCAGAACAGACATTCTGCACATTTCTGCAGAGAGATGAAGGCCTTGCCTCTGTCCATTTCATTTGCTTTCCAAACACCATCCTTGTCTGTTGGCTCTCATTCCCTAAGCTTCCAGCTCTTTTCTTTTTCTCCCTCTCATTTCTGAAACTACAAAGTAAAAGATATTTGTGGAAATTATGTATGGCAGATGAGCAGAACTGCCAAAAGGGCAATACAAGTTCTAGGTAAAAGTTACTAGCAACTTACAAATCAAGAAGGAAGAAAAACAAAGGTCCTTGCAAAATGAATTAGACATTCTTAGACAGTTCAGTATCTGACAGGAAGATATTGTGCAATCGTTAATATTTATGAGTGCCAGAGGAAGTGAAAGTGAAAATAATTAATCAGGGTAATGGAGATGAATGTTAATTACAGCAGAATCTCTTGCTCGTTTGCTATGTCCATATCTCTGCCAAACGGAAGAACAAAAAGGTAAATGGTGAATAAAATAACAATTAGTAAAGACCTCAGCATTTAAACCTCTCCGTTAACATTCACACTGCTGCAGGCTCTGAAATAAGTGCTGAAAGATGAGGTCATGTACTCTGGTATTCAGCATATGAAACTTGGAGGAAAAGATGAACACTGAGACTCACCACCTGCTTTTATCTGTTAATATTTGAGCATTCAATTTAACAATTATAATTAATTATAAGTTATGTATATTTTTTAATTATTTGTATTAAATGTTATATTATATATAAAATAATATACAACTAGTAACTATTTCCCTGCCAGCGTTTTCTATTAAAAAAAAAAAAAAAAAACTTGCCAGAGGCAGCATTTTTGATAATATTCACAAAATGGCCCCCAGAATATTTTGTTGTAAAAATATACATGAACAGTCAATATATCAAAAGAAAGAACAGAGCCTCTGCTTTTAAACAAACAAACAAAAACATTTTATTCTAGCTTCATTCATTCTTTTTTTTTTTTTTTTTTTTACTTGAATGTAAGTCAGTTTTCAAGCTGAGAATAATCACATTTTACACACATTTACACAGATTACATTACTTAGGCACCGCCCACCACTGCTGTTTTACTTTTTTATAGAAATAAAAACAGTTTAGTTCTTTTGGGCAATGGACGCTAGGGGTCGACTGTTCATCGGCCTGGCCGATATTAAGCATTTTTATGGTTGTGCAAACAGGGTTCTTGAAGGTATGTAAAAACATACATTGACAGGCAGGAAGGGCATCCTATCGTATCCCTCGAACCGAGGGATATGATTGGACGAATATTTTATGGTTCTACGCCTTCCACAGATGATATAAATATAAATACATATAAATATATTTAGACCACTTAACTTAGTGATTGCTTTTGGGATGTGAAGAGACTTTCAACCAGCATAACAAAAAATGTTTTTGAAGCAAATCACCTACCCTGCCTTTAAAAAGGTGGTGCGAGACTGAAAAACAGCGAGACAACACAAAAGATGTCATCTATTATGTTTAAATAGACCAGCCAACAACAACAAAAAATCATCTTATGCACTTTGGGACTTTTCTCAGCAAATATTGATATTTGTGATTCATTGTGAATAATTTGATGAATTAATCAGCATCATGTAAATAATTCATCAAAAAGTTTCATCAAGTGAGAGCCTATGTCTATTCTCTCAACTTTAAACCCACATGGCAGCCAGATCAGTGTGCCCTCACCTCAGCAAAGATCAGACAGGGTAATCTAATTACTGAAACAGTGCAGCCTACATTACTGACTAGCTGTAGCTCTGAAGTTTGTTCTGCAGTCGTGCTGAGAGGTCCGGCTGGAGTGGACAGACCTGCTCTGTACTCATTAATGCAGCTAAGAACCACCTGGGCTCTGCTCTCAAAGCTCATTAGACTGGACTTGCAATTAATGGACTAGTTTAACCACAAATTAAAATTCTGTCATCATTTACCTTCATATTGTTAGTATGTGTTATTTTGTAGAATGTCTGAGCTGTTATTTTAAATACCATAGAAATGAACAGGGACTCACATAAAGCTGAGGTTATCAAGTGATGCTAAATGATGCTTACTAGATGGGTACAGGGTTCTGTAAACATCAACTAAGACATGAAAGAACTTGCCCTATTCTCTAGTGTGATGCACATGTGATCAGAGTCCACACACACACTTATAATCAAATGATCTATGTAAAGATATTGTGTTATCAAAATTGAATAATAATATAACAATATACAATATTGTTTATATATTGTCAATATAACAATAAGCAGAAATATTTGTCTAATCTACACACTTACACTAAAACATTTTAATACATTAAATAAAAATTCCCACGAATACTGGAACACAAATGAACAGTTTTGAATTGATTTGTTAAAACATACAAATTTGAAATGATTCAGGGAAATTGCGTTTTTAGGAAACTCAATATTCACAATGTTGCTTAGGTTTAGTTTATTGCCAATAAAATAATCACAAATATACTGTGAACATTCAATATATCATCCAGCCCTACTTATGCTGTTTGAAATCCTTGTATAAAATCTGTTCCTAGTCTAACTGTAGCAGCATGCTTAGCTTGAGAACCTTAAGGAAAGGACATGCTTTGCAGTTTACCCAGATCAACAGCTATGCAAGTTTTTCCATTTCAGTTTTGAAAGCATATTCCACCATGCTCTGCACAGGTGTATTCAAGACTAAACAGAAAACTTAATAGTATAAACAGTGTTATGCATGCAAACACACACAAAAAACGCATACACGCATACACACACATATACTCTCTCTCTCTCTGAATCGCATTATTACTGGTGTGGCCTGTGCTGGAGACAGGGGGCCTCACACTAATCTTGCATGAAGACAGGGCTATTGGGCAAGTGTCAGGGTGCTTGCAAACAGGAGGAACGCTTGCACGGAAATGAAAGTAAAGAAAAGGCAGAGAGGAGGTGATGGGTCCCATAGACCATGCTGGCAAGAAGAGAGAGCGAGAGAGAGAAACATGGGGAGCATTGAGCACAGGCTCCTGGAAGTGCTGGAGAGTCAAAGAGATAAAGAGACATTGAGGAGCTACTGAAGGCTTTGAAAATGTGAGGACAGGCAAAGTGAGGAAGATACACAAGGAGAAAGAAAGGGGGGAAAGGCTTTGAACAGTTTTATGAGGCCCTTCTCTTCCTCAAAAGCTGATTGGCTGACAATTGGGGCTGGGTATTATAGTGAATACTTATGATATACTTTCTATTATTTGGCTAGTGATATAAAATTAACCAACACTGTGAATGTTAAAAAGGTTTTTTTTAACTTTATGTATATTGCATTAAGATTTTCCTAAGAAAAATGAATAAGGTTCCCTTTTCAAGAATCAGTTTGTTTCACTGTCGATGTGAATCGATTTGAATCTGATCCAATGATTTGTTTGACATTTATAAATGATATTTATGTTTATAAATAAAGTGAATAAAGGAAAAAAAATCCTTCTGTGTTTTACAAAAAAAAAAAAAAAAAAAAAAAAAAAAATGTAATTGCTATTTTACCTATTTTTTTTACTGCATTTTACTTCTTGAATTTAACATTTTGAGATTCTATACAAGTAATAAAGTGGAATAAAGTTAAAGTGGAAGAAAAAAATGTGTTCTTCACATTGCAGGTTGTAACTTGGCAGCACTTAGTCTATTTAAAATTTTAAAACAGCAATAAAACCTAAATTTGACATTTTAGTGGGTTTCTTTTATTTTTTAGATTTTTTTATACAGTCCACAGAATAAATAAGAGTAAAAACATCAACATCCTCCTTTTCTTGTTCAATACAACCCCTTTTTTCTCCTCTATGTTTCTCAAAACCTCCCACTGTCTTCATAAGTTTCTCAGTTCACCATTTTATCTACTACAAACCACTGTACTTCCACATTTCCTAACCAGTTGGTCTGTGTGTGAGAAGGCTGAATTGCTCCCCTTCAACTAAATGAAAATCAGGAAATACATTAATGATGCCACACTGTGCCACACAAGACAGACTATAACACATGCATGCAAACAAATCTTAGTAGGCTAGGCAGCACAGAAATTTAAACAAGACTAGTGAAATCCGCAACATTCTCCCAAAACTCAAACCACTGACAAATCGCAAATAGGGGTGCACAATATATCAGAATATATCAGTACTATATTTGTTATTATTATTAAAGAGATGTTTTTAATTTATTTCTATCTGTCGAAATATTTAATTGTGAATCCTCATTTTCCCTATTTTACATTTTTAAAGTTAATCTTTAAAAACATTAATAATTTAATAACACTGTTAAACATTTTGGAAATCTCAAACTATCCATATACTGTAATGTTTAGCATTTAAATTTTAATTTTAGTTTTTAGTGTTTTATTATTTATTTCTACAAAATAGTACAGAATTGTAATATCGGCCAGTTATTGGCCATTACATGAAAATAATTATTGAATTATCGGTCTCTGTCAGAATTGCAAACCCTGTAACATCCCTAATCGCAAACAGTCTTAGCAACCTGATAAAAAAAGGATCTGACCATGTGTGTACAGTATGTGAGTGTGTAATAATCCAGTGGATGTTCCAGAGCACCACTGAAAGATTAAGTAAGGTCAAGAGAGTTCTCGCTCTCCTTCTCTCTCAGAGAGCATTAAAATACAGAAAAAAAAACAAATCTTCAAACATCTTTTTCTACCCTTCAGCAAGGTGAGCATCATAAAATATACCAACTCTCCATGTTGTAAATACAACTGTGAGAGTCGTTTAACAACCTCATCTCAACGGAGGATCATAGCTACTTATAGCAGATACCATGCTGCACTGCTGTGATTTAGGATACTTTTCAGCTCAATTTCCACAGCTGACACAGTACAGAAAACATTGAGGAGAAAGGTAAGGACTCGTGTGAATAAATGAGACTGAGAAAAGTCTGGCCAAGTTGTAGTAGACAAACTCAAAAGAATAATAATCTCTGGAGCTGTGTGACACAAAACCCCCAACACACACATAAACACTGATACCAGCTTACACACATTGGCAGAATGTCTGTCAGTGCACAGATGGGTATTAGCCAAATGATTTATTCATAAAGAACAGGTATTGAAATATTCTTCGGATTCTATTCCAGGCCAAAATTGGGAAAGTGACAAGCGAGAGAGAGCATGAATAACAGAAATGTAAATAAAGCAGAGTCATGTTGAAATATTCCACTAATCTTGTCAGGGATTAGATGGTCATAGACGTATGCTCTCAGGCACATGGACTGATGAAAAAGGAACTGGGATTTTGGGGGTTTGCAGTATGCCAAACAATACATACATACACATAGAAGAGATGCACGCCACCATTTCAGTATCGACCGATACATGTTCATTATTAATGTTATCATTATCGACCCTATAAGTAAATAAGGCCGCTATATTAAAGCTGAGAGATAATGTATTATTTCCTACAGCTGAGGCTCTTCAGATGCACACTGTTCACCATGATGGTTTGAGTATGATTGGAATTACTTTAAAAATGAAAATACAGTTAAATGCAACATGTCTGACACATAGGCTACATAAAATTATAATAAGAACACTACTGAATTACTACTAAAAGAATGTTGTGAATTCTTTGTTCGCCATTGTTTTAGCGTGTTGTTACAGGAAGAGCACATCCACACCTTCATGATTAACACAGTCAAGTTCGCTTGTGCAGTCGCAATCTTTTGTGCAATTTTAAGTTAATATTAATATTAATATTAATTAATATTAATATTATATACAGTGGGTACGGAAAGTATTCAGACCCCCTTAAATTTTTCACTCTTTGTTATATTGCATCCATTTGCTAAAATCATTTAAGTTCATTTTTTTTTTCCTCATTAATGTACACACAGCACCCCATATTGACAGAAAAACAGAATTGTTGACATTTTTGCAGATTTATTAAAAAAGAAAAACTGAAATATCACATGGTCCTAAGTATTCAGACCCTTTGCTGTGACACTCATACATTTAACTCAGGTGCTGTTCATTTCTTCTGATCATCCTTGAGATGGTTCTATACCTTCATTTGAGTCCAGCTGTGTTTGATTATACGGATTGGACTTGATTAGGAAAGCCACACACCTGTCTATATAAGACCTTACAGCTCACAGTGCATGTCAGAGCAAATGAGAATCATGAGGTCAAAGGAACTGCCTGAAGAGCTCAGAGACAGAATTGTGGCAAGGCACAGATCTGGCCAAGGTTACAAAAAAAATTCTGCTGCACTTAAGGTTCCTAAGAGCACAGTGGCCTCCATAATCCTTAAATGGAAGACGTTTGGGACGACCAGAACCCTTCCTAGAGCTGGCCGTCTGGCCAAACTGAGCTATCGGGGGAGAAGAGCCTTGGTGAGAGAGGTAAAGAAGAACCCAAAGATCACTGTGGCTGAGCTCCAGAGATGCAGTCGGGAGATGGGAGAAAGTTGTAGAAAGTCAACCATCACTGCAGCCCTCCACCAGTCGGGGCTTTATGGCAGAGTGGCCCGACAGAAGCCTCTCCTCAGTGCAAGACACATGAAAAAACAACTGAAGGACTCCAGGATGGTGAGAAATAAGATTCTCTGGTCTGATGAGACCAAGATAGAACTTTTTGGCCTTAATTCTAAGCGGTATGTGTGGAGAAAACCAGGCACTGCTCATCACCTGTCCAATACAGTCCCAACAGTGAAGCATGGTGGTGGCAGCATCATGCTGTGGGGGTGTTTTTCAGCTGCAGGGACAGGACGACTGGTTGCAGTCGAGGGAAAGATGAATGCGGCCAAGTACAGGGATATCCTGGACGAAAACCTTCTCCAGAGCGCTCAGGACCTCAGACTGGGCCGAAGGTTTACCTTCCAACAAGACAATGACCCTAAGCACACAGCTAAAATAACGAAGGAGTGGCTTCACAACAACTCCGTGACTGTTCTTGAATGGCCCAGCCAGAGCCCTGACTTAAACCAAATTGAGCATCTCTGGAAATAACTAAAAATGGCTGTCCACCAACGTTTACCATCCAACCTGACAGAACTGGAGAGGATCTGCAAGGAGGAATGGCAGAGGATCCCCAAATCCAGGTGTGAAAAACTTGTTGCATCTTTCCCAAAAAGACTCATGGCTGTATTAGATCAAAAGGGTGCTTCTACTAAATACTGAGCAAAGGGTCTGAATACTTAGGACCATGTGATATTTCAGTTTTTCTTTTTTAATAAATCTGCAAAAATTTCAACAATTCTGTGTTTTTCTGTCAGTATGGGGTGCTGTGTGTACATTAATGAGGAAAAAAAATGAACTTAAATGATTTTAGCAAATGGCTGCAATATAACAAAGAGTGAAAAATTTAAGGGGGTCTGAATACTTTCCATACCAACTGTATATATATATATAATGATTTCTCTCATATAGGATGCATTTGGTTAATTAACGCGGTACAGTAGTTGCGGTGTTTGTTTGTTACAGGAAGAGCACATCCATAACAGTAGTTACACATTATGACTAGCACGTAACTTACATCAAGTTCACTCGTGCATTCGCATCATTTTTTGCAGATATAATATTATGTTTATGTTGCATAAATATCTGATTAATCTCATATAGGTTTCATTGAGTTAATTAACCTGCTAATATAGCGCTTCAGTTTCCAGGTGTTCATTCAGCTCTTCAGCTTCAGCACACGCAGCACAAACAGCAAGGCTGTTGTTTGAAACGTTAATATTAATTTAAGATGTTTCTTTTTCAAAAAAAAAACAAAAAAAAAAAACATTGATGTATTATTAATAATAACTAGCACCTTTTTTCGTATTATTTTCATAAACAATAGAGTTTAATTAAAATCATTTCATTATTGTCTGTGCATAAACTATTCCATTTTATTTATCCATGGCACATGCATTTTTATTTTTTATACGTGTTGTCCAATGACTTGTTTCCATTATTTAGCCATTATTTTTTTTATTTTTTTTAAGAAATTTGGCCATCGGTGTGTAAAATTTATTTTAAAAGTTAAGGAATCTTACACTGGTCCACGATAGGCTACTGTACTGTATATGTTTGATCTATATTGAAGTGCTTGGGACATTAATGGTTAGACTTCTGCTTTGGTAATCAGGCTCTCAAAAATTATATCAAAAGTTGGATTTAGATTTATCAGCCAATATATCGGTTATTGGCTTTCAAATATAAAGAATTATCGATATCGGCCAAAATGTTTGGATCGGTGCATCCCTAATATACACATTTTATTCAATGACAAAAAACATCAGTAATACCTCCTTGTGATTTTTTTTTAAAGCTTTTACTTGTCTTGAAAAAGGTAGTTACTAACAACTGGCTAAATGGGACAAGAGAGGTTGTCTGGGACATTAAACATCATCACACCGAATAGGTAAGCTCATCTACACACTAGTCCACTTTTACAGCCTCACTGTGTTTATAATCACGCTCTTGCAAACTACTCAAGCTCAAACTTTCAGGGATTTTGTTTTTTTTCTTTTTTTAAATAAAAACAAAGAGTCTTTATGGTGGTGCTTAATGGCTTAATGGTGGTGACGTTGAAGTCATGTGATCATAGTCTATTTTGTTTTCAGCCTACGTAGCTTTTTATCTCTGGCGATTTTATTTAGGCTTCAAAACTCATGTGAAGATTATCACAATGAACAAAACATGTTAGAATTATAAACTTTTGTTGGTCATGGTTACAGTGCTTATTTTCTGAAATAATCGAAAAGTCAATGGAAAAATCCTATTGGGTTTTTGTTGAGGGAACCAGGCTAACTTCTGGATTGGCCTACAAAAATACATCATCATTGAAGCACTCTAGTCTCTTCAGTGCCGCCCACTGCAAAACCAAAACCTGTAGGATACACAAATCCAACAAGTCTAACATTAGTACCAAATGTAAAAAGCAGCATTCTAATCCTTTCTACCTCCTCTCTCCTTTTTACAGGCCTGCCAAACAAATCACTGGCCTGTGGCTGATTGTACCGCACACCTTGATGAGCAGAGACCACCTGGAACCCATCTACAACAAGAATACAATGTGAGGGAAAAAATAGATAAATGAAACAAAAAGCGTGTTATTACCACTTCAGCTGCCCTTCACCAACGGCTACTGAGTGTGCTGGAGGCAGTGTCTTTGTTCACCTCTCCCTTTATTCGGTTTCCTTCTCTCCTTATGTGTCTGTCACATTCCCCACCCCCACTTACTGAGAACAAATAGAGACCCAAGATTTCATATCAGTAAGTAGCTCATGAAACTCACTCGAAAAGCTTATCCGCAATATCCAGGCAATATCCACAATATGAAGATGAAAACACGTACGTTGTGACTCTCTTTGTTTCTTCCTCTCTCGCTCTCCTTAGCTCTATTACACTTCCTTAATGAATAAATTTTCACAATATATCATCATTACAGAGGAAATGCAAGTCAAAAAGGTCCCATATGCTCTCTAAAGCTTCAGAAATGTGTATGCATGCATGAGAGTATTGTGTGACAGTTTTCGAGAGGACACAGACTGAATGCTTCATGCTAATGAATGTTCGCACATTCAAACAAGACATCATCATTTTGGCATAAGTGCTACTTGGGTAAAAACAAGCCTCTGTTTAGTAAATTGAAGAGTTTTTTGTTTTTTTGTTTTTTTGTTTTTTTCACAAACAGGACCTTCTTGCCCTTGAACTCAAATAACCCCACTGATCTGGCATATCCACACACATACACACAGCACAGCACATGAGGAGACACTAATTGGATTTATATTATGCACATGCACAGTTCATGGTCACCTGGGTCTTTGTTTCACAAGAACTTCACTTCCACCATCACATACACATGCTCAATCTCACAAAAGCACCAATGCATGTTTTCTGATCATATTAATGAAACAAAAAAGCCCATGGGCAATAACAAAGCCCAGTAATAATTACCACAGCAATAACCAGTTTCAATCAGTAACAAGAGTTCTCTGCCAGCGAGATTTGGAGGAGCATTATGACATTGATCACAAGCAACCTTATCTACCTTATGTTGTTGCAATTGTTATTCACTAAAACTCCTGACATCCACACTAGATCTCCTTGGAGCATTTGAGAGTTCATGAGAAAAGTAGCAATGCCCATTTTAAGGGATGAATCATTCTTTGGAGTCTGATCTTTTTAAATGAATCAGTTGATCCAGATCCTAAAATCGATCTGAATGATTTGTTCAGGAATTGAACTGATCCAGTTTGCAGCAATTAACAGACCATAGGAGAGGATCAGTCAAGATGAATTATTCATCACAAAAACAGTCTGTTTATCAGTCAAATAAATCATATGGCTTCAAAAAACCTTTATGATATTGTATGATGACTTTTATGATGCTTTTGCATCTGTTTTGAAGCCTGAAAGCTGAGGCAATCATTCATTGTAACTGCATGAAAAAGACTGACCAATACAATTCGTCAATTTCTCATTCTCAACGAAAGAAAGTCATGGAATGACATGAGAGTGAGTAAATGATGACAGGATGTTCATTTTTGGGTGAACAATTGTTTTTTTTTTGTTTTGTTTTGTTTTTTTTCATGTGGAAATGCAAGAAGTGTAAACCTGCTGACTACAACATGTGTACCAAAATCGATTTAGTTTACTTTCTCTTCCCCAGAAATGACTCCAAGACCAATTCACAAGAAAAGGGACGTAAAATGTAAAAACATAAGTGTAATAAAAGAAAACTGTAAATTGAGGGGAAGGGTGCAGTATAGTGACATCTGCCCCATAACCACACAGGTCAGAACATAGTGAATCACTCAGCATGACTGTACACATCATAAAAATATAGATTTCTGAATAATACTCTCCTTTCTTCCTGTTAACAGGCACAGGAGTGTTACAGTTTTATTAACCCTTCACGTTTCACAAAAAAAAAAAAAAAGCACATTTACATTTCCATGAGGAATACTTCCTACCTTAAAGTAAACAAATGATATCCTCTTCACAAGGTGCTGCAATACTTGGAGAGCAGTACCAGGAAATGATTGTACTAGAAGCAGTGTTTGCTCATTCATTTAACTCCGCTTTACTCTGTGTGTACTATGTGTGTGCGCGTGTGTGGATTGAATAAGAAAGGAGTGCATTCAGACACGTAATACCAGCTCAGTCTAATACCTACATGTAATGCATAACCCAACTAACACAGACAAGCTATGTTAGTTGTAACCCTGCACGGCCATTTAATATAAAAATGAAATATTATTCCCACAGGCATCTCTCGTGTCTCTGAAACATGCTATGCTATGTGATACAGACGGTTAGGCTCATTATCTCAACAGATTCAATAAACATTCCACGGAAAGACGGGATAACTGATTATGTCTCTGACCTGTGACCTTGTACGATATGTCCTATTTGACCTCTTTTTAAGAGATTGAGAGAAAAAGAAATTATTTTGTGTGTTTGTGTATGTGCGAGAGAGATATGGATCAGCCCCTCATTATATTTGTGGTGAAGATATGTGAAACACATTGTTACTTAAAAACAGCCATAAAATCTGTTGTGATGCCTCAAGAGTGGCAACTCCAACACATTACATGAATCGGAGTCATAAAGAAAAAATGCCTTTGTCAACCCTGTCAGATTTTTTCCAGTGATAATGTCTTTCCTTGAAGAAAATAAATTCATCATGAAATAAAATATACAATAGAGAATAGTTACAAGAAACAATATGTCATTTTTTTCTAGTTTTTCATACAAGGCTTTCAAGCTGTAAGATATCTTTGACACAATTCTGCTGCCCAAAACATCTGCCAAACAGAATACAGCACTGTTCAAAAGTATATTAATTCATCAAAAGTGATAGTAAGTAATAAATGCTGTTCTTTTGGACTTACTTATCAAAGAAGGATCCTTAAGGATCATGTGACACTGAAGACTAAAGTAATGATGCTGAAAATTTAAAATATATTTTAAAAATATATTAAAATAGAAAATGGTTATTTTAAATTGTAATAATATTTCACAATATTACTGTTTATACCGTATTTTTGATCAAATAAATACAGCCTTTGTGGCGCATAAAAGACCTCTTTCATTAAAAAAATCTGCTGTGTACAAGCAAACTCTAAAGAGTCTTTTAAAAAAAAGATACTTTTTTGTCACTTATTTCTTGCTATGATGCTTATCACATTCAGATTGGTCTTAATCTCTTCACAAGACTATTTTCAACTATTTTCTCTCTGACTTCTCTTTTTTTTCCACAAACAAGTACAGGGGAACATGCTCACATCAAATCCCAAAACTAACATTGAACATAAAAAAAAAAAAAAAAAAAAAAAAAGTTTTATAGTTCGGGATTTTTGGAGTTACCGCTATAAAAAGCAGGACATTTCGTCAAACATTGATTCATGTCGTAGTAAATAAATGTCAATGTGACGTTCATCGAAGACTGAAGGCCATCCTGAGACACATAAATAGTCTCTAGCCACTAAGCCAGTCTCTAGCGAAGAGCCCACTTCATCTTCAGACACAAAGCTCTGTGATTAGAATTTGGTACTGAAAAAAGAGACACAGAAAGAAAGGGAGAGGGGAGCAGTATGTGTTGTGAAGTGTTGCTATTACCGTCTCCATGGGCAACTAAAAAGGAATCCTGCCAATTCTGTGAGTAGGTTGTGTCTGGGAGGGGAGTGCAAAGCACAATCCGTAAGGTATTATTCTAATTCAATGTCTGTCCAAGTCCACGGGAAAACATCCAAAAGAGAGAGGGGAGCATTCAGCCTGCTGACAGCCCAAGAGAGCGCTTCTACCTGGGGAGAAATCCCACAGATACCCTGCCTGCTGGAGATACCACACGAAACAGGGCACCTTAGCATGAATCCATTTAAACAAGCGTAACCGAAGCCAAGAAAACACCAGGTGCATGTGACAAACCTGAACCGGGGGGAATGATAGTTGGCAATGGCACAAAAAATCTGAGCGTAATAATTTCATTATTTCTCTCAAATCAAACTGGAACAAATGAAAATAACATAAGTCAGATCAGGTGGTTTCATATAACACAAATAAAATGATAATAAAAAGGGGTCATCTAAATAAGCAAAAATCAAAATCCACAAAATAAAAAACCTCCATTTTGTTGTGCTATTCACTGCATGTGCAGCAAGTGATTCCTGATGTGTGTAAATTCACGCTTTTTGGGAACAAGGTGGAGGCACCTCTTTCTCCTACTTGATAAATGCAACCAACCATTCCTGCCCCAGATACTAGTTTGTTAACAGCTGAGAAAGCTTAACAGGCGGCACACAGCACCACTCACAAATACAGAACAAGAGCAATAGAAGTATGACCTTTATAATCCTTCATCCTACATGACTAAAACACTGCGTTGCAGAATTTGATCAACATGCCCAGAATGCAGTGCAAATTTGTGCGAATGTCACTTTATGGCAATGGGAAAGCAAAGTAACTGCAAGTTCAATTTTAATTCAGTTTTCCGAAAAAGGCGTTCTCTCCATTGCGCCTCCGAACACTCCACTTTACCATATTAATCAACTAACCAGGATAATTACTGCACTTGCAATTAATACTGTGACCAATACATCGGAATAATTACATTTTGTGGCAGTTGCGCCTTTCTCCCCTCTGCTGTAGCCTACAGCTCAATTAAGGCATTCGACTTGCTGATTACGATTTTTATGTTTGTCTTTCATTAGCAAGTCCTGCAAAAATCAATCTTGCCTGTGTCAACCTTCCTGCAAAGTCCTACTTACATTTACAGCTAATAGCTGGATGTCTGTGCCTAATAATATGCTCAAAATATGCCTACATAAAATTCCATGCTCAATGTCCGTTTTATACGTATTAAATGTTACTATTATTATTTACAATAATAATGTGTGATTACAAGCAGCTTTACAAAAGACAAACTTTAAGTGCATTGTCCTTCTACATGCTACACAGTAAAACGATTCTAACACATTCTAAACTTATGTATACATTGTGTGGTGTCGTACTTTACAATACATAAAAATAGGATGTAGAACTTCAGTTTTGAGGTCACAACTCATGACGGTTGAACCAAGTTCAAAACCTAGTGAGTAGTCTAGATAAACAGCTTTTCTGGCATCATAAACTGGTATTTGAGAAGTCAGTTTAAGGAGGAACAAAGAAGGTACCTGAACGGCTATACAAGACACCTGTTAAAAAGAGGTTCAAATTACTCACGGCAGTTCTCCTCGTCGCTGTTATCCGAGCAGTCATCATCATCATCACATCTCCATGGAGTCGGGATACATCTGCCGTTCCTGCACTGAAACTGACCGCTTTCACAGTCCGGTTTAGTTCCTGTCATATTAAAAAGTAAAGAGTAAATGCAGGGTGCAGATTTTGGGGGAGATCAAGTTAAGGGCAATAATCACCACAGACACTGTTCAACCAATATGAGTTTTTCCTTTGGTCCCCCTTCATCTTTACTTCAACCCATCCAACATCCCCTAAGGATGTCAAAACAAAATGTTGGGGAATATATTGGTTTTAACACTGTAAAGCTGTTTTGAAACAATCTGCATTGTAAAAAGTGCTATATAAATAAAGGTGATTTGACTTGACTTACAATGTAATATATGTATTATTTTATTATAGATTCATATATTGTAGCTAAGTTATATCACAAAAAGCTCTTTAAACAGCTCAAAATTTAAAAAGTTGAACCTTAAAAATAGTTAGGACAGGGGCCACGTAAAGACAAGTTCTGTTAACAGCTGTCAAACAATACTGTCAGTCAAAATTTATGTGCACATGTACGATGACAGGTTTCAGTAAATATATCACAAACTATAAATGGCCTACGAAAAATGACACGTGTGCAGAAAAACATTTATATATCTAAATTATGCTGCAGATACATTCAATGAGTAAAGTTGCGGTAGTGAGTTACTTTCAATGATGTAATACACTTCAAGTATGGAGTACTATAATTATATAAAAAATGCTTCCTTCTTTTAGACCTCACAACGAACACGGCAGAAGAAGAACAACATGAACTTGATCAGATTGTCGTTTCTTTAAATTAAAAGCTGTATGAAGAGATTTACATGATTTAGCGCGCAAATAATGTCTCGTCATCGGAAGTAGATGCACGCGGCTGCGCCGGTGTTTCTACACAGCATCATTTAGATTCATAAAAGCGAACTGTCAGCGTGGAGCAGACACTTACCATTCACCAGCAGAAAGCCCACGAGTATCATATGTAAAAGCAGCAGTTTCCCTATAGCCGTCCACATCTTCACAAATAAAGACGTTGTGCTCATACGGAATATGAAAAGGGCGTACTGTACAGTCTCTACCTCCTGTCTCCGTGCTGTCTGCGCTCTGACTCTCCACAAGCTCCACTCTGCTTTCGATACCAGTTTGAATCGATGACGCCAACGCGGAGGGGCGGGGCCATGCGTGATGACTTGTACTTATGGGCGGAGTTAATGTTGAGAAATTAAACAAAACGTCATCGGTCTACCACACAGTTGAAGAGATGAATAGATTCGTGAACATGGTGGAGTAGAAATATAGAGGGTGAGATTTTGTCTATAAAATGCCAAAGAAAACCTAAAAAATAAACGTGATTCTTAAAAGTTTTGGGCACACACTAATATAATATGAAAATATAATATGGTAGTTTATAAAAAAAAAAAAAAAACTGGAAAACTGGGAAAAAAAGATTTTTTTATTTAATTTATGGATAGTGATCTACACTTACAAACATTAAAGCACACTTACAGCATGTGTGAGAGAAAAGAAAAGCCATACTGATATTTTTTAGTGTTAAATAAATTTTTTCTATGTTTATTTTTTTTTTATAAAAATTTAAAATTTAAAAAAATTAAAAAATGTAAGTAAACAGTATTCCCAGAAATCCCTGCAAGATTCATAACATTTCTTTATATTATTTAAAAAGTTATATTTCTTCCTATTTAATTATTAAGTTTTATGTTACATTTTATGTTATTTAATTCATGTTTATCGCATTATTTTAGATTCTAGTCTCTAGGTTGTTTAAGGGGTAGCTGCAGGGACTGGCTGGCATTATAAACAGGAAGCTGTCGGGATTGCAGCGCTATGATAAATTGTTCCCCCTTCTTAAGTGTGAAAAAAGAGAATGTAACAAGGAGAGAGATGGAGAGAGAGAGAAAGAAGTTGAATGCTTTTTTCTTAGTTGAGAAGGCATCACCATCAGTCAGTTGTCCTCTTTTCTCACATGCACTGAATCGACTGTTAGAAACAGCTTGCTTTGCTTGGGTTATTTCTGAGAGAATCAGTTTCTGCTACATGAACCGTTAAGTTATAGCCATAATAAGAAGCTAGCTAAATTTCTGTTGTGAAAATAATCACCAACCGTAACTTAAAGCTGCAGTCCGTAACTTTTTTTGGTTAAAAATGATCCAACATCAATTTTTGAGCAAGTACATAACCAGACAGTGTTCAAAACTATCTCCTTACCTTAGCTTGATTCACAACGGTAAGCTTGTAATAATGTTTTCTAATTCAGGTGGTACTGGTAGGTTTCCGCAGGAAATTTGAGCATGCCGCCGTTCATCTTTGCGTCATTACATCACGTCTGTTTACATAAAGAAGAAGTCCCAGCTCAGTGGCAGGGCAGGGGCTCAAACGCGTCAAAATTTGAAGGCAACCGAGTAACTTACTTTTTTAAGTTAAACCAACAATTCATTTTTTACAGTGAATACATGCTGTATCTTACAGGCAATTTTCTCAAAATGAGCCAGAAATCTCCATTTTAGTAGCACTTACATACACCAAACTTTCCAGTTTTATTTCTATCTATATTCTGAAGGTTTTTACAGATGGGTTTATAGATGTATTATCCGGCTGATTTATAATAGCATTTTAATTCTAAAAAACATGATGATTAGGAGATATCCAAAATGACAAAATGATGTTCAAATTTCTGTTTTGGAAATGTATACAAATTAGCGCATATATAATTAGATAATGCCTAGTTTGCATATTTAAACAACATTTTAGACAACTTGTAATACAAATAATTGCGTGATTAATGAACTGAGAAAATATGATGAAACCTATTAGTTACATTTTTTTTTACCCTACTCAACAGTGTCTTGCTTTAAGTGGAATATTTTTTTGCCAACATAAAAATTTAGATTTTTGGTGTCACTGACATTTTGACTGGTCTTTGAGTTATTTCTGGGAAAGAGGAAGAAAAATGCAAAACTGAAAAATCGTTTGAGAGCATCAGAACATAGGAGCGGAGGTCAGCTGATCATCATTTTCTCTCTCTTTTAGTGGCAGAACTCGCCTAAACTGCCAGAACTGCTCGCTGCCAAGCTGCTGACCCAAAAAACAGAGAGATTTTTAGTCAATAACTGGCCAGCGGCCCACCAGCTATTCAGGTGAGAAACAGGATTTAAACGTCAGTGCATCAAAAGATATGATAGTAGAGAACTTGCAGACTGCAGGAACTCAGATGAGAAACAACCGGACACGCCTGAATGGTGGTTCTCTGCCCTCTTTAAAAACACAGGTCAACTTTAATAGAAACCCATTATTTGAGGAAGTGTATGGTTGTTAACGTGGTGTGCTTAGGTTGTCTATTTTGGTGTGGTTTGCAAGTTAGATTCCATTCGCTGATGTTTGAATAGTCCAGCGATTAAGAGTGTAATGAGGCATTTTACACAAATCACCTCAGTGGGTAAGAGGATGTGAAAGGGGGACCTTGGAAACATGCATGAATTCATCCCTTTTGCCAATCAGACTGGAAAGTGTGAGGGCCCTTATTATCCCTCAGACCCGACTCATGTTTTTACATCTATGAATTCTTGCTGTTACCCAAGCATGAGAAGATGTGCTATTTCAGACGTTTTGAATCCTAGTGAGGCTCTAGAACTTAAAGGAATGTTACAAGTTAGAAGTAAAGGGATAGTTCACCAAAAAAAAAAAAAAAATCTTTTATTTATTCACCCTCATCTTGTTCCAAACCCATAAGACCTTGTTTCTTATGTGGAACAGAATGGGATAAACTTTGAAGAATTGTACTGATCTCTCTTTTCTGTGCAATTACACTGAAAAACAGAAAATTCTGGTAAATTTCACAAATAATTACAAAGAATCGGCAACTAACACTTTAAATTAAATGTAAAATTTTAGAGACTGATATTTTCTTGTAAAATATACTCCAATAATCTTTGTTTCATTTACAGCTCCACAATATATATATATATATATATATATTTTTTTTTTACAGTCTACAATGATTAAAAAAAAAAAAAAAAAATTGGTCCATACTTCTTTTGCTCTACATTTCAAGAACAAGTCTCAGTCTCCATTCATTGTAAACGCATGGAAAACAGTGAGTACAATTATTCATAATTATTTACTGTTGTTTTCCATAAAGGAGAGAAATTCATAAGGGCTTGGAGCAATATGAGAATGCTAGCACATTATGTTCATTTTTAAAATTGCTGTATGAGTCAATATGATCTTCTGTGGTAATCCATAGCATGTCACAGATGCTGTTGATAGGTTACAATGCTGACAAAATTACAGTGAACCTGGAACATTTCATTAAATACATGAGCGTCTTGTCAGTTAAAGTTTGTCTGGTCCACATGATCCAATTAGATCTTGCTGGCAGATGTTGTAACTGCAACATGGGGGGAAAAGCATCTTTCTCCATTAACCATACATTTTTTTTCAAAATAACAATTTTGGAAACAACATATAAATTGCTAAAAAAAATTTATATTATAGTAGAAGTTTTGCCCTTTTTTTCCTGAAGACTCTTAAAAGTGTGAAATGGCTTTTTCTCCCATTTTCTCCCACTTTCATGTCACAACTCAAAAAAAGTCTTCGGACTGTGAACATTCTTGTGGTGCCATCAGCCAATGAGTGTTGTCATGACATCATTTTCCTGTGGGTCCAGAGAAATTAGTCACATGGCATTCATGTGATTGGCTCAAAAGAAAAATAGGGAAAAATGGTACAGTAATATAAATGACAGGTCTGCACAATTATAAAAATTAAAAAAGATCATATGACCTAAAAATAAATTATAACCCATCTAAATATAACAGTACTCTGTTACATAGTTTTTATGATTTATTAAACTTTCTTCATCTTCTCTCTGTGTCCAAGTGATAACATTAGACTCTCAAATTGATAAATTGGGAGACTCTCAAAGGTGGGTAAATGCAGCAATTTTTTCTGTATTACTAATCTCAACTGTGAGATTAACATTGTGATGGGATGGGCTTTTGAAAGGTTTGTAATACAGTAATACTTATAATCTCTCTTGATTTTCACATTGCACACAGAGTTTTTTTTTATTTTTATTGCTGTTGGCAAGTCATAAGGGATTTTTTTATTCTACTGCTGGCTCATTGTGTTAAATCATTAAAAGTATCTGTGACTGTGCATAGACTGTTAAGTATAACCAGGATTTATGGTTCTCAGGTCACAGTGAAATAGCTTTACATGAGTGATTTTTTTTTTTTTTTTTTTTAGATTCCCATTAGAAATTGTGATATAAAAAGTTATGTATTGTAATGACAAGAAATTACAAGGTTGGATAAGAAGGCAAAACAAGATGTGCAAAAATCAAGTTGAAGTACATTCTTTGCAAGAGCTGAGCTTTACATAGATGTACATCAGCATTGCATTAGTGTAATGTATAATTAATTATGTCATAACAGTGTACACTTTCATCCCAGATAGCAAACAAGCATGTTTAGTCAATGTTAACAAGCTATTTAAACCAACAATGCAATCTGATGTTAGTTCCACATCACGTTTGCACCCTCAATTAGTCTCTTCAGAAAATCTGGACTAAAATTCATATGGATTAGTTTTACGATCTTTTTATGAACTTTTTGAAGCGCAAAGTGTCAGTTGCGTAGCTGTCTATGAAGGGACAGCTAAAAGCTCTCAGTTTTTATCAAAAACATCTTTATTTGTGTTCCGAAGATAAACAAAAGTCTTATGGGTTTGGAACGACATGAGGGTGAGTAATTAATGACAGAATTTTCATTTTTGGGTGAACTATCCCTTTAAACCTGTGTAAAATGACGGTCTTTTTGTTTAAAGTTTTGTAGAAATCACTTTCAAAAATTTGAATGTGTATGAAAACAGGTGGAATGTGTTAAACGTTTTGAGAAATGTGTCTTTGTTTTGAGAACTGAATGAATGGTTTGGGAAATTGTGCCAACTGAATCAGTTATAGTGTGTTAGCAATTGAGAAAAACTGTAATCAACAATTTGTCAAAGTCACTATTTGTCATCATTTTGATTAACTTGATTCTGACAGTTGACAATGTGACACTTCTTTTAAGGTAAATGTCATATTCATGCAATCTTTCTGTCACACATGCATTCACACATATAAAACAGTACATAGACAGTTTAACATGAGTATACTGTCTCTTCGGTATCTTCTCTAACATCACAAGGGTGAATTATAATAATCAACTCGTCTAAATGCAAATCATAAGACGCATTTTGATGATGTCTGAAGCATATGGGATCTAATTTCCCATCATGCTTCTGGCTGCCCAAGGTTTAACAGTTTAGGTGACAAGAGTGTTTTCATCTTTAGAAAAACATCCAAAGCACAAAATGGGGAAATAACTGAAGCTGTAAATGAAACATTCACAACTACAGTTCCTCAGTAACAAAGATTGAGTTTCTAAAACTAGTAAGTAGGTATAGACAATAATACAAGATTTAAATATGTGATTGTTTTTAATTCCTGATAAAACAAAGATTCATACATATTGTTCCAAATGTGTATGCATTTTTTTACTTCTGTGAAACACAAAACATATTTTGTAAAATATCTTAGTTTGATTGATCGACTGATTGATTGATTTATTCACTGACTGACTGACTGATTGATTGATTGATTGATTGATTGATTGATTGATTGATTGATTGATTGTCCATATGAAAGCCAATGGGGTCCAGTTTTTTCTTGGTCCCCCCGTTGACTTTTATTGTATGGACAAAGTTAAATCATTCTTCAAAATATATTTATTTTGTGTTTTGCGGAAGAAAGTCATACAGGTTTTGAACAACATGGTAAATGATGACAGAATTTTCATTTTTGGGTGAACTATTCCTTTAAAACTATCCCTGATATTGTGGTCTTTACAAGAATGGTCATTTTAGTTTACGGTATGTGAAAACAAGGTAATAGAGCCAAAGAGGTCTGTCTGACCCCAGTTACTCACTCATGTGTAATGATTTATCTACAATTCCACCAAGAGAAGGAATCTAACTTGACAAAGGAGAAAGAATGAGAAGGCAAAGGGGGAAGAAATGGACGGTGTGAAGGGGAGAAAAAGAGATGACTCTCTGTAAGAATGAATGACGTCTTGCTGAACTTACATCTGAACTGAAAAGGAAGGTCTAGAATGGAGCGGTGGAGAAAGAAATAGAGGTTAGGGGTGAATGTTTGGTGGCGAGATGGCAGTTCAGTGGCCACGTCACATCGTGTGCTGAGAGTCACAGGCAGAAAGATGACTCAGAAGCTCACAAGGGAGTCTTCAAAGAAGAAAAGCTAAAGAATTATACTGCCATTTATTTCTTTGTTCTCAATGGCTTTAAAGGTGTTGATATATGGTGTTCTGGATGGTTGCTGGGGTGTTGCTAGGTGGTTTCGGTGACGTACAGGAGTCGTACAGTAAGCATGTGTGAGTCTGTAATATTGATGTGCAAAAAACCATGTATGTGTGCTCTCAATGCACTAATTGCACATTGTAGGCCTACTTATGCACAAACACATTTCAAGACAATTTTTTTTCAGTACATTTAAGTTGTTTCCACACACATACAGGATAATGTTTTGATTTTTCATGTGTATGTTGCTGTGTTTAGTAATTCTGAATGGATCTGTGTACTGTAATAGGCATACAGTATGCAGTCAGGTTTTTTTTTTTTTTTTTTTTGGCATCTCCATGTGGTCCTGTTCAGTATTGCAACTTGACCTGTATAAAATGTAAAAAATGTCTTTGCTGTTGCACTGTATACATACTATACACTGTGAAAAAAAAAAAAAATCTGTAATTTTTTTTTTCATGGGTGCTACTTATATTATGTGTTTATTTGGTGTCCTTTTGGAGTCTCCAAGTGTCCTTTTTTGGGAAGACACCTAAATTTACCTTGAAAAAAAGCTTGGAGAAAACACAGTTTTGTGAGAATTACCTTTCAATCTGATTGTTTACTAATATAGCAATAGCAAATGATGACGAAATGAACAGGTTAAACAAGATAAATAATGTATGCTTAATTTCACATTATGAAAAATAATGTATGCTTTATTTCACATTATAAAACAGTTCCTGTCCTTGATTCTGATTGGTCAGTAGCTGTGTTTTATTCACGATAAACTACACCCTCCAACCACTCTTAGCAATGTAAACTGTTTGTTCTCAGTTGATATTGTTCATTGAAGCTTACTGTATTATGTAGAAGAGTATCATGAGAAAAAGATCGAGTGAGCGAGTTTATTACCTGCATTCAGATTTAGCATTGTCCTTCAGGTCAGTCCTATGTTCATAATAAAATATCTGTTTAAATGTCAGATGTATTATCTTGTCCTTTTAACAGTTAAGGGGTTTTCCTGTGACTGACAGTGCTAATGAAAGCATTGGTCAGTTGCGTCTTGTTCTGTGTTCACAGCAGTTCAGTCTTTTAAATGTAAAAGTCTTCGCTACTGACTGACTCACTCATAAAGACAATCTTTGCCGCCATCTAATGGCGTTATAATGTAACTTCTGTTGCTGTTCACGGTCAGGGAAGGAAGGAAGGCTTTTAGTTAAAGTTTACTTCATGAAAGTTACATTAATACATATTTTGGCTTTAATATTTGTATTGTGTGGTAACTGTTTTATAAAAGCAATAAGGTACGAGAGGCTGTGCTGTATCGTGAATAAGTCACGGCTGAAGGGGTTGCAGGCACTCCGCTTTGCGTAGACAATGCCCTTCAGCCGTGACTTATTCACGATACAGCACCAGCCTCTCATAACTTATTGCTTACATAAGTGTGTGATTAATCGCACAAAAAAGATGTGATTAATCGTGTTTAAAAAAATGTTATCAACAGCCCAAGTAATTGAGAACATTTCGGATTTGAGAACTTCGGATGCAGTGGTTTAAACAGTTTAAAATACTAGTATTTTTTTCACACACTCCTATCGTTTTGCTTCAGAATGCATTGATTCATCAACTGGGGTTGTATGGATTAAGATTATTTTCAAAAATTTTAATTCTTAAAGGGTTAGTTCACCCAAAAATGAAAATTCTGTCACTAATTACGTTCCAAACCTGTAAGCCTTTCGTTCATCTTCGGAAAACAAATTTAAGATCTTTTTGATGAATTTTTAGAGCTTTCTGTCCCTCCATTGACAGCCTATGCAACTACCACTTTCAAGCCCCATAAAGGTAGTAAAAACATCATAAAAGTAATCCATGTGACTCCAGTGGTTTAACCTCAATTTTATAAAGCAACACAAGTGCTTTGTTAAATAAACGAACCACTTTATTAATCTTCAACATGCTTAACAACGTCCGCTCTCACGTCAACACAACACGCATACATCGTGGAGCTCTTGTGAATGCGTGTTGGAAATTGATATTTTATAAATAAAGTGGTAAATTATGTTTTTTTTTGTGCAAACAAAGCACTCGTGTCACTTCATAAAATTGAGGTTAAACCACTGGAGTCATGTGGATTACTTTAATGATGTCTTTACTACTTTTCTGGGGCTTGAAAGTGCTAGTTGCATAGGCTGTCAATGGAGGGAAAGAAAGCTCTCAGATTTCATCAAAAAGATCTTAATTTGTGTTCTGAAGGTAAATGAAAGTCTTACGAGTTTGGAATGATATGAGGGTGAGTGATTAATGACAGAAATTTTCATTTTTGGGTGAACTAACCGTTTAAGTTTTGTCTTAAAAACAGAAGTATTTTTGGAATACAACATATATATTTTCTTAAATAAGAAAATAAGAAGAAGCTGTTTTATTAAAGAATTCTATTCTTAAGAATGTTTTATGGACCCCAGTACCCTTGTTTTACCATCCAGTTTTATCATTCATCAGGCAAAATTCATAAAGTAATAGCATAAAAAGGCACACTATTTCTGGTATCATTCATGTCTTTAGCACAAACGGTACAAGACAAATTACACACTGAAGTTTAATGCTAATAGGTTTGTTCAAATCACTTGTCCATACGAGCAACAGTAATAGTCCTACTAGTCAAAGCAAGCCCTATAAAAATGTAAATGGAGGGAAGAGACGAAGGGGGGCAAAGAGAAAAAGGATAAGGAGGGTCACCAAGGGGTCCATCTTTAAAAGCTATTCTGTAATACTGCACACAAACACAGAAAGGATTAAAGACCAGCTTAGAAAGCGAGAGATGGGGTCAATTACACACTGCATCTCCTTACGTCCATGTTAAGATGGCTAACACATGGTGCAAAATGGGGATCAAGATGTTGAAATTGGGGTCAAGAGAGGCTTGTCACCGATATTACTTCTCAAGGCTTGTAAACAACGTGTAAGAGTATTAAAAGGGACCTTTAGCAAGATGAGAGCGGTTGTTTACAGGATAAAATGTGTGCTTTCATATCCGACAATGACAAGTTATCCTCGTTGCTATTGGAAACCTGCTCAGATATGGTGAATTGGAAGATGTATTGTGTATATTTACGGATTATACACTCAATAATCCCTGGGAAATATCTTAAATACTATAGTCAAGAGTGCATGTGTAATGAAGGGGTCGGCAGAGTGGGGATCCATTTGCAAGCTTTATTATAAAAGAACGTGGTCGTACAGGCAGGGTCAAAGCAGGGGCAAACAGGAACAGCAGGGACAGGCAGAATCGTAGTCAGGATACAGGCAATAGTCAGGACAGGCAGAAAACACTCACAGAACAGAATACCAGGCAAGGATCAAAGGTAGGCAGCAACGGGTCGACAACGGGTAACAGACAGGATCGGTAACAAACAGGCAGACAGGATATAAACGCTCAGAATTGCAACAACAGTTAAACAAGACTTCGCAATCAGGTGGTGTGTGTGTGAGTCTTTTATAGTCCCGGTAGTGTGCTAAGCTGTATGTGGCAACAGGTGATTGGTGTGGAGTGTGCATGTGGTTGGCAGGGAGGATTATGGGAAATGGAGTCCAGGAACAGACGGTGATCGTGACAGCATGTATTTAGGTTACATTTCAAATCAAAAGAATGTCCCAGAACTCACACTTTAAGCTTCCTGTGTAACGCAGATTTATTGCCAACAGGTCAGGATTTGATCATTATTTATGTTTATTCATGAACTTAATGTCATTAAGATACACACAGTATGTAAGGGCATAAAACCTAATATGGTTTGTGTTATTTTGCTCTGCACGATTTGTCTCATACTGTGTACGCCTGTAATATAATAACGAATTATTACTTTTTCAACATACTTTATGGTAGACAGTACACAGGCAGATAATATGATTTTAAATAATTAATCTTGTTTCTTCTATTTGTTATCCGTAATGTACATCAGGGTGTTTTGCGTTATATTTTCTGTTAATATACAGACACCAGTATGCCATCATGTAATATTGTAAAATTGTCACCTTATTATTTTTTTATGGTGGGCTCTGGCAACAACAGCTGCCAATTTTTACCATAAATTTAACAGGATATTGTTTACACTGTACAATACCAAGTTTAAAACATTTTTTTTCATGTCATGTTTAAAATATCTGTTGCAACAAATCTTAAACAGACCTCACCAAGTTCCTGCTTATGTTTAAAAGCTGGCAAGCCAGTAACTTACAGTATTAACAGCTCAGCATAGGCAGCCGTGAACCAAGACTGTGATGAATTCTACTCCAGTGCGTGTTTGTATCCATGCTGTGAGCGATTGCTCTCCTTCACCATTCTTGGACAGTCATATCAGTAATCGATAGTAAACTGAGCTTTAGCTTCTCCTGCTGTGACAACATGGCTATCTTCAGTGCCTGGAAACAGCGTGAACGATTGACTTATGACTTATTACGCATGTGTCTTGGTGTGGAAAAACTCATAAAAATAGTAATTTTTTGCAGTCATCTCAAAACTTTGTATCTGTATATGTTTTGTCTCTGCCTATAGAATGCTGCAGGTGAAACCTGGAAACGAATAAATGGGTTTGAATTGGTTGAACTGAATGAGTTTTTTGTTATGAATGCAAGAAATAAAGTCTGTGGTTAACTCAAGATCAAGATATTTTCACGTTTTATTCTATGACATAATAAACAACTTTTATTTGTCTTGAAAAAGGCTTAATGGGACAACAGAAGTTGTCAGGGACATTAAACATCATCATGGTGACCAAAGCCTCGAAAATTTAACTTTTTTGTTTTTCTCAAGAAAACCAAAGTAATATATTTTTGATGTGAGGATATTTTGAGACACTATGCAATATTTAGACAATTTTTATTAGCTATTTTTCCCCATTGGAAAAATACACATTTTTTTCTAATATATTTTTAAATAATGTTTCAATTAAAGCAGTATTCCATTTTAAAATAGAGACAAGGCATTTAAAATCCATTTTTTAAAGGTAGATTAGTGCCATCTGGTGGGAGTGAAAAAAAGAAAAATTGATGTAATGCCATGGTGTACCACTAGATTCCTAAGTAGTTCTATATAAATTCTTTGTAAAATATAAATTCTCTAGTGGTTTTTAGACATAAATACTTATTTTTATCAAGTTATGAATTTGGATTTATACTTAGACATTCTCAAAGACTACTTTTTGTCAAGGTTTAGATTTTTTTTTGGTTTGAAATGTTGATTTGAAGTGTCAGTTTTTGCATTAATTTTACTACAGTTAAACCTGAACACAGAGGAGGACATTTTGTTACACATAACATCAAAAATAAATAATAAATAATAAAAATGTGACAAAAATGAACAGGTATGTTTTACCACAGCTTAATAAATCTGGGTCTGATCTGATTTCAACCTCTTATTTGAGTTTTTTGGCTCAATTTTACCATGTTGTTACAGCCACACCAGTTTATTTGTCTGTATATAATAGTGTGTTGTGTGTGTGTGTGTGTGTCTGTTTTGTACTCTCGATGTAACCTCTTCCTTGCTGTTCATTTTTTTTTACTGCTTTGTAGCTGAATTATTGATTTTATTTCACACATTTGCAAAAACTTGCTCTGTGTAATAGTCTCGCTAGTTCATGTATTTTTCTGCACAGTGGCTGATTTGTAGTTTGTACAACCAAAAGATTCTCTGAGTTCGTATTTTTTCGTATTTCCTATTAATTTCCTATATCGGTCATTTTTGACCGCGAAGGAGCCAAGTGTGGCTATATGTTCTAGTTCGTTTAGCCTTTTACTTCTGTCGATTGTATTTAGGCTTCAAAATTCACAAAAGTTGTGAAGATTATCATGATGAACAAAATGGGTAAGAATCACATTAATTCGCTAATTTTCCATCTTTTTTTTTTTTTTTTTTTTAAATTGAAAATTAGACAAATCTGATATTTTAATCTCCTATCTGTTGTTTAGCAGTTTGGGTAGTTCTTTAATGCTTCACTAACTATCAGAAAACACTAACCAGGTTTAAATTCCAGTTGCGCAGATAGGGTTCGTTGTAACACTGCGTTACAATGTGCCCCGCTACTAGAACTATGCTATTCTATACAGTTACGATACAACTGGCATAATCAACTTTTATGAATTTCTGTTGATAAACTATGGAAAAAAAGGTGAATAAAGACTGAGAGGAAGAACCTGAACATCCAGAAAATATTATTTCAAGAAATGTTCAGCATTTGTACTGTCTCGTCTATTTTTCTCGTGTTCTGTGAGAGCTGTGAGTGGAGGGAGAGGAAGTGTTTTTGTTCAGCTCTGTGTTTTTCTGAATGTCTGAAAATGTTTCTTCATCTGTTTGGGTGTATTGTTTTGACCAGTGCTGCATAGCTGTGTTTTGCAGAGTGTTTATTGTCAAACTTCAAAATTATTTAAATTTCTAAAAAAATGCTATTATTTTATATGAAAAAAATAATTATTGTCTTTTATTGACAAAATATTTTAGTTTGTCATGTATATTTTTTAAATTTTAAGTCAGATAAAATTTTTAGCTGTCATATAGTCATGTTACAACATGCACAACTTCCCTTCTTTCGGAGTAAATAAAGAAAAAAGTATACACTGTATTAATGAAACAAAGCCACATATTTGTACCAGACATGTGTGAAATTAATGTGGAACAAAAGAAATTCCCTGAACCCTAAGTAGATTTACACAAACTGAGAAAGTCAAAAAGCGTTAGGTTGTGCTCCCGTAATCCCAAAGGCCAATAGAAAAATTCTATTGGGCTACAAAAATACTCTGCCTCACTGCAGACATCAGTGCAGTCTATTACATTTTTTTTCTAGGGAATAAAATGAAACAGTAACCATGGATATGAGGTAGGACAAATATTTCTTTATGCTAACCACACAATTTTGTTTGCTGTGTATTTTCATCATGAGATTTGTTCCTTAAGTCCTCTAGGATGCATCCTAGGGAGCCTCAGTGCTGTCTCTTTGTATCTCCAAGTAGCTGATTACCTTCCTGTCACAGGTGACAACCATCAGACTTATCTGCAAATAAATGCCACATCATAGCCGAATGATTTATTTTACTACACATGCTCCACTGCAAACCTGTGCTCCACTGCATACATACAGAGTACTGTTTGCATCGAAATACAATTTCACGCACCATCCTTGACCTTTCATCTTCTCTGCAACCACTATTTTTAACATATACATGCATGTATCAGCCTAGTCCATACAATTTTACACTTCATATGGCCTTCAGGTTTCAAATGAAACCTAAAAGATTAATGTAATACAAATAACATCACCATGACAACTTGAATATAATATATTGTGGATGTCTACAGCTGATTGTAGAAGTTACAGCATCTCCGCAGACATACAGTACAGTGGGGTGACATGTCTCAGAAACCTGGAATACAAAATCTAATTTAAACCTGGAAATAAAGTTTTAGGATTTTGAAAAAGTAGTTTCCAAATATTAAGAAATTCTGAAATTCATATGCATTTTTTTTTTTTTTTTTTACATGAGGATGCATTAAAGACATTTGTAATGTTACAAAAGATTTCTATTTCAAATAAATGCTTACAAATGTCTAATCTTTTGTAATATTATAAATGTTTTTACTGTCATTTTTGATTAATTAAATGCATCCTCATATAAAAATGCATTTCAGAGCTTTATAGAAACACAACTATTTTCAATATTGCTAATAATAAGAAATGTTTCTTGAGCACCAAATCAGCATATTATGATTTCTGAAGGATCATGTGACACTGAAGACTGGGGTAATGGCCACTGAAAATTCAGCTTTGCCATGACAGGAATAAATTGCATTTTAAAATAGATTGATAGAATAATTAATAGAAAACTGTTATTTTACACCTGTCAAAAGTTTGGAAATATTACAATGTTTTTGAAATAAGTCACTTACGCTCCCAAAGGCTGCATTTATTTAGTCAAAAATACAGTAGAAACAGTAATATTGTGAAATATTACAATTTAAAATAATTGTATATTTTAATCAATTAAAAAATGTAATTCCTTTGAAGACAAAACTGAATTTTCAGCATCATTACACTAGTCTTCAGTGTCACATGATCCTTAAAAAATATTCTAATATGCTGATTTGTTGCTCAAGAAACATTTTTATTATTATTATCAATGTTGAAAACAGTTTTTGCTGGAATCAATGATACCATTCAAACATTTGTGGGAAGATTAAAAAGAAAGAAAGAAGACATTTATAATGTTACAAAAGATTTCTTTTTTTATAAATGCTTTAATAAATTTAATAAAGAATCCTGAAAAAAAGTATCACCATTTGCACAAAAATGATAAGCAGCTGTTTTCAACATTGATAATAATAAGAAATGTTACCTAAGTACCAATATTTGTAATAATATTTGCAATATTACTGTTTTTACTGTATTTTGATTAAATGCAGCCCTGGTGAGGATAAGAGACTTCTTTCAAAAACATTAAAAAATTGTAATGTTTCCAAACTTTTGACAGGTACTGTAAATATGACTAAAAATATAATGGAATGCTCTATGTAAAGACAATTGTGACAGGAAAGTGATCTAAATCTCTCTAGTTTTTATTCAATGCTTGATAAATGAATGGATGGTAACACACTTATAATCGTTTAGGACAAAATTCATAAATAATGTAGTAGATAAGATAGGCGAGTAACGACTGGCCACAGAAAAACGATATCCTGCTCCTTTTCCTCTAACTGTAGGATAAACTTTCATTAAACTGTCAGTGTCGTAAATTGTGTCAGTGGTCACAAAACAAAATAAATCTGATTTAACAGATAAAGCCTAAATATTCTCTTTGTGATTCTCTCTCTGGAGAAGGAAAGAGCAAATACGTACAGTGGAGGTTTGATCTAACAGCTGGCAAAGCATTATGTGACTGTATAATGTAAAGAAACTTCTTAATCTCCTCAGCTTATAATGTCCTCACATTGTTCTCTCTATGAATAAACCCTGAGATTGTTCGGATTTGACATTTAATTAAACTTGGTGTAATAAGAGCTTCATATTTCAGTGGGAAAACAACCAAGCACAGTATGATAGCAGAGCTCCTCAGAAACCGGTGAGAGGAAAACAGTAGTCCTGCAGAGCTGAAATTATAGCCTGCACATGAATTATCAACAGAAAGCCCAGCGAGGAGCAAAAGAGCAGGACTTTGGGAGGGAATGGAAAGGATACACTGGCAGGGTGGAATTGTTTTCAATGGTTCAGGTTTGTGTCAGATAATAAGGAGCGTAACAATATGCATGACACTGCATGTGATACACGAATGAATTCATACATCAGTGTAGTTCAAAATGCTGACACAGTATATATACATATAGCAGATGTTTTACATTCAACTCAACTCTAGCAGGAGATAAATACCATCAGGCTGATCACTGATTAAACTTCCCACGTGTGGATTCATCATCCAGTCCATAATCCTAACCTATGATTTACTCTAAATGCAAGCCCACAACTGGCTGCCAAAAAGTGAAATCCTTTGAGATAAAAAAAAAAAAAAAATTGTAAACATCACTGTGTACACATGAGAATATCCTATGTAGGTTTATTTTTAGACCTTTAAAAATGGGAAAAAAAATTAATAATAACAATCTGACTATTACCCTACATTCTGATCATGAGGATGTTTTTCTCCATTTTTGAGCTACTAAAATTAATGTTAACTTTTCATCACCAATATTTATTTAGTACTCCCTGCAATGGAAATATGTGATGATAACTAACAACATCCTCTTTCTTGTTAACCTGCAATTTAGAGAATTTGGAAGATTTTTTGTTTTACACAGTCGTTGTCCTCATTTTGCTTGTTACCAGTCCAAGCAAGACATCACATTTGTGTATCTCCCCGCAGTTGCGGTACAAGTACACAGTGTAAAATCCTATTCCTAATCAGTGTCTTTGTCTTCTGTGGATTTTTTTTTTTTTTTTTGCTTGCAAAAATACATTTTGTCAGGTTAATGAATAAAACATGTACAAAATCTGCCAGAACAAGTCTGAACAAAACCATATTTGACATGCACTTTAAACTCAAACATTTCCCTCTTGTAAATAAATGAACATTTTTGTTCCCTTTCGAGATGGTCTCTCGACATTGTATACTATGCTATGGGGATCACCTTTCTCCTAGAAATACCGAAGACTGATTCGTTTAACGGCATTGCCCTGCAATGGCCAATGGCACTCAGGCATGCAAAATGGGGGCTTGATGCGCCCTATATTAGACGGCACTGAGCGACATTACCCCAGCGACATTATCTTTCTCCTTCAAAACTGCAAGTCAGAAGCCTCTCCTTTGCCATCGAGTCTTTGCAAAAAATGGATTATCATTGAGAAGAGGTCCCCTTGAGCATCCCAATCTGTGTGGGACTCATAGAGCTCCCCAACGACCACGATATGTGTATTGTCTGCCCACATGGAAGCTGCCATTGAGGAGCCCAACTGGCCTCATTGTAACACGATGAATGTTAGGACTCTCCGAAGGCAGACAGCCCTACTGCTGCCTCCGGCCAGCCGCCGCACCCCTCCGTCAATTTAACAAAGCCTTGGAGAAAGAAGCAGTGCCCTTTCGTACTGGAGACTGACACTGGCAGGGGTGAGCTAACTCCAGCCCAGCACACGCGTTACTCCTGCTCCCCTGACCATCCTTCCCAAGTGGCGTATGCCGAGTCTGGCCTTGTGTCCACCGAAGCGTTTTTTCCCCAAGGCTAGCGTATTTTTAAAATGCCAGGAGCTGACGAGGTGCTGAGCATTTATTTCATTTCATGGACGATTGGCCAATCAGTTGGCAGGAATGACCTGTTGGTCACATTTCTACGAGGGGCAAGACAGTCCCCTCACCTGTCTACAATCCCCACTTGGGATTTGGCCTTGGTATTGAAAGCACTGATGTGTTCGCCGTTTGTGCAGCTCCAGTTGGCTTCACTAAAAGTGTTCTCTTTTAAGATGGCACTTTTACTGGCACTCGTATCAGTTCAACAAGTAGGTGATATACATGCTCTGTCAGTCAATGAATCCTGCATTGATTTTGGCCCGGACGAGTCATCCTCAGACCAAGAAAAGGTTATGTTCCTAAAAAATGTTCTCAACCCCATTCAGAGCCCAGGTTATAATGATATCAGCCTTTGCTCGGGGCAAACCATCTGTGGTGAACACTTCCCTTTTGCAGCTGGTTTGCTCTGTACATGCTCTGCCCATTTATGTCGAGCGCACTAAACTGCTTAGACTCTCTAAGCGGCTCTTCATTTGCTTTGGAGGTTGCACTAAAGGTCTGCCGGTTTCAAAACAGAGGCTATCCCATTGGATTGTGGATGTATTAGCCCTGGCTTGTAGTTCACAGAATGTGACATGACCCATAGGCGTTTGAGCCCACTCTACAAGGGGTATGGCTTCTTCATGGGCATGGGCGAGTGGGATGTCCATCGAAGACATTTGCTTGACAGTGGGATGGACTTCTCCGAGCACTTTGCCAAATTGTACAATCTGGATGTTTCTTCACTAACTTTTCATATTCTTTCTGTGGAGTAGGGCTAGCATTACAGCGCACTGGCGCATGTTAAGTCCCGGTTCATCTGATGCAACAGTTGGTCAAGCACCACCCCCTTTTCCCCTGTTTCAACAAGGTCTGCTAGCTGGCACTGCCCAACCCGCTCTGTGACAGTGAAATTTGTGCAGCAGCTTCTACTGCTATATGTCGTCTTCTCATAAGTGCTGGAATTCACCTCCTGTTCTAATGCTGTTACAGCAGCCGTGGAGCCCCTGAATGAGCATTGTTTATCTACGGCTTTTGAGCTTCACGCTCACGCAGTGAATTGTGGGATTGAGAGTGGACCGGAGAAAGCGCTGAGAACGACAGAGAGTGTCAAACGGTTGGGCAGTTCTCAACTATGCAAATATCAAGCGAAAAATGTGGGCAGCACAGCAGCCAATCGCTGTGAGGTTCAGGTAGTGAAACCGCCCCAGACATTTCTGCTGAACAAATGGAGATTTAACATCAAAATGCTGGGAAAAAAATGGAAAAATTGTAATGGGCTGTGATATAACAAATAATTACTTATTCACAATCATTTCAAACCAAAGAAACTCTGGAGACAGGGAAAGTCATTTAAGATTCAGTACAAATGTATACAGAAAAATCTTTCCAATGCATTCTAATATCTTCCATTAGCTTCCATTAGTAGCAATAATAGTACTTGCAAATTTGCTTTGTAACATAGCTTTATGTTTAGCAGCAGAAATGAGAACTGGAGCATTTAGTTCCAGGTCATACTTAAGAATGAGCACACAAGACTCCTGAACATATAATTTCGCTGTCCATCCTCATCTTGTTGCTGATAGACATTAGAAGTAGATGTCTTTGACTACACAGTGCATTGCCAGCAAAGATCATCTTGCACTCTTATTTGTAAAAGTAACATCTCAATAGGAAAGACATGACATGGAGGGCAGGAAATTACTGAGAATTCTCGACAGGGGATTACAGTAAAACCAGCAGGCTGCAGTTGGCAAATGAAAAATGATACACTTGTATAGCTCAGATTCTGACATAGTAATGGCTACAATCTGAAATGGATCATGACTAGGCAAATAATATCCAACTGTACAATAAAAAAAAAAAATAGGTTTTGTTATTCCATACTGCACATAAGATCAGTGTAATTTTCCCATGCTCTCACTCACCCCTCAAGAACAAGTTATTCACATGAAAATGTAGAGATGGAGAAGGGGAAGAATTAGGATTAGCACAACCTGCAGGGTTAAAGAAAGTGAGTTTCTTGGTAAATTTAAGTAGATTTCATCAAGCAAACATAAGCAGGTTTCTGGTGTGTGGATAGATTGGTCTTCTCAAGGGGAAGAGGGAGCACAACACAAACAAAGAAGATTAGAACAGGGGCCAAGGGCGGGATAGGAAGGTGAAACAAAGTAAAAATCTACTGGGGAAGCACGGAAAAAGGATTACAAGAAACAGCTTAAAGATGGGCTTTATGACGGATACAAGATCTGCTGTAATTGAAAATGTTAAGATGTGGTTCAGACACAGCTCACATATGAGAATCATATGGTTCCAACAACCATCCACAACCATCTTTAGAATTTTGTTTTTGAACTTCCGTTTTTTTTTGTGATAGCTCTGTATATTTCTATGGCATTGCTGTCAAAGTGTAAGGTAACACTTTACAATAAAGGTGGACTAATTTGCATGAATCCATGCTTAACTAATGCACAGATAATCATGAGTTAATGTATGACTCATGAAGGACTAAACCATTCATTAATGATTACTGCATCAGCAACTAATAAATAGTCTAAATGATTAATAGATTAAATATTATATGTATTGCTATTAATTAAATGTGTTTAGTTAATAATGGTTTAGTTAATGGTTAATATATGGTTTATATATATATATATATATATATATATATATATATATATATATATATATATAAAAAAATACTGTATATGTAATATCACCTGACATGTCTGTTCAGTGAAATGAGGGGCTGATGTGGGTATGGCCTTTTGTTTGGGGGTGGAGCAGTCCTTTCAGGAAGCAAAGCCACATGGGACATGGAGCCCCTGAATGAGCACTGTTCATCTACGGCTTATATATATTCAAATTCTCCAGGGAAGTTTGTTTTTACGAGCTCAGAAAACTCAAAAAATGTGCATTATGTGTGTAATTGATATTTTCATTATTATTATGCTGCCACAGAGAATGATGGGAAATGTCATTTGGTCACTCAAGCCTATCAGCTCAAAAACTAGCTAAATGTAGTGTTTTCTGGCAGACATTATCTCTCTTCTTCATTAACAGTACACATAATGTACTTTTCATTACTATTGACAATGAACCTCAGTTCACATCTCAGACTTCTTTAACCTTCTCTGCGAGATGGCATCCAGGCAGCAGCCAAAGCTGCTGTAACTTTAAACCAGAAGCAAATGAAGGACAACTTCGACAAGAGGCACAAGGTCAAGCATACTAAGATAACAGTGCTTGGCTGAGTTCTGGTCCGTAGACCAGAACCAAAATGCCCCTCTCCTTGTTTTTCATGATAAACTGACCTTGGTTAACTCACTACTGTAGCTCAATAGCTGTAATTCCGACTAACAAGCCTGACATGCATCAACTATTTGCATATCGAAAGGGTCTGTATGGATGACCTAACACACCATTCTTCCAGTTGGCACATTGCTGGATGTCCCCCCTGATGCTGCAGAGAGCTTGTTGACAGTGCAGGCACACTCGACGGTCATCCTACCTTTGTCTTGTCTAAACATAAAAACTGTTTGTCTACTGTTGACAATTTGGAATGGCTGACACCTCAGGCCTGACAAAGATTATTCAATGGCACATTTTGGAGTAGGAAATCCTTGGTTCATTTTCTAGTGTGTTTGGATGAGGTTGGTATGCTTTTGTTTTTCGCGCTTTTCCAGAGGCGAGAACCCAAAGACTTTGTTTATCTTCCCTCTTCTTCTTTAGATGCATGTCCAATCCTTCATGCATATGGTAAACACAAAGACTCTGCCAAGAGTCTGAGAGAGCGAGACAGGGAGAGATGAAGTGAGAGAGGAAGAAAATAAGCGCTTTTATGCCTTCAGAGATCACGCATCAGTCCTCTCAGGTGTTGCAATGTATTGTTCACAATGAGATGGGGATGGCGCAGACAGAATGAACCCTCCAATTCAGACAGACACTACAAGAAGAGAGGCTCAGGTGGACTTAAAACCATGACACACATGCCCACACACACACACACAATGAAGCGCCAATCAATGGTAAGATATACCCACACTCATTCCACTGGCTGGGCACAGAGGGGAATAATCCAATTGGAATGGGACAGCGCTGTCATGGCGACGAAGATCTAGAATGAAGGAGCTCTTCAATCAGAATATTCCCCACACGGCAGGCCCTACAACACTTGTCGGGGTGTGAGCATCAAGTATGCTTTTTATTCCTGCAATACAAGGGTATTTTTCTAGTTCGCAATATCAAAATATGATGAATAAGGGAGACCAGAGATAGTGGTCACACTTTTTACAACAGCGAATATTTCTCAGGTTAGGCTTATGTTTGAAAGAACAGGTACATACTTTAAAGACTTTGCTACAACAAAGATATTTAACATTTCCACTGTTTCTAATATTGTTCATTAAAACACATGTGGCCCCAAGTCAGGGTTGCCAGGTTTTCACAACAAAACCCGCCCAATTGCTCCACAAAACTCGCTCAAAACTCCCCCAATCTCATTTCAGGGGGTCCCAAGGTAAAAATCGCGTTCCGGGGGGGTAAAATTAGCATTTTTGGCAGGGCTCCTTTGGTAAAATTTGCATTCCAGGGGCTAAATATCACGTTATTTTGGGTCGATTCAACTCACAGACATGAAAAATAACCCGCAGCAACAGTGTAAAAATAGCCCAATTCCGTGGGAAAACCGCGGACTTGGCAACACTGCCCCAAGTGGGCATGTTGTAATAATAGAACCTCCATAAACAGCTTATTATAGGACTTTCAGCAAAATGTAAACTGTATAACAATTATGAAATATAAAGCAATTCATGAAATGGCAAATTTGAAATGTAATATACACAATGATCTAATTGTTTTGACAAACAAATAATTAATAAATGATATAACATTTTTGGAAATTAAAACACATAACAAGTAGCTCCAATAAAAATGGGACAACTTTTCTTGACCTGAAATGCATGAAAATAATATCTACTTCCTGAGAACACAGTTCAGTTAAAATATCCCTTCATTACATAGTTTATCAATCACAGTACATTACGACAATTTTGTATGAATATATGAATAGTGTTATGTCCAAATGTACACATTACTGTCACAGTGGCTGTAACGATGGGCACGACGAAGGAGTATAGAAACAAAAACAGTCTAATCAATAGATTCACAGTGGAAAACTCAAGATATTGCTGGAGAAACAGTAAACACAACCACTTCTAACATAGACAATACCAGACAATGAAACTGAGGGCTTAAATACACAGAGGATGATTGACTGAAACAGAATAGGTCTTAAAGGGGTCATGAATTGAGAAATCAGCTTTTCCTTGAGCTTTTTATATATAAGAGGTCATCATACTATAAGAACATTCTGTAAGTTTCAGAACTGATAACTTCCTTGTTAGTCCAATAAAAGCTTTTACTGACACCAGGCCCATCGAATGACTAATCCTGGAATGCTTTCCCACTACCACTCAACAGGAAGTATTTGACAAGCAACCCACTGGAGACTAGCTCTCTAAAAATATGGGCTCAGTTTAGGTCACACTTTAAGCAAAAACAAGCACTTTCCTTGTTACCCATTACTTCCAATGCATTGTTTCCACCATCCTTAATTGATCATGCATTTCAGGCATGGTTTAGAAAGGGACTGAGGTGTGTAAGGGATTTTTTCCAAGGCGGTAGTTTTGTCTCCTTTGAACATATGATTAAAGCATTTGATATTCCTAAATCTAATTTTTATAGCTATCTGCAGGTGCGAAGTGTAGTCAAAAAATATTTAAATACCCTTTCGGCCCCTCCTCCTCATAGTTGGATTGTGGAGCTCTTTGACTTGAGTATATCTGAGTGAGGTCTGATATCAACAGTGTACAGTCTGATTCAAAGAGCGACCTCTCCATCTTTAGATTTTTTTAAAGAAACAGTGGGAAGAGGATTTGGGAAGTGTAGTCGCAGAAACAGTTTGGCAGTCAGCCATTAAGCGAATTCTTTCAACATCTATTTGTGTCAGACATGGACTACTGCAATTTAAAATAATCCATAGGCTACACTTTTCTAGAAGTAAACTGGCAAGAATATTCCCAGAAACAGACCCGACATGTTCTAGATGTCATAGATATGAGGCCACTTTGGGTCATATGTTTTGGATATGCCCAGTTCTAGGACCATTCTGGTCTGCTGTGTTTGAGACATTTTCATATATGTGTGGAAAGGAGATAAAACCAGACCACATAATAGCAATATTTGGTGTGGCATCTGAGAACCCCTCACTACCACCAGGTCAATCGGATGCACTGGCTTTCTCTTCTTTGTTGGCCCGACGGCTTATACTTCTAAAATGGAAGTCAAATAAACAACCAACACATATTAAGTGGGTAGAAAGTGTCATGGCATATTTAAAGTTAGAGAAACTGAAGCATTCCACGCAAGGCTCTGTCAACAGATTTTTTAAAGTCTGGAGGCCTTTCCTTTCGTATTTTGAAGATAGATTTAACCCAAACACTAATTGTAAGATCCCCAAAGCATCCTTATGCTAGGAATATGGTTATTTATTTTTAACAATGTGAATGTCTCAGTTGAGCTTTACTTATTAGTACTGAGTATTTCAATGTGGATTCTTTGGTAAATTAATCGCATTTTGGCACAGGCTTTGCAAACAGACTTTTACGATATGGACTCGACAGTTATGCAACAACATGTAAGTAACTGTGTTAATTCTAATACCTGATCTGATACGTAACGATTCATGTACAGTCAGATGTTCTTCTTTGTCTACATGTCAGTAAATCAAAACAGTGACTAAACGGCCAACTTCACGTTGTTTCTCTTAGAAGGATGAAAATTGTCATAGTTATTTATTTGATCCCTTTGCAATCATTGGAGCTGTCAATCAAACAGCGTACACCGGATCTGACAATCAAAAAGCGCGAGTTTATCAGTGACTGACTTCTGGACATGTGCCAAAACTCCCGTTTTATTCAACGAATCTCTAGTTATATCGCGTTTGCACTGTTAGTTACGATGAAAGCATACGTTAGTAGAAATTGAGTTGCAATGACGAGATCACCGCTTTCATGAGCTCAACATGTCTGTGATCGGCTGTTTATCACTGCAACCTTTCATGCCATGATCTAAATATAATGCCATAAATCTAAATGTAATGCAGCACTTTTCACGATTAGTTAACGTTAAGTAAAACATGCTAAATGAGAGTAACACTTAATAATACTTAGCTATTTCATATGCAAAGATGTTAGCCAATCACAGCAGTGGGCATTAACACTGAAGTCTCACAGCAGACATGCCCCTTAAAACAGAGCGTTCAAATCAGAGGACTAAAATCAGGGTAGGAAAAACGCGTTTTATTTCTAAATTATGACAATTTTTGATGTAAAATGCATACTAACATTATAAGTGCACCCCAGGAAACATTATAAAACAATAAAACAACGCAGTTCATTACCCCTTTAACTAATTAAGAACCAAGGAGATTAACAAGGAACTAAGGAAAATGAGAAAACAGAAACTAAACATTTCCAAAACATATCTGAATATTGGATAAAGCCAGGTTCAAAATTCTTGTTTCATTTGGTTGACATATTAGTTAAAGGTTTTTACACATCCACACACAGTCCTGTTTTTACACAAAAAACTTAACTTCAAAACAGCTATAATTATTATGAACTAATGGGGTAATAACCAGGGAGGAAATAAACCAAAGCTACTTAAGCTTTAAGGGAACATTTCTACAGTGTTGGAATGATTAAGTGCCTACACCCCAACTAAAATAATAATGTATCTGTATAATGTAAACAAAGTCATGGTTACACTTTATTTTAAGGTGACATAGTTACATTGTACAGTACTTACTCAAATAAGTACTGAGTAATACTAATTAACTACATGAACTTACTATAGAGTTGCAGTTAGGGTTTGGTTTAGGGTTAGTTAATTGTAATTATGCATAATTTACTGTTATTACTATAGTAAGTACAAGTAGTAACGTGTAACTAATACATCACCTTAAAATAAAGTCCACTAAGTGTTTTAAAATGTGCCTAAAATTTCCCCCCACACTGACACACCAAGCATGGATTGAAACATGCGCTTCAGCTTGATTTCAGCATCTTACCTTTTCTCATCCATAAATATGCATTGCTGTGTGCAAGGTCAGGTGGAGGCCTCTGAATGGAGACTGACTCTCTAACAGGTGAACACTGCTGGAGCTCAGAGGCCAATCAGCCACCACTGGAGACCATTTAACCAGGATTATGGAAATAGCGGAATAAGGCTCTTGCTGTAGCATTAAGAGGGCAAGCCACTTTAATACTAATAGGTAGAGAGAAATAGAGAAAATATAGAGAAATGGAGAAAAATAAAGAGAAGTTTACTGTTGGTCATACAAATTCTAATTGCATATGAGCAAACTACAATGAATAGTTTGATTTATAGAACTCCTCTGTGTGTGGGAGCCTACACTGAAAGCATAAACTCATATTTTTAGTTTTCCAATAAAAATGACCAAACAAACAAGATACACTGACTTAAGAATAAAAATGCAAGATATTTAGACTTATTTTCAGAGAATACATTATATTCACATTATATTCTGTTAATTCAAACAGATTCAGTTAATTCAATATATTTCAGATGCTATTGAAAATATAATCCTTAATATCTTAATACCTTAACATGCCAAAGGGATTAAGAAAAATAATTTTAATTCCAGCTAAATTTCCCCCTTGCATTTTGTTCTTTCTTCTTAAGCATAACTTTATTTATGCTTAAAACAAGAAAAATTACAGATATAAATGAGATAAGAAAAATAAACTTATAAACCTTATAAATAAATCAAGATATAATTTAAAATACAATCTTTAATATAAAAAACCAAAAGGGGTAAGAAAATTAAACTTAATTCAACATTTAATTCAATATAAAAAGCCTTAATATAAAAAATGCCAAAGGAGTAAGAAAAATAAACTTATTTCAAGATATAATATAAAATATCAGCCTTAATCTTATTTTGCTTCTCAAGTAAATATATCTTGTATAAAGACGTTTAGATGGAAATCAAGACAAAAATATTGATTTTTGCAGTGTAGAAAACTTATATAACAGGCCAAGTTTTTATTACTTTTAAATATTCTGCCAAACATAGACATTTCCTCACAACAGCTTTGACAACTATTTAAAGTTTATGAAATCCACTGACCAAAAGAGCTGTCAAAGAGTCAGGCTTCAAATATGATCCATACTCCTTTGAGACCCTCTCACTGTCAGTCATTTGACAAGTCATCCTCATCCGTATAGCTATCAGGTATATTTCTATGGGGGAATTCTGCACAGAGGCTGGGGGAGGGGCTGGACCCTTTATACCTTTGACCGGTGAAAGCGCAATCAAGAGGTATAACTCAAAAGAAAAGAGAGAGAGAGAGAAAAAGGACAGATGATGGGGTGGGCTGACAGTAATGGATGAGTGAAGAGGACCTCTGAGGTTCGCTCATCTCACAAATGGAGAGATGTCATCAATAACTCATCTGACGGGCTGCACCGGGATACAGTGAGCGTCCTCCCCCATCACCACTCAGATCAGAGACGACTGTGCCTTTCTGCTGTAAAAGAGGAGAGCTGTGAACAAGTGCTGAGAGAAGAAAATAGGAGTAAAACAGGCCAACGGAGAGAACATAAGATGACTCTGGATGAATGAAAAAAAAAAAAAAAACAGCAACAAGAAGTGATAATAATAATAATAATAATAATAATATTCTTGTTATTTATCTTGTTTTTCAATACGTATGCTTACATTTTGAATTATATCTAGTTTATTGAGTTTATTTTTCTTAATTCTTTTTTTTGTATACCATTAGCATTTTTAAGCATATTTCAGAAATACTTTCAGAAATATTATAGTTTTTTTCTTTACTTCACTACAGGTGAACAGGGTAAAAAAACAAAAACAAAACAGATATCATCATACTTTCCCCAGTTAATTAAACAGTAAATTAAGACAACCATTTTGCATTACAAGTTTTCTGAAAAGTAATTATTTACAAACATTAAATACACAAATGTGGCATTATCTAATTAAATATGCACCAATTTGCATAAATTTCCAGAAGATAAATCTGAATATTGGATATAGTCAGGTTTAAAATATCTGTTTTATTTTGTTTACATATTTGTGTTAAAGAGTGAAGAGGGTTTTGGATATATCTTTTTATTGCTACACAAATCAGAAAATATTGTCAACAGCTAAAAACACAACAAACAAACAAAAACATTAGGCATAAAATGTTAATATGTGTTTCAGGTGAATGATAAATGAACAAATTCCTCTGTAAAAATCCTTCTGAATATAAATAGGAATAAAACTGTAAAGTATGGTGCATGTAAGCGCTACTGAAGTTGAGTTTTGCCTGTAGTGCTTTAAGAGAGAAAAAAAACTTGAAAAAAAAAAAATAATAATTGTTTTGCTTTCTGATGTGAAATGTATCTTATTTAAAGGGATAGTTCACCCAAAAATAAAAATTCTGTCATCATTTACTCCCCCTCAAGTTGTTCCAAACCTGCATACATTTCTTTGTTTTGATGTACAAAAAGGAAGATATTTGGAAGAATGTTTGTAACCAAGCAGATCTCGCCCCCCATTGACTACCATAGTATTTTTTTCCCCACTATGGCAGTCAATGGGGGGCAAGATCTCCTTGTTTACAAACATTCTTCCAAATATCTTCCTTTGTGTTCAGCAGAACAAAGATATTTACGCAGGTTTGGAATAACTTGAGGGTGAGTAAATAATGACAGAATTTTCATTTTTGGGTGAACTATCCCTTTAGGGATGTTTATATTTTTACCAGTGAACAAAAATACTGTTTACAAAAATGAGTATTTCCTTTAGCACAATCTTAGCATGGTTTACACAATCACGGCCTCAGTTCACCACTGAGTGAAACTAAGCTCCGGATTCTGAAAGTCAAAGGCAGCCTCGAACATCAAGGGCTATAATGCTCAATTCACTAAAACAAACCAATGCTGAAACATGCTTTGACCTATGCTTAATGCAAGAGTTTAACTGTGTACAACATTAAATGGGAGAAAATACATGTGGTTTTGAAAGATTTCAAACAGAATATTGAATGTCTAATCTTGTCAAACTGTGCCAGTTAAATTCAAACGCAGCTATTTAAAAGGGAATTGACAGTTTCATTGATTAGAGGATGTCAAAGCAGGGAAATTCAAAGTTAGCTAACAAAGTTTTCGACATCATCCAAAGCAGAACCATAGAAGCACATTTTAGTTTATTGTGAGAAGTATTATTCATTACACACGAGTTTACATTACAGAAATCAGACTAACCTTGCATGCTCTGCAGGGAAAAATGAGGTGACCTGATTTTTGCTTAAAATTGTATTCATTTTGTGCTGTTATTAATGTGAATTTGTGAGTAAGCTCCCTAGCAGTAAAGCATGAACTCAAAAAAGAAGTGCAGACACCCTGAGGCATCTGCCTGGAGAAAGACATCACCTTGTCAATGGTGAGCAACAAAGAGGTAACCATGCTGCCTCAACACGCTGCTCTTGTTTAAGGAATACACTTTGTTATATTATATTATATTGCTTCTGTATTGCTCCTGAATTTCCCATCTGGAAGCAATAGGGTACATCTGTACATACACTGCCCCTATTGAATACATCTTCACATAAATTGCTGGTTTTCTATACAGCAAATGGGCTGACAATCCTCTCCTTGCACTAACCTGATTTACACTTTTTAAAATGCACATATTTATGTTGTAATTGAATAAAAACCTTCAGAGGGAGCAGGTTGCATACTAGTCTCTCTCTGGCCTTGATCTGAACTACATCAAAAGCAACCACTTGGCCTCGGTTTCAGATTTGATCCATCTGTCCATGCATTGTCTTGCATTCATTTGCAGAGGTGTCAAAGCCTTTCATTTAAATAGTGCAACATACACATTCAATAGGAATGACAACACAAGAGGGAGCAAATTAAGGATTAATAAAGGTTAATATTCTCTGTTCTGACGACTTTTCCATACACATCAACCCGACATTTCCAAAACCTAGCCACTTTTCCCCCATCAGATGAGCTGACATGACCGGTGTCCGTCTCCACATCTGCTGTGCATTTTTAAAAGGCTCAATTTCCATTTCATACGGAAAAGCTGTGATCTCTCCAGGGCTTTGCCGTGGAACACAGACAGAATTTGAATAGTCAACACAGTTGTGAATATAGCTGGATGAATACAACACAATGCTTTCAGTCAGTTCCAGAACATAAAATGCAAAGGGCAATGGGACATTCTGACTTCAGAAAGTATGCCGCTGTTCTTATGTAAAGAATGATCAGAAAATCTTCATTCAGTGAGATCTGTCCATCGGGATTCTATGGTAGCTTGCTTCCGCCACTGAAACAAAAGGTAATTGCATCTTTTTGTCTTACAATTCTGACCTCATTTCTCAGAATTGCGGGATATAAACTCGCAATTGCGAGAAATAAAGTCAGAATTGCGAGATATAACTTTGTTGAGTTGCAACTGCAATCATAAAGTCCAATTCTGAGGGGGGAAAAAAGTGACTTTTTCTCAAAATTGAGTTTGTATCTCGCAATTGAGAGATACAAACTTAGAATTCTGAGAAAAAAAAGTCAGAATTGCGAGTTTATCTCTCACAACTTTGACTTTATAACATGCAATTGTGAATTTATATCATGCTATCCTGACTTTATAACTCACAATTGGGAGTTTATATCTCGCAATTCTGAGAAAAAAAGTCAGAATTGTGAGATAAAAAGCCGCAATTACCTTTTTTATTTTTTATTCAGTGGTGGAATCAAGCTTCTATGGGATCTAGCTTTAAAACATGCTAAACATTCAGTGTTAATCAAAAAACAAAACAAAACAAAAAACAAAACAAAAAAAAATTACATAAAAACATTTTAATTAAAAACAAAATAAAAAACTAAAATAACAGGAGAAAATTAAACAAACACTTCCCTGACTCCAAAACAAACTAAAATAAAAATTCCCATAAATTAATTTTAGTTTTTTATACATAGTATATTATAAAACTCAAAACATATACAACTTACCTGAATTAAACATGAAAATGCCACTAAATAGCAATTACACAAAAATGTGCAGATAAAATTCTGACAACAATTAGCACAATCTTTGGCAACAATAACAAAGACTAAGATAAAAACTAAAACTGAAATGAAAAATACTACTTAAAGTAGAGTGAAAACTAATCAAACCTAATTTAAAAATGTAAAATAAAATATAAATAAAAAAATAATATAAAAAATTCAAAGCTATAATAATCACATTTTGAATAAAGTTGCAAGTTGGCCATATAGGCACGAGGACTCAAAAAAAATTGCCAGTTACTTTGTCAGCTTTTGTTTATCTTTAAACTGCACAGTTTTGAGAACATTCTAAAAGCAGTCAAAATTCAGTACATCTCAGTGTATCACAATAGATATATCTCCTTGGTGAAAGCTATTATTAACAGTGAAATAGCAATACCAAAATTAATGAGAAGTGTGCCATTTTCCTGTTATGAAAGGTCATAATCAATAGGTCAAACTCATATAGTGGCTTAAATCGCTCTATAATAGGTTTGATGGATTAAAAAAGTCAGAGAGAGAGACTGCCTAGACTGTCTGTGTCACTGCAAATGAAAACAAATGTGACATATGTGTTTGGCCAGGCTCCAGTAAACAGTCGCTGTGTGTAGCTGGTGGGTCATCAGTGTGTCTGTGTGTGTGGTGAGGAGGTAAACAGCCCTGGGCAACTTCTTGTGCGGGGCCAAATTCAAATCAGCTTGGTGACTGGGGCCAGGTCCTCTGTTTAATAAAGATTTATTAGTCTACTCTAACCAGTATTTGGTTAGCAGTCAAAATTTTTATTTACAACATGACAATGTGTAGCCACCGCGCTGGACTAAGTCTTCCGAGGTATGCGCAGCTTTATACCATGCTATCCTCTCCGCAAAGTCTTTAACATGTCTCCATTATATTGTAATTTTCTGCTCAACCGACACTTTGCAACAACACAACCTTTTCAGCATGTTTCCCAGATAACAACGTCTGACATGTTTACGTTTTACACGCGTATAAACCATGGGAAATCCAATTAGAGTGCTGCAGTCAGACTGAAACAGATTCAAATGCGATTTCAAACCACATATGAAATGTAGCTCAAAACAGATTCGTAAAAATTTGCATTTCATGTGAATTTATGCTGTTCACACTTGCTTAAAGGATTAGTTCACTTCAGAATTAAAATTTCCTGTTAATTTACTCACCCCTATGTCACTGAAGATGTTTATGTCTTTCTTTCTTCAGTTGAAAAGAAATTAAGGTTTTTGAGGAAAACATTCCAGGATTTTTCTCCATATAGTGGACTTCACTGGGGTACATCGGGTTGAAGGTCCAAATTGCAGTTTCACTGCAGCTTCAAAGTGCTCTACACGATCCCAGCTGAGGAATAAAAAATAAAAATGTATACTTTTTAACCACAAATGCTCGTCTTGCACTAGCTCTGTGATGTGCCACGCATTACGTAATCACGTTGGAAAGATCACGCGTGAGGTAGGCGGAAGTACCGATTCAGTGTCTACAAAGCGAACGTGAAAAGACTAAATCAATAGCATTTACAAAAAAAGGTAAAACAAGAATGTTGGGATTTCTGCCTATGTCACGCATGACCTTTCCATTGTGACTAAGTAATGCGTGGTACATCGCAGAGCAGTGCAAGATAAAAAAAGAAATTGACTGATCGTTTCGCTAGATAAGACCTTTATTCCTCAGCTGGGATTGTGTAGAGCACTTTGAAGCTGCACTGAAACTGCAATTTGGACCTGCAACTCGTTGTACCCCAGTGAAGTCCACTATATGGAGAAAAATCCCGGAATGTTTTCCTTGTTTACCTTAATTTCTTTTCGACTGAAGAAAGAAAGACATAAACATATTGGATGACATGGGGGTGAGTAAATTTTAATTCTGAAGTGAACTAATCCTTTAATATGATCCTCAGATTCCAATCAGATATGCACAAAAATCAGATTTGGACTGACAGTCTGAACAAGGCTTAACTGCAGTTGAGTGTTGATCCTGTTTTTATACAGCATATATAAAGGCAAATAAGGAAAGGCAAATAGTAAAATTCATATTAAATTTGCATGCAGTGTTGTGATAGTTCAGCCTTCAGGTGTAGGAATTGAGAGGCAGTTGCAGATAATTGATTCCTGGAGGAAGGAAGTTGGCAAACAGGGAAGATACTGACAACACAGTTCCCCCTGCTGCAGTTTGTCTAGATTTCACATTGCATTTGATACATTTTGTGGACTAAAAGATATACACACTCACACAAAAGAACACTCAAACTCTTCCTATTTCTCTGATCACTGTCTGACTAAATCCATTTGCTCATTTCATTCACAGAGGGGGATTTTCTTCAAATAAATATTGCACCTTGTTCTCAGAGACATCCCTAAAACACAAATTAACATTATTAGCCACCATAAGAATGGACAAAAATGTTGAGGCAAAAAGACCATTTAAGTTGAAGGAATAGATAAAGAAATTCTGTAATTATTTACTCTCCCTCAAGATGTTCCTCATGATTTCCTGTGGAACACGGGAACACAAAACAATGGACGTCATTAATATTAGCATCATTGGCTCCTAAGTGTCTCAAAACTCATTGTCATTATGTCAAATATGTTTTATTCAGTATCAGTTATATGGACAATCTTTATTGTGCTTTCATACGTTTTTTATCCTTTTTGAGCTTGACAGCATGTGATCCCTATGAAATTTCATTAAAAGATCTATGTGAACATTCATTGAGTCTTTTTGCAGGGATATGGATTGAGTATAACCAGCAGATAACCTTTAGATGGCCTTGAGCATATGCTTCAATCAACACTTACCTTTATGAATTCATATGGTCTTATTGGTTTTCAATGACTTATTTCTTGTGCCTAAATGCCTTTTTGAGTTTCTGAATTATTAGCTAAATGGTTATTGGATAAAGTTGTGTGTTATGGGTTACAAGAGTTTTGTTAGAACATGCTGACCTTCAGATTAGAACAAAACACATGACTTTGTCTATAATCTGCTAATGTGTGCTAACGTAATTGCCAGAAATCCTTGAGATTGTATTTAGAGAACACATAGTTCAAAAACATGTTTAACTGGACCAGCGTCACATTAGATGCTATAATCTATGCTTCTATAACATACTTTGATTTTGTGACATTTTGGTACTGCAAAATATAATTTTACTCATGTATATTCCTAAAAAAAGGCATGAAAACAACTAATATTGTGTGAAAACTGAATGGAGATTACTGAAGTATCATAACATTTGTGAGTGACTTAGAGCACAGCAGAACATAATAATTTGGAACACAGTGTATTTATGAGGACACATTTAAGAATTTGACCCCCACAGGTATAGCCAAATCTGTGCGCGTGCACACACACACGCACACGCACACACAGGTTTGTTTTGCTATCAAAGTGAGGACATTCCATAGGCTTAATGGTTTTTTATACTGTACAAACTGTACATTCTATCCCCCCACTACCCCTACTCCTAAACCTACCCATCACAGAAAACATTCAGCATTTTTACATTTTTAATAAAACATTGTTTAGTATGTTTTTAAAGCTATTTTAAATATGAGGACTCATGAAATGTCTACATATTTCATGTTTTTGTCATAATACCAGTGTAATACCCATATCATTATACAAATTTGTGTCCTCATAAATCACAAAAACGCGCGCGCACACACACACTCACTGGTTGGTAGGACAGGCAAACAAGAAGAACTATTCACGTCAATTTGGATTGCTAGTCACACAAGACATGTAGCTGAATGTCATAACGTGACATTTATCTGCCCTCAGACATTTGTGCCAATCACACACACACACACACACACACACACACACACACACACACACACCTTCCCACAAAACTCCAGCAGCACTTGTGTGACAGTGATTTGCTTTGTGTTACAGGCTACAACCTCCACAATTCCCCTCTGGTATGACTGTAAAAGGTTAACTTTTTTTCAGTTTTCACAAAGACAAGTTCTAGAAATATGATTTCATGCCTGAAGAAAACAAACAGGATGTGGCATTTTGATTTGTGAAAACAATATACAAATAAAATCTGAAATGGAATTCAGTCTCTCAGGGGAAACTGTATTAAGTGAGAACAATACATAATGAGGAAATTATTTATTCAGCCATTCCACATCAAATCTATGATGAATGACAGGCAGAAAATAAATCGTATCATGACAAACTATAAAATGATTTGTTTTGAAAAATGAGTAGACAGGAATGGAGCAAAAAATAGCGCGACACTCAAAACCATTTAACTCAAACAGACTTAGAGAATAATTTAATACCAAAATGTAATAAACATCAGGTGTCTTCCCATTTACTTCAATACAGGCGCTTTAAACATAAAATCAAGAGTTTGTTCTAGTCTAAAAAAAACAACAGAAGAGAATCTAATAATAAACAGAGATCCTCCTCTCATCTCTCCATTATACGTCCATTATAAGTTCATTTGAAGGCTTTTCATCCATTATCAAAGCACCACAAGTATGAGCTGTTTTATGATTAATATGTTTTAAATATCTTTTTCATTATGGGTTTGGTGCACAGCTTGGAAAAATTCCAAGTGCTGATAACAACAACAATGTCATTAGATATGACAAATTTAGTCTAGTCACAAGCACAACTGTTTATTAAAGGGACATTTCACTCAAAAATGAAAATTCTGTCATAATTTACTCACCCATGTCATTTCAAACCCATGAGATTTTAATCTCTGAAAAACAAAAAAGATATTTTCTAAATGAAACCTCCACTGAAAGGCCAATGTTACTAAAACTTAGAAGATCCAAAAAGGTCATAAAGTGGTCATAAAACAAATCCATATGAATAAAATGGTTTAATTCAAGTATTGTGAAGAAATACAATCACTTTATATGATGGAGGGCCAGAAAAATCTCAGGTTTCATTAAAAATATCTTAATTTGTGTTTCGAAGATTAACAAGTCTTATGGGTTTGGAACAACATGAGGGTGAGTAAATGATGACAGATTTTTCATTTTTTGGGTGATCTTTCCTTTGTTTGCGGAGTTACAGTATGTCCATGAAATATATAGACAGATCACCTATTTCTCATTAAATAACATCATGATTAAATAATTTCAGTCTTTGCAGAATAATATTTTCATTCTAACATCAAAAACTGTTCAATACCAAGCAGGAAACCAGCAAACCAACCATCAACCCCAACTCAATTTGTAAGCTGCCCTCACCATCTGCCCTGCTGGCACTCATTAATGGATCTGCATGAAGAAGCACTGCAGTGGAATCAGAGTGAAGGAGAGAGTAAGAGCATAATGCAGCTGCAGATGCTGCCATGAAAAAAGCGGAAGGACCACACGAGACAACTCGTCCTCTGTGGTATGGCTCTATAATAGCTCACTAATGAGTGTTCTGACTTAAAGACTCTGAAAAATGAATAAGCTCCGCCTGTGCCCTTAAACTGCAGAGTGCCTAGCCAGCCCAACATAATGAAAACCCTCTCAATGACATCTGCCATCGTTTCATACATGTGTGAGCGCTGACTGTGAGGATGAGAGGGGAGTTATACTACCTTCATTATAGATGAGGCATTCCTTCACTTCCAGAAGGCTCGGGTTGGGAAATTTCTCAAAGTCTAGGAAGAAAGGTTGAGAAGGATAAGTGGTTGGTATCTGATTCTGATTGTGTGAGACAAAAAGTGACAGATATTAGAGTGACGGCTCTTCCTCAGAGGTGGAACACCAACATAATGTACCAAAAATGAAAGCTGAACAGTTTTTAATAAAAGTTGAACAACTTGACATAGTTATATCATCTTAAAAATGCAGCTCTCATGATCAAGATACATTGCAACAATCACGGATGTCCATCTATGGCACATTTATTTATTTACATTTATCACACTATTTAAACAAAAAAAGTAAGAATTTTTTATTTTAATTTCTTCTATTCAGCAAGGACACATTAAACTGATCAAAAATGACAGTAAATACATTTATAATGTTACAATAGATTTCAGTTATAAATAAATGTTATTTTCAACTTTCTATTCGTCAAAGAATCCTGAAAAAAGTATCACTGTTTCCACAAAAATATTAAGCAGCATGACTGTTTTCAACATTGATAATAATAATAAATGTTTGTTAAGCACCAAAAAGGTATATTAGAATGATTTCTGAAGGATCATGTGACATTGAAGACTGGGGTAATGCTGCTGTACAGTATTTTTCTTTAAACAAAAATGTCATTTATTTTTGAAAAATGGCACTTAGATGATGGCCGTTGTCTTCAAATTACACCTCCTCTGCATCTGGAAAATACAACCCCAGATTGTCACTGTCTTTGGCAGTGATGACAATCCAGCACTTCCTAAAAACAAATAAAGAGGGAGCTTCAATTACTATCACAGTGAATGATGGTTTCCCTCAAAGAAAGCCATCATTTCAGGCCCCAGCATTAGATTACTTCTGACTGTGATCAATGGGTGTAAGTCAATGACTTTGTCATAGCGGGATGTGATAGGCCTGGGGACATTTATTACCAGTTCCTCCCAATTTTTCACTTCAAAGGAATCACCTCAACTTTTCTATCAAGTCATATCTCATAGAAACTTTGATAGTTCTACACCTCTAGTCCTTTCAAAAACTCCAGCTTTTATTGGGCAGCTTTTTTATTACTTGCGGGGATGAGATGTCAAAGACCATAAAATCATGTTGCGGGCAACAGCACAATAGCCCCATTTAATGAGACGAAAGTGGAGATTTCCACTTCCAAAAATCGAAAGAAAGTGCAGAAAAGCTTTCTAATATCCTCTTGAAGTCCAACAAATCTGTTTTTGTGGATGTGGGAGAGAGTCTTTTGATAGACATTTAACTTTAGACAGACAATTGTGCGCCCCTGCCAGTGGGAAGATTGTTCTGCCCCACTTCCCTGGCATTTTCTGAGGACACACAGGCTGGTAGGTGTTGGAGGGCACTTTTGTAGCGTGGAATGTTCAACCTTTTTACTGTGATGGAGACATCAAGCCTCTCAGGCCTGCGAAAGTGGCAGATTCATGTTGCAGAAAACCATACCAACAGCTCCTGAAGCGCTTTTTACTTTTTGAAGGACGATGAATCATATGATTCATTCGTTGCCACAAAAAAACTTGTGTAATCCGACTTACACACTACCGTGCAAGTTTTAAGGTCAACATGTTTTAATGCACAGATTTATAAATGTACAAAACCACATATATCTGCACTGCTCTCAAAAACTGCATGCTTCAACAAAAGACAGTTTCGTCTCTCTAAGTGTCGATCCAAAACCTCAAGTCTAGGCACTCAAGGTTATGGACATGTATCATAGACATGGTGGCCTGGCCAATCATGTTATGCTTCCATTCCCTTAGGCTCTCTAAGTCCCAGGTTAGTGTGATGGGGTCCAACTGGTAACACTATTTCAGTCAGCAAATGTTTCTAAATCCAATTCTCTGTGTCAAGGCCCTTCAGGGACTGGCTGATGAAAAACACATCAACATCAACTCTCTGAAATATGTTTTCCAACAGAGAGGCTTTCAGCCTGTGTGCTCATACTGCAAGACTTAAATTTGTCTGTGAGGCAGTAAAGGAGAAGATTGTTATTAACATAGCAGACTATGTGTTTCACATTACACCCATTAAGAATATGAAACCTCTTGTGGGCAATTTTCATGTTCCAATATGACATGCAGAGATAAACATGTAGTGTGCCATTTTTATGAGTCCTTAGGGGCAACTATAGCAGCATGTGTGTTTTTGTAGTAGCTGTCAAACTTAGTTTAGCTCATTTTTTACATGTGCTTTCACCCGCACAGTCATCCTCCAACCATTTCTCACTCATCTCAACCGGCAACACATTAACTTCTAGAAACTAGCAAGAATAATGGAGTCAGAGGAATGATGGTGACACAGTGTTATTACAGCTGTCTCTCAATCACTAATAAGGCTCACAGAGCAAGAGATGAGCTTATTAGACAGCCCTGGCCACTCAATTGTGATGCATTGTATATCATCACCAGCCGCTTAGTCATGTGACATTAGAAGACTTCGCCGGATTGGTTGGTTCACGGTTCAGCGGCTGCAGGCGACAGTGTGGCACAAATGCAATCTATTAAGTATTCCCAGACAGAGGCGGAGCAGAGCGGTGTGAGAAATACAGTGACTGACAGAGTTTCTAACAAGCAATTAACCGCAGTGACCCGCTGTTGGCTAAACTGTGCTTTTGACTTTGTGTCACACCCATTATATACTCAAAGATCCACTGTAATAGATCACACTGCCTAGGGAGTCATATAGTCTCTTAGTCTCAAAATGGGCTTGAATTATATACAAGTGATGTCTGAAGACAAAAATCAGTGTTGGATTTCAAATTACTCCAGACATGCAGGGCTTTCTAAGAACACATTAATTTCAGAAATTGTCTAGAATATTAATAAAATGCTTACCAATTTGAACCATTTTTTTGGTACCTAAAAATGCTGCAATATAAAATAAATTAAATAAATACATAAACAAATAAATAATCATTTTTGTATTTTATGTTTTACTACTTATTAACTTTAGAACATAAGTAGTAAACTAAGTAACTAAGATAAAGAAAATATATAGACATAAATAATAATAAATATGGAAATTAGAATTAGGTATTAGAATTAGTTATATAATTCTAATTCTAATACCAATGGTAGCACTATTACAATAAATTCCCATTTTTTTAATATGCATTGACTAACATTAACTAATAATGATCAATGCGTTTGTGACAGTATTTATTAATATTAGCTAATAAAAATACAATCATTCATTGTTAGTTCATGTTAGCTCAGGTTGATTAAATGTAGAGATACAACTTTTGATTTTTATAATGTATTAGTAAATGTTGAAATTAACATTTACTAAGATTATGAAGTATTTTTCATTGTTAGATCATGTTAAGTATAATAATGTTAACAATCAGAACATTATTGTAAAGTGTTATCATAACAATTGTTTCAAATTGATTTAATATTGTTATTAAAATAAATATTGTAGCTAATATGAGGGATATTAGCTACTATTAGGATATCAGCATACTATTAGTATGGAATGGTAACGTGCAGTAAAGAAAAACAGAGCTCAGACCTGTCCGACGAATCACTCAGAGAACATCAGAGTGAACTCAGTACAGGAGAGGGAGGCAAAAGAAAGGGGTAGAGTGGAGAGTAGAGGAATGAAGAGAGATGGATACAGGGGTTAGCAGTTTCTCTTTAGAGGGTAGTTGAACATAATAGCTCCCAGCACCTATGTGTAAGTTCAAATCAGTTGCAAATTGATTTTCAACAACTGTTTCAAATGGATGGTCTGAGATTAGAATTTTATTCCTTAATCCTAAATGTTTATTCTTTCAAAGCATCCAATACAGCTTTGAATACTATTAATGTTGGTCAACGATCATCAAATTAATGCTTTAAATAAAGTTCTTCTGTCATTTTATCATTGTAAATTTAAATCAAGAGAAAGAAAGGTTAAGTTTATTTCAGACAGGACCACTTTGGCAAGTTACTTGAGTTTATTGAACACAATTTATCTTTGGCGGTACGGTTCCTTATGGGGGTTCTTGCTCCAAAATTAATTGAACATACAAGAGCTTTAACATTAACCCCCCGGAACCGTCAGCTTGAAAATACATAGACAATTAAGACACTTAGTAATGTCTTTAAAAGCGAACATGGTAATCGTGTAGATATGGCAGTGGGACGTCTATACTGTAGCTTGGTTATGAGGATGAGTGTCTCTCAGCAGTGAGGTCCATGCCAGCCGGGACTTGAAAGCCGTAGTGATCTGAAACAAGAGAAGACGACAACCAGAAGGTGCACAGTAATATGCTCATGCTTATAATGAGGAGGGAGGGAGGGTTGCGAGCAGTTTGAGCATACTTACCGAGCAGTAATGCCACATATATATGTCCCGTGTCTAATAGGAGAATGGTAGTGATTGGAGCGATTTGACAGCTGACCGCATCAGCTGGTCACAGCACTATGCCTACGTGGCCTGACTGAACTAACGCTGCGCTCGATTAGTTTGAGATAAGCCTGTAATTGATAAATTTATCATACTTTCTATAAATTCAATTTCACTCATACACTCACAAACACTGTCCAATGGAGCAAAAAGTTAGTATTTTAGAAATAAAGATACTTTCTAAAATATTTTTACAAGACAAGAAGGGAGAGTGCATACTAATATAAACAGGGAACCATTAAGTCTGCTATTGTATCTCTCAAAGAAATGATGAAAAAAATGATTAAATATCTTCCCTCAACCTCATGAGATCACCAGCACTACATATAATTTCGACAAGAATTTAAAAAACTTTAAATCCTGTGAACAATTCATTACATTTCAGAAAAGTAAATCTGTACTTAGTCAAGGGAAATATATTTGATCAAAAAATACCATTTCATCTTCATGATGAAAGAAAATTTATTTGATATTTGAAAAGGCCTCTCTTGTGAGGATGAAATTCAGAACTGAGAGGATTTTCTTGTCATCTCTGTAAAACATGACTGCAGATGGCTTACACGCATTCAAGACCATGTTCAAATTTGTTGCTAGATGGACTCAAAATTGGTCACAGAATCAGGCCAAGTGGATGATGATGTATCCAATTCATTTATGAAAGAAAAAAAAAAAAAAACACTTGGGCTCTACCTGTTCATTTCTTTAACACGCATGTCTGATACTAGTTCTTTCAATTCATGTTCTGAGGACTATTCACTACAGATGGCACATTTATACTGCTTCCCTATATCGATAATTTAATAAAAGTGCATTAGATTGATAGTTAAGATTGTTTGTCTAACATTCAGTAACAGAAATCACCAATTGTACACTTTCTCTTAATAATCACAATATTGCGTTACTCCCTAAAAAGTAACTAATTGCATTACTTGGTTATTTTATATGGAAACTGGAAAGTAATGCGTTACTTTTACGTTACTTTTTTCCATCTGGGCTGGGCTGTTTGTTTGTTTGTTTTTATAACAAACAAAAAAATTCTATTTTTTAGAAAATGTAAAGGCCCTTTCACACTAAAAGTTAAATGAATAAGCCTCAGGCTAAAGGAAATGCAAATTCACACCTGTATAATAGAGGGCCCAGTTCAAACAAACAAGCCTTTCAGCTGTGCTGCCATTCTGGAATACAGAAGAATAGTATGCAGGACAAGAAGTAAATGAGTAAATGTATGCTCACATTTAGTCTAGAACTAGTCTAGAATAACCATTATGTTTACACAGCGCACACAACGCCTCTGCACTTACTCCCGATTTTTCTCAATAGGGGGACAGGAGAGGTGTCAGTCAATAAATGGGAAAATAAAGTAAATTGCGCTACTTATTTGAAAAAGTAACTCAGATATTTTGTAAATTTAAAAGTAATGTGTTACTTTACTAGTTACTTGTCTCTAATGCTCAACAAGGCTGCATTTATTTGATCAAAAATACAGCAAAAACAGTAATATTGTGACAATTAAAAAAAATGCTAGTTCAGTGTATTTTAAAATGTAATTTATTCCTGTGAATTTTCAGTATCATTACTCCTGTCTTAAGCATTAGATGATCTTTCAGAAATCATTCTAATATACTAATTTGGAGGCCAAGAAACATTTCTTATTTTTATCAGTGTTGTGCTGCTTAAAAGGTTTGTAGAAACAGTGATGCATTTTTTCAGGATTCTTTGATGAATAGAATTCTTGGTCATACTTTAGATTAGGGTGCAATTCTTACTATTAACTAACTATTATTAACTACGACTTTTGCCTCAATAAACTCTTAATTACTGCTTAGTAATGGTTAGTAAGTTGTTAAGTTTAGGTATTGGGTAGGATTAAGGGATGCAGAATATGGTCATGCAGAATAAGGCATTAATATGTGTTTTATAAGTACTAATAAACAGACAATGCATGCTAATAAGCAACTAGTTAATAGTGAGAATTGGACCAAATTTTACCGAATTCTTTGATCTGAAATCAAGTTTACTTTTCCTACACCATTCATACCCAAATTTAGCGAGAATTTTACAGAAGAATATTACAGGTTGGTACTGGTAGAGAGACAGCAAATGTCTTGAAGGAGAAAAAAAGGACATAGCAAAAAAAAAAAAAAAAACCTTTAAAAGAATCATTAATCTGGAAACACAGAGGGGAAAGGAGAGGTAAAGGAGGATGGATCTGAAGAGAAAAGAGATGCTGATTAAAACAGTGCACAAAATCTAAGGATGCAAAGAGAGAGTGACAACTAGAGAAAAGACACAAACTGAGAAAAAAAGAGGCAGGCGAGCCAAACCAGGGAGAGGCAGACGAAGTTTGACAGCCAAGGTGAGTGTAAAAGACACACATGAAAAAGGGCATCACACACATAGTAGAGACACCGACAAGACTAAAACATGATATAAAAATGGCATCAAGTCTTATAATTTACTGTACCAGTACTCTACAAGCTCACATATGGCAATGTAATTTATTAAAAACAATTTTTAAACCTATTTTTACCTGTTCTTATACCATAACTCCTCAGTAATAGCCATGATGGAAATCCACACTGTAATTAACCTCCACAGTTAAAACACAGACACCAGTCAGATTATTCAGGGTTAACTGCTGGCTAGGGCTGTGTATTGCCAAGAATCTGGCAATATGATGCGTATCACGATACAGGGGTTACGATACGATATATTGTGATATATTGCAATATTTCTTGTTTTTTTAGAAAAAGGATGTAATTTTAGAAAAAACTGTCATAAAGAACACACCACCATATGCATAAAACCTTACAAACAACTTTATTTTATTTAATCAATACAGTATCATTTGCATTTATATCACTAATCATTCTATTTTGTGCAATCTAAGGGAAAATAGTAAAGTGACTGCAGGATTCTTTAGGTGTCTATGTTTTAATGGTTCACAGTATAGCAGTTTTTAATTTCTAAACTATTTAACAACTAGTGCATAGTCCATTTCATGACTGAATATCTGTTTGTTTTATATTTAATACTGTAAAGCTGCTTGCTTTAAAGCAGTCTGATGTATTAAGTGCTATTTAAATAAACGTGCCTTCACTGAAGTGCTGAACAGAGCTGGTGCAAACATATCCACATCGCTATGATCAGATGCTTTCTTTATGCTGTCACCGCTGTCATTTTTGTCGTGTGTTTATTTTGTTACTGAGAGGAAAGCGTGCGGTACATACTACATATTCTATCGAAACGCCTCTCTCAGCAGCGTGGATGTCATCGGGATATTAACATTAAGTGAGTTCTCAGATTCAATGCACTTCCCGAGTTTTGGATTTTAACATGGCCTATTTTCCAAACAACTGACTCTTGTCGACTTCCTTAGTGGCTTCTTTATAGTTGAAGCAAAAATGAGTCCACACACTTCAGCTCTGTATGCCGCAGGAGCGGAACAATTCTATCGTCTTGTGAGCTGGGTTTGCTAATGCTAACGCTAGTGATGCACCTCCGGCTACGTGTCAGTTTACGGATGTAAATAAATAAATAAATAAATATCGATACAGTGTTTTTGAGAATCGATACAGTATTGTCAAATATAATATCGCGATATTCATGTGTATCGATATTTTCTTACACCCCTGCTGCTGGCATTCCCCAAAGGCCTGATGGGTACATAAAACAAAGCTACACAACTGGGAAAAGGGAACCAGAAACAGTGTCAAAGTTTAAAAAAAAATAAATAAATAAAAATTGGAGTTAACAGCAGCGCCCTGCTTTATAGATATGGAGAAATGACTTTTACTTGGTGTCAAAACAAGCACCTTTGTATTTTGGAAGACTTAGATCTCTATTAAAACATATATGCCTAGAGAACAGAGAAGTCTAAAAAAAAAAAAAAAAAAAAGACATAAGGGAATGCTGGAGGGCTTTTTAAAAAATCTTTCATTATAACTGCTTTAAAGGATTTAATTTCATTCTCTCAGCCAGCAGAGTGAAGCTCTTGTCTTGGATATGAACCTCATATCAATGATTTGACCTTTTGCTTTTTGCTAATCTACTCTGGACCTGTCTGGACTGTTATAAAGGAGACACCTATCAATCTTCATTTACACTCACTCAGTCCAAGCCAATCTTGTTTATCTTTCATTTACCTAGTTAACAGGAAAACATGAGCATTCACAAACAGGTGGGCTGGGTTGGCGTGGTGCGACGGGACTCATGCTAATTACAGCAGCTGGCACAGGCACTTCTATTGACTTCCACCCATGCACTACACTTTCTTTCAAGGTTAGGTGCACATGTGGAGAATATGAAGAACTGTGATATAATTAGATTGTATGAATTAATCACACAGGACGTAACTGGTAGTAAAAAGATAAAATACCCTTGTGTAAATGACATTCACTTTTTAAAGTTTACTTTATGAAAAAAAAAAAAAAAAGAAGAGTAGGCTACATATTACATAAATAATATACTTTAATTAAAAGAATATACTTAAGTAAAGACTGAGGTTGCATCTCATTCAGCTTCCTAGCTCCCCAGGTAGTGAATCAGCATCATGCACACAAATTTGGGCACTGGTAAGGAGAGTAAGGACCCTGGCTCACTACACATTCGGACACAAATTTATGAACAACAGCAGCACAGATATCTTTCTGACATTTATGTTATTTACATTATGATACATACCCTTGATACATTTCCTTGCAACATTTCAGCCATAAGTTCATTATAAATGTTAGCTACATTATGATCATTTCCTGTTCTAGCTTTGTATGCTTATGCTGAAACAATTAAATTAAACAGCATGTTTTGCAAAAAGACAGAATAAATGTTTGATTTTTTTTTTTTTTTTTTTTTTAACCATATTGGAATCGTAACTGGAAATCAATAAGAATCAGAATCGATAAGCAGAATCAGAATTGGAATTGCAAAACGCTAAAATTCAAACGATACCCAACCCTAAATATAAGCATGTTCCTTCGGGTAATCAAAAGTTCTATGCGTACTTGCGGTCTTCATGCCCAACTGGGCCAAATACAGGAAGTACATCATGTAACTAGACAAGTGATCAAGTGCAAAGGACAGGCCCATTGTAAGCATCAATGTTCCCTGGTTTTCATGGTGCACTGTGGGACTTTTTAGGGAGCGAAAGTTTCAGTGCACTGGAAGGATTTTGCGATTGAGACAGCAATTATAATGGCCGACTCCCTGATCAGTGCCTTGACTACTGAACTAGGAAACTAATTGAGACTCACCCTGAATGTGATGTTTCTCTCAGTGATCTGATTCTGCAACCGGGCCTGTGTAACATGCAATTAAAGGGTTAGCTCACCCAAAATTTCGTTTTTTTGGCACACAAAAAGTATTCTCATCGCTTCATAACATTAAGGTTGAACCACTGTAGTCACATGAACTGTTTTAAATATGTCTTTAGTAGCTTTCTGGGCATCTGGAAGTGTTAATTATCTTGCTGGCAATGGAGGCCTCACTGAGCCATTGGATTTTATCAAAAATATCTTAATTTGTGTTATGAAGATGAACGAAGGTCTTATGGATGTGGAACGACATGAGGGTGAGTAATTAATGACAGAATTTTCATTTTTGGGTGAACTAAATTAAAGTGTCACATTTAATTGCATGTTACACAGGCCCAGTTGGCAATACACTGACATTTGGCAATACGCTGACAAGCATGGTAAACTCAAATATACTTTATTGTCATTTCTACTGAAACTTGTATGTCATGAATTTGAATAAACTTATAATTACACATTATGTACGCAATTTAGCACATTTAAAATATATTAACCTTTAAAATAACATAGTTAAAATTACAATCAAGTGGCATGGCAAAAGATTATTAAAACATAATGATTTAAAACATACTTTAATTTGACATTATGATATGTAATGTCAATACGTGATACGTTATGTTTTTGCTGTATAATGCAGTGTGTTGAGTACTGGACTTGTTTTATACAGTATATGGTACAGGACCAACAACAGCATGTGGAGGTGTGTGGGGGAGAAGTTAATTTGATTCATGAGTAGCTTTAATGGGAAAACACACGGAAGCGTGAGCGCATAATGTACCAACGGGGAGTGTTCTCCAAGTTCTGCCCAGCTGTCAACTTTACTCAGTGATACTGTACGTTCACGTTCATGTCCAGTAAACACGCTATTTTCAGGCTGAAAATATTGAGCGATATAGTTCACTTATGAAGAAACTTTCATTGTTTACTCATCATCATGTAATTTCAAACTCGTATGATTTCTTCTGTGGAAAAAAAGTGAATTTGTTTTCCATTACTGCAGAACAAACAAACAAACAAACAAAAAGAATGCATAAAAGTGGTCCATATCTACTGAACTATATTTCAAATCTTCTGGTTCATCATTATACGATAGATGTGGGTGAGAAACGGAACCAAATTAAAGCCTTTATGGATTCCTTTTAGCCGCATTCTCACTGAATAAGACAAACAACAACAACCGGAAGTCATTAATTTCCAATCCATCTTATTTTTCAGGTAAGAGCGCAGCCATTTGTAAATTTAATGTTTCTGGCTTCCAGTGTCATTCGCTTCCAGTTATTTTTAGCAGTACTAAACAGCTCTTTATGCTGCTTGCTTGTTATTGCAAACTGGTATTTCTTACCATATTATTTATTTGTATTGTTTTAATTATAAACACGCTGGTTTGTAGCGCAAACAGTTTCACAGTTTGCTGCACTTTAATATTCTTCTGGCTATTTTCCTAGCGGCTAATAAATCCGACATCTCGCACATTCACAGAAAACAGCTTACTTCCGCATTGAAAATAGTGGATAGAGAATAGAGGGTACGCACTTGACGTCACCGTCGACCGTTATGACTGCGGTTACGCCCACTGAGTGGCAAAAGACAGAGTGGCAGCATTCAGGGTTCCTTCCTACACATTTTAAATTTCAAAATTCCATACTCAAATTTCCAGACCACCTTCCAAAAGATTTCTGCCACTGGTAAGCCTCAGTCTCCTTTTCTATGTTTAAATTAGTGTTTGATTGTTGAAATAATGTTTTGTATTTAGTATTCATTCACATCTAGGCCCTTCTGTTCTTAAAACCACGTACCTGTGTGACTTTTGTTGGGGATTAATCTACAATTACTAATATTTTCTCTGTTTAACAGGGTGGCGTAGTGACTTAATTTGTTTCCCTTTCCGACCATACCACTCGCTACATAGGCGTAAATATTTAATTTGTCTACTAATTCGATACATTTACTTGATAGACATCCTTCTGTGATTTATCCATTCTGGGCAGTGTTTGCTCTGTTGTCGGTATTGGTTGTTGGTTTCGAAGCATTTCTATAGAGTAGCCTATGAGTAACCTACACAAGCGCAGTATGACAGTTTCCCTAATATTTTAGAAATTCATAACTTTATAAACATATCTGCAAAGTCAAGAGAGGTGAAAAAGGTGACGTGTAGGAACTAAATAGTTGTAGAGGGGTCTGGTGGCATCCTCCCTAAGGAGAAGATTTTTATGATTTTAACATGTAAACGAAGCATTCTGGTGCACTCTGACAAGAACATAAATGGAAAAAACAACATTTGCTTCAAGTAAAAAAAAATAATTAAAAAAAAAATACTGGCACGACACTCTTCGGATCTAAACGATTCACATAACGTTAAATAACGTATTTTGATTCAAAACGGCTAATTTCGCCAAAAAGTGACTAGTTTGCAGGTATGATAAATTAGAAAACTGAATAAAGCCAATAGTCTGGAAACACAAATATTTTTCTATACTCTGATTTCTTTTTTCCATACTTTTCCAGACCTGGAAATTACTCAAATCAAATTCCATACTTTTCCAAACTGCGTAGGAACCCTAAATTGGTTTTCAGCGTGAATGCGCGAAAAACACACAAAACACATCCAAAACGGGAAAGAGCTTTGCGACTGACTGTACAAATAGCTTTGACACAAAATCTGAGGTATATTTTTACAGACTGCTGAAAGCTACAGAAAAAAGAAGCAAATAGGTCGCTGCAATTCACAGAAACAGCTGGACTCCAGGCAAAGAAATGCAGTTATCATTTTGTGTCAAAATGTTGGATTTTGAGGTAAAATCATATCCTATATATTGTATTGTTATATATTGTGTTGACAACTCATTAATTAAATATTTACCATCTTATATTCTGCATAATTGGGTATTTTTAAATAAACACTGACAAAAACTATACAAGTTTTAGGGCTGGACGATATGACGAAATATATAACATTGATATAAGTGATCACTCCGATTTAGACCTACCTATATTGTATTTACATAAAGCGTTCACAGGCCGATTTGCTTTATGTATTTCCCCGGCGTCGAAATCAGGCACATAGGCCTATAAATGTCAGGAAACACGATTCCTGGCTGCATGTCAATATCCATGGATTAGGTTTCTTTGACATGTCATAAGGAACACTTTCGACCCCAACCTTTAGTGTAATGGTTTGTTTTACTTGCGTTTTCGCAGTTTACCCTGTTAAATCCAGTCGTGCAGCAGGTTCTTTTGCCACTCAGTCCAGCTGAGGGAGCGCGTTCCGGCGGAAAAGTGACGTCGCGTGATTGATGTTCCGACCTGGATGCAGAGTTTCCGGATCCGCTTTGAGCTTGTACTACATAATGGTATGCAATAGTCATTTTTTAATATAGGCCTATGTGTACGTAAATACAGTGGTGCAGTGAGAGAGCCTATCAGTTAAATTAATGAACAAATTATTCATCAGACCGGTTTTATGAACTGATTCAGTGAAAAGATCCGATTCAAAAGAATAATTCATTCACGAATCGGTACTAAAGTCTCATTAACATGCTATGAACGTTCAGTGAATAATGACTCAAGTTTTGGTCTGTTTTTACATAAAGCTGTTGTATGGCTTCAGATGACTTGAATGAACTGCTTTTAGGACAGGCCTACTTTATGTAACTTAAGCCTCTTTTTGAAGCTTGAAAGCCTCAGTCCATGTGACTGCGTGGAAAAGAGCAAACATACAATTCATTAAATGTTCCATGTTAGAAAGATAAATCATGTATGTGGACATGAGTGTGAGTAAATAATGACAATTTTTATTTAGGAATGAGCAAATACTTTAAAAGGAAGATGGAGAAAACAACAGGAAAGAGAAAAAACGATATCAATTATCATAATTGTTCTATCTAGCAACCGGTCCCCTGTGTTTATGTTTAGCATGCATCTTGATAACATGCATAAATATTTATTAATTTGCACATTTCCTGCCCCTGTCTGACTTTAAATAGCTGCAAAATTATTTCAAGAATGCTTGCAAAGACTGTGACAGATATGTTGGTAAAATCACTACCTTTAATATTTAATTGAGTTTTTTAATATGCACAATGTTAATTAAATTTACCTCTTTTGTTATTGTTTTGTTTGTGTCTGGTATAAAAAAAAAGCTACAGTATATTAAAGCCATTTAATATTGCTCCCCAGTGCTGATTCTTTTGAATAATCATGGTTGGCAATAATGATATGTTTTGCAATGCAAAACACTCACATATTCCTTACTGTTAGACAGGCTGTGAAAATAGGGGAGGGGTTTCAAGCTTCAGTGCTCTGTCTTTGTTTAATTCTCAGACAGTCAAAGCCATTTGCTCAGTTTGTATAACAACGTGAACGAGAACTCCAGAACTACATACAACCTGTGCTTGGCTGTTCAGTGTTTTATTATTTTGCCATTGCTGTTGTGATGCAAAGTCATGTGAGAAAAATACAGGCAGAAATGAGAGTGTGACAAAATACAGACCAACAGATCAGAAAGACAAAAAGATAGATTCTGTGTGAAGAATCCTTCACCAAGGCAGTCGAGGGCACCTCTGCATTTGCATATTGCTTTTTACATTTAGTAGATCTCATTAACCTGTGCTGAAACTAGGCAGAAATTCATATGCCTTCTGACACATAAAGCAGCTGCTTTTCATCATATTCTCATTCTCTTTGTTTTCAGGTCTTACACATAGACACTTTGACAGTGGTTGCAATAGTGAGAGATGGTGGAATGTATCTTGTGAGATGTCAAACTCTGCTGGAAGAGAAGCCATAATTACACTGATTTTGCCTTCATTTGTGGAGGCAAATGTGGTGAGCACATAGAGTACTTAACAGGCAAAGAGTGTAGTAAAAGTATGCTAATATTTTATGCATAAATAATGTGATGTTCAGTCTGTTCCTTTAGAAAGACTGTGGCATAAAAATATGATGAATACAGGCAAAGTGAGACAACTAGTAAAGTGTGACACTAAAGAATTGTCCATTTTGATTTCATGGTGACTTTAAAACTATATATTTTTTTATGTATTTATCCAAAGGACACCGTAACCACATAAAACACAATAACAGATTGACCCCTAGAAAGTTTTAAACCCTTGAAGACCTTTTCCCACCAACTTCTCCTGTCATAACATTTTAGCATAAAACTCAAGCCCCATGGATGTTGTTGAGGAGAAAAACAGAGTGAGATAAGAAAAGAATTGTAAAAAGAAGTAAACTATATAAGTGGGTCGAGCAACAACAGTGCATGTCAGCTCAAATTGACTGTGGCGAGTGACTTCTGGGGTTAGGGATTCTCTTCAGGTCATTAAGCATTTCATCAGGCGGCGTGGAAAGCACAAGTCTTGCCACTGCACACACGTTTCCAAGTTCTTCACAGGCTCCAGATTTGCCCCTCTAGCCTCTTTACACACATTGGCATATGTGAAAAATGGTTTCACATGTGCCCATGCCAGACAGACTGTATGCAGCCTTTTAATTTTGATGCTGCTGGGTTTGACCAACTGGAGGGATGACTAACTAAGATCTGGTCCCATCTGGTGGCCTCCTAGTCATATAGGCCCAGTTTGGACTTGGACTAAATTTCATCTATATTTCAGTATTTCTCCTATTAAATGGTTATCCAGCCAAAGTGCATATAAAATACATTAAAGGATTAGTTCACTTTCAGATGAAAATTAACCCAAGCTTTACTCACCCTCAAGCCATCCTAGGTGTGAATCGGAGATATATTAATAAATATCCTGATGCATCCGAGCTTTATAATGGCAGTGAACAAGACCAATGAGTATGAAGCTGAAGAAAGTGCCTCCATCCACATCTATCTATCATAAACGTACTCCACATGGCTCCGGGGGGTTAATAAAGGCCTTCTGAAGCAAAGCGATGCGTTTGTGTAAAAAAAAATATCCATATTTAACAAGTTATGAAGTAAAATATCTAGCTTCCGCCAGACTGCCTCCCGTATTCAACTTATGAAGAAAGTGTAATGCCTCTTGCAGTTCAAAACGCTTTCGCTTACATCCTACGCCTTTCCTATTCAACTTACGGAAAAAGCTTAACTGATGCGAAGACAGTTCCATTTTTTTTCCGTTAAATTCGGAAGGCGGTCTGGTGGAAGCTAGATATTTTACTTCATAACTTGTTAAATATGGATTTAAAAAAAAAATCTTTTTACACAAACGCATTGCTTCACTTCAGAAGGCCTTTATTAACCCCCCGGAGCCGTGTGGAGTACGTTTATGATGGATGGACGTGGATGGATGCACTTGCACATACTCGTTGGTCCCGTTCACTGCTATTATAAAGCTCGGATGCGTCAGGATATTTATTAATATATCTCCGATTGTGTTCATCAGAAAGAAGAAAGTCATATACACCTAGGATGGCTTGAGGGTGAATAAAGCTTGGGGTAATTTTCATTTTAAAGTGAACTAATCTTTTAAGAATGTTCTCATACTGATCATATGTGACAATAATTTGTGTTGCAGAAGAAACATGTGACACAGATCAGGTGATTTCACTGCCTCTTTGAAAGTATTTGACATTCAGTGCACCATTTAGTCTGAAAGTCAAACTCAGTACTTAAATAAAGCGAAAAAGTCTGTTTACCTCATAATGAAAGTTGCTAGAGTGCTGAACATTTTATTCTGACAGATTATGCATTAAACACACTGTAAAACCATCATGTTCCCATTTATTTAATTTATGATTTGTCTTTTATTTAACATTAAATATTTAGATATCTAACTTTAAATATCTGCCATTTCTGTATCAACTTTTTATGTTTTTTTAATATTTCAACTAGATTTTTTATTGGTAATTAAATTAAAAGTAGTCAAATAAGTGGACTTAGTATTACTTTATAATACTTTTAAGCTAATGGTTTAACTTTAGCACGTCCTGGATTTTACTTTTTAAAAAAGGCAGCAAATAAACATCAGAATTTACTCAGTGCATGTTGGCAAACAAGATGCAGGTGTTTCCGCGAAGATGATTCAATTTCAGTTATTGTTGCACGTAATTTAATTTATGAGATGACAATTGAACTGACAGTTTGGAAAGATAATAGGAAAAAAAAAAAAGTGATGTGCATATTATACAATTATGAAATATTAATGTCATCTTTTGAGGGAATAATCATCTTGCCACTGTTATCAGACGCATTGATTTTAAACATGACATAAAAACTAAAATTAATTTGCTCTTAGCTGTAAATGGAGCAGAAAATGTTAACATCTTAATATTGTTGACCGGTTTAGAGGCCTCTAAGGATGGCTTGTCTATATGGGTGCAAAATTATACAGAATGTGAGTGAGGGAATATTAATATTAATAATTTAATGTGTGTGTGGTTTCTATCAGTTGCAGCATCCATGATTATTTAAATACAAATGGTAGGCTATACACAGAAACAACATTAATTTCATTAACGTGAAGACTAACAATATACAAAAGACAATTTTATTCTGAGTGTGATTACTTGTACATAGCAGAGGGGGGCACCCAAGGTAACAATATTTAATGCCCAGCAGGTCCTGATAATACAAAGAGTGCCCACATGGGGGCGTCGCAGAGGTCAATCTCACTGTCCACTAGACTAGAGTAAACACCACATAGAGTAGTGGTGATTTGAGTGCACATAATGTGTCTTTAAAACCCTAAACAGAGGTTACATTTGTTGATTGTAAGAGAAGAATAAAATTAAATATTGAAGAGACATTTGCGGTATAGAATTAAATGAAAATAACTTTATTCACCACTGCCTTGATGAAAAAAAAAAAAAAGAAAAAAAAAAAACATTGCAAAAATATTATAAGACACTGGATTGGTATAACAGGATTTGTATGTTACTGCAGTCTGCTGCACATTATACTGTTGATATTCTAGGTTGAGTAAATGTTAAGTGTCCTACATTTGATTGCAGTACGTTTTAGTGGATTTTCAAAAGCATTGCTCGAGGGAGGACAAAAACACTCAATTGTGGAGAGGGATTAAATGTTATTTAATTCAATAATTAATATGTGCTTTTGCTGTGTGGAAATTACCATTAACCATGACACCAACATTAAATGACCAATAAAATATTATTCCATACAAATTCATTATACTTCTATAAATATAATCTAGCATTTTGAGCTTGTACTTTAACAGCTGGAACAATATTTACTGTAACATTGAAAAATGAGGCTGCAGCAATGTATTCAGAGTACATGTACTGTACTTTCAAAATATTCAGTGTGACATGACTAAATGTGGGTTAAATATATGAATGATTCTTCATTTAGGGACACCTTTTACTCTTCGCTTGTTAGCTAGCAGTACATAAACACTGAGTCTTTAAAAAATATATTATCACGATGCAAAAGCAGTATTTGGACAGATTGTTATTAATTTGAAGTGAAATTAAATGATGTGAAATTATGAATTGCACAATGGAATTATCCTGATTTGAGCATTTTTTTTAATGTATTAACTATAGAGGGGATATATATATATATATATAAAAAAGTTTGACTAAGGAACAATCCCAAAATAACTGAACTTTTTAACACTTTAAAAATGAGCAAAAAATAATTAAAGAGATACCATGAAAAATTAAATTATTGTAATTATCATTTAAAACCAATACTGATTTTAAAACATTTAAAAAAAAAAAAAAAAAAATCATATAAGTGGGTTACAAACCTTTGTCTTGTGTTAATAAAGGTAACAGACCAGAGTAACAAGAGCAGATAGGAGGAGTTTTCGTTGCATCATAATTAACCGCGTGACGTTGTCAATAACTCACACGAGGAAAGTTAAATATTGAGAAGTGGGTAAGGTGAGCTGAAACTTGGAAACTATGAGATCAATCACTCCTTCATTCCGACAGTAGCTACACATCCACTGGCAAGCCAGGTGAGAGGCGCCTTCCAGCAAACAGCCAGATTCACTAGCACAGCTGAATGGCTTACAATTTCAAAACTCTTGCCTGCAGTTTCCACTAAGGCTTTTCTTTGCTTGCGTAATTGGAAAATATCAAGTTTGCCTATGATGAGCAGCGTCGGTTCATGAGAACGGCTTATAAATGTCCACTAAAGCGGAGAGAGACTCACAGGTAGATGTGACCCACCTAGATCCCCTCAAAGCTGAATGGACTGAGGACATTGACGTGGAGAGCGTTGACGGACGGGAGGGGATGAGGACGGATGAAGCTCCAGCGCCGCGCAGGCTCAGCCGCAGCCCGAAGTGCGCTCGCTGCAGGAATCACGGCGTCGTGTCGCGCCTCAAGGGCCACAAGCGTTTGTGTCGCTGGCGTGACTGTCAGTGCGCGAACTGTCTGCTGGTCGTAGAGAGACAGAGAGTGATGGCAGCACAAGTCGCCCTCCGGAGACAGCAGGCCACAGAGGTTGGTTCACTGAGCAGGGTAGTTTAAAGCTTTCTGTGTGCTCCAGTGGAACTAAAAATGTTGTTATTTGCAAACAAAGTGACAGTGTTTTGTTGAAGCTTTTCAGCAGCTGTGTAGGCTACTTGTCTGTAGCGGACTTGGGTAACACTTTATTTTTACAGTGCCGTAGTTACACGTTACTAAATGTACTTACTATAGTAATAACAGTAAATTATGCATAATTACAAGTAACTAACCCTAAACCAAACCGTAACCCTAACTGTAACTCTATAGTAAGTACATGTAGTTAATTAATAGTAGCCTACTCAGTACTTCTTTGAGTAATTACAATGTAATTATAGCACTGTAAAATAAAGTGTAACCCGGACTTGAACTGCGAACTTTTTAGCAAACTATATGTAGGCTACTACGAATTTTATAGGCCTACACACACAATTTTGATATTTATTACAATTGTGTGTATATTGAGTTATATATAAAATTATATATTAGTATAAAATCAGTTAATTAGAAACATGTTTACATTTATGAATTAAGGCAGAATCATGTTTCTGCAAAAGAAAAAAAAAACTGATTTGTTTCTGCAAAAGAAAAGAAGTACTGTGGTGTGGCAGTACCATGGTACAATACTGGTATGAGATGGTTATAACATGATACTTTTATATATAAAATGATACTGAATGCTACTATATTCATGTACAGTACCATGGTATTTACAAAGCACTCCAAAACACTTCAAAGAATACCATGGTACTACAAGGTACCTCATATTCTGATCTTGTTGAACTGAACTTTGGCATATTTCTACAAATGCAAATATGCTTTACAGAGATTTTCAAAACAAACTATTGTTAAAAATTAATGCTTTTTCATTATCACAAATTTTTTGAGAGCAAGCAACACAACTGAATTGCATCTGAGTAGTTATTGATATGCAATTATTTAAAAGTTGTGTAAGACATCTAATAGATATTGCTAAGAAAAAAGACATCCACTGGAGTCTTTTCTAGAGTAAGTATTTTTCATCTATCCCATAAATTAATGCTGAGTTGTACATTTTCTTTGACAGGGCAAAAAAGGTAAAAAAACCACCTCTGTTCTCAGACGCACAGCTTACCAGCGCTACACGAGGGCACCTAGTCTCCTGGCAAAGAGTATTCTAGAGGGTAAGCCTTAATTAAAGCACATCTCATTAACACAATTGCCCCCTGAAAGGCGACATCGGGAGAAACTGGATTAGTTCACCCGTTATGCTACAGAACCCTCTGTTGGGAATAAATCTGTTTATGTTTACGTAAGGTAATTAAAATTATGCAAATGGAGAGAGGAATTACAAAAAATGGCTCATATAACTGCTTTGGAGTTTGATTTTCCCTGATGTGTTTCTCGCTGTCAACATTAAGGTCAAACTGATTTTATTGTTATCATAAATTATAATACACTTAATGTGTTTTTGTTTAGTTAGAATATTTAAAGCAGTTATACTTTTTCCATATGGAGTCTATGAGATGTATTTTTTAATTTCTCTGAAATTAGGTGAAAATGATTTGTACACTCAATTTCATAGTAATTACAAATGCATTCAAAGGCACTTTATGGCAGTGGTGCTCTAATGTGGGTCATGTCAGAACAACAACAACAAAAGATACGCAGGTCTGTTTTGATATAGTCATGGTCAGCACAGAAAAATCATTGCTAGATACAAATAAAAAATTAAACTAACCATATGATCATACATAGATAAGATTGTAAAATATATATGAGTGTCAACTTTTGAAAAGTATGGTATAACACTTTCCATGTTTTCCATTTGTTGTTGACGTCAAAAGCTCTGCTTTTCCTTCTAAAAGAAAAACTGAAATAAGTAACAGTAAAGACATTTATAGTCGCAAAAGATTTATATTTCAAATAAATACTGCTCTTTCTATTCATCAAAGAATTCTGAAAAAAATGTATCACTGTTTCCCAAAAAATATTAAGCAGCACAACTGTTTTTAACACTGATAATAATAAGAAAATATGCTTGTTCACCAAATCAGTAGATTTCTGAAGGGTCATGTGACACTGAAGACTGAAGTAATGTCTGCTGAAAATTCGGGTTTACCATCAAAGTAATAAATTGTATTTAAAAATCTATTAAAATAGAAACAGTTATTTTAAATTGTAATACTATTTCAAAATATTACTGTTTTACTGTATATTTGATCAAATACATGTAGCTTTTCCCTTGCTGAGCATAAGAGACTTCTTTAAAAAACTAATTTAATCTTTATTCTAGATTGAAGTAGTCTCTACTTGAATACTTGAATTCAAAGTAACTCAATTTATAAGCTTTTTTTATATGTAGAACAGTTTATTCTGCTAGACTCCTTTAAAATGTATACGTGACATGAACATGATCTTGATCCTTTGTGACATACTGTAGGCTACAAGCCCCCTATGCTGGAGGACTGGCCAAAGAGACTCCACCAACCCCCAGTTAGTGTTCGGATGAGGAAGAGGAGAGCGTTTGCTGATAAAGAGCTGGAGACTGTGATGCTGGAAAGAGAGCTGAGGCAAAGAGAGATGGAAGAGTTGCCCGCACTCCTCCTCCAGGCTGTGGTGCCCTCCGCTCCCTCACCGTATTTTTTCCCGCTGTCAGACCCAATCATGCCCACGTACATGCCTGTGTCTAAAAGCGGCCCACCTTTGACTGACTGTGATCTCCCTCACCATCAACACGTGCTTAAATCCAAGACTCTAGACTACAGCACAGACACACTGACAGACAGCATCTCTCTAAGAGTGTGTGAGAACTGGGACATTTTCAATTCGATTCAGCCTTACAGCACAAGCCCAGGTGTCAACATGGTTAAAAACATGCCGGACAGCAGGTTTTCTGATATGTCTGTCAAACCAAAAAGTGTAGTTGTTGACATCATGTCAAAGCAAGACATTCCTCCCTCAGTGAATATGGCAGACATGCTGGTACAAGCTAAATCACCACACAAGTGCTGCAGGTCATTGGGACACGTGGACTGTGTGGAGGGTGCAAATAAAGACCCCATCAAAAAAGCTGTAACACGACCATTACCCTTCTCTGTAGAGGCATTGCTCATGAGATGATAAGAATCATTTTTTCCAAAGCTAACACTTTTCAGTAAGGTTCATTATTGAAATGCTGTTAAAAAGTTGTTCATTCTTAATTCGTGATACTTAATACATTAACTATAAATTAACATTCATTCTTGCACAGAAGTGCCTGTTTTTTGTCATTATGTTTTTGACTCAGTTATATAAATATGGTGTTTATAGTTTTGTTTTTTTGTTGTTGCATTTAGTGTCACTTATTATACAAAGCTGAACTTCAAGTTACTGGGATGAATCAAAATTCTTGTACTACTAAACTTATCTGTTCAATTTTTTTGTGCCAGATAAATATTATATACTCTGATGATAGTAATAATACATTATATCATCTAATAGTATTTTAACCCCTTAACTGTCAGTCCCATTTTTGGGGAACAGACCCCAATGTTTTAAATCTTGAATACTTTTGAATACTCTTGAATACTCAAGTTTGGTCTCCTTATAAAGCGGACACTTGGCAGATTATTTTAGAAGTGAAAAAAAATATGAAAGTGAAATAAAAAAAAAAATAGTTATTGAAGTATTCGTTTAGGAAAATGTAAAAATATAATTTCTTATAATTTATATAAAATATATATTTTACAAAACTGGTTTACTCTAAAACTGCAAGAAAATCAAAGCCAAAATCTAAAATCTAATCAAGTTGTGTTTCAAATTTTAGGTTGATATCTTAAAAATTGAGCTTTCAGTAAGATTTTGTTTGGGCGCAGTACCAAACTTTTCCACTACATACCATCCAGGCTCCATTGGTAACCATATAAGGACTCTTCCATTTCTCCATATAGCCTATGTTTTGAGTGACCTGAACCATATATTTCCATAATGTTTATCAAATTTATGAAACTGACATTCTATTCAGAAGTAGTATGGGCAGAATGGCAGTATTTGGTTTGAATTCAACCTCTAACAAACACATAAAAGACATGCAAAAAAAGAACACGTTTTTTAATTTTCATTGCTATTTCAAAATAAATGTCTGAACATGCTATATGAGTCTGAAAATATTGTTGCGAATTAATAAATTACTGTTCCTCTGTCATTTGTCTTAAAAATCAGAGAACTACAAATATGAAAACTACAATTTTTAAATGATATATAGTTTGTCAGTATTATTTTAGGTTTAGACTAAGATATTACTGTTTTAAGGATATAATGGCAAATGTTCCACTAACGGGATGGTGACAGTTAAGAGGCTATACATTTTTGTTATTTTATTGCCCCCTTAAATAGCCTATGTAATTATTTTGGAAAGTAGGTTAACTACTTAACTAGTGGTTTAACTACTTTAAATGGAGTATCTTGTAGCTTGGCACACAAGTTTCAAAGAAGCTTCCCCAACACTGCACTGAAAAGCTGAATAATCTTGTTTAATAAAACACTTTGGAGCATATTTGATTCATTTATAACCAAAAAAGTTTTATATTCCTGTTTAGTTCAATAATGTGAAATTGTTAAATTACAAAGTATACTGTAGAATATATACATGCATATTACTAACCTTTATACATTATACTGTCTTTTCTAGTTCTCTATATATCAGTTTTTGGTAAATTTTGTGCTGTTAGAAAAACATTGTGATTTTCTTTCTTGTGAATGTAAATAGTCATGACAAACCCTATTTCTTTTTAAATTATTCATATTTTTAAATTCCAAACATGAAAGTCTGATGTAAACTCAAGAGGTGGCTGAGGATCAAATGAAAGAGTGGTAAAAAAAAAAAGGATTAGTTTCTCTCTCTGTCTTCCTTTAATGTGAATTAATGATGTAGTTCATATGGTGGTTGGATTGAAGTGATGCCTGGTACATCTGTGTATTTAAGCAATACAGGCTCCCACAAAGGTGCTTTGAACTGTTTCTGCGGTGTTCATGAAATATTTTAAAGAAAACTAACGATGAAAAGGACTCTCAGACAGAACCAAGTCAAAGTGTAAAACTAAACGTGTGAGGAGAAAGACACATGTGCCTGAGGGTGCAGAGGCAAGGAACAATTCTAATATGAGCTCAGGAGAACAAATTATTCAGTTTTTTTTTTCCCTTTACTTTCTACATCTTAATCAGGATGTTCATACAAGTCTTCTTTTTCTCAGTTCTGTTTAGGCAAGTAAATGCGTTGGCTTAGCAACATTATGCAATATTTTTGTGAGTGTATCACTATCCCCTAGACTGTGTTAGTTTAACCTACAAACAATGTATATCCTCTCTTTTCTTTCCTTTCTTTGTTTTCCATTTCAGTTTTAGAGATATGGAGGCCTGATATTTTTGACAACTCTGGACCGTGTGGCGTCAACGTGTGATGGCATCATGCCCTCCTCTGTGTCTGTCTCTATATCTCAGCATATCTTCCAGTGAAGATAGGGGCTTTACATTAGGAGCCTTCTGAGGGGGAAAACTCAGCGCTTTTGCGATCCACTTTAAAAAAATAAATAAAATAAAAAAACCTGGTGTGTGCAGAAAAGCATTAGCGTTTTCAAATGATAATCATGATCTATATCACAAGCTTCATTCACTAGAAGTCATAATACTTTTTGTGGGGAGCAATGGAAAGTCGCCTACTTCAAAACAATGCTATATTTATCTTTTTTGTCACAAAATATAATTACTTGAATAATATACTTGAAAATATAGTTTAGTTGCTTAGTAGCCTATATTCTTTCTGCATCCTAAATAGCATACTCCCTAAATCATAATACATAATACACCAGATTCAAAAGTTTGGATTCTGTAATAGTTTTTGTTTATTGAAAGATGTCTCTTATGCTTACCAAGGCTGCATTTCCTTGATTAAAAATACAGTAAAAACAGTAATATTGTAAAATATTATTACAATTTAAATAACTTTTTTCCATTTAAATATATTTTAAAATGTAATTTATTCCTGTGATGGCAAAGCTGAATTTTCAGCAGCCATTACTCCAGTCTTCAGTGTCACATGATCCTTCAGAAATCATTCTAATATGCTGATTTGGTTCTCAAGAAAAATATTATCAGTGTTGAAAACAGTTGTGCTGCATGCTTGATATTTTTGGTGGAATTTTTCAAGATTCTTTGATAAATGGAAAGTTTAAAATGCAGCATTTATTCAAAATATATTATCTGTAAAATTATAAATATGTTTACAGACCAATTTTTGCATCCTTACTGATTTTTTTTTAAATTTCTTTAAAAAAATTGTACTGACTTACCAAACTTTTGAATGGTAGTGTATATTTTTGAAATATTTAAGTAGGTATAGGAGGTATAATTAGGTATAGGAACTAGGATGCAGCATTTGACTGAATTAAAATGTAATAATTTGAAAGTAAATTTAAATGACTATATAGAGGAGGGTAGATTTAATATGTATTTTATATAATATACTGCAACACTACATGAAGTATACATTCCCCTCATAAAATGAAATAAGGAACTACAATGTCTATGCCCAAATCTGGGGTGTACACACACACACACACACACACACACACACGCACACACGCACACACACACACACACACACGTTGTTTTTTCATGTTTTATGGGGACATTCCATAGACATAATGATATTTATACTGTACAAATTGTATGTTCTATCCCCTAAACCTACCCATCATAGAAAACTTTCTGCATTTTTAGATTTTCAAAAAACATAATTTAGTATGATTTATAAGTGGTTTTCCTCATGGGGACCAAAAATGTCCCCCACAATGACAAGGATTTTGGATATTGCCATCTTAGTGGGGACATTTTGTCCCCATAGCATAGGGCAGGGGTTTTCAGACCTGTCTTGGGGGACCCCCAGCCCTGCACATCTTGTATGTTTCCCTCATCTAACACACCTGATTCCACTCATCAGCTCATTAATAGAGACAGCAAGACCTGAAGTGGGTGTGTCAAATAAGGGAGACATACTAAATGTGCAGGGCTGGGGGTCTGCTTCATGTAGTGTTGCTTGCATTCAAATAGACTCCACATTACAGTTTACAAATGGGCAAAATTGTTATTCTAAGGCAGCACCCGAACCCTTTTCATTGTAGGTTTATTTATTCTCACAGTCTGTTCAACCATGAAGTCACCCTAACTTGTTTGTGTAATCTAGATATCAGCATATTCTTTCTCCTGACATGGTATCAACAACATTTAGTATCAAGGTCCAAGGGGGCCGCTTTGATCCTGCTGCCAACACCCAACTCAAGCAGAATTTGCCAGATTGAGACCCTGCACTTGGCATGCATAACCCTGAAAAACCCCTGCATGCCCCGCTGCTCTTGGGTTACACGGCTCTCCTCTTCCTCCAAACGGGGTGTCTCTTTCAGTGTGGGTGGGCTGGCCCTCTGCCGCTCACCTGCTGCGTCCAATAAAAAACTCTCTTGTGTCATGTGTCTTTGGCCTTGGGATAAACAGACAGTTTCCACAAGGCAGAGAACTTCTACAGTCTTGATTTCTAAGTAAGTATTTGTTGTGAGTAACTATGAAGGAACCAGTGCCAAAAAGCTTGAGTGTGTGTTCTACACAGTTTTAATATATTTAAAAGTGTCTCATATATTTTCTCAGTTTCTCTATAAAATATTGGGTAAAACATTGTTTTCAGCATGGTGGGATCTGCAAAACTACCTAAGCAGTTTAAAAGTACATCAAAACTTGGGATATGATATGCATTTAATAATACACAAAATACTGAATATTTCAAGCTGTTCCAGCTTGTGAAAATGTGTTTTGCTTTTTCTCAGGGCTTTGCGGTCACAAATGCAGAAGCAACAGATTTACAGAGGATCTTTTTACACTATTCTGACTGTTTAGAACAGAATCTCTGAAAACCTGTTACAAGTTGATTTGCAGAATAAGCGATCTGCCAGCAACACGATACAAACTGATTTATTAACAAGAAAATCTGAGCTGTCTTACAGTCTAAATGTTGTCTCTGTAAATTCAAAAACCAATCTCTCAGCACATACATATATGTTCAGACATGCCTTTTTTTAAAAGAGCCCAACTGTGGGATTGAAATTTTACACACTTAAAACATTACTGTTGGGTGAAAAGGGTTCTTCCACTTCCATCATAGGAGTCAGTTTTTACTTGTCCCCTAAAGTGAGGCTCTCAATTTGTGGCATTCAGCTGGAGCCAACACAGAACCTGTGCTGACTGCAGCAGCTGCGTAGCTATACTGTTACATTCTCCTGGGCCGCCTATTCCTAAAATCCACCTTTCCAATTCAACACAAAGCACAGACTTTCTTGAATGTTAAACCGCCGGAGCCATTACTCTGCATGATTCAAAATGCTTTGCCCATTAGTCTTCATTCAAACTCTGCAAACTCTTCAGGTTCAAACAATTTGTCATTCATTGAGAAATGTGGAATCAATGGAAGCAGAAATTAGAAATTGTAATTAACCACTGGAAGACTGAAAAAAGGATCATGGAGCTGAAATTGTGTATTGTTTGGTGACAAACCTGTAGACAGCACCATTTTTTCTGTACTTCTTCATTGATTCTGTCTTCTACTGGAACCAATCCAAAGAATAGTTAAAAATGTAATTTAAGTATAGGCACAAAAAACTGTTTATATTCACCATTTTACAATGGTGCTTAAAGTGCCCCATTATGCTTTCTTGGATATTACCTTTCATGTAGTGTGTACTTTAGTGAGTTATTGTCTACCAAACGAAAGAACAGATTCTGAAATGCCTAAAACGAGCCATCAGCAATTCCAGTCTTACTCCCTGCACAAACCTACGTATGTTTGTAACATATTTGCATAATGCTCGTCTATGGTCTTCATTGGCTGATCACAAACAACGTCTTCTTTGACCCACCCTCAAACACTGTAGTTGTAGTTGAAGCCTGGAAGAGTTTGGTTCATGTTGTCGAGAAGACGCTATTTTCTGCACTATGAAAGCAAATCTACTTTGTATGCACTTCCAAAGGATGAGGACTTGGACTTGAATTGATACCAACGCCATTATTATTGTTCTTTATTACTGTGTATACAAGTGCTGAAGAAGCCTCTGGAGCTGAAATTCAGTTATGGTAATGGCCGTTTCATTTCCGACACGTGCTGTAAGCGGTAGACCAATCACAACAGACTGGGCCATTTGACCAATCAGAGAAGAGTAGGCTCTCAGAAAGAAGGGGTGTAGAGAGACCGGATCCTTTATCGAACCATTTCAGACAATGTGAGAAAAGCGGTGATGCTGCAATGTATATTATAAGAAAATTAAAGTGTTTTTTTACCTTGGATGTACTGTATGTAAATGTTTTATAGGACACCTCCAAAACAAAATTATGATCCTTTAAAATAGCTTAATGGGGGCATTTAATACAATATTGTAGTAATTACAACGAATAGAAATGAATGTTGTCATTATTTGTTTAACCTCATGTCATTCCCAACCCATATGTGTTGCCATGGACATTCATTTAATGATCACACCTGTCTGTATTTAGTTCATTATCATTGTGTATTTAAGTTCCTCTGTTTCTCACATTCATTGTCTGGTATTGTTTGTGCTATGCACACTGTTCGTTTATGTTACCTCTTGTTGGCAACGCTATCTCACGACCAATTCGTATGTATTTTACGAGGTGGCTAATTCATACAAATTCATACGACCTCACTCGTACGAATTCATACGATTTGTCTAAACCCCGGTGACGGTTAGGTTTAGGGGCGGGGTTAGGGGTAGGTCATTCGTACGAATTCATACGAATTGACGAGTGAGGTCGTACGAGTGAGGTCGTACGAATTCGTATGAATTAGCCACCTCATAAAATACACACGAGCTGCCGTGAGATCGGGTTGGAGTTTGCTTCATTTAATAAACTACGCATTTATTTTGATATATTTTATTTATCTTCTTCATCCTTGGACTAAAACGTGACAATATGACTTTAGTGAAACAAAAATGGTGATTTTTTGAAGAATGTTCCTGGCCACTTCTTTCCATACAATGGAAAAGAATGGATGGGGGGTTGTAAAACAACATAAAGCTATTGTAAAAGTGCTCCGTATGACCATTTTATGGTGCTATTTTTCCTTTGGAACTCGTTGCTATTCACTTTTTTGACCTAAAGCTAGAAAGTCATAAAGGTTTAGAATGACATAAGGGTTATAAAGTAAATAAGAACAGAATTTTCATTTTGGGGTTAACTATTCCTCAGATAAGGTAAATTGATGCAATCAATTGAATTGGTATAAAGTTATTATTATTATTTTTTGCATTCTTAATATTTCTTATTCATTTATATCATTCTGAATATATTTGGTCACTTCTAGGCCCACAAATGGCAGAGTATTCATGTGTTTGTTAAGCGTTTTAGCATATAATTCTTATCCCAGTTTCAACTGCTTTCCCTCAAGTAAACACTTGCATGGATGTCTTGGGAGTTTAATGTGATATATAGTAATATAGAGATGAAAAAAAAAAAAAAAAAAACTGTGATCCCAACCCTGTGAAACCATAAACACAGTATACCTCCTTATTTCTGGTTGGCCTTTAGGCACACAACCTAAACCACTGGACGGCCGTAATACCTCAGAACCCAGAAAGCAAATCCACCCCTGCGTATTATGTGGTTACTGCACCATAAGAATGGCATTCAGAAGTATTGGCACCTACTTATTCATGATTAATTACACCAGCATCGGACTCCAGTGGAGGAGAGGAAGGGTTATCTACACATAAACCTTTACTGATGATGCTGGGTAAAAATGTGGGCAGCAGAAGGATGTGGGAGGTTGAGAAATGACAGCGGCTTGGCAGAAAGAAAAAGTGAGAAAACCAAGAGGCAGTTAGAGGAAAGAAAGGACATGTGGATAGGGAGACAGCAAGAGAGGCAGCAACAGACAGACTGAGAAGGCACCAGATGGATAGAAAGACAGTGAGAGAGAAACAGACAGTAAGGGAGAGCTGTGTTGAGTTGGCAGAATGAAGGAGTGGAGAGATGGTGTGATAAAGCAGAGAAACCCTGTATTCACTGCAGCTGTACAGATGGCCTCCTGCCAAGAACAACACCATGTTTAAGGGCTATTTATTCTAACTGGATTACTATTACAGACACCGCAATCCATGCTGTGAATTCTGAGAGTAACGGAAACCACAGGGTGGATTAAGGGATGCAATTCATTCTAATATTTCTGGATATATATTGCATTCATATATAGCAAGTCTGGCGTTTACTGCATACAGTTATGGAATCTAATCACACAATCACAATCAATGTCTATTTATATATATCCATCAAATGAGAAAATGTTAAACCAACAAACTAGAGCAAATAAATGTAATGCAGATATATAAATTCTTAAATCTTAAAATTAAAGGCACTAAAACAAGACATCAGGTTTGAGCAGAATACTTAATATGTGAATCATAATTCATATAAATATAGGCCTACCCTCTCTTTAATGTAATCAGTTGTATAAAAAAATATAAAACCTGCTGCTTCCAAGTCCAGAAAGACTTGGAAGCAGCAGGTACAGTTGTCACAGAGAAAACAATAGGAAACGCACTCCACCGCCACAGCCTCCATGTACGCCCACAGAAAGCTCCATTATTGAAGAAAAGGCATGTTGAAGCTCATTAGATGTTTTCTATACAACATTTGGAAAGGTCTGAACTACTGGGAGAATTTAGTGTGGTCTGATGAGACAAAAATCTAACTTTTGGCAACAATACCACATGCCATGTTTGGAGGAGAAATGGCTTTGTATATGACCCTAAAAATACCATACCAACAGTGTTATTTTCAAAGTGGAAGCATCATGGTATGGGACTGTTTCTCTTCTCATTGTACTGGCAGAATCAATATTATTGAAGGGAAGATGAATGGAGCCATGTACTGGGAATTCTTGAGATGAATTTGTTGTCATCCACCAGGATGATAAAGATGAGACTTTGGTGGACCTTCCACCAGGACAACAATCCAAAACACACGGCAAAGGAGAGTTTGAATTAGTTCCATAAGAAGAAAATAAAGTTGTTAGAATGTCCCAGTAAATCACCAGACCTAAACCCAACAGAGCATTTGTGGAAGGAACTGAAGTTTAAAATTCACAAGAGAGACCCCCTGAATATTCAAGATTTAAAGTTTGTTCATACAGGATGCGCTTTGAAGCTGCCATTGCAAAAAAGACTTTATCACCAATATTAAATACAATTTAGTGAGTTCAGTACTTTTTTCCTGAGTCATTTCCCTTTATTACACATAGCTTTTTTATGGATTGTAAAATTATGATTTCTTTGTCTGTGTAGATTTCTTAAGTTAATATCGATGTCTGTTCAAAGTTTTATGTGAATTGCTGCATTGGAACCGTATTTAATAAAAAAAAAAATTGTTGATGTATTCAATACTTATTTTACTTGCTATATACAGTATCTCACAGAAGTAAGTACACCCCTCAGATTTTTGTAAATATTTTATTATATCTTTTCATGTGACAACACTGAAGAAATGACACTTTGCTACAATGTAAAGTAGTGAGTGTGCAGCTTGTATAACATTGTACATTTGCTGTCCCCTCAAAATAACTCAACACACAGCCATTAATGTCTAAACCGCTGGCCACGAAAGTGAGTACACCCCTAAGTAAAAATGCCCAAATTGGGCCCAATTAGCCATTTTCTCTCCCCAGTGTCATGTGACTCGTTAGTGTTACAAGGTCTCAGGTGTAAATGGGGAGCATGTGTGTTAAATTTGGTGTTATCGCTCTCACTCTCTCATACTGGTCACTGGAAGTTCAACATGGCACCTCATGGCAAAGAACTCTCTGAGGATCTGAAAAAAAGAATTGTTGCTCTTCATAAAGATGGCGTAGGCTATAAGAAGATTGCCAAGATCCTGAAACTGAGCTGCAGCACGGTGGCCAAGACCTTACAGCGGTTTAACAGGACAGGTTCCACTCAGAACAGGCCTCGCTATGGTTGACCAAAAGAAGTTGAGTGCACATGCTCAGCGTCATATCCAGAGGTTGTGTTTGGGAAATAGATGTATGAGTGCTGCCAGCATTGCTGCAGAGGTTGAAGGGGTGGGGGGGTCAGCCTGTCAGTGTTCAGACCATACGCCGCACACTGCATCAAATTGGTCTGCATGGCTGTCATCCCAGAAGGAAGCCTCTTCTAAAGATGATGCACAAGAAAGCCCGCAAACAGTTTGCTGGAGACAAGCAGACTAAGGACATGGATTACTGGAATCATGTCCTGTGGTCTGATGAGACCAAGATAAACATATTTGGTTCAGATGGTGTCAAGCGTGTGTGGCAGCAACAAGGTGAGGAGTACAAAGACAAGTGTGTCTTGCCTACAGTCAAGCATGGTGGTGGGAGTGTCATGGTCTGGGGCTGCATGAGTGCTGCCGGCACTGTGGAGCTACAGTTCATTGAGGGAACCATTAATGTACTGTGACATACTTAAGCAGAGCATGATCCCCTCCCTTTGGAGACTGGGCCCAGGGCAGTATTCCAACATGATAACAACCCCAAACACACCTCCTAGACGACCACTGCCTTACTAAAGAAGCTGAGGGTACCTAAACCCTATTGAGCATCTGTGGAGCATCCTCAAACGGAAGGTGGAGGAGCACAAGGTCTCTAACATCCACGAGCTCCGTGATGTCGTCATGGAGGAGCGGAAGAGGGCTCCAGTGGCAACCTATGAAGCTCTGGTGAACTCCATGCCCAAGAGGGTTAAGGCAGTGCTGGAAAATAATGGTGGCCACACAAAATATTGACACTTTGGGCCCATTTTGGACATTTTCACTTAGGGGTGTACTCACTTTTATGGCCAGCGGTTTAGACATTAATGGCTGTGTGTTGAGTTATTTTGAAGGGACAGCAAATTTACACTGTTATACAAGCTGCACACTCACTACTTTACATTGTAACAAAGTGTCATTTCTTCAGTGTTGTCACATGAAAAGATATACAAAAACTGAGTGGTGTACTCACTTCTGTGAGATACTGTATATATATATATATATATGTATATATATATATATATATATATATATATATATCTTCATTAGTTGAACTGATCGTAATGACCCTTATTTCTGACTGGTAGCTCTACGAAATAGGGGATTTGTAATGGGAATTAGTGTTCAGTTTATGCATATAACAAAATTTTCATAAACCAGACTACACTGGTGAAAAAGAACCAGTTCATAAGAATAATATGTTTGTGAATTGGGCTACACCTGTCCCACTGTATTTATTCATGTTTGTTTTTGCATGCAGCCCACAAGAACAAATTAGGCCTAATAGAAAAACATGGTTTCTTACCATTATTTTGCATTTTTTTTTATCCCATCACATTCAATTTAGACTGCTAGCTTACATCACAGGTTTCTTTTGCCATGCACTCTTGATTCAAGCGGTGCAGGCAAGATAGAAAACACTGAGTGAGTAACAATGAGCATGCACGAGAACTTGCAGGAGGACCATTAAAAATGCAAGTCACTTTTAGCCATTGATGGAAATGTCAGCAAATACAAAAATCAAAACAAAACCAAAAAAAAATCAAATACAGCAGATGCAAATAGTTAATAATAAACTATGCCATGACTTTTTTTAGAGTGGAACAATCTTACCTGTTTAATTTATATGACTGACAAATATGCATCTTACTAGTTTATTTTAAAACTGTGTAATGGAAATTTTATATGCAATTCAAATACATAAATCTTAAATTTAGGCATAAATACTTTTTGAGTGTACCTTACACTTACATTAGGCCTGCATTTCCAACCACCAGGTGATTCGTCTCGAATGTGTCTTAAAGGGCATTTAAATTTGTTTCATGATTGGACAGCTGATTAGTAAAAATGCATGCAGTGGCCAAGTATAAATACCCCTTAATTAAACAAGTCAAACTTTCCAACTACATACCAATCATTCAAAAACACGCTACATTCATTAACTGTGTCAAATCACTGAAAAACTAGTTTAAAAGCACATACTCTGCCAGAACTGCTTCATGAGATAATAATGGAATGGAGTCAAAACAGAGAGCCTCTTTATATGAATCAGCCTTCGAGTCAATATTGCTTTTTCCTCCACAGCTCACGCACTAGCTTCCATTACTAGCTAACATTTGGCCTGGAGCTTTTCACCTGTATCTCATACCTCAGGCTATACTCACCGCTGCCCTCCCCTCACATTTGTTACGACTGTGGCTTCCTCTCCCCTCAGGCTGTTGATGGCTTCTACCCCAGCAGAACATTTTGCCTGTAACACAAACCCTTCTGTCTTGTGTTTTTACTTCAAACAAAGCTATTAATCACCTTAATCGCCCTCAATTAACCTGTGCCACCAGATGCTCTCGGCACGTCAAACCCTGAACTGTTCCAGCCAGCCAAACAGAACATAAATCAACGAGTGGAGCAAATTGCACCAGCAATTCCACATAATGTTTGCGGAAGCTGGATAACAAAACATTAACAACATGGAAACAGGCACCTGGGGGATGGTCTATTTGCCACTAGGGAAGGTGATGAAATGAATAGAGATGGAATGACAGAAATGAGAAGAGAGTGTTCTCTAAGTTGGGATAGGAAAAATGTTGCCCTCCCTGTCCCAAGTGGCACATGGAAGTTTACTGTGCTCCTAGCAGCTCTGACCAACACAACTTTACCAGGTTTCACACACTGGGGTAGTGCCAAATGTTTGAAATCTTAGACCAAAGTACTTGCTTTGAACATGTTCTTACACACGGGTCTATCTTGTTTCACCGTTACGAAGCCTAAAACATTCTAGTCATGACTGGATTGTTGACAGGTGCGACAAGGCAAGCTCTTATCTGTGGTGAAAGAATCGATGCCATTGTGACATTTATGACACTGTATCTGATTTCAATGAGGAAAAAATATTAAGAACAAACCATATGCATATTGAATTGGGTTATGCTGTCAATAATGCGGAATTTAGCAAAATAATTAAATAACTGACAGAACTTGAACTGACATCTGAATTACAAAGTAATATATTATCATTTAAATGTGTAAAGTGCATCATAAACACATTGAGGTTTCTCTTTACCATTGAGGAAATCTCCTCTCTTGACCCTTGAGTGCTGATAGATATATGTGAGGGGAACTTGAGTGAAGCCAAAACCTGTTTCTTGGATGGATCAGTTCCTCACAAATGGAAGCTTGTTTGACTTTCAGGGATTATATCATTCAGTCAAAATGTCATTATTGGTCCAAACAAGCATTCAGATAGCCCACTGAAGAACACTGTACAATGATTTTAGGATGCATGTTTACACTACATATTAATGGGAGATTTTTTGTTTTCCAGTATATTTTTATATTTTTATTTTCAATTACATTATCAGTAGCTATATATATATATATATATATATATATATATAAAATACACTGGAAAACAAAAAATCTCCCATTAATATGTAGTGTACATCCTAAAATCATCTGAATGCTTGTTTGGACCAATGACTGAATTTTTTTTTTTTTTTTTTTTTTTTTGAGTAATGGTAGCTGATAATTCAGCTTTGGCATCACATGAATAAATTACATTTTTAAAATATATTAAAATATATATAAAAAAAGTTACTATAATACTTTATTTTTTATCTTTACTGTATTTTTAGTTTATCAAATAACTTGGTGAGACTTTGTGAACCAAAATAAACGTTTCTGACCCACAACTTTTGAGTGGTAGTGTATATATATTTCCATTTAACATTAAAAAAAAATAAAATAAAAATAGAAACTACACTAAAATAATGGCTCCAAAATGGGTCAAATCAGATGATAATCATCATTAATTATTTTTCATTCGGCTAATTAAGAAATAAATAAGAGAACGTATTAATCAAGTTGAAATTATTGTTGAAGTATTAGAAGAAATAAATTGTGTTTAGATACAAAATTATTGGGCAGCATTCTAGAGACGCGTGTAATGAACAGATTTAATTCTACTCTGTTAATTTTGATATTCCCTGAAAAACTCAAACCTATGCTAAAAAACAGAGAAAAACCTACAGTAACAATCATGGTGAAAAAAGGGTTAGTTCGGAAGATGGCCGTATGCATCGATTTACGTATGCAAGAGTGAACTCTGACCTGACGCATGTGCAATGACGAACGCGGACGCGCAGAGGATAGAGCAAAACAAAACACCAGTAACGAATTAGAAGTCTAAAACGAGACATTTTAAAGAGAAATGTCGGATGATTTCGATATAAGAGAAGAGGAGCTTCAGTTTGTTGTACAGCCCTATTTGTTGAAACCGCGAGAGGCAATACTCTCGCGGTTTAAACAAATAAATAGTATAGAATGAGGCAGGATGTAGAGACTCCCACATCCTGCATCATACATCGCGTCACGGGTTACTCATTTGGCACAAGTCGACTTACGCAGTATGTGTACGGTCGTCTGGCGGAAGCTGGTTATCTTAGATTATAAAGTTTTAAATATGGATATTTTTCTCACAGAAACCCATCACCTCGCTTCAGAAGGTCTTTATTAACCCCCTGGAGCCATGTGGATTATATTTATGATGGGTGGATGCATTTATTTTTGGCTACAAAACAGGCCCCCCATTCACTACCATTATAAATCTTTGGAGATATTTTTGAATATATCTCTGATTGTGTTCGTCTGAAAGAAGATACACTTAGGATGGCTTGAGGGTGAGTAAAACATGGGATAATTTTCATTTTTGGGTGAACTATCACTTTAAGAGAATATGAGAGATAAACTGAAAAAGCAAGTATGTGTGGAAGTGTCACATTGGCAAAAGTCCTAAGCTAAATTTTGGATTCACATACAGTATGTGGGTTCAAGGCCTTGATGTGACCAAGTAGCAGGGCTTAGCTGCTATAAAAGAAGGCCAAGCCCACTTGATCTGCCTCTTCAGCGCATTGAGTAGAGATCAAGGTCTCATTACAAGGTTTCCCCAATGTAGCAACCACCCTCTGACCAGGCAGTGAACCAGCACAAATCAGCCATGCATGGTAGTCTGATAAGAGCATGGTGTGTCCTATATAGAGCCTATCAGTTGAGCTAAGGTGCTCAGTCAAAAATAATCACACATTATTTGTGGACACCGTTAGGGTAACACATTTACTGCACTTAAACACTAAAAAATTGCTGGGTTGTTTCAACCCATGTTTGGGTCAAATATGGACAAACACTACCAGTAGGTTTAAAAATGTAATTAAAAAAATTTAAACCAATGGTTGGGTTTGTCCATATTTGATCCAAACATGGGTTGAAACAACCCAGCATTTTTTAGTGTGAAGTAAGGTTTTAAAAAATAATTTTGAATTTGAATTATCTGTCCTTATTTTCTTATAGAAAGACAAAAGAAGGCTGCTGAAGATCTTCAGGCATGAATTATGTGAATGATGACTAATTTAAGCACAAAAAATGTTGAAATATTTCCTTCAAATGTTTAGTCTTACTCCATTAACATTCCAAGAGATTAGCCTCTGGACAACGACTGCTCCCCTTTCCGGATGAACACTTTTCCCTGTTAAAGTAATGGATGGTTTTTCTTACACATTCATAAGGCCTAAGTAGACATGTCATCATTTGATAGAGACCCTGAAGGTCTGAGCACCATTATTTCTCCATCACTGGTTAAATAAGGATCCATCCATTCAGCTCTCACTCAGTCAGGCTCTGAAACACTTAACCGTAATTTGTTTTGGTCAGGGACAATGTAAAAGCCAGGGAATAACCAGCAGCAGTCTGTGTGCTCAACATGCCATCAGTTACACAGAAAGAAAGAATAAGAAAAAATCCTAGCAATCTCTGAAAGATATTTCAGAAATATCTTAACAGCAAAATATGTTGATGATGAAATAATTCCTGTTTGTGTATCCCTTCATGTATTTGAAGTCCCTTTCATCTTTGGCATGGACTTGCACTCAATGTGCATATCAGATGTAATAAAAAAGACCAAAATATATTCAGGATGAATATCAAGTCTAAGCGATGGTTTCTGAAAAGAGCTTGGCCTGTGATTGCTGGGATGCCCTGAGGAGAGGAAATGAAGTCTTAGAGAGCACAAACTCTTACACTTCTGTCAAATTGCGGTTTTATTTAAGTTTATTTTCGGAGGCTTCACACAGACCAACATTCCACCGTCAGTGGTTGAAAAACTGATGGTGTTTAACATTGCAGTGGCTTGGCCAAGCTATCTTTTTTATTATATGCGTAATTATTTTGATTTCCTGAGGCAGCTCATTTTGCACTTCTTAGATGTTTACTTTTGGCACTTGAGATGAGTTCAAACGAGTGGTGGTGTTTATTTTTAGTTTCCCTTTACAATGAATTGGGCAGGTTTAGTCCCTTTGACTTCCATTACAACATTAGATGTATGTAGTTTTGACAGAGAACTTAGCTTTCATTTCCAACTTTAACAATTCTCACACAATACTTTACACAACCTTTATCCCATTGCTATCATCAAGCATGACAGATATTAAAGGGTTAGTTCACCCAAAAATGAAAATTCTGTCATTAATTACTCACCCTCATGTCGTTCCAAACCCGTAAGACGTTTTGAACACAAATCAAGATATTTTTGATGAAATCTGAGATTTCTGTCCCTCTACTGAAAGTCAATTCACCCAAAATTCTGACACTTCAAAACATTCATGAGATTGTAAAAGAAATCCATATAAATCGAGCAGTTTAATCCAAGTATTCTGAAGAGCTTTATATGATAAAGAGATTTAATTTAGGCTTTTATTCACATAGAAACATTTAACAGCAAACATACTGTACTGTACATAGAGTACTCAAATTTGGTAAATGGAAGCTCAAGCATGCTTGTTTGACATGTAAGAACCAATTCTCATGAGGTTTGTTCTCACGTTACACCAGCATGTTTGAGCTTCCGCAAGAACCAATGAGGTTTGTTCTCGCGCATCAAGCAAGTACGGTTGAGCTTCAGTTTACCATATTTGAGTGCTCTATGTTCATTAATCAATGTTTATATGTGAATAAAAACCTAAATTTAATCTGTTCATCATATAAACTGATTGTGTATCTTCAGAAGACTTGGTTTAAACCACTTGATTCATATGGATTAATTTTACAATCTCTTTATGAACATTTTGAACAGTCAAGTGTTTCGGGTGAATAGACTTCTAATGGAGGGAGAGAAATCTCTCAGGTTTCATTAAAGATTTCTTCATTAGTGTTCTGAAGATAAAAGAAAGACTTAAGGAGTTTGAAACAACATGAGGGTGAGTAAATGATGACATAATTTTTGTTTTTTGGGTGAACTATCCCTTTAAGGGAAGTTTGATATCATTCACATCGCCCCACTGCCTGCCAGAATGCTGCTGCTGTGTAATCAATATGGTTGACATACTAATACTCCATTCTCATGACAGTCTGTGGTGTGTGTATGTATTTTATGCATTTTTATATTTTTCTCTTTAGGGGTTTTGCCCTCTGGCTAAAACTAGCATTGGTTTTATTAACTTAAGCATTGACAATGCCAATAGCTCTAGACAATTTCAACTTGGCATGTGTGTTGAGAAATTCATTGGTGCATTTTTTAATCTAAAACAAGAATATGAGATTGGTAATAAAGCAAGCGGAAAATGAAAACAATTAAAAGTTATTGATTCCATCACCTTGTAAAACCGAGCCTTGTGGCAAAACAGAATTGTACAAGGGATTTAATGGAATTGTTTGTTCCATATTACAGTGTTGGACTTAAATTAATCTTTGGCTTTGCTGATAAGGAGAATATTGTATGGACTCGTTCCTGACTGTTGGCTGGTTTATCAGACTCTCACAAATGTAATCTAATCTAGTGTTTCTCTGTGCTTTACTCTGTGAGGGGGCCCTCGAGTGTCGATGAGACCCTGATTGTCAGTATGCGTGTCGGCTTCGACGTCTACACACACACACACAAACAGAACTGAGCATTTGTCTCTGTTTCGTCACTGCTCCAGTCCTACCTTGACTGATGTGCCATCTTTGTTTGGAATACTAGATCTTTCCACCCGTTGATGTGTGCTGATGTTATCAGAGTAAATCTCCCAAAGAGAAGAAAACCTCACATCTCCAGAGAGTGAAAAGATATGTAACAATGGTTGTTCTAAACTTTCATTTGGTTCAGAGGAAACAGGCAAAAGTTTTTTTTTTTTCTTTTTCCCCCAAATCATGATATCTGTTGAAGTGAAAAGATAGAGAAGTCTATGTAGGCCAAGTCACATCTGTGTTCAGGACTAAGTTAAAATGCTATAAGAAAAAGTAACTAACAATAACAGAAACAGCAATTGTAGTAAGTAAGTAAATAAATAAAGAATAACAGTAATACAGTTTTTCTCAATCACTTTGAATCATTTTTTAAAACAGACTTAACATTCTCTAAACTCTAAAGGACATCACAGCTTTATTGCATGTCTGGAAAATGTAGTAACTCACCAAAACATTCAATTCATGCTTCAAAACCTAGTTATTGTGTCAGTAAATTGGCAAGTGCCAACAAAATGAAATGTTTTTTTTTTTTTGTCACTGTCTGAGCAGCACTGGTCAAAATGTTTAGATGTTGGCAGTCAACGCTGGAAATGTTTGTAATATGCAAATTCAGATTTCCAATTTTTGTTGACTGACTGCTTTCTACACTATACAAGAATGTCAGTTTGGTCTAGCTGAATGCTTTTTTGTATCACACTGAGCTTTTTAGATACAGACTTCAACATTAGGTAAAAGTCAATAGTGTAGTACACAGAAAAATTACACATTTTTTTTTATTGTTGTGAGAGAAAAAAAATCTCATTCGAATAGACTATGCGATTGAGAAAATTGTAAACTCAGAAAAAACATTAACATAACCATGAAATCCAACTTCGGTTTAAACCACTTTACACTTCAGATCATACTAAAATGTTTCTAAAATTATTTTTTTAGCCATGATAAATCACTTTACAATTTTATTTATTTGCACTTACATATGCTTTATTTTGTAATTTTATGTGGCATGTCCCAAATTACTGACAAATTGTGATTTTGTGCTCATCTGAAAGACGCAATCTTGAGAATATTACATTAAATATTTTTTGCAAGGGTATTTTTATTCATGTGAACCATCAGAGCCTTAGTGAAAGTCATTTTTGATCTTAAACATGTGGGTCAATGACATGACATGACATGCATATTTTTGTGTCCAAGTACATTATTTACTTTTAAGATTATTTGATAAATTGACATGACACTTTATTCTATAAAACCCAGCTCTGTGTTTCATAAGTGCCTATTACTGCCAGAGGGACTGTCAAATTGCATCAGTCTGCACCACACGGACCTGCAATTAGTATGAAACCAGTTAGCTTTAGTTTGCCTTTGTGTGGAAACTAGCAGCACCTTGATGGGAGTCTCTAGGGCCAAAGAAATCTCTGAAGACAGCAGCTTTGTTAAAAAAGATGAGCAATGATTGGATTCACAAGGGGATTCACTGTTGTTCTGATTGGAAGCATTTTATACAACAGCTTTGGCCAGATATACTTCATCTATTTATGCTCTGCTGAAAATAATTTCAAACAAACCCACTGCATGTTGTGTAACAGCAACACACAGTTGTTTTGTTTGGTTCCTGTATGAATCAATTTGCTTAAAAAGAGACATTTGTTTTGTTTATTAATGAATTAGTTAAGTGAATGATTCAATGACTCTCTTATGAGGACAATTCACCTGTTTTGTTCCTAAACTAAGTGTTTTCAAACAAACTGGATGAATGAATGATTCAGTGACTCAAAGGCAGTCACTTGTCACCATCTACTAGCATAACTCTGTAATCTGCAGAAGAAGCCACTGAAAATAATTTTTACTGAATAACAAGTAGGACTATATAAACAATATAACCATGTATAAACAGTTTTTAATGAAGAAAAAAATTCTTGGGGAATAAACAATATTACGCAAAGGGAAATATGTACCTGTACAATCTGAATCTTTCTGTTTTTGAGGGCAACATTGATTCAGTATAATATATAACTTACATTAAAAGCATAGTTTTTTTTCTTCTTGAGAATTTGCAATACACAGACACTCGTCTGGAACAATTTATGTTGCGTCATTTAAATATAAATTGTTTTTAGTGATTTTACTAATCAAACGAGCCAGCAGTCAGCCTTATCTAGTAGGATTCATAATTTTTAATTTACAGATGCATTGAATAAAGCAAGTTAATTTTATCACTTTAGAGTTATTTAGAATACATGTTTGAGGTGGCTCAGCCTCTCTTGCTTCCACTGATAGACCACCACTGCAGGAGATCATCCAACTAAAGATTACAAAGAAGGACTTGGGAAAGAAGTGGTCCACTTTACACAAGAACCTCTACATAATGCCAGACCGCATGTCAACTTTACCTCAAAGCTATCGACTTTGTAATGAGGACAGGAACAACGACAAAGATAAACACACCACCAAGACACCACTCTGATAGTCTGAAGAAGTAGTCAACATGTTTGAACAAATCAGAGGCACTTGAGCAAAGTGTTTCAATAAGTGAAGGCTTCACTTAGCGTAACTTGATCACCATTTGGGCTCCATGGGAGTGACATGCAGTGATTGGCATCACCTCTGTGGTGCAGACGTTGCTGTTTTAACACTGGATAAGGACAGAGGAGAGGAGCCTTTGTGCTCTTATCTGTGCATATACTGTATGTGGAGTCGCCACCTCAGTTTGGGATCAGTCTAGCTGTGTCTCTTAGTTCCTTCTGAGAGCAGACCAGAACAACCCCACGTTCACATCAGTAACATGTTCACAGCATGGCTCACGCCCGGGCATGCATAGGTTTGAACTGTTTTATATTGCCGCTGACCCTGGAAATAGCAGGGTAAGGGTTTCAAGAGACCCCAAACACTGATGGTCAGTAATCACTTAGAAGGGCATCTCATTAGTAGCCTACTTGTGTTTAAAAGCATATAGATTGTGGTTAACGGTCAAACTTTTTACTCCAATGCATACTTAAATTTAATATTTAAGTTTATTCAAATAGTATTTATTCATTTAGCTTTATGCATTACATTTTCATCTCATTTTCATAATTTAGTATGACTTATAAGTTTTTTTTGTTTTGTTTTTTACCTCCATGGGAATCAGAAAAAAAATGAAAAGTGAAAATATTGTTGTGTTATTTCTACATTCTCAATTTCTGCACCCACAGATTTCTATATACACTGTTAATTGAAATAAATTGAGTTAGCCAGGGAAAAAATTAGTATTATTATGTAAAAGAGTACCAGAAACTAACTGATGCCATTTCAATGTATTTGCCAGACAGAGAGTAAAGTGTTAGCAGCACTGCCAGGTGTGAAGTGTGATAATTATATGTTAGCAAACTGGCAGAAACTGGCCCAGGACCAAAGCTCTGTTAGCAGGCTTTCTAGTGACATTTAAAGGGATAGTTCACCCAAAAATGAAAATTCTGTCATCATTTACTCACCATCAAGTTGTTCCACAAAAGACGATATTTTGAAGAATATGGGTAACTAAACAATTGATGGGCCCCTTTGACTTCCATAGTATGGAAAAAACAATACTGTGGAAGTCAGTGGGGCCCATCAACTGTTTGGTTACTGACATTCTTCAAAATATCTTCTTTTGTGTTCAGTGGAAGAAAGAAATTCATACAGGTTTGGAACAACTTGAGGGTAAGTAGTAAATGATGACAGAATTTTCATTTTTGGATGAACTATCTCAATAAGCCTACTCCTCTGGTGGCCTAGAAAGATCTAGTCAGCAAATCAACAAATTGAATTTCTTTCTAAAAGCGAGACACAAAACATTGTCATCTCCCATCTCTTTGAAAATATGTTCTTACATGTGATTTATTATTTGACTGTTCTGTTTGTAACAAGAAGTAAATTAGCACCAGAAAATCTAGATTTTTCTAAATAGCATTACTTAGCCTGAAACAAAAGTATAGGAAAACATAAGGACAATTCTGTGACATTATAGTCATGTTGTGCATGTGTATGTGTGGAATTTCCCTGTAAAACCCTGGCAGGCCATCTGCAGATGTTATAGAGAAACTGGCTCTGAACTAATTGTTCAGCTTTCACCTAGTTTCAATCCTCCATCATTCAACTCATGGCAACTGATTACATTAACAAAATGGCTTTAAATTATCCTCCCTCACCCCGTCTCTTTTAGATTGCCATGTATGATAAACGGATTAAAGATGTATGATTTATTCAGATTAATATGATGGACAGGAATTTGCTGTCTGGGACACTTTTAGCCTCTGAAGTAAAGAGTTCATTGTAAAGGTTTAATGGGATGTCTATGAGTCTTTTTGAACTTAATGAGCCCATCAGTCTCAATTTGATGGGTGCCAGCTACTGTGCTACAGTAAGTGCTTTCAGAGGTTCTCTTGTTTTTGAGTCATTGTAGATGAGATAATGCAAAATTATCAGATTTTCCAAGAGAAAAAACTTTTAAGTAGATATTGCTAGTGGTACAATTACAAGTATGTTACATTTATTTGAGTTTTTGTCTTGTTTTACAAAAAAAAAAATCTTTAAATGGTTAGTTCACCCAAAAATGAAATTTCTGTCATTAATTATGTTGTTCCAAATCCGCAAGACCTTTGTTCATCTTCAGAACACAAATTAAGATATTTATGGTGCTCACGTGAACAGCGTCGGCCAATAATGAGCCCGCGTTCTGACGTAGAACCTGTGTCAATGTGCAATGTGTCTTCAACGAAAACTGCGTAGAAGAATTGTTGAATAAAGTTATTTTTGTTTTGTTTTTAACATTAAGGTTGAACCACCGTAGTCACGTTGACTATTTTATCGATGTCTTTACTAGTTTTCTGGACCTTGAATGTGGTAATTTCAATGCTTTCTATGGGAGATTAAAAACCTCTCGGATTTTATCAAAAATATCTTAATTTGTGTTCTGAAGATGAATGAAGGTCTTGCGGGTTTGGAACGACATGAGAATGAGTAATTAATGACAGAAATTTCATTTTTGGGTGAACTAACCCTTTAATTACATTTATTTATTTTAGAAATTGGCAAAATGATCTTTTTTCTTGTTTTAAAATAATAAAAAACAATATGACAACTTGACATGTCATTTTAAATTCATTTTTTCAATTAATTCAATTATAATTTTTTTAAAATTATTATAATTATATTATGAAAGATATTTTACTATTTTGTTTGTTTGTTGTTGAGTTGATTGTATAGAATTTTCCACTTGTCAGTTAAGAATTTTCAGCCACCTCCAGCATTCCAGGGAAACAAGTGGAAAAATGAACTGATGATAACATTGATCCTCGGCTTTGGACTGGTTCCTCAATATCTGTCATACTCACAGGACACCCAAACACAGCCTTTTTACTCCCACCACCTACCCTGGACATAAGCCCAAACAGGCCCCCAAATGATACTCTGCAAACACAACGTGGCCTCTCTGAAGAAATCCAATCTGTCTTTTGTCGCCAAGTATTAAGTGGTAGTTGAAGACAGATCTGACATTTAGCTGGCTCATCACCTCGAAAAGGAGGGAACGCCTGTTCTGATTTCTGCTGTTTTTTAAGACGAATGAGACATTTATTTAACATAGCCTGGTCTTCCAAGAAATTAATCTTATAGATAGATAGATAGATAGATAGATTAATAGATAGATTAATAGATAGATAGATAGATAGATAGATAGATAGATAGATAGATAGATAGATATAGATAGATATAGATAGATAGATAGATAGATAGATAGATATGAATGACAAAGATGTCAGAGCCGCCTATAAAATAGATAGATATAAATGACTGAAAGTTGATGTCACAGCTGCCTATGAAATTACTAATAAAACCACAGGGACAATGAGCCTGCTCTGTTTGCCATATACCGTGTCCACTGACATTTACCGCCATCAAAATCCCATTAAGACACTGCTGTCTGATAAGGAGTCCTAATGAGTGAACTCTGGAAACTCTCTCACGCAGAAGATAGAGCACAGTGGCTACGGAGTGCACGCTATAGTTGATCAAATGCTCTTTAAGTAATCAAAGTAACCCACTCTGCAGTTCTTTCCTCTCTCTCACCTGTCAGGACTGCTCAGATCCCACTCATGGCGAATTCCATTGTGAATCCCCATGTGATAGATCCTTTTCCCAAACAAAAGCCACTCGAGGAAAGAATGTGAGACAAGCAGCAAGCTGTTTCTGTATTTGTTTTACTCTCTCTTTATTCCTCTGGACACTTAGGAGCGAACAAAGTGACAGTTACAGTAATAACGCTTGTTATGTTATAAGGCCAAGGGGATAGAGGAAAAGCAGGAACACATGTTTTATGTGACATACTCGCTGAAAATGCTATTAGCAGTGACAACGAGGAGAAGTGTGTGTTTCTATGTTTAGCTGTCTATGGGTGATGACAGAAGAGCACAACTCTGAGTGCAGACACTTGATAAGCTTGTGAAGACCAGACGGTATTGTCGCCAATCAGATAACAGAACACATCAAGTGCCAATGTAAGTTAATGCAGTTAATTTAACAAATGTCAAACTAATAACTGCAGGTGATCGTGTTACAAAAAACTAAAGCAAGCATAAAGTGTGTTAATTCATTCTCTTTTTAGAAGAATCCAAAATGAAGATCCTCTGTCAGTCCTTGTGATGATAACATTTTGTATTACTCATAAAAACAACATAACTGTCATAGCTGAATGCCTACAGAAAATGTGTAAGAAATTGTAATATATATGGGTCATTCCTACAGTTTGGTGTATTTTGGACTTTTTTAGTCTTGTCAGAGAGAGAAAATTTTCTATCATAAAAACACACTTGTCAAGGCTAGTATAACCTAATAATCCTGACCAAATATTTTATTTAATATATTTCTTCTCCAATTCACATTCTATGGAATGTCCACTCTGTTACATGACATATTTACAATGCAATGTGTAACAGGGTGAACCATAGCAGGGTGTACGTTTTAAGCTAATAACGCCCATTACTAGCTAGGAAAGAACAACATGCTAGGAGAAGAGGAAGAATTTTAATAGATACATACAATCTATTTTAAAAAATAAACAAGCATTTTCACATCCAGTATAAACTGACAGGGTGGACATGTTATGTTTTACGCTACAGATAAGTCGCCTAAAACTGAGGAAAAGAGAAAAAAATTATAACTGATTCTTACTTTGTTCTTGGAGTTGCTTTGCCTCAAAGAAATGATGTCACATCTAGCAAGTCATGTGATTTAGGGCATATGCTTAAGATTTTAAAGGGCAAATAGCACCAATGTAGCAGGGCAGACTGTAGTTTGAGGGACATAAACTAATTTAATGGTTTTACACATTACAAAATGTGTCACAATAAATTGTATGTTATGCCAAAGAGAATAATAAATGTATATACTAATTTGTAAAATTATTTAAAAACATATATATGTAGCCTGAAGTTGAGAAAACATGATTGGGGACATGGGAATTTTCTTAAAAATATTTTTTTATATTTCTTAAAACATTATTCTTAGGTACTAATCATTATGAATTTGGGGTACATCTACACATTATATAATGAATATTAATCAATATGAATTATTAATTCATAAGGATAGTAATCTGACAGAAAGAGGAAATGTCTATATTAAAATATAGCTGCAAGGACAAGCACAAAGAAGGCATGATAAGTCATGCCAACATGGCTGGGAGCATCAGACCAACTGCAACAATGAGCAATTGACCCTTCGGCGGGAGTTTGATTGACAGGCTATCTAACCAATCATAACGCCGAATCCGGTCTGACAAAGCAGTCAGTGGAGTTAGTAGATTAATGTCATGGACTAGAACTTGAAAAATGGTGTGTACTGACGTCTTTCCACGGTTGAAACAACATTCCCTCTGATGTTCAATCATGTTTATTTGATGCTATAAATTAACTAGTCGGAAGAGGTGCTCTATTCATGAGCTGCTTGAACTGAGGCGCTATGGTGATCTGTCACGACACATTAAAGAGCCACAAAACGGTATTTATTGTTTAAATTTCTTTAAAAATGACAAAATTTGAAATTTGAGACTTAATTTCATATCAAAAGTAACTCTGCCTTGTCTGTCGATGCGTTGTCAGCTTACTCTTTGCTCCACAATGTATTTTTCACTGCATGAGAGCATGATGTGAGGTGTGAGAGCAGCATGGCTTGTTGGACATAGCAACAGTAACTAAAGGGGGTGGGTCTTCGCGAACGGTCAATTAAAGACCTATTAAGATAATTTTAAGCAAAATACCTGAAAAATTAAAAATACTGTCTATAATAATGATTTAATGGTTTAACACTTTCGACTAATAGGTGGCGCTGTGACCAAACTGATGTGGTATGGTCAAAGTGAGGTGACAATGACACATGCAAAGTTTGGTGTCAATAAGCCAGAGCATTGCAGAGATACAGCCTCAAGAGTCATTTTATAGGGTGAGATAGTGTTTCAATCGGTTTGGGCCAAAGAATCAGAGGAAAAAGGAATTTTGTTTCTAGGCTTTATGGTTCAAAAGTTATTAGCATAAATGTGAGTGCAAATTTGGACAGTTGGTGGCGCTAGAGGGATTGAGTTAGAGACTCCAAAATTGATGTGGTTAATGTTGGGACTGACGTTTATCAGTGTGCCAAATTTCACAACTTCTTACTATGCGGTTCTATGGGCTGCCATAGACTCAAGAGCGGAAGAAGAAGAAGAAGAAGAAATGGAAGAATAATAAGAAGAAGAACGCCAACGGATACAATAGATGCCTACACACCTTTGATGCTTGGCCCCTAATTAAAGGAGGTGAAGTCCAAGCAAAAGACTTTGACTTGTGTTGCATATCCCTTTTAGTAGTTCTGTGCTAATAGCCTGAATGAGACAATCAGTATTTCTCTTCAGGCAGGTAATCTTCTGGACAGTCAACCGCTCGGTCTGTTCTGCTCTTAGCAGATTTCAGAACAATTTAACACAAGCTATTTAAGTGATTTTCAAACTATTTAACATTTCAAGCTAAAGCTATTTAATGTGTTACTCCTTAAACATTTTACTAAGCTCACTTTACATGCATCGAGGCTGCAAATGACAATTAGTATTAGGAATTCAGGTTTGTGAAAATAGATGAAAATAAATTCTGAGTGATTAGACCTGATGTTGTTAATTGTATAATGATCATTTGGGAGAAAACTCAGGATGAATTCAAAACTGCAATGCTTGTAGACTGCAATATGTCCTTATATCAACAAATCTAGCCCAATTTTATTTTAAAGACTAAACACAGACATTTAGGACAGACTGGGTTGTATTATTTGGGTACATGGTCTCATTTTTCACCCTGAATCCTTAACATAGTCCTATAAACAGAGAACATGCTGCTGAAACTTTGATCAAGCTGAGGGAACACTTACAAAGTAGTGCCAATCTGATTTTTCAAGAGAGTTTCCCATGACCAGGTGGCGTCTCCATTGGGCCTCAGTGATGGCGAGTGTATTCAGTACAATCAGTGCCATCAGTGCTGTATGACTCCTGGGGTTTATCTAGCTCAAGCAGATAGAGATTTTGCAGCCGCTCCCTCTGCCTGTGTGACTGAGGGAATAAAGCATCATTTCAGCTGAAGGTGGGCGACAAAGAATGATGGTAGGAGCATTTATCTGAACCTCAACATACACTTACTCACACCTAAACAAACACACACATACGCATTCACATTATCCCTTTGTGTATGAGATAGAGAATTATCATGGTGTGCGTGTAGACAATAGGCCTTGAGCGAGTGTGTGTTTGTATTTTGGCACAGATTGTGGTTATGGATGACTGCTAGTCACAGACATAGCATGGACTCATAGTTAGATGTGCTGGGAACTTTCTCACGTTCTTAAACCTCCAAAAAATCAGCAAGCATCTTTAAAATATAGCAAAACTTTGGTGTAAAACAAAGAATTGTTAACAAGATGGTAAAAAAAATATATAAATAAATAAAACAACAATGGTACACTGCATGTGGTTGTGATGCGCAGAACAAAATGATTCGTCTGTGTTTTGACTGTACTAATGAATTTTAATCCTCCAAGATCAAAGAGCAAAATTCTAATAATTGCACCATTTTATGTAACCTAATTAGATACAAGAGCAAACATTCCCATGTTTGCTCTTTTATCTAATTTGCTCTTGTATCAAATTACATAAAACCCAGGGCTGGGTCTAAGGGGGGCTAGGGGGCTGTGCCCCCCTACTATCCACAGGATACTCAATTATTTGTGATATAAAGTGTAAAACATTAAATTAGTTGAGCGAATTATAGAGATAGTGAGGTGTATTTCTCAGTTCTCCCTCACAGACACACTCAGCACTTTTTTATCTTTTGTTCTTTATGGGATAGAGCCTGCTCAATGCCCAACTCTCATTGGAACTTCCAATCACCTCATGTCTGATTGCTTCTCAGGACGGCAACTGACATGAGCAAATGACAGCTGTTTCATAATTGAGCTCTAGTCACTAGTCCTGGAAATATCAGGGAACTGTAAAATTTTGATTTCCATGCCATGAAAAATCGTGAAACATGGAATAGGTTTGCTCAGCTTTGCTGTTATGCTCAGCTTTAATATATATTCGCTATATATATTGCACACTTTGTTGTTTTGCAAGTAGCCTGTATAATCAAGATCATAAGTTTGCATAGACCTTGCATAATCTGCAAAATGTTAATAATTAAAATAATAATAAAAATAGGAGGGATCATAAAAATTACATTTTTTTTATTTAGTACTGCTCTGACAAATGTAGTTAAGCAATATTACATGAGCAAAAGTTTCCCGAATATCAGCACGATTGCAAATACAACAGATCAATAAACAAAAGTTGTTATTAATTAAAACATTTTGGTCTATTTCACAAACGAAAATGGTTCTGAACAAAGCAAAAGCAGCAGTTGCGTCTCCCTTCAACACAAAGTGGTGTTTTGTTTATGAATGATGCAATGATGGGTGAATTCAAGGAGAGCTGGATCCATACACAGTGAGTTTTATTAACAGAACAAACATAACAATAAATCCAACACGAAGACCAGAGAATCAGGGAACCGAATGAGTACACCAAAACATACAGCCATGTAGGACCAGACTCGACAAGGAACACAAGAAACACCGGGGTTTAAATACGCAAAGGCTAATGAAGAACAGGTGTAGCTGATAAGTAAGCATGGAAACAAATGAGGGTAACAATGGAGACAAGCAGGTACAAAGCAAACAGGAACTAAACAGAGGAAGTGAACACAGAAACAACAGAAAACACTTCAACCTAAAAGTCCTTAAACACAAGACAGGAATCATGACAAATGAATCAGCAAATAAATGATTCTTTGACTCATTTATTAAAGACCTGCCGCCACCTACTGGCAGTTTCAATTTCATATGAAATGATGATATATAGAAAAGTATAATTTCATTTTTATAGTTCATACTTCTATATTTAACATTTTACATTTAAAACACTAATTTCATAACATTATTCCCGCAACTGTAATTGCAGTGTAAATGCATCTAAATACTACTAGTATAACAATAGTAATAATAGTAATTTCTCTCAGTAAAGCACAACATTGATTTTACTGATTTATCAATTCCAGCATAATGCTAACAAATGACATAGTTATTTATTTAAACAAAGAAATAAGTGAATGAAATTAATTTAAAGGTGTTTTACAGTATGTAACTAACTTTATTTTTAGGTATTTTTTATAGTAATTATGAGAGGGATGCCCTTTTTTCTCACTTGAGCACCTGCCTCCCAAATGTCTGTGCATGGCCCTGATGAACCATTACTGTTTTTATGTTTTGTGATGGTTGTTCACGAGTCCCTTGTTTTCCCTGAGCAGTTAAAATGAGCACTGTTCTTCAGAAAAATCCTCCAGGTCCTTCACATTCCTTTTCCAGCATCTTCTGCATATTTGACCCCTTTCCAGCAGTGACTGTATAATTTTGAGATCCATCTCTTCACACTGAAGACAGCTGAGGGACTCAAACACAACTATTTCACAATTCTTGGTTTTTATTCCACAACAGTTTTGCACATTAAACACAGCACTTTACATGAAAAAAAAAAAAATCTTTATTATTTATTCACCATTGAAAAGGCCTACCACTGAAATACATTAGGACAGAAATACAGACAGATGAACGTCTGTTCCAAGCTAATTACTGGGCTTTGAGCGCCCCCGTGTGGCGAAAACAATATAGCATTTTAGCGCTTTATTTACGGTTGCCAAGCAACAAGATTCTTAGAGAAGAGGAAAGTGTTAGCCATTGCTGGAAGTGATTCGGTGATCATACCAGCAAACATTAGCAACTTTAAAAAGAACTGATAACACTTTAGTAAATATGGCAAAACCTAAAGAAAAAGACCCTGTGGACATAGTTCACCAGAATGCTATTCATGTCGAGACAATAATGAAGGAGCTGAGACACCAGAAGCTTTACACGGAGTTTAACATCAACCCCTTCAAGAAACGTGAGTGCAGAGCTTCACGTATGTCTGAGTTTGACTGCTGTAAATGTTTAAAAGAGCCTCTTTGGGTTTTTTTTTTTCAGTGCACATTCTGACTGACAAGCCCATGTCCAACATCAGCTACAGAAAAGAAGAGGAAGACCGTAAGTATTTCAACTACATTTGACGTAACATTAGCAGAATGACGGCAGTAATAAAGTTAATAGTACTACTATTAAATGTGCTCACAATTTGGGTGACTGGGTTTAATGGTTTTGTAATTAGAATACATTATAATGACAAAATGTTTTTTACAGCTGCTTTCCTCCAGGCCATACATGCGGCCCGTCTGGAGCCAACAAAGAAGTACTCTCACCCTCAGACTGAAGCACAAGAGATAGGGTGGATGTCCAGTCCTCTAGTAAGTTCTTATCTATCTATCTATCTATCTATCTATCTAAAAATACTTCTAAAACATTTATTAATCTTAGTCAATGTTAATTACTAACACTTTTAATTACAACATGTTTCTAACACATTAAAATCAAAAGTTATATGTGTTAATATTATTTAATGGACCTAAGCTAACATGAACTAACACTGTCTGAACAGTTGTGTTTTTATTAACTAATGTTAACAAAGATTAATAAATACTGTAACAAATGTATTGCTTATTAACATTAACAAATGGAACCTTATTGTAAACTGTTACCATATTTATCTACCATATTACTATACATGTAAAAACAAAGAGACATTTTGAATGCTTATTTTGATAAATCTGCTAAATTCAGCAGCTTTTGCTTCTAAACTTGCTATTTTTTTTTTTTTTGGTAACTGACTTAATTTTAAATTTGCAAGCCCCATAGTGAATTTACTCCCAATTTACATATCATAGTATCACAGATTACTACAGTATAAAATAGAAAACATCTTTCATAATCGTCCTACTAATCACCTTTTTTGTGCAATACTTCAGCTTGTCTCAGACCGCAGTGACAGAAGATTAAACTTTCCACGGCAGAACTCTGAAATCACTAAATACATGGAAGCTGCCTGGCGGTTGAAGGAGCAGACACAGAATTTGGGATGACTGTTTGGGATATATTTTCCTGATGCCATATAGCACTAATGCAGATAAACAAGCCTGGATGGTATCTGTGAGCACTGCAAAGTGGGCATTTTTTGTTATCACAAATAAACACCATAAATGTGCAAGTACAAATGTGTTCTTACCATCTAGCAAGGCAGGTCATTCGATTTTAAGACACAGCCGGGGTGTTTAGAATTTCAGTCGTGTATCTGGAGATATGTAAAAGTGGGTCAAATGGCCACCATTCATCACATGAATGTAACTGCTCCTGTCTAGCAGAATCTCTGCAAAGTAAGCAAAAGAGATTAGTTCATAACTAATCGATCTTAGATAATGTCATATTATACAGAAACAGGATTCACAGCTTGTTGTGCAAATGTGCTTTTTTTCACAAGAAAAATCAATAACTCTGACCATAATCCACTGGCTGTTTATTGGAGCATATTACACTTAATGTATCGGCCACTCAGGTCAAGATTTATTACATTACTTCCCCCAAAAGAAATTCTGCCTTTATATGAAGATACAGTAATATTTTTGCTGCTTCTTTCTTACAGAGATGTACTGAATTGATTTACTTCCTCGCATTTTTGGTAAAAATTAGGACTTAATATGATGTAGAAGGATGTATCCCTGGATAACCAAAATGTACAATAAAAACAAGCTTTTGGAGCTTTTCAATAAAAATAAATTTATGGATTATTAAAAAAATGTTTTTGCAGTATATTTTGAGATAATGTGTCAAGAGATTTGAAAACCTAAATGTTTTATTAAAGGGATAGTTCAGCCATCATTTACTCACCCTCATGTTGTTCCAAACCTATATGAGTTTTTTTCTTCTGCTGAACACAAAAGAAGATATTTTAAAGAATGTTAGCAAGCAGACAGTTGACGGTAGCCATTGTTTTTTCTTTCCATACTATGGAAGTCAATGGGGTCCATCAACTGTTTGGTTATGCATATTCTTCAAAATATCTTCTTTTGTGTTCAACAGAAGAAAGAAATTCATACATGTTTGGAGCAACTTGAGGGTGAGTAAATGATAGAACTTTCATTTTTGGCTGAACTATCCCTTTAAGTGCTTAAAGTTTAATATTTTATTTAAATAATAAATATATATGTTTTATATTATATTATATTATAACTTCTATATAATTTGGTCATTGGTGAACTTTATGACCTTCTCTCTAAGACACCTTTCTAGCCAAAAGTTTCATTCGATTATAGTCTCTAAATAATCCTTATCTGAGTCATCAAAACTCCTTTCCTCTCCTATGAATGGCTAATAATTGTTGATCTTATTAGTGTACATTAGCCATTAAGTATTTAGCTGAGGTGAGCATTACTTACAATTAGAGTTTTCCTTGTCCTGTTTCCATGTAAAGGAACCTTACAGATTGTTGGTTTGAAACCATATATACTGATTAACAGTATAATGTGACATAATACTATATTAATTAATCTTTTTGTGTGATATGAACATCACAACTCTTTAAGTATGTGTCCTAGATATCAAAACGCAATCCAAAAAGCATGTCACATTAAATTAGTTTCTGTACTTGCAAAGTTTTCATCTTTTCTTTTTATATTAAGATAATCAAACAATATGAATCTGTAAGAAGTTAAAGAGTCCACTCAGCATCAAGGAGTCTGTGGAGGTCTTAACATATCCTTTGATTAGTCACATCAGCCTCAATCAATTTGTCAGCAAAGGGTAGGAAGGGGTGACTGTCTAAATTGATATTTCAAGTCAGCACCAATATGCTGTATCCGACAAGGAAATGTACTTCACTGCAACATCGAGATGCTCAATAAGGTCTTAAAAAGGTTAATTAGAATTCTTCTTAGTTTTCACTCATTCTGATACTAATGATCAGAAAAGTTCTTTTGCCCCTTGTTGGCAGTGCAGTTGCTGGATTTGATGTGATTTATTGAAGTGTGTAGAGACGATTGAGTGCTAACACTGCTTTCATCTGTAGCCACTAGGCCCTACGCTGTGTAGCACTTCAGTGAACACACAACAAACTCATTTTTATCACTCTTTTCTTGTTCTTTTTTCTCTGCTTGTGTGCATCTAAGTGTATCAAATTAGATCGCCAACTAAGAACACTGGCAGCATGCTAAACTGTTTTCAGCAGGTACAGCACATATTATGTAGTAACATATTCGACTAAATTGTTAGTGGGTGAATGATAAAATGATTTAAATGTTCCATACAGAAAATAAGGCCTTCCCTTTGGATTTAGTGTTCCACAGAAAAATACAACAAATCCAAAAATCTGGAAATATTAGTGAATTTAAAAATAGTGATTTCACTGTGCTGCATTCATGCCATGTCGTAATTACCATAACTTCGAGATGACAACATGTGACGTTCTACTCGGAGCTGTTCACATCCTCAGACTGGGAATTATGCATTTCTATAGCACCACTATCAACGCCTAAATGAATCTGCAGCAGTCACATGGTACAAGCAGAAGTTGAAATCTTATAATTGCGGTAATTACGACATGGCGTGAACGCACCTATGTTCACCCCTGGATTTATGTTGACGTGTTTCCTGTTCCTTGTGCCATGTTTGTAGTCCTTGGTGGTCCTTTTGTTCATTGGTTCCCCCGTTCATTAGTCTCGATTGTTCCCAGGTGTGTCTTTTTGGATTGTTAGCCTTGTGTATTTAATCCCCAGTGTTTCCTGTTCTTTATTAGGTCTTCCATGTATGGATGTATCATCTGTGTCCTCAGTTCTGTTCCTCGGATTTCTGGTGTTTTTCGAGTTTATTTTGTACCTTTATCTTTATTAAACACACTGCATTTTGGATCTAGCTCTACTTTTTTTCTGAGTTTACGGCGTTATTGTTCTGTGTGAGAGCGTGTGTACTCAGGGTTCCCACTCATCCTGGAAAACCTTTAAAACCTGGAAAATTGATGACAAACTTTCCAGTCCTGGAAAACTCATGGAAAATGAGAGAAAATGTAAAATGTCCTGGAAAATCTTGTTGTTGTCCTTAAAAATTATTTTTTAAAAAGTTCTTCAGTTTTTTCTTAGCCAAGAACAAAGAGTTTATCACTGGCCAAAAACAATTACCTGCAGAAATCACTTACAGAAAGTGCGATGTTCCGGAATGCTGAGGTTTGACATGTGAGAGTATTATTTTCAATGGTGTTTAGTCTTGTGTTGCCACTTGCAGCAGTTAGCTAATGCTATTAACTGCTTTTCACAACATTGCAGAACTTTGTGAGATTGTGCTGCAGTGATTTAAAAGGGAACTCTTTATCTCACAAATTCAAAAAAATTCTCACAATTGCGAGCTTACATAATTGTGATATAAACTTGCAATTGCATGATATAACGTCAGAATTGCGAAATATAAAGTCAGAACTGCATGATATAAACTCGCAATTGTGATCTAAAGTAGGAATTGTGAGATATAAAGTCAGAATTGCGTGATATAAACAATTGTTATAAAGTCAGAATTGCAAGTTATAAAGTCAGAATTGCGTGATATAAACAATTGTTATAAAGTAGGAATTGTGAGATATAAAGTCAGAATTGTGAGATATAAAGTCAGAATTTTGAGGTATAAAGTTAGAATTGCGTGATATAAACAATTGTTATAAAGTCAGAATTGCGAGTTATAAAGTCACTAATTTTATAGTTATGGCAACAAACTGTAGCTACGCCTTTTAAAGACTTAGAGAGCAATATATTACTTTAGAGTGTGATCCTTGTCTTTTATTCCTGCTATCGTAAAATTGAAAATGTCCTGGAAAAGTCCTGGAAAATGATCGCTGAAAAAGAGTGGGAACCCTGGTACTGTGTAGAGGGAAACATGCTCACAAGCAAACTAGCATAATGTCTGTCTGTTGAGAGTAACTGCTGGTGTGATTCACTGGCTAGCTAATTTTACTAGCTAATTACTGTCTCCTATGGGACACAAAGTAGTCTTCCTTAAAACTGGAAGAGGCTAAAACATGCTGAATCATCCAGTGAGTCACATTGCAATTTTTGTTGATGTTTTTGACTTAGGGACGTTAGGACTAATTGTTAGTACTAATTCATTTTTACTACTTTAAGTAGTATTGTTTGGATATGTTAATTCCAAGAATTAGTAGCTGCAAACAAATCAAAAATGTGTATAAAATGTAATAAAATATACACTACCGTCCAAAAGCATGGGGTCAGTAAGATTTTTTTTTTTTTAAAGAAATGAATACTTTTATTCAGCAAGAATGCATTAGATTAATCAAAAGTGACAGTAAAGACATCTTTAATGTTACAAAAGATTTCTAATAAATTAATACTGTTCTTTCAAACTTTCTATTCTTCCTAATGCTGAAAAAATGTATCTCAGTTTCCACAAAAATATTAGGCAGCACAACTGTTTTTTCACATTTATAATAATAATAAATGTTTCTTGAGCACCAAATCAGCATATTAGAATGATTTCTAAAGAATCATGTGACACTGAAGCTGAAAATTCAGCTTTGCCATCACAGAAATATATTACATTTTAAAATATATTAAAATAGAAAACAGTTATTTTAAACTGTAATAATATTTAATAGTATTGCTGTTATTGTATTTTTGCTCACATAAATGCAGCCTTGGTGACCCCAAACTTTCGTTTATCCACCTTTCTCCTATATGCCCCATGATGCTTTGTGCAAATTATGGGAGTAACTTGTGAACAATCAGTGAAAGGTTCGCTCTATGAATGCAGAAATAAGCATTTTCAAAAACTGGGTACAATGAGATTATTCTACTATTCTTCTACTAACCCTTAAAAGGACATTTAAAAGTGTAAAAACATTAACAAATTATTACCACAGACCGAATAACCCCTGATTATTTATGCAGCAATATTACGGATGTGTTAAATATCACTGTAGTAATATACAGTATGTCTGTATTACGTAACACGTTGCCTTAATCAATATGTTAAATAACTGGAACATTGAGCGGTAATATTTCAAAGTGATTTCATTTTCATTTTGACCGACAATAAATATTGTATTTACCTGATTTAGAAACATTCCAGTAAACACTACTAACAGGGATTAGAAGTGAAAAGGAGAGACAATTACACTTTAAAGCATCCGTGTAAAAACAAACCTGGAAAGAGACGTGAGGATTTGGGGAGAAAAACAAGAGATTCTTAGGGCATTCCAGTGAATTATTCATAGGATATATTGTAAATTAAACCAGGAGAACAGACCACAAATGCGCAGTATATGTTGTCTTTTTTCATACTGTTATAGCGGAATACAAGGGAAAAAAGATTGAAAAAAGCTCTTGCCATAGATATTCTTGTTATACAATGTCACATTAAAATACCAAGCGTTACATTATTCTCTTGAAGTCTGAACATAACAACACGAAGGAAATTTTACAGCTCATTCAGTCAAACGGGATTATTTGTGTAGCCTTATGATTTTAAACGATTTGTTTTATCTTTTTGAGTGGAATTTCCCCAAACCGGAAGTGCCTCACATAATATAAAAAGCGGAAGGCTCGTTAGGGAAAAGGAGGATATAAAGTAAAGGAATTATAAAAAATCCGTCTCCACTATCACAAGGGGTCAAGGGTTGTCTTATGTTACCCCCTGCTGGTCGTAACTACATCAGCTGCACACAAAAATGATATTTCTTTGTTTTTGGCCAAATATGAATCTCTTCAGGTTCCAGAGTATCATCAAGTTGAAAAACTCATGTATTATATTATGCATTCAGCATTGTTTTTCCTTGCTGTCCATTTTTGAGTCACGACCCTCCAGTTGATCCCTACTAAGAGAACCACATTTCCCTTTTATCTGAAAGGGTCTTAAAAAATAAATCAGCTGTAGTGAGTCACTGAAACATTTATGTGTATGTGTTAAGAAAAATGTTCTCACAGCTTGAAGTGTGGCACAGATTCAAATTCAGTTACTACTGGGTTCAAACATTACAGCATTCTCACAGGGTTTTGCTTTGGGACTGTGTTGATATGAGAAAACTGATGACAGAAAAAAAATGCAGGCCTATCTTTCAACATATCAAATTGTATATATTTACACCCTGGAGCATTTGTTGTTTTACTACAATACAACTTTATACCACTGAGTGTTTTTTCACTATGTACAGTGTGTTTCTTTTTTAGTGTGAAAAAAGGATATATAGTACAGATATCTTAAAAGCTGGCATGCTTCTGTATTCTGATGTGGATCTGTGCCTCTGTGCAACTGACACAGATCCCCACAGCCCACTATAGTTATGAACCCAGTCAGGCTGAGCAGCATCAGATCGTGTCTGGGATGATTAGTTCATCTTACGTGACTCTGGTCAGCAAGCACTGACAGAGTCTGGCTGTATGGCATCATCTCCGTCTCGACGGAAATTGCAAAGGTGAGGGATGCCGACTGTACCTGAAAGCTAATATGCTGTAACTGTAGCCAGAGTCACACACTAAACTGGTGCCTGGTGGTTATTATGCAGTTAAAAGGACTATTCTAATCCTTTGACCATTCCCTTAGCAAACCTAATTGCAATTGCAGCCTGATGTCTTAAATCATCCTCTGGGAAAGTTAGGAAAATGTTCTTAGTACATAAAATGGAAACATTCTGTTAACGTTTTTCACAATGCTTGTGTACTAAAAAAAGGTTTATAAAACATTTATAAAATTGACTTTTTGAACATTCAATAATAATAATAAATAAATAATATTTCCGTAACTTGGGAACATTAGAAAAACATTCTTTAAAGTCGGCATGAAAAGAAGTTGCGATAGTCTTTTCTTCCCTATTGTTACATCAGAGTAAAATGGCTTCTCGAACAAGAAAAAAATGTAGGGCTGGACTTTTGTCCATTGGGAATTGAATGGATTGTTGGATCATTGTGGTTTGCTATTGCTGCTGTGAGTGACATTGTTCCGTCCTTGCGGCAAAAAAAACGAAAAGAAAGAGATTGCGTTACTCCCTAAAAAAGTAACTAATTGTGTTACTAAGTTACTTTTTATGGAAAGTAATGTGTTACATTACTTTCACATTACTTTTTCTCATCTGGGCTGGGCATGTTTACACAGCGAACACAACTCAACATGGGGACAGGAGAGTTGTCAGTCAATAAAACAAAGTAACTTGCGTTAAAGTAACTCAAATATTTTGTTTTAAATTTAAAAGTAATGTGTTACTTTACTAGTTACTTGAAAAAAGTAATCTGATTACATAACTCGTGTTACTTGTAATGTGTTACCCCCAACACTGAGTATAACGTTACTCAAACACTAAAAAAACTGATGTTTTTAACGTTCACATAAGTTTTGGAAAAAAAACATTATACATTAGCTAATAATAGGCAACTTAAATTTCTTTTCTGCTGAAGTGTTTCTGTTGCCGTATATGCACTCTATAGCATGGAGTTTGGTTAAAGACTGTCTTCTGTTGATTGGTTTTACGTGGAACATCCTCAACAGCAACAGAGGCAGAGAGCATGGCTAAGCTCTGTAGTAACACAGGACTTGCTGTCTCATCAGAAATGAAATGCATGTTTGCTGTGGGGTGAATACAGCTTTCTGAAATTACAAAGACCCAGTACTGTTAGATGAGTGTAGGAACCAATTTATGTTTCTTTTTTCCTTTGTTGTTTGTGTATATGTTTGGGCAGAATGGTGTGTTAAGTTACCATGTACCACTGGTGCAGCTGTGCTAGTTGATGAGTCAGCACTGACGAAGGCTCATGACTGGCCTGGGAACCTATTTTGTGAAGGCAGACTAAACACATTGATGCACCTTCTCCAGAGATATAGCACTCAAATGGCTTCAAAGGTCACATTAGGCCATTAGATTCTCCTATATTAGTTGACTTTACTTCGTTGGCAAGATTTTAGTTAATTATCTATTTTAAGATAAAATAGATAATTGATTCTTTGGAGATAGTTTCTTAAATTGGCACATTTCTTCTTTTTCTTAAAAAAAAACAAGCAGAAAGCACAGTCTTTAACCGGTAATCCTAAAAAGACTTTATTTTCAGTCAACCAATTATGACTATTGAGCATACTTTTCGTCATTCTAATTCATATTCATGACCCATACAGATAAAGTTTACAATATGTCTTGTAGTGTTCCTATAATACATTATTGTGTTTTTCTGACACAGTCTGTCAGAAAGAAGCTGTATAAGTTGACAAACCTGTATGAGTTTCTTTGTTCTGTTGAACACAAAAGAAGATATTTTGAAGAATGTCGGTAACTAAACAGTTGATGGGGACCCATTGACTTCCATAGTATTTTTTTTTTCCCCCCATACTATGGAAGTCAGTGGGGCCCATCAAGTGTTTGGTTATCGACATTCTTCAAAATATCTTCTTTTGTGTTTGGCAGAAGAAAGAAATTCATACAGGTTTGGAACAACTTGAGGGTGAGTAAATAATGACAGAATTTTCATTTTTGGGTGAACTATCCCTTTAATGTAGTATTTTGCATGACCCTCTTTTAAAGAAAATACAGCAGTAGTTACTTTGACCTGACACAACAACAGATAGAAAGGAGAAAAGTTCATTGGAACGTCAAACATGGACATATTTTAACATAATGTATAAATTCAGAATGTCAAACCAGGTTTAAAATGCAATAAATGGTCAATACATGTATATTAGAAGGACCCATTTGACAGGCTGCTTCTACCTTGTAATCTTCTGTTGTCATTTTATTTTTCACACCCAAGCTGTCTCACCAACAGAAAACATTGTTTGTGCAAGTCCACGGGAGGCCGAGCTCATAAAACTGGCCCATGTGCGAAAGCTGGCCATTTAAAACACATGGCATTTCTCTCCCACTGTGACACTGATTGGAACAGAGCAGGCAGATTAATCAAGAGAACGCTGGCATTTCGCCGAGGACATCACCACAATCGCGAAGGAAATGCGACGTCGGCTTCCATCAATCCGGAGGGGCTAGAGAGAGCGGCGGGATGAAAGACAGAGTGATGAAAGCCGGGCTATAATCACTGTTTTTTTACTCTCCAGCTCCTGAAAAATTAATCTTATTATTCCTTGATGCAAGTGATAGCAGTCTGCGTGAAGGAGGATGTCTAAGACTTCGAGATGTGGCTTAAGTGACAAATACGAGGATTTAAAGCGTGTCCAGTTTACGGATGAACTGTCCTCAATATGAACTCTGCCCTCTGTCAGTGCGGTGCCAGTGTTTGATTTGCCTCTGTCTATATTGGGCTTTTTTCACACGCTTTCCAATTTCTTCACTTTTTTCCATTATCCTTCTAGTTTCTGCTTGCGTAGTTGTTTCTTGTTTTCTTCCTATACCTTCAATATTATCATCATTTTCTTTTCTTCATCCCTGTTCCCTACGGGCTTTGCGCAGTAATGGAGCATGCAGTCTTTCTCACAGCTCCTTACTCTCTCTCGCACACACAAACAAACAAACGCACTGTCAGGAAGACCACATATCCAGGTAGGGAGTTTGAGTTGTTAAAGAGGCAGATGGAGGAGAAGGAAGACAGACACATTCAGGGCATACATGTCAGCTGAGATACAGACCAGCCTGAGGATTGACACAAAGATCTTAAAGATGATCATTCATCATCCTGAATGTGTTAAAGGGAAATCAATTTTCCTTGATGTTTTGAAATAAGAGATTTTTACACTTTTTTCATTCTGTGACCTTACTGATCTTTGCCACTTAGGACAGCTGAGCATTCCCTAAGCTCTGCCACTTTCGGTTACTCAGACCAAGGGGTCAAGGTTAGCCACTACTGCTGACTGGATGCCATAACTACACCATCTGGCTGCAAAAAGCATCTTTCACCATTGACGGCTATTCACTGCCAATGCCTGATTCTTGGAGGGCTCTTAAAGTCACCATGAAATCAAAATTGACCAATCTTATTTTACTTTTTTATATTGCAGTAATTATCAGAAATTACATATCTGTACACATTTTTTTAAAATTCATGTGCCCTCATAATCTTTAAACAAAATAAATTCCCCTCTCTCTTGCAATGTCATCTCTTCTCTGATGATGTGTTTACTGGCGTGGGGGCGGGACAATCTGTCACTCATATGAGATCACAGAAAATAGCAAACCACAACAATCCAATTATCCAATCAATTCCTGATGGACAAAATCAAGTCTCACCCTACATTTTTTTTCTGTTTCACTCAGATATGCATTAAAAGAAAAGACTACTGCAACTTCCATTTCATGCTGACTAAATATGAAAGGGTTATGTTTTGCTTTCTTGCTTACTTAAAGGGATAGTTCACCCAAAAATAAAAATTCTGTCATTAATTACTCACTCTTATGTCTTTCCAAACCCGTAAGACTTTTGTTAATCTTTGGAACAGGAACACAAATGAAGATGTGAACAAAAAGTTCATAAAGAGATCATAAAACTAATCCACATGAATTGAGCGCTTTAGTCCAAATTTTCTGAAGAAACTCGATCACTTTATATAATGAACAGATTAAATTTGGGCTTTTATTCACACATAAACATTGATCAGCAAACATAAACAAAAGCTCAACCAAACCTGCTTGACGCGCGAGAACAAACGTGAATATAAGCCTATAAGCCTAAATTTAATCTGTTCATCATATAAAATGATCGTATCTCTTCAGAAAATTTGGACTAAACTGCTCAATTCATGTGGATTTGTTTTACAATCTCTCTATGAACTTTTTGAAGTGTCAAAGTATCAGTTGCGTAGCTGTCTATGGAGGGACAGAAAGCTCTCAGATTTCATCAAAAAGATCTTCATTTGTGTTCTGAAGATAAACGAAAGTCTCACAGGTTTGGAATGAGATGAGGGTGAGTAATTAATGACAGAATTTTCATTTTTGGGTGAACTAACCCTTTAAAAACACTTCAGATCTTATGATACAGTAAATCTTGTCTGAGACCAAACATGTTACTGTAAAGAAACCCTAATGTATTTCAGATTAACTGTACTGATAGGCCAAATTTATGGTTACACCTTTAGCTGTTTCCTATTCCTCCAATATTAATGTTTACATAAATATTCATTTTTACATATTAACTGATATCCCATATGTTTAATACATACTTGCTAATTCAGCGTTCTGACCTTTAAAAAGGCTGTGAGTGTATGTCTGAAGGGAACTGACTGTCTTCAGTTTCAATTACATTTCTTTTCATTTTATCTCTGTATGATGCCTAATAGTGTTAAAAGCAATACTGCTTTGTACAGGGGTAACCACCTTCAGAGACTGAATTTGCATTTTCATTCAATCTGCTGTTTTTGTTCAGACCATTGAAACGTAAATAATATTCCATAAATAAATGTTACAATGTCAGTTTTGATTTCATGGTGACTTTAGGCTTCAAGTAGGACAATACAGGTAAGTGATTCATGTTGAAGATAAGGAGAATTTCTCAGCTCAGCTGCAACTGATGCAGTGATCGAAGATGGGCAAATTACAGGAACTGCTTCCTTAAGCCACATTAAATAATGTATATAAAGAAGCAGCTAATTTCAAAATATTTGAGTAAGGGGTTTCTGCTACATATCTGCTGACCAAGAACACAGTTCATCTGGGACCAGAGCGCATAGTGTGAATTTTAATTCTGGATGACTATAAATTCTGAAATTTGAGCTGAAGCTAAACGATCAATGTATGCATTGGATAAGCACTGTGAGCAACACACAAAAAAATCCAGTTACATGGATTTTACAGCCCCATTTATCATTGTCTCACTGTCATATACAATAGCTGCTTCTAAGTCCCTGGGCGGTAATATTTACTATAATTAAAATTTTAGAGATAAACGGTCTGCGAAACCAGCAAAAGGTCTCATCCTATTTTCTCTTTCTTTCTTTGGTTCAACAGCCCATAAAGAGGGATCAGTGAAGCGAATGTGTGAACTGAACATATGAGGTATGACCAGCAGAAACTGCAGGCATCCTCACCTAGACAGAGATCTAAAAAAAGATGAGCTTTTAGGGCAGTATATACATATATATATATGCATTTATGTGCATTGTATGAAATCAAATATCAAGTACAGAATCATCATGTCTCTCATTGGTTGAACAGGTTAGGCCACAGTAGCAGTTGTAATAAGTGTGATATTTCTATATGAGGCTCAGTCAAGGTGACTCTGGGACTTGCTCTCAGCAGAGAGCCAGCAGCAAGTCCGCAAGTAATGAATAATCACACACCATCAGCATGTGGAGACACACACCTGTTTTAATAATCTCTCGCCCTCGCTCTCACACACATACACTCATTTTAAGATAACAGTAACTGCTCAGCTGTCCCTGCGTATCTCCCTCGCAAAGCATTTGACAGAGCACATCTATTACCTGTCTTTTATTCCTTCCTCAAAGCCTCCAACATCAACCACTGCACTGTCCATGAATAATAACTGCCAACACAAGCTTGTTGATGTGTCGCAACTGATGTGTGACACTCTACATGCATCTATTCTTGCCTAGAGAGACACGCTATATTTTATCATCAGCATTATGAGAAGGAAGAGAGCACACACTCAGGGTCACACAAACTAAATTGAAAGTTTACATTGTCTTTTAAATGTCACAGACTTGGACTGGGCTTTATCATCTTTGGGTAGCAATTGAATTGAGTGTAGAAAGCTACAAACATAATTGGCTATGAAATTAGACCAGTTATCAAAGACAGAAATCCAATGTCATGGACAATAATTGGTCATTTCTAAAACATAAAGGCACTGGGTGGCCCAGTTTGGCCATGTAGTTCAGATTAATATTTGACCTGCCAACATTTTTTCCTATCAAGAGAGAGAGAGACAGAGAAAAGGTTTTTTTTTTGTAAAAATATTAAAGTTATACATAAAAGTATATTAAATTATTTTATTAAACATTCTTTAAAAATGTGTTAATAGCTAGGAAGTGTACTGCTATAATTTAACTAAAATTATTGTTTATAATTTTCAATCTATACTAACTGATGCTTTTAAGACTAGTTTCACCATTGTAATTTCAACAAAAAATAATTTATGTTAAACAGCTGGATAATGTTACCTTGGTAACATATTTACATAATCTAAATAACAAAGCAATGTTCAGAAAAATATGAATCAATAAATGTAAGCTTGGAGCGATTCGGGAGAGAACTGGCTTGGAATGCTTTCAGACCAGTCCCGGGCCATCAGGGCATTCGTGTTGTACGCCTGATCTGTTTTGTTGGAGCATGCATGTCTTGTTGGAGTATGGACGTGGTTAAAGTTGGCAGAGAGGTTTCTCAGAGAAGAAGTAATGATTTTATGGTGGTTTAAATATATATCCCTTTCATGCATAGAGGTCACTACAGTGGACAGCTATTCAAAAAGCATTTTCAACCTCTACAGTGGACCTAGTGCATTATCCTATACATTGCCACCAAGTGGCAAGCCATAGTATGTCAATTTTTTTCCCCTCCAAACCAAGATGGCCGATGGCCAGTCAGAAATGCCAAGTTTCTTCGGAATATCCATTCCTTCTATCCTAGGAGACTCTTGCAAGTAAAAAAAATAAAAAAATGTTGTAGCATCAAGCTATATCTAATGAGTCATATCACAGTTAAATTTTCATATTACAGTGAAATTCTGATTAATCATCTGTCCACTAAATTGGACATCATGCATCACTAGCTATATTTCAGCTACAATTTATACTATTACTGGGACTATTTAAAAAAAAAAAAAAAAAAACTTCATCTGCAGTAACTTTTTTGACTGTAAATAAATGCATGTGTTGTTAGAATGTAATTTGCATTAACATCAAAAAAGTAATGTGATTACATACGTAATGTACATTACAAGTATAATTACAAGTAATGTATGTTACTTGTAATGCATTACTCATAACAGAAAAAGTAATCTGATTACGCAATGCACATTACTTGTAATGCATTACTTCATAACATCGAAAAATTAATCTGATTAACGCATGTTACTTGTAATGTGTTACTTTACTCCTTACACCAAAAAGTAATCTAATTACTTAATGCACATTACTTGTAATGCATTACTTTACTCCTTACATCAAAAATGAATCTGATTACGTTATGCATGTTACTTGTAATGCATTACCCCAACAGTGCTCATTTCAGATGAGATTGAAAACACCTGATCTCTAGGTTTTCTCAGAGGAGAACTATGGTAGAAATGTGTCCATCTTGATCATAATCAGAATTATCAGTTAATAAGGGTAAATCAACACACTCCGGTAGACTGAAGGGAGCATGAGCATTTTCTACATGATTTGAGCTGGGTTTCCACAGTTGACAGGTTGAAGAGATCTCTGATGGAATCACGTCCTCATGTTCTGATATCAAAGACACGCAAAGTTCAACTTGTATGAAGTTCAATTGCATTTTCAATATTTTGTGTTTATATTTTTTGTATATATTTTATAGTTTTCACATGATTTTATTCATTGGTTTGTTAAATACACACAATATTGCTGGGTTATTATTACTGTATTATGTTTAATTCAGTATATCTTCAGTTAAATCCATAAACGCGTGATGTCCACTCAAGTGGACATCTGAAATTCATTTAAAAATCTTGTTTTTCATGCCCTAACAGCAATAATAACACACACACACACACACACAAAAAATCCTGACTGAGGTTATCATAATTCATGCATGAAAGAGACATATGCAACCTTGTACAATTGCTGCACAATTCTACTTCATATCATGATGTGGTCTGATTAAGTTCTGATTAAGTGTGAAATCTGTCTCATTTAGCTTAATGGTCTTACATATTGTAGGACAAAAGTAGATCACCAGTTTGATGAGGATTTGGAGAAGGACATGGTTTTGCAGAGACTCTAACTTCAATATATGTATATTCAACTTCAAACTTAACTCATGTCCTACTGAACACATGTACGCAAATATATGCAACCTCCTTTAGACTCAAATGCCACATTAAACATCAAAGCATAGCTGAAGACAGCACTTTGCTAGTATTGGCATGGCATTGACAGAAAACAGCCTTGTACGAAACATAGCATGTCACTTCAAGGCCTGGCAATTAGAATACAAATGAACCAGGGATGAGGCAGAGGGGGAATAGATCAGCACTAATGGCTGAAAAAAAAGATCAATGCTTGGGTTGCTTTCCTCTGGGTGGATGGAGCAAAAACTGGACCCTTTCCACAACAGAAATGCTCACCAAGAGCAGAACATCACTCAAAACTTCACGTCACCGATGATGCCCAAAGTGTGTGTGTGTGTGTGTGTGTATCTTCTCCTTCCCTTGACAGGAGAGTGATAAAGAGAGACTAGTGCACAGGTTCATGAATGACCTTCATAAATATGTAAGCTTCATCCCAAGAGCCCAAGAGACTAAGGGACAACATCAAAGATCCAAAAGACCTGTACATCAGGCAGCATGAGGTGGTGAAGCCAACATCTGTCACAAGATAAAGAAGGAGCATTTTAGCGTGCTAAAAGAGAGTGTTCCTTGGCTGCAATGTTTTTGCTGCGTGTGTGTAAATACAGTTACATATTAATATGGTGGCATAATCATAGTGTTAGCAAACTTGTGGGGTGATCACACACTAACAAGAGGGTGTTTTGTGTATATGCAGTAGGACACCTCTGACTGACAAACAGAACATGGTTTGTCAAACATGCACTTTATTATTCTAATAAGAGAGACTAATGATTCAAGAAGTCACCCAAACTGGTGCACCTTTCTGATTGTATTGAGACACCAGCTCGCGAGCTGTTATCTGTGCGCACAGCCTCATACCCCCCCCCCCCCCCCCCCCAAACCCGCTCACACGGAGAGAGAGAGAGAGAGAGAGAGAGAGAGAGAGAGAGAGCGCTCGAACACCGGATTAATTCCTCTTCCGCGTTTACTTGCGCTTTAACGGACACATACACACAAATTTATATCAAAATACCTGTCTCAGCAAGTATTCTCTTGGTTATATCATAAGTGTCATACAGTTGAGAAAGAAACCGGATGTGTGTCAGTTATTCGGTCCGTGTTTTCCTTCTTAAAGTGACAGCAGCCAAATATTCTTGCTGTTGTCTGTCATTAATGTTAGTAATATATATATAAAAAAAATCATTATCATCATCTACTATGTTCGAGAGAAAAGAAGATAGTGAGGAGAGCAGTCAAGAGGAAAGTGATGAGGACAGCTTTTAGGATAAGTGTGTCGCGTAAAGTGTGAGTAGCCTACCAAGTAACATCTCCAGATACCCCCTTGAGAACCAGACCAAAAAAGTTATGTGCACCCCTGCCTCACAGGTATGTGCAAATGCTCTCTCTCTCTTTCTCACACTCACACACACACTTTGAAAGATGGTAAATAATTGCACTTATCAGATTACATAAATTGTCAAAACTGTAACTGGTATTCATTATGTTTGGCTGTCATGTAATTTAGATGTTGATACTTTACAAACACACAAAATAATCAAACAAGTTGACAATCTATATGCATATCGAATGATTTACTGTTATCCAATATAAATTGGATTAAATCCTGATCCTAGTCACAGTTAATGAGAACAGATGAATTGCAAATGAAAATTCTTATGTTAATGTAATTATAAAAAGCAATTACTTTAAAGTAAACATGAACTCAGAATTGAATCCTATATCTATCCTATTTTATTAATACAAACTTCCTAATATTCTTGTGATTTGCATTTAAATAAAAAACTGCAATCAAAATGTAATAACTTGCTCTGCATCGGAAACAAATTTCCTTTTTCGCAGCACCACCCAATCCTCTTATTTTTACCCCTCGTCAATCAATTCTCCGTGTATTAAATTAAGCACCGCCCTGTTTTCGCTTTGATATACTTTAAATACATCACAATTGAAATAAAAGTTGCAAACATGTCCACATTTTGTAATAAAAACCGTGTAGGTTATCAAAGTAAATTGAAAATAAACATAAGTTTTGAATATTTTAAAGATGTATACAACAAGTTTTAAAAATTCACCATTAGGCTACCTATGGAAAAACTACCATCTCAATAACACAATTCTATCAGTAGCCTGAGTGATCTATTCATAAACACTGGTCATGCTAGGGTTTCCGGTTATACAGCAAACAGAGCAGGTAACGATTTCCAGGTAGGAGCATTTTGTCACGCAGACGGTGCTTGAAACGCGACGCAGCTTGAACAAACAAACAGAAAATTGTTTGGTGTTTTTAATTGGCGTCTTTTAACGTCAGACCTTTGGACTAGAAGCTTCTTATCGCTGCAGGTGTCCCACTGGAGGGGAGCGGCGAGGTCACACACACACTCCCCAGCTGAACTACAAGCTCCGCGAGCAGAGTAGCAATGAGAGGAGAGACCACTCCTCCGAGCGGAGGGCAAAAGTCCGGGCTGAACGAGCACTGCACCTGCAACGCCATTCGCGATGACAACCTGATATGGTCGGGATTACTGAGCGAGACTTACATTAAACTTGACGTCTCTTTTAGCTGAGCGCGTTTCCCCTCTCAGACATATCGTCTGTATGTTTCTTGCTGTGTATATTAGTGGCTGCTGTGGTTCGGGATGGTGTGCTGCCTGCCAGAGCATCACAGGTAAGAACGGAAGCGTTTTGATGTACGCCTTCGTACTCTTTTAGGTTTAATTAGAAATATATTTGTTACGAGTTATACATTAGACAGATAAGAGGATATACACCTTGATAGAGCATCGCAGGACATGTAAACTTTGTACTGGAGTTTAAGGACTTTCTTCTTAAAAAGTGTGCTTTTCACTTATGGAAATTCGTCTTAACATGAGGAAACATTCAGGACATTTTGTAAACAAATGTATGAAGGGTAGATATTCAAAACTTTATATCATCTATATACGGAGATGGGAAACATACAATGTTTACTTACGAAAAATGTTATGTTAATTAGGCTACTGTATAAAAAATGGCTATAAAATGTCCTTTTTTTATGTGACAGGGAATCATATATACATTAACCAATATCGCACAAGCAAGAGTGCTCTACTCAATATGAACATGTTGTGCTGATAGTAGCCAACTACAATAGGACTGATATTGTGTTGTTTAATATAAAAATGCAAGATTTGGCCACTTTTTTTTCTCTGCCAAGGAAAATAGTCCACAATTTCATGTCACCCAGATACCTCAAACTCAAGCTGAGTGATTTAAAAAGTGAAGCGTCCCAGAACACAATATCAGCACTCCTAAAACTTCACTTTAGGACTGTAACTAACTGTTCACCCATATATACTGGATATATGGACTTAAGCACACAAAATATTATCTTGATAAATGACATTAAATTATATGATTATTCACCAGTGCTTTCAACGTTGTTACATCATAAAACAAGTTCAGCACATTTTCTGTATACGCTGCATGTCATAAGCTTTATCAGATAAAATATGAATAATTAAGCCTACTAAACTTATCTCTTAGCATTTATAAAGCATTTTAATACTTTTTTTAAACATTATAATCTAGTTACTTGAGAACATGTGTGATACTAATGAACAAAATGTATTCATTTATTCACTGTAGCAGGTCACACACTTGTTAGTCCTTTTGCAATTATGTAAACAAACATCTAGTGTACATGCCATTCTTTTTTTCACATCTTTTAACAGTAACATTGTATTATGACAAATATGCAAACTACATACTACTTTTTTGGTGTCAGAGGTGTGGAGTGTCTTTCTCACATGCTGCCATTTCTGGTTTCTGGTTTCTGAGCTGACCAAAGTAAATATTCACACAAATTACAAGTCAATAATATCTGTGAGTTGTGTAGAACACCAGAAACTGGCGGTCAACATATATAATTTAAAACAAATTTGTCCAGTATACTAGACATTTGGAATGAGGAAGTAATAGAATTATCAGATGACGTTTATTGTGGAAAATTATGGTGTACATGTTAAACACATTGTGGTTTAAAGAGTAACTAATATGAGTCAAGTGAGAGGAAAAAGGAGGAGCTGCAGAACTGTACTACATAACAGCCTATAGGGAAAGAAAAGTAATGTCCCCCATCTGTATAGTTAAAATTGTTCTGTATCATAAAATAAAAGTGAAGCAAATTATTTTAATGCTGTAGGTGCCCTTTCTATGCAGAGTGTGAACAGTGCTTTACAGTGACAGTGTAATAGTTTAGGAAGAAGTAATAAGATAGTAATTAATCATGGTTACCCTCTTTTAAACCATTGTTAATGCGATGAATCGGCTACACTGGAGGTGTTGACAAAATGTCATATCATGGATAGAAAATAAAATTACATTTATGACATTTTATTGTTTTATTGCGACTTAATTGTTGGGCATGTACCTACAATGACATATGGTAACTAGCCATCCGGTAAAAGACATGACAAAATAAGACAAGGAAAGTAGCACAAACAAAAATGCAAATGTCAGATAGTTCTAGAAAAAGTGCCAAATGTTCCATCATATTATACTATGGTATTCTTTGAAGTATCTTGGAGTGTCATGTAAATATATGGCAGATGAATATGTTCTTTCAGTTCCATGGTAGCATCATCTGATATCGTTACTGGTATTTACCAATACTTTTTTTTTTAAATAAAGGATGAACATGCATATTTGGAGTTATGATAGAGAGTTTTGACAAATGTATCTGCAAAGAAAGAAAGAAATCTCAAAGTTATGCTTCCAGATGCCAAGCAAACCAACACTCTGGGCTCCTTCCTCATTCTTTCCTCAGAGATCGCACAGATCTTTAAAAACGACAGGTGCATGACAGCACTCAGCAACATCCAAACATCCCAAGAGTGTATATTCCAGAATATTCTGTGACAGACACAGAGACAGCCAGTGAGAACGAAACCGTGCCCTAAAGAGTGAAAGAGTAGGTCCAGGTGTCTTAACCGTACTGGTGTCTATGTCACAGATGGAGGTCAGGTCACAGAGTGGAGCTCAGTGGCCAAATTGGATAGTTGCCCTATTTTTGTATTGCATTAAGCACTATGTTCACATTTCTGCTGTCCTAGAGGCCAGAACTGAACATTCTGGATGCTGTCACTGTTTTGAGAATGAAAGGAAGAGAGGTAGGCAGGAAGAGAGGTGAATGTTTTTTCCTTTTGTCAGCAGTGTGGAGCTGGGTGGACGGGCCTGTTAATTGGTGATTTAATTAGTGTTTAATATTGCAGCTGTGCCCAAAACAGGAAAATCAAGCACCAAACAGCAGTAAATACAGAACCGTACCAGACAAAATAGCACCCTTAAGGCTGGAATACACTACATGACTTTTAAAATCTGAACTGATTTGAAAACACTATGAATTGCTGACTTTGAAAATGATTACAGTGAAAAATGGGTATCATACTAAACGTTTGAGGATTACACACTACCAGACTTTCATGTTGTGCTGAACACAACAAAAATATGCAGAAACATGCACCGTGTTGCTAGGAGATGCATGACAACTGAAAACAATATGTGTTCTAAAATCGGCTCAAAATATAAAACATGTTTGATATCCTCCGACCGGATGGAATCACAGTCTGAAGCAAAAAATCTGTGCCCATCATACACTATGTGTTCGCATTTTCTGCTAAATCTGTCAACTTTTGAATGGAATACATTAGAAGATTTTTTTTTTTTTTTTTTTTTTTTTTTCCACAATTTGCAGTCTGGAAGAGTCAATTCTAGTTGCTGAAAGTTAGAGCCAGTCTGCAGATTTTGGCCAGTTGGAGTTGACAGATTTGACAGAAAAATAGTGTGGTGTATGATGGGCACAGACTCCAATTTTTTAGCTTCAGACTTTGATTCCATCCACTCGGAGGATATCAAACATGTTTCATATTTTGAGCCGATTTGGGGGTTGAGTGTGAGTTTGTTGTTTTCAGAACAACTTGAAAGTCTGAGTGTGTGATCCTCAGATGTTTAATATGATGCCCAGATTTTCTCGCTAGTGAAAAGTCGCTAATGTATGATGCCTAATAGGACAGTGAGAGTACATGTATTCTTCCCAAACTATACGAGGAGGTCACGGTTCGGTGCATGCAATCAGATGACGAATGCAGTCAGTCACGGGCGATCAACACTCATATCCATAAGGGGGCGCACATGGTAATATAACGCTGTTTGCTAACCGCCACAACAGGAAAAAGAGCACAAGAAGAACAGCGCATACGAGAATGACTTGAGCACTTGAAAACAAAGTCCACTAGATAGTGTGCACACATTGAATGCGTCTTTCTGTGCTCATGGACATAGGAGAATACTTTGAAAGGCTCGCACACTCAACTGAGTTCTGGAGCGGAACGCGGAAAATTAAGTATAGGAGGGTTGGGCTTAAGCTTTGAATGTTTAAATATAGTTTAAGTGGAGCAAACTGTAACACTCCTAATTCACAAGTTTTATTTTTCATTACTCTTATTTATTTTGTACTTTTATAACACAAGATGCTTTTGAGTTTTGTAGCTGATTGTGACCAAATACCTTTTGTTTTTTATCAGCAGTGCAAAAACAATATGACCTTTGCAAGAGTGCATTCTGTTTACTGCTTAGTGCTTAATTAATACACTATAGGAGGCTGTACTTTACCAACTAGGGGACTAAATGTTGCTAGGTGGAACAAACTGTGATTGCACTACAGTCTGTTCAAAATAAAATAAAATAAACCTGGCATTGTGGATTTGTTCCTTTGTCAAGTAACACTTTTAGGGTCCAATTCTCACTATTAACTAGTTGCTTATTAGCATGCATATTACTAGAATATTGGCTGTTTATTAGTATTTATAAAGCAGGTATTAATGCCTTGTTCTGCATGCCTATATATTCTACATCCCATAATCCCAATACCTAAACTTAACAACTACCTTAGTAACTATTAATAAGCAGTAATTGGGGGTTTATTGAGGCAAAAGTCATAGTTAATAATTAGTTAATAGTGAGAATTGGACCCTAAACTAAAGTGTGACCATTTCTCCTATTGTACTGAAATCGTAACGTATACTGTGACTTTTGTGTACTTTACACCGCTAATGCCTAATGTTTTAAAATTTGTTCCAATTTTAAAAGTTGTGTACTGCATTCAAGACTTTCAACTACCCAAAATCTGCAGACTGTTCTGACTTTGGACGCATCAACGCTACTTGCCAAAACTGCAAATTGGCAAAAATCGTGTATTGTATTCCAGTCTTTACTGAGACATATGACTCATGTTGTTTCTACGGTATTTGCACACCCATATAAGCTGTACCAGGTCTATTGTTGTCGAGTTAATCATACATAGAGGACATGGAGATTTTACGCAGAGTAAGATTGAGTAATCTGTCTTTATAATGTCATTTTGTGTTCTATTTCCTTCTACGAATGTGGCGGTAAGCTGCAGTAAGGGTTTGGAATGAAGGAGTGTTCTTTAGGGAAAGTGTACTGATGGAAAGAGAGGATGTAATGACACCACTGAGTCTTGAAGTGAAATGATGGAATAAGGTACATGACATATGAGCTGTGCTTTTCAAAAAGGCTATTCCTCCCCAGCCACCAGAACGGCATTGCAACATAGGGGGAAAAAAGAGAGATAAGATACTGAAATTGAGTCAGAAACAGAGAAATAGTGCGGATTTCTCAGTTGAAATAATAAGAGATTAAGGGTGAAAAATCAAGGGTGGTTTATGCAGCTCTAAAGGCAGGGTCCAGGCCAGCTGCTGTTTGCGGTTTGTTCCTGAGGTTATGCCTGACAGTAACTTGAGCCATGTGTGCAGGCTGATAAAATGTGGATTAAGCAAGAAGGAGAGGGGCAGCAAGAAGCATAACCGTAAAAACTCACTCTTGGCCTTTCAGGACCCAAATCTTATTCAAAATAGTTTATTCATTCCAACATAACTTAGTTAATACTAATGGATGAAATTTAGAGTTTTAGCATGTTGTGTGTTTGTGATGTCATTAGCATTGTCTGTATTTCATTATAATGTGTCCTTCTGTAAAATCTTACGGATCTCTTAAAGCGTTAGTTCACCCAAAAATGAAATTTCTGTCATTAAGTACTCACCCTCATGTCGTCCCAAACCCGTAAGACCTTCATCCATCTTCAGAACACAAACTAAGATATTTTTGATGAAATACGAGGGTTTCTGAAGCACACATTGGCAGCAACGTCATTGTACCTTTTGAGGTCCAGAAAGGTACCAAAGACATCGTTAAAATAGTCAACGTGACTACAGTGGTTCAACCTTAATGTTATGAAGTGACGAGAATACTTTTTGTGAGCAAAAACAAAACAAAAATTAAGAATTTATTTTACAATTTGAACTGTTGTCATTTTGTAAACATAGTTAACGTAGTGAATGCAGTTCAGCGATGTTGCAAATCGTCCCTTTGCGCCACCTGGTGGTGATTTCGTGAAAATCATCACATGTCACAGGGTTGTATTTACACACGGCAGTAATAGGCATGTTGGTTGAGTACCTACTGTATATATATATATATTAAACATTTGAGGAAGAAACAGACTTGCTGAAGAGTGGTCTGTAGTAGGTCTACTACTACAACTAATAGGTCATCTGGTTACTTTGCACCTAATGTTTAATGAACACTGATTTAGAATGTAGTAACGTTAATAAAATGTTTGTTTAAAGTTATCTGGCCTATAATAACATTAACAAAACATGTTATTTATACATTCATTGAACATTTTTCTGAAACATTTTTGTTGGATGCTAGTCTAAAATTTTTTAAATGTTACTAACTTTTTTCAGATGGTTCAGAGAGCAAAAGGAAAGTTTCCATAATACTTTCAAAATTATAAAATAGAGAAAACATTAATGGAATGTTTTCTCTAACGTTTTCTCTAACATTCACATAACTAAGAATTAAAAAAAAAAAAACATTTAGAAAACGGGACGTTTTAAGCCCGGAACACACCAAGCCGACGCTGACGAACTAGTGGCGACGAAAGCAGACTGCAGGGTTGGCTCACGTCGGCAGCGTCTGGGTCCAAAGTTGCCCTGACACACCAAACCGATGCTAGACACCCAATGGCCAAGTAGCATGTCCGTTCTGCGTCTGCGTAAGAAGAAATGCCTTTCCGTACCAGCAGGTGGCAGTAGCTGAACAGCCAATCAGAATGATCAGATGGCCTGACTGACCGACAAGCTCCGACGCCGATTCAACATGTCGAATCACCCGAAAAAAAGCAGACGAGGACCAACTTCAGCTGACGATGTGGAACACAGTGAGAAAACTTAGTCGGCCGACGAACAAAAACTGCCCAATGGCCGACCATCGGCTTGGTGTGTTCCGGGCTTTAAAGATTCTGAGAACATTCAGAAGTAACATTTTCTAAACTTAATGGGAATGTTAGTAAAACGTTCCTTGAACAAATTTTTTGTTAGCTGGGTATATAGTTGGGAAGTATGCATATTCGGATGCAGCTAACATTTCTCTCACTTCATCCACCATCTTGGATTTATTTTTTTCATTGAACTTGTTGCAGTGTAATATCGGATTGATTACTCTGTAAAGCATACATGCAGTGCTGACTTAGAACGTGATTTATATGATGTATCTCAGAAGGCAACATAATTAAATTCCCTTCTTTTTGGAACAACCATCGTGGTGAGTGTGCACTTATGATGCCTGAAAATGGTGCCTCCATAGGAGCTAATATATGGTGAAAGTAAGCAGACATGGCTTCCGAATATATTGATATTACTTGAAAAAAAGCTTTAAATAAAAAAATTATATTTCATGAAGGTTTTCTGGACATTTTCCAGCCACTTCCACATTGCCGCAAAGATTGTTCTGTTACCCCCATATGGAAAAGACAAGTTCTGCCCCTGCTCAGATCTTCACAGCAATTTCCTCCCTTAACAATCAAAAGCAATTCGTTAAACCCTGATGAATTAGACATACTGCATATCCTTTACACATCCCCTTCACATCAAGCTATCATTCTTTGCTTCTTTTGTCTCCACACAGATAGTGACCTGTTTCCTCCTGGCCTGGAGAAGGACTCAGAGACTTGCTCCATTGTTTTTGTCTAGCAACCAGGCAGAGAAGAGTATGCTAGACAAGGCATCAGCTGTTGTATGGTGACCGGAGACAAGACAAGAGCCTGCTTTATGAACGCTTCTTTTGCAGATACATCAGAGACGTGCAGTCAGAGATACAACAGTGTACCGCTTGACTAGAGAATGAATAGTGCGCTTGGCCTGCCACAATGCTCAGCATTCACACCTGTCGGGAAAGATGCCGTTTGCTCTAAATCTTCAAGAAAACCACCAAGCTTCAATAGCCAACAGGAACATGAGCCAAGAAAGAGGAGGAGGAACACTGTCAAGATGCTACTAAAGCTGAACACCTCTGTCCTGGTTTGTGGATCACTCAAGCACTGACAGCCAGGGACATTTTGCCTATGAAATAACCTCAGAGAGACCTTGCAGGCAAACTGACTGTGGACTGTTTTTTAAATTGAGGGCTAAGTTGGACGGCTGTCCAGCCCCAAGGCTGCTACACTGACAGATCAGCCATTTAGAAGGTTTTTCCATCAATACCATGTCAGCCTAAAGGAATCTAAATAATAATAATTACAAATGCTTTAAAACTAACAACTGCATCTTGCACACTTTCAGTTTTCTGGTCGGCCTGGTTATGTTCATGCAGGCAGTCTTATAAATATACTCTGGAGTCTGGACTGCACCTGTCAGTGACATCACAAAACTAAAGAGGAAAACTTCCCAAGGAGCCACTGCAAATCAAAACCAAAAGTCAGTATATTATTAGAAATGATTTAAGTATAAGCTGAGGTGAAGGACACAAATAATAAGCAAGTCCCAACCCTGAGGTGATCTAGAATATTTCCTTGCTGTCCTTTCTCTTTCTGCACTCTGTTGGGGAAATGACTGAAAGTGAACGCACCAGTGAATGATCAACTGCTCTGCCACTACTTTATACAGTAATTCTTTAAGGTGAGTACACTTCTACTATAACATAAGGCACTCATCCAAGATGACGTTCATGATATTTTGATAAAAGATTCAAAAGGCTGAGTCTACTTAAATAGGATTGAAGGGCTAATGCAGGTTGGACTACCTGGGAATGCAGAAATAGTACAAAAACCTACAAATTGTACAAAGCAAATGTTTTTGTTGTTTCAAACCTGTTCTTTCTTTTGTGAAACACAATGGAGATTCAAATTCCGACTTTTAAGCATCACAAAGTGGTCCATATGATTATATTCAAAGTCTTCCTACTTTCAATGACTATGACTTTGTGTTTAAAGGTGCAATGTGTAACATTTTTGGAGGATCTATTGACAGAAATGCAATATAACATACATAACTATGTTTTCAGTGGTACATAAAGACCTTACATAATGAACCGTTATGTTTTTATTACCTTAGAATGAGCCATTTCTGTCACATACACCGCGGGCCCCCCCTCCATGTCAAGTCGCCATTATGCACCAGCATATTTCTACAGCAGCCCTAAATGGACAAAAACTTTGTTAGAAGTAAGAAGAAACCTCATTGCTTCACACAAGCTACTCTCTGCTCTCTCAGACGACGACATGTCGGCCAGATGGCCATCGTAGCTTCTCCGAAAGGGAGGGGTGCAAAGGATGTCGCTAAAATTTACACACTGCACCGTTAAAACAGACCAAAATTTAAAGGGTTAGTTCACTTAAAAATGAAAATTATGTAATTTATTACTCACCCTCATGTCGTTCTACACCCGTAAGACCTTCATTCATCTTCGGAACACAAACTAAGATATTTTTGATGAAATCCGATGGCTCAGTGAGGCCTCTATTGCCAGCAATGTCAGCGAACTTCTCAAAATCCAGAATTACTCAAAACATATTTAAAACAGTTCATGTGAGTACAGTGGTTCTACCTTAATATTATAAAGTGACGAGAATACTTTTTGTGTGCCAAAAAAACAAAATAACGACTTTTCAACAATATCTAGTGATGGCCGATTTAAAAACACTGCTTCGAAGCTTAACATTTGTTTCGAATCAGTTGTTCGGAGCGCCAAAGTCACATGATTTCAGCAGTTTAACAGTTTCATACGCAATCTGAATCACTGATTCAAAACAAAAGATTCATTAAGCTTCGAAGCAGTGTTTTGAAATCGGCTATCACTAGATATTGTTAAAAAGGCATTTTTTTTTTTTTTTTGGCGCACAAAAAGTATTCTATTTTAATACTTTGTTACTTACTGATATCCCTCCAGTGAAGATAAACACTGAATGAATCAATGAGTCAGTAAGTTGAACTCAAGACGCAGATGAATCTAATTAATGAACAAATCAATCAGATTGGTTTTGTGAACTGGATCATCAGATTCATTGAAAAGATCTCGACTCAAAAGAATGAATCATTCACATTTCAAGAAGAGACAGGATGGGATTTTCAGTTACTGAATTAATCTTTGGTCTGTTTTTCACACATAAGATTTAGACACAATATAACAGAAACGTCTTATGGACCACTTTTATGGTTATTTCACTTCTTTTTTAAAGCCTGAAAGTCCCCATTCATAATGGTATTGAAAAAAGTGACTATTATTATTCTTTAAAAATTCTACAGCATTATGACAGAATCTCTTCAACAATCAATGTAATATTATCATGGACTTTAGTATTTTTGTTTTTATAGGCTTTCTTGATTGACTTTCTTCATGCCTCACCTCAGTCACAGGGAAGCAGTATGTCAGTGATATGAGACTCATTTCCACAGGGACTTAATTATCAAAGCTTCACAAACGTACATGTAAACAACCCCTATGGCTACACATGCACTTTGAACAAACAGTGCAAATGAATGACACTGGTCCTGGATAAAAAGAAATATAGTTTGTCTTTGTCCGTGATTATAATGTATGCAATGTAGTTTAAGAGCAGATGCGGTTTGCTGGTGCAGCAGTGCTGACTGTGAAGGCAAAGCCACTTACGGGATTGTAAAGACAAGCTGTCCTGCAACCTTGAGGGTCACAGGGACCACAGAGACAGGCCATTTGTAAAGGAATTAAGGCTTGATCCCCTGAGCAGAAGGGAAATTGTCTTCTCTAACTACTTAAAATCTTTATTCTCTCTCTACACACATCCACATTGTCGTCCCCAGCCACATTAACATGCTTTAGACTAAACACAAGTGTTTATATTAAACCTTGTTTCCATTGTTTGATTACATCATAAATTGATTTTAAGAACAGCTTTATAAATAAAGCTGTGTTTTAATCATTAAGCAGCTTGGTTTGACTCCAGAATGGTGTTTTAAAACCTCACTGAATAATTTACATAATATTTGCATATTGCATATAGTGGCGGGAGAGATGTGCCATTTAACATACCAGTAACAGTATAACCTGTTCATCATTTTGAATGGAAAAAGAATGTAATAATGCTAAAGTGAAAACCTGTTAATTGCTTACTATAATAAAATGCAGTTTATATATAGTATAATTTATATTGAATTTAATGGGTCATTTCATTTATATAATTTACAGTAAAATGATCATTTATAGGGATGCAGCCGATATGAACATTTTGGCCGATACCGATAACTGATAATTCTTTATATTTGAAAGCCGATAACCGATATATTGGCCGATCTCACCACTAAAAGCCATGTCCCAATCACATTATAGTGTTCTCATTATAATGTTATCTAGCCTATATGACAGACTTGCATGGCACATGTTGCACCTTTTTGAAGTGATTTCAATCATATTTCAAGCAATTCAAAACCATAACGGCAGATAGTGCGCATCTGAAGTGTCTCAGCTGAAGGAAATCTATCCATTATTTATTGGTTTATAAAATATTGGCCAAATTTTCTTATCGGGCTGACAACGATAACATTAAAAATGAACATATATTGGCCGATACTGATATGGTGGCTGATATATCATGCGTCCCTAATAATTTTATAATATATTAAATTTATGGTGAAAACACGTAAAAAGATGTCTCCAGAAGTCCCAGCATGATGCGGCACATTTTGGTATATTTTAAATAATTAATCGTGTTTCTTGCTATTTTCACAATCAGTTACACAGTTTTTTTGTTACATTTTATGTTATTTAGTTAATGTTTACAGCTTTATTTTATTGATAAGTGCTACCCTGATGGCATTTTGACAGCCTTTAATTGATCATGTGCCCTTTTATTTTACTACTTGAATTTTTATGGTAGTTATATGTATTTTAAGGTAGAAAATCAGATTTTATATAGGTTATAAGTAGGTTGGTATATTACAGTATATCAATAATAATTAAATATTCAGTAATAAACTGAAATATACAGACCAAAATGCATTTACATAATGCCTGAAACATTCTCACTGTGAATCTCTTATTGTGAATTGAACGGGATTTTTTTCATGTTTTGTCAACTGTACACATGGCAACTTCTTACCTAATTTCCATCTTGTTTTCTCCAGGAACTGTAGCCAGGTGTCCTCTCACGGTTGGGACCAGTCCTGAGCACCATTAGCAGTGAACATCATGTCAGAGCTGGAGGATTATTCCCCTCCGAGGGGCCACCCCCATCCTGACCCTGCTCGCATCCAGCAGAACCTCCTGGAGGAGCAGGTGGAGCTCTGGTGGTTCAGTGAGCCACGCAAATCCTTATTATGCTACTGCGCTTCAGTGGCCTTGATCTTAGGCTGCGGCCTGGGCGGCGTAGGCCTCCTTTCCACCACCACCAGCCTTTCCAGCGAGTGGCGGCTGGGCGCTGGAACCACTCTTTGCCTTCTCGCTCTGGCTGTCCTCCTCAAGCAGCTGCTGAGCTCCGCTGTCCAGGACATGAACTGCGTGCGTAGCAGGCAACAGATCAACATGATAAAAAGTGGCGGTTTATCTGACGTCCTCATCATGTTGATCACGGGAATATCTCTGCTCATCTCTGGGGCTGTGCTCCTAGACATGGCCTTGGCCTACCACATGCCCAAACCCGGCAAGGCACTGAATGATATGTATATATCTGGGTTGGTGATGCTGGTGGTTGGGAGTTTCACAGTGTTAGCGGTCAGCATTTATGCTGCAGCATCTTTTCTCTTAGAGAGGACAGGGCCTGGACAGAGACGGTGGGAGAGGACAGTGGGGATCTTCAGCATTTCAGGCCAGATGCAGGCAAGGAGAAGAGAGACTGCTTCGAGTCTGGCCCAACTGATATAACTGGGACTGCAAAATAAATACGCCATTCTTTCACTGAACAGGAACTAAAATGCTCTCAAAGAAACGTTGCACCTATTAAACTAAGGCACAAATCACATGTGACATTTACAATTGCGTTTCACAAACAAACTGATTTACATTTTGGCTCAAGGTTTTAGGCATTAAATCTTTGAGGGTATAAGCACAAACATTCATCTTTTACATGCTTCATTCCAATAAAGTACAGTTAAAAGTACTGAAAAAGCACAAAAACAATCTAAAATTTGATCTTTAATGAATTGATTTTAGGTAAAACATGCTGCTTTCTCTTCATTGCTATTGGACAACTACATTATGTGTGTGTGTGTCCTTGATGGCTTTATTTATGCGGGCAAAGGTGAGCATACCAAGCGGTTGTCCATCTGAGGATGTCTTTAGTGGCTCTGATGTGTGTATGTGTGTGTGCGTGTGTTTGTGTGTGTGAGTGAGTGAATTGACCAGCTGTGTCATTTTGCATGCCTGTGATTTTACACTACAATCTGTGCAGGCGAAGCTATGGATCAAATAAAGGATCAGAATGTCAATCTGGAGAATGTGAGCATGTTTTGATTTTATTGGTGTTTTTGTTTTGTTTTTTGTAATTTTTCCAAGAAAAGGGGGATATTTTGATTGTAGAAGTTGATTTACACTTTGATGCAAATTATTGGTATTTTGTTCTGAAGGGCTTATGAAAAACATTTACAAACAGATGGAGATAAACAGATGGCAGGTTGTAGCCATTTAGTGGAAATCTATTTCAATTTGTACGCATAATAAACAAACATTCAGGCTCTGCCGTGACAACTTTGGAGAAATTACTTCAGAAAAGCAGGCAGCAACACACCTCGGACACACCTAAGCTACATTGAAAGTAAGGCAAGGCAAGTTTATTTATATAGCACATTTCATACAATTCAAAGTAATTCAAAGTGCTTTATATAGAAAAGAAAATAATAAGATAACAATAAAAGCCTCACAATGTGGTGTGCGGTGTACATTACATTATGTGGTGTACATTACATAAAAAGAGAGACCAAATACAATTCTTTTTTGTATTTTTACACTAATGTTCTATTTATTAAAACCAAGTATAAATTTCATCAAGTTAGCGTTTTTACGCATTTTTACAGTTATTCCAAAATAATAACTAAAGGCAGTAACAATTTAAACAATATATATTATTTATAAAATAATATTCAGCTTTTCTTTTTTTTCAAGTATAAATTTCATCAAGTTAGCGTTTTTACGCATTTTTACAGTTATTCCAAAATAATAACTAAAGGCAGTAACAATTTAAACAATATATATTATTTATAAAATAATATTCAGCTTTTCTTTTTTTTCAATAGTAAATTTATTTTCAGCAGTCATCAAGCTTGTACACACTGGTCACTCACTCGCAGACACATAGATGTACCTTTAATTTCACCACGCTGATTGCTCACTAAAAACCCCCGCAGTCATCATGTTTTCAGGCCATTTCGAGTTTGATTTTGTCATGAAATAAAGCGGTGATATCTAAGTGACAGTTGTTTACTTACTTTTTAATTAGTCTTTCCATTAACGCCATCATTAACTGTCAACCGATGTTGCAGTCAGACCGATTCGACGAGAACGCGCACGAAAACAAGAGGCGGGATTTATCGCACAAACCAATCATGTCCAATCATAACCGATCATATCCAATCAAAGCGTGATGGAGGCACTGCCTCCTCTCACGTGACTTTCCCCCATTCATTCGCAATTACCCCCCACTAAACCCACCGCACACTATACGGGCTCTGCTTTGTTTCTATGAGCTGAAGGGAGGCACAAGAGGCGCGGGCTTCCCGCTGTAACTTCACCTGCGGGTGTCGCTGTTTGTCAGCGTTTCTTTAGAAAAACGAGTGACTTTTACACCTTTTAATGTCAAATTTTGTAATATTTGCGTTGTTTTATTTTTGTAATATCGATTATTTTCTCATCCAGTTTTTTTTGAGGAGGCACTGCCTCCCTTGCCTCCTCGGAGGAAACCCCCCTGCCTCACATGCTATCTGGATTAAATACAAGTTTTCTAGTATGAAATTGGACCTGAACGCGAAACTCTGAGAGAATTTTGATGCCCGAGATTTTCTGAGTCGCCTGGGCTTGTTAAACTATTGCGTATTTACATATATGAATAACCATTTGAAGCATATTGTAGCCTATGTTTTATACACAACGAATAGAGTGAATTCAGGTTGATTGGGACACTTTTTCCAAGTCATCTCAATGGCAAAAAGTGTCCCAATCACTCTGAATTCACCCTATAGTATGTTTTTGACCGAAATTCCAGAATCGTCAAGCTGATCTAGATAGGGTGGTGAATTTTAATATGGTTGTCAATGTGACCCAAAATTTTATTAAAGATTACATATCTTCAATACATTTTGGCTTTAATAAGATGACCCCAATAAATAGGCAAGAATAAACCTGGTGTCCTCCATTACTATTCTTTCCAACAACAAAGCACTTGAACTCGACCAGCTTGTAATCACGAATTTAGAAGTGGGAAGTACATTTCCGATAACATGTGAGAGCAGCATGACTTCATCCACCCCAAACATCTAAAAATTATCCTGGGACCTGATGGTTAAAAGTCACTGCAGAAATGGCTCTGAGAAAAGGCCGAGCACGTTTGATTGCAGATGCCACATGGATTGATATTTAATTTTATATTCATTGACATTCATGCATTAACTCTGTCCAAATACTTTTTGGGGCCACCATAGACTGCATTTAGTCTTAAATAGCGGTTTATCCATCACAAAGCAAGATTCTTTGTGTTCTCTTGGCAAAGCAATCTTTTATTTTCCAAATCACTACTTTGTATTATCTATAACTATATAAATAACAGAAAGCTACTGTCTGGTTAAATTGTTTTTAGTTTGGTCCCTCTTGAATGTTTGATGAATTGTGTTTGAGAAACCATGCAGCTGAGTCATTCATCCATACCCTGTCCTGTGAAGACAGAAGTAAATTCTGAAAGGGCCAGTAATGGGCTGAGGGGGACCGTAATCATGGGCAGGGGGTGGCTGGGTCGTGTTGGGCAATGCCTGTTTTACCCACAACAAGCTGACTATTGTGCAACAGCTCCTCAGTCACCATGTAAACAATAGCTGACTCTGTGACCCATTGTCACCCATCTATTGCTGAGACTGATAAGAATGAAGGCGAGCAAAAATAGCAATGCGTACAACACCCATATTCATGGATGATTGAGAAAGAAAATATGTTATCCATTTGCTCATATTCATACCTCTGCATAAAACAGCAATTTATTTCAATAGCTGGAATATTCATATAGGTAAATAAACAAAAAATGGGCCTTTCCATACAGCGCAGAAAATAATCACAAAACGCTTGCCAAAACAAAAATCCATTTATTTTCTCACAATGACCTTTAGTATAGTATTACTATTGAGCAAAAAGGTTGTCAATAGAAAAAGATCAAAAATACATATTTCAGATTCAGTGTGAAATAAATATCAGACGTTGTCACGCCATTGACCTTTGGTATATAAATGAGGGAGGAAGCCGTTTTGACGTGACAAATAATATATTCTGCTGCCTCTGCAGAGGTGGCAGACAGTATTACACACACACACACACACACACACACACACACACGTCGCACTGATAAAACAAGTGGTGCAATGCATGCTGAATGAAAGGAAATCTGGGAGGATTTTCCCAGTGTGAACACTTACAATGACCTACAAAAAAGTCATGTGTGATTAGATGTGTTGACTGCTGTGGATTAAAGAAACAAACACAATCATAATTAAAACAGCATCAACATGGAGTTATTTGCTGTTAGGTAATGCCATTAAGCACTTTTTATTTTACCTTTAAAAGTGTCTAGGCATTCGTGGTATTTTGAGTGAGCACAAACGAACCAAACCAAAGATAAGGATACGGACCGCTGTGGTGAAAATATAGTGTTACTATGCTGTCCTAACAGTACGCTGCCTTATTAATCATTGATTTTGAGCACAAGGTATTAATTTCATTGGGCCTGTGGTTATGTTTACAGCTCTACAGACATAAGATCATATCACACTGAAAGATAGTCCCTCCACCTACAGCAGAAATGAAAATAAGCAGCTTAAGTTCACCCAAAAAATCTCATCATTTACTCACAATCATGTCGTTCCAAACCTGTACAGTGCTATTTTAGTATCATTGATATACTTTTATCATTTTTCTGTTTTTATTTTAATTTTAGTTGAAGTAATTTTGTTTTGTGTTTTGGTCATTTTTATTAGTTTTTGGTCACACTTTATATTGTGTCCTTAACTACTATGTACTTACATTAAAAAAAATAAGTACAATGTACTTATTGTGTTAATGTTGTATAGCAAAACACTTTTGCTGCTATTGAGGTGGGATACGGGTAAGGTTAGGGACAGGTTTGGTGTTATGGGTAGGTTTAAGAGTGGGTTAAAAGGTAAGGGAAGGGTCAACAGTGTATGTAATAACAGAAAAATGTAATTACATGCAGGTAATTAATAATATAAGTACATTGTAAAAACATGCATGTACATCAGTGCATTGTATCAAATGATTAATTTAAATGTTAGTATGTAATAGTTAAAGACACCTGATATAAAATGGGAGAATAGATTTTATTAAGTTTTAGGTTATTTAGTTATTCTGGTACTTCAACTTAAACTAAACGAAAATGAGAAATGTTTGCTTGGCAACTAGCTGAAATAAAATAAGTTTACGTTTTTTATATTTTATTTTATTTTAGTAAAGTAATGAAAATAACCCTGAACCTGTGTGTTTTTTTTCTTGTGTAGAGCATAAAAGAAGATATTTTGAATGTTTCAACTGCTTTTGTTTATAATGAAAGTCAATGGGGTTCAAAATAACTTATATTGTATAGACAAAAAGTTTATTGCGTTTAAATAGAAGAAATACATACATGGTTTGGAACGACATGAAAATATCTCTTTAAATAGAACTAGATTCTAGGAAGTTTCTGTAATACGACCTGAAGATTATGTTCCAAAATTAGTCAATCAATCATAGTTTCTCAGTAACTTTGTGGTTTGACTTTGCTTGTTTAATTTGTAAAATCTGATCTCAGACAAAAGCAATAGGAAGGGTACAGCCATCTGACTGCTGTGTGAAAGGCAGTAGTTGTCTCGCTGATGAAACAGGACAGACAGAACACACAGCATATGCAGGCGCTGTCCTCTCTCAGTTGGTCCTCAGCTGATAATCTGTCAAAAATGTTCACGCAAAGTCAGAAAGTACAACTAATAAATTGTATATATAAAAACAAGTACATCAAAGTTTATTTGAAGGCATTTTAATATGTTATTGACATTTGGGTGTTTGGATATATCTGAAGAATTCCATTGTGGCTTGAAGTCTGCTCTGCATTTCTTATGAATAAGTGAAGAGGGCTGAAGGATTAGAGTGACTCTCTCTCCTCTGGTGTCGCTGATGCAAATGGAAAACTGATAGTCTACACTATTTCAAACTGAGTGTGTGTGTGTGACAGAAGACAGAGTAAGGCTCATGTTCACTGAACTCTTAATGCAGGGTGAAGGTAAACTTTATATCAGAATGATATTTGAGAAAGCGAACGACGCGTGTGTGAGAGGGAATTTCTGAATGTGTCTTACCTCCACTCTGAGTAATATAACGCACCCACGGTAATGCCTGGTATCCGCTCTTCTCGATAATCTTTAAGTATCGCACCTGTTACCACACATAAACAAAACTCAACAAAAAATAAATTTAAGTCTACCGCACAGTGACTATTATCAAAGAATATTTTGTGAGGTGAAAGTGTGTTTTGTGTGCCTCACCTGAATGCCCGACACTGTGAAATATGGAATCTCAAACTTTACTGTAATTGGTCGCTTGGCCTCAAGTTCACCACTTTCCACACTTGGCAGTCCAAAATGAGCTCGCATCATGAACTCTTTCCCACCCTTTAACGAGTAAAGACACATCATTATTTTTTGACACATCTAACTGTCTAATTAACACTGCAAAAATCATCACTTCAGTAATAAGTCCTAATTAACAGTTCGGTTCTAAATGAGTCTTCTGAGTCATGGTTGATACAAATTTTCCTGTCTTTTCAGCGTTTCAACATCCGTCTTATAGCCTTTCAAGCCTCAAACGCCAAAGACATCATCAGGATTTGAAAAACATTCTTGACTAAATGTCTCACATGTCTGTCTTCTTAGAGAGAGAGGAAAAAGCTAGGTTTTGCAACTATCTAGTGGTAATGATAAGGCGCAGAATCATTAATTTAGTATGTCTTTGCTTGTACTATGTTTGATGTCAAGCATTTAATTTTTTATATTTTGCATACATTTTGTATATACTTTTGCCATTGATTATAAAGGATAGAGGGAAAGAAATAAACAAAAAAAAAATATGAAAGGGAATAAATAAGAATTAAAAACTATATAAAAGAAAAATAAAATAAATTTTAAAACTGCATTAAAATATATTATTATTGCAAGAAATATATAAACTGTAAAAATGTATTATGTTTGCCAGTAATTTTGGAGTGCTGTTAAAAGTGTGAAATAGACTCCCTGTGAAATCAGCAAAAACGTGAGGTGATGGATTATTTGACTTTTTTATTTATATCTCAAAATAAGTTTTTTAGAAATCTGAAAAAAGAACATAACTTGCAGTGATTTGAAGCGACACAAAGATCTCAAACATCTTGCAAAACACATGTATAGTACTTACAGGGAAGGACTTAATGTTCCATTCTACAGCACTCTTCTCAGGAACCCATTTAGCCTGGCCTGTGGTGGTCTTAAATTTGGGGGAGTCAGCGTCACTTGGAACAGGAACTAAGATGGACACATTGTTGGCAGTGGAGCGGCTCTTGAACTGACTGCGGGCCTGGAGAACAGATGGAGGAACTATAGCACAACTTCACACTCTAAGTAAAACTTCCAAAGCTACACTTCCAGAAACTAAAGTTTCAGTATGGCAAGGGCAATAGGACAAAGCATGTTTATGTCAGAATCTGACAAGCCTTTGGACACAGCTCAGGTAAACTCCGAGCCATTCCCCAGGACAGAAGCCTGAAAGCTAATTATTGAAACCAGGGAGTGTGCTGGAGAAGGCAAAGCAAGAATCAGTGGAGTGTGTAGATTGTGTATATGTGTGCAGCTCTACCTTAACCTTGATCTCTACTCGACTGTGAGAGAACTTCTCTATTACGCTCTCAATCCATATTAGAGGCTTCACCTGTCAAAACAGAGGAGTGACAGAGAAAATAACAGAGCAGTGAGTCTACTGCCACTTATTGAGCCACTGACTTGCCTTTTTGACAGGTAATCTTCTTAAATCAATTAAATACAGTAATATTTTCCAACTATTATAACAATACGAAATGTTTCTTGAGCACCAAATTAGCATATTAAGATGATTTCTGAAGATTATGTGACACTGAAGTAATGGCTGCTGAAAATTCAGCTATGCCATCACAATAATAAATTCAAATATATTCAAAACAGTTATTTTAAATTGTTATATTTCACAATATTACAGTTGTCACTGTATTTTCATGGTGAGCAAAAGAGACTTTTATCAAAAACATTCAAAAAAGAACATAATGACTCTAAACTTTTGAACGTTAGTGTATACATTTAGTCAGTTATCATCTTTGAAATAAAAACATTTACATTTGAAAGCAATGTTGTATAAAAAAGTCTTTAAACAAGCAAATTATGAGTCACAACAAAAAGATGTTAAAACAGTGATGTAACTACATGCAGTTTATTGCTCACGCTGGAAGTGGAAGATAAATTTGAATGCTTTACAATGCATATACTGCAGAAATAATAAGAGTATTATGATATTCCAAACATAACCTTTGATTCATGTTTTTGTTTTGGTCTTTCAATTTCAAATTCTTTTCATTTCAAATTCTTTGTATGGGTTTTGCCTTTGAAGTTCTTGTCTTGTTTTTTCATCATATTCATGTTCTTTGATTCTTGTATGTTTTTATTTAAATAAAGCTCTCTGAGACCTCATCATTACAACGGCACAAAAAGTATAATACCAAATACTTTGTAACTAAGTTACAAATCAACCCGTCTTTAAACGTACATTAATAACATGATAAACTTTGACATTCTAAATTACTACGCATTATTATGACATCTATCTTTGACAAAACATATCTAAACTCATTGATTGGAGAGTTGTGTAGATGCAGGACTGACCGTGGTGTTGAGTCTGTAAGACATGAGTTCGGATTCTCCATCAGGTGGGATGAAAGAGATAGTCCGGTCGTTCTCGAAGCGAGAGAGACGCACACACTGATGAAATTTCACATCTTCCAGCTCCACAGACTTACTCTTCTCTCCTGAGAAAAAGAGAAACAGAAGCCCAGAGAGAGAGCACGGTGAATTCTAATATAAGAAAAGTGGTCGCTGATGATTCTAATTTGTGCAAAGCTAGTTAATCAAGTTGAAAGCTGCCCACGCAAACACCATATTCACACACGGAGCGTTCTAATGTGTTTCCTGGAAATTGCAAACAATAGCACTTTTGTGCACCCAGGTAAGTGTGAAGGTAGTTTATTTGTTTGACCTCAGCAAAGAGAAAGGCAGTGACTACAGAAGAGCTTCTTAATGACTCGGGGCCTCTGAGCCCCTAAACTCACTAATACCACAGAGCTGTGGGATTTCACCAGCACGCTCACAGCAGGAATGTGTGTGCGCGTGAGCCATTCTCTTTATATTTATGAATGTATTCTGCTCTATCCAGGAGTGACATTTACAGTGGAACATGAAAGAGCTCTCAGAGGTTTGAGCTGGAACACAGAGGTCAGATCAGAAGCTTTGGGTGTCTGTGTCCTCTGCTGCTGATGAGACGTGCTGGGAGCCGCTGCAGCACCTACTGATGACATCAACCGCAGGGACTAAAGGTCGGGAAGGGGTTAGGATGCTCTCTTATAGCTCTCTGATTGGATCCCCAGGGTCCACAGGCAGAGGCTTCGGGGAAAGTGATTGGTGTTCAGAACCAGAGGTAGACTTTTAGGTACACATCTTTTGACGCAGCAGTAAATGTGCTCTAAAGATAGCAGGTTTGCCCTATAATGTTCTTTATAATATTACTATAATTAGAAAAATAGATAATATATAATATTCCCCTGCGACTCTACAGAGAACAGGCAGTTTGGAGGATGGATGGATTGAACTATGTACAATATGTCACATTTTCTTGCTTCCATTGAAGCAAAAGACACTCTTTGGGATATTCTCAAATCATGCTGGATAACATGATCATTATACAAGTTAAATCACTTAAAATGTAATCCTTAATATAATTTGTAATGTTTTTTTATTTAATTAGAAAAAAAAGTAAGAATCAGAATCAACATCAACAGAATCAACATTATTACAAAGAAGACTGTCCTATATCTTAACCTTTACAATAAAAGCCTGTAGAGGGCAGTGTTTCACTTGTTTAATTTTCATTCTACTGCTGAGCTGAGGAGAGCTATTTCTGGGTTCATATTAGGACGTAATTGCAACTGATGCAAGAACAGAATTGCACCTTTTACCTTCAGCTACGTTTACAATAGTTCAACTTTATTGTGGGAAGTGTAAAGGAAACAAGTAGGTTGATTTCACTTCCCTGAAACCATATCTGATAAAACAGTTTCCTGTAGAAGTAAAATGAAAGGGTGACTTGAAATGTCTATGAAATGTTGGCAAGCTGCAGCACAGCTTGGTTAATAAATGCATCTGCTATTAAATGTGCAATATGCAACTTTTTGTTATTCAAAATTAACAAAAGTCAATACACCATCAATCCTTATTACAAAACGTGTTTTGTCTTAATCTGATTCACTATGGTAAGTCCATTATAAGTGTTCATATTTTAGACTGAGTGGGATGCTTTTCGTACAAAATTGCGTACTTGCATCATATCTCATCTACTGTTGTCAAAAGCACTAACTTCGATACCAAGTCGGTACTGAAATTGTAAAAATGTGACGCTTTGAGCGCTGTTGAGCGGATTCTTAAACACCTCTGCTTGGCGATTGTGTTCACGCGCTCATCAGATATGTTTGTGATTGGCTATAATGATCAACACATGGGAGCATTTGAAAGCACATGGAGGTGTTTGAATTTAAAAGCGTTTTGAAAGCGGGAGCAGGAACGTTTGAAAGCAGCCATCTATCAGCGGACTGGTCCACTGATAGACACCTGCTTTCAGTGTATCTGTGTAAGCGCTCAGTGTAGAGCATCATTGATATCTATTTACAACATGTTTTTGAAGTGTTGATCATTGTAGCCAATCACAGACATATCTGATGAGTGCGTGAACACAAAGGCCAATCAGAGGTGTTTACGAATCCGCTCAACGGTGCTCAAAGCATCAAATTTTTAAAATGTCAGTACCGACTTGGTATCGAATTCGGTAATTTTGACAACAATCTCATCATATCTGTAAATAGAGAAAGATTGTTCTGCCTACTATGACACATACGGAAGTGGCATACATTAGTTGTCACAACGAGCGAGAAAGGTTGACATAGAGCACACTAAATCTCGAATCTCCGGGAAATCACCTGTTTTAACAAAGAAAAAAAAACACACCAAACAGAGGAGCTTCTGCTTGTAAAAAGTGAACGTGACAGAGCTCGTAATAAAATGAGCATCAAGATTGGATTGTCTTTTCCTGTTGATCCCTTCCTTCTAAACTAGTTAGATATCTCTTAAGCCTAGTAGTGAATATTTTATGAGCAGTAGGATAACCATATTCATCCGCACAGTCACGCAGAGCCGAAGCACAACCAAAACAATGTTCATCTGCAAAATGCATGCAGTTTTGTTTTTTATCACTAGAGGGCCAAAAGTTACATAGTGTACCTTTAATTTATTTGAACAGAATTTTCTTGCTCAATTTGATATAGATTTCCTTTCTGTTGGATATTAGTGAATCTGGAGCGCTACTGTTCTTGAATGCATAGCTGTATTTACACAGCACATGCAGAATGCATAAATGAATCCCGGTCTACTGTGAAACTAACACCCGCTGGGTTAGGCCTGGGGTGGGGATTAACCTAGAGAAACAGAATGAAATTCACCTAACAAGTGCAAATGAGAGAGTCACTTAGTATAAAATAGGTTAAGACAATCAACTGACTGCTTGACTATCAGGCCTGGGAATTAGGTCACCTTCTGCACTACTAAAAAAAACCCCATCAATTTAACAAAACAAAAAGAAGGGTCAATTTAAGGCTCAAATGTGTAACTTTGGTCGCCATTTGTGACACCAAAAGAAACTGCAAAAATAATGACTGAAAACCATGTTTTTCATGAACACTTCCTCCATTTGCTATTGCTCAGAAACCAGTAGGCACACCCCAAACTTATGCCACAAGAACTGCCACAGAGCGAGAATCAGCCAACAAATAGCTTACTTATAGTTGTCTCTGCATATTAAGCTGCATTTTTACATCGAATAAAAATTGATTTCAGTTCTCAAGACAATTTACTGATAGTTGTGTATACTCACGCCCAGTGATCTCGAAGAGAACTTTGTCATTGAGTCCAAGTCTTAACTCAGGCATGCCTGACAGAACGACTTTGAGTTTGATGCAGCCCAAAATCTCGCTTCGTAGAACACTGCCTGTAGCACTGACCTATAACGAACAAAACAGAGAAGATAAATGCAAAGCACAATCAAGAGTGGCAAGGTGCGATATTGTATCATCACCATTACTGCCATCTACAATTTATTACGCTCTGTCGAGCAAGGCAGTAACAGTGTGATTTGTGCTATAATGCTTTTGCAAAGAAAGGTGTGAAGTATGCTGTGATAACTACGAATATGAGAATGTAATATATTATATTATGCTAAAATATTAAAAGCATACAAGCTGGACTCTGAAGATAGATCTAAACCTTAAAAAGTCCACGTCGAGTCAATACCTCTGAGGGCTCTCAGATACAAGAGCCAGAAAAAGCCAGAGCGAGAAAGCTGCACGGATGAATAGCAATGCAGAATTAGAAAGCAATGGGACGTGATTTAGCTCTTAATCAGAAGAGTGGTGCTGCTCAGCGCTACTGTCTGCCAGCGTTTAGACCCCGACTCTGAGGAGCACTAATGAATCCATCAAAAGCCAGTCCAGGTGGGGGGGGCTGAGAGTTAAGGACCAGAAAAGAAAGGCAACAAACTCTTAAAGACGGCAGCTGCTTCCTCCCTCTCTCAATCTAAGGAAGTCTGGAGATCTGACCCTTGACCCTGAAAACATGAAGGAGGTCGGCTGAGGTACAGTAGGATGATGGAGTGATAGCGTGGGCTGTTTGATGTCTGTACTGAAAAAGCAAAACTGATCCAGTATGTGGAAAGTTGTGTTTTTTTACACAAGGGAAGTAATGTGCTCATTTTTGTATTTTCACTATAGTATACATCAAGTTACTTTTTCAAGTAAGTAATGCATGTTATGCTATTGTATTTATTGCAATTTTTTTACTTAAAGGGTTAGTTCACCCAAAAATGAAAATTCTGTCATTAATTACTCACCCTCATGTCGTTCCACACCCATAAGACCTTTGTTCATCTTCGGAACACAAATTAAGATATTTTTCATAAAATCTGATGGCTCAGTGAGGCCTGCATTGCCAGCAAGACAGTTACCACTTTCAATGCCCAGAAAGCTACTAAAGATATATTTAAAACCGTTCATGTGACTACAGTGGTACAACCTTAATGTTATGAAGCGACGAGAATACTTTTTGTTTGTCAAAAAAACAAAATAACAACTTTATTCAACAATATCAAGTGATGGGAAATTTCAAAACACTGCTTCATGAAGCTTTGAAGCTTTACGAATCTTTTGTTTCGAATCAGTGGTTTGGAGCGCATATCAAACTGCCAAAGTCACTCCCCCCAGTGGTGAACCACTGAAATTTCGAAACACTCATGATGTAACATAGCCTCGTTTACTGAAATCACGTGACTTTTGGTGAAAAGATTTGTAAAGCTTCAAAGCTTCATGAAGCAGTGTTTTGAAATCGCCCATCACTAGATATTGTTGAATAAAGTCGTTATTTGTTTTTTGGCACACAAAAAGTATTCTTGTCACTTCATAACATTAAGGCTGAACCACTATAGTCACATGAACTGTTTTAAATATGTCTTTAGTAGCGTTTTTCGGCACTGAAAGTGTTAATTGTCTTGCTGGCAATGCAGGCCTCACTGAGCCATCGGATTTTATGAAAAATATCTTAATTTGTGTTCCGAAGATGAACGAAGGTCTTACGGGTGTAGAACGACATGAGAGTGAGTAATTAATGACAGAATTTTCATTTTTGGGTGAACTAACCCTTTAAGACTGCTTTTTTCATTGAATTTATTTAATCAAAAAATACAGTAAAACAGTAATTTTTCAAAATAGAAATACTATTACAATTTAAAATAACTGTTTTAAAATGTAATTTATTAAATGTCTTCAGTGTCACATGATCCTTCACAAATCAATATGGTGATTTGGTGCTCAAGAAACATTTCTTATTATTATCAATGTTGAAAACAGTTAGGCTGTTTAATATTTTTGGATGTGGAAACTGTGATGCATTTGCTCAGGATTCTTTGATGAATAGAAATTTCTAAAGAACAACATTTATTTCAGTTCGAAAATTTCTTTCAGGTCGTATTGACCCCCAAACTTTCGAACGGTAGTGTACGAACAAATTTCACACCCTGAAATTTGATTAGGACTAATGGGTCAAGAGTACTGTTCTTGCACCCACGCATTATCAATATATTAATTAAAATGAATATGAGCAGCATCTACGATGACTGTGATTTTATCAATCAGAATATATTCCTGAATCTTTTATTAGCCCTGGAACAACACAGTCCCTCTTCCCAACCCTATCCATTAAAAGCCTTTAAAGTCATAGGGAAATCATAGGTTAAGAAGAATGATGTTGAAGCCTCAACTCTAAACCACGCCTATAGTCTGACTGGTTGATTGAGGAATGCTGTCCCAACAGTATAATTAAATCAGCTCACCAATAGGTTAACAGACTCAATGACATCCATGAAGACTTCATTTTTCCTGTATTTGATGCCCTCTGACCTCCAAGACACAGCATTTGTTACTGTAGCTGGGGGCCGTGGTGCTCCCACCTCCAGCTTATGCCCCTGTTGGGTGATGTACCTGTCATGGAAATGAAAAAAGATGATTAGGTCAGGGTAACACTAATAATGACCAGGAAAACAGGCAACATAAAAAATTATCTTTATATTATTATATTACATTATATGCAGATTAATTATTATATCAGCCCACCACTGCATGTCAGATATTACCAATGTGATGAACATTATTACATCCTGACGTCAATCTGTCATCTGTCACAGACTTAGCTTTACAGATCTAATTAGATTTAAATTAAAATGAGTCAGTGAAGCAAGTAAATTCAGTAGGTATATAAACAGACCTCTGGTGTTAGAATGCTGAGAGAACAAGGACTCATGGGAAGAACATGGCTGCCCCTAGGGACAGACAGGCTGACAAACACCTGACCTTGTTTTTCTTTTTTTGTATTTTCATCACTTACATTAATGTAATGTTTTCTTTACCACACATCCTTTACTTATTACACATGAAAAACACGAATGCAAAAAGAAATTAGTGTGACTAACTAACATTAAAGTGAGTGTTCAATCACCCCCGATGAACATTAGCATCCTATTAAAAACACCACAACAAACCACTTAATATTCAATACATAAGTTTCCTCATTCATTCTTAATCGATTCTGCGTCAATGTTGTTTTTAGAACAAGGTCTGGGAACTGTAGATGTGTATGTGTGTGTGCTCAAACCTCAAGTGTCTCCAGCTGACAAGGTATTGTGTTGCTGTCAGTGAGAGCTAGCAATAATTAGCTATCCGCTAAGTGGTTGCTTGCAAAACCAGGAAACTGATAAGCACTTATAAACCTGAAGGAAGTTTATGCACAGACATACAAATTATATGTACTATGTTTTATTGTTTGTTCTTTAGCCTTTTAATTTGCTGGACAAGAAAATGCATATTGTGTTTTCTTGTTATATTGTTTATTTAGCATGTTCTACTTTTATGCTTATTCTTTTTTAAATGCCTTGAGTATCAGCTAAAAACGCTATATAAAGTAAATGTATTATTGTTAGAATTAGTAAGATGGTCACTTGCATGACACAGCTGGTTATGTGATATTAATATCATTTATTTAGCTAAACGAGTTCACATTTTGAATATTCTTTAATCTTCTAAAAGATAAACTACTGGAAAGATTTAAAGTCATGACAAAATGTTAGTTTTCTTCCGTATTGAGACTGTCGTTCCACTGGGAGATCAAATTATGATATTTTAAAAGAAATTTTAAAAAATGTAATATATGAATGGATGAATTGTTCCCAATAAGATTAATAAGATGGTTTTAGAAAATAGATATGATGAATTATCATTTCATGCCAACTTTTAAAATGTCTCTTTATGCTTACCTACTATATTACATTTCTCTGGTCCAAACATCTCTCTGTGTATTATAAAAAACTATTAACAGCATTTTGTTAAACTGTGTTCTCTGCACAAAGCATATACAGTGACTTATGAATAGCACTGAGCTTGAATAGTGAATGACGATCCTTCATGGCTCTGTTTGTAAACGATGAATACTGTTCTCTGAGGAGTGATGGTTGAATGGTGAGTCTGTCAGAACTTACTCTAGTAAGATCTTGCTGTCAGTGGTCTGAGGGAATCCAAAGTCCATGACTTCATCCATTAGCTCATATACTGTCACAAAATTGTCTCGAATACTCTCTTCTTCCAGTGACTTGAAATATTCAGTGAACACCTGCAAACAAATAGTCAATACAAGACTACTATACTAAATGTACATACATTTAGTAAGGATATATTATAGTGAGGAAATATGCTATGGCAGTTTTTTTGATGTTTACACAGTCAACAAGATTGTGCTGTGTAAGGTTTTATTGAAGGCGCTGTCATGTTGATAGATATAAAACTCACTCACCTCGACTAATTTGTACAGGAAGGAGTATACAAGAGCAGCATTGGTATTCTTCTTTGTTACTGCAACCACTGAGTAAAATCTGTTAAGTGGTTAATACGCTAAAAATTTGCAGAGCTATTACTATACAACAGTAGGACAAATATTCACAAAATTATATTTGTACATTTACAAGCGTATAGAGGATACAGTACAGGTTGCTGTGCTTTATCCAGAGGAAGTGGGTGGAGCCATGAATAACCACTGGTGACAAATCTTCATCTTCCTCTCTCTTCATCATTATGGGCATGAAGTTGTCAATCTCATTGACGTCTATGTTGCCCATGTAGTTCCGGCATATGAGCACCTTAGAGATGGAAACAAAGTTGAAAGCATGAGAATGTCATAAAACGGAGTATCCCAATTCTGATCCTTGAAGACCCCCATCACTCCATTTTTTAGGGGAAAACTGACAGACATGGATTTTAAGGTTTTTTATTTTTATTTTTAATTGATAAGATATAATTTATGCATTAAGTGCAAACCTTTTGGCACCAGTCATCACGCAAAATGGATTTCTTGTGCCCTCAAAAGTAAACACTTGTAATAAATTCTCAGGCCAAAAGGACACTTACAGCACAAGGTTTATTTGCATAGACTTAAATCAGCCTGAGGAAATGTTAACAGCTCAATCAATAAGAGTTATCAACCAATATCTATACAAATACCTCTACTAATCAATCCAAGATGCAATCAAATACTTCCAAATAGTCCTGGTCAGTTTACAGGTGCATTGAAGGTATATAGTAGGGTGAAACATAAAAGATCAGAGAAGTCTGACTTTAACATGGCTGGTGTTAAGGTATTCCTTCAGATGGAGATATTGGATTGCTCTAGGGCACAGACAAGACTGCTTTCATCAGCACTGCCAAAATCCAGGGGTATATTGGAAGGTAATCCATTCCACTGAGACCCTGAGGCTTTGTTTTCATGGAAACACTCATATCCATCCATTACAAACTAATGTGTTCTGAGCTTCTATATATATATATATATATATATATATAAATAAATCTTTATATTCTCTTATTTGTGTGTGTGTGTGTGTGTGTGTTCTTGTATACATGGTTTATGTGTATATGTGTATAATGACATGGGTATTACAATGTAAACATGGCTTAAAAAACATACTAAATGGTGTTTTCTTGAAATTCAAAAAATGCAGACAGTTTTCTGTGATGGGTAGGTTTAGGAGTAGGGATAGTGTAGGGGGATAGAATATACAGTTTGTACAGTATAAAAACCATTACGTCTATAGAGAACCACATATGTGTGTGTGTGTGTGTGTGTGTGTGTGTGTGTGTGTGTGTGTGTGTGTGTGATATGTATCAGAGATACTGTGATTTTTGGATTAAAAAATCCTATATATACTATATACAATCCTATAAAATATAAAATTAAAAAGAAATGTTAACTTAAATAGGCAGTACTTAAATACAGAAACAAGCAATATATGAAACAAGAACATTGAAACTGCCTTTAGTGAAGTGCTGTTCACTTCAAGAGTGTGATGTGGAGTGTAGCCTATATGTAATGTGCCATACTGACATGGTTGAGTTAAGTGAGTAGTACATTGAATTTACTTTCGCAATTGATCTTTAAACCTCGATTATCTGTAGCTATATAGGTTTCAAATAAAGTGACACTGTCTATCCTGAGAGTATGAACTGTACGACCGTCCTCCGACAGGTGCACGCGCTCTTACCTTGCCTTTCAAGTCCAGGATGAAGATCGCGGACGCTGCCATCCTTATCAAAGCTGTTGTATGACCGGTAGTAACTGACAGGTGGTGAAGTTTCGTCAATGTTGGTGAAGTTTAATCACTCGAAATGAAGAGAGATCTTCCCCATCCCTTGTACACGCATCTTCCGGGTTTGGAGGCGTCTAACCGGTTGTGCAGCTTGAGCTTGTTGCTGTGCTGTACACTGTGAGAGACGCGACACGTCAAAACTAGAACCCTGCCATTATAATTAACGAAGCGATCTACACTTTTCAAGTTTTGACGCGTCTTTCGATTACAATGTAGAAGCGGCGTGACGTCACTTCAACTACTTTAAGGTGACAAGACAATACTTTATTAAACAGTAGAGATGGATAAAAATCCCACTAACACTGCATTCGTTTAGTATAATGTGAATTCCATGTAATATTTACTTTGTGTTATATACCATTTATAAACAATATCCAAATATATATAATAATGTCAATAATAAAATTGTAATCATTTATCTCTAGGCAATAAAGTGCACAACGGCGGCGCCCAGTGGCCAATAAAAGAAAAACATTCAAAAAATCATTTATTTATTTTAGAAATAGTAAAACATACAAAAGACAAACTGTATAAGGTCCAGAAGGCAATTAATAGTAAATGTAAATGCAAATTAGAGAAGGACAAATCTTTAAACGTTAATGATTATCAATATCCTAATTTAAAATAAAGTTTTATAATAACTTTCATTAATAATGTTAACAAACGTATATAAAATGCTTAACAGGTCATTAGTTTATTAAGGTCTACATTCAAATGTAATTAAACTTTGATTTATATATTTTCAAATACTTTCATAAAGTGTCCTAAGATTCTATTTAGACATCTATATAAAATGTATGAATTTCATTTCATTAGATAGGCTGGGGACACTGTATATTCATTTTTCTCAGTGAATAGTTTAACTAATTATTATGAAGTATTGAATGTTTGTTAGTAACTTATTAATGCAAGTTATTATAAATTTTACCAAATAAGATTAGACTTAATGAGCCTAACCAATACTAAATTCAATCTCCTCCTCTTCATCATCATCATTATCATCAGTCAGTGCTGCTGCTGCTTTTGTGGCTCTCTCACTCTCACTTGCTTGTATATAGTTATCTTCAATAAACCCATCGTCATCCTCTTCGATGTCATTAGTAGATGCAGCTGCACGAGTCCCTGGGCCACCGTGGCTCGAGAATCCCACCTCAAAGTTTGCAGGGTCACACTGACTCGTGGCATCTACTTCGCTGAGCCTGGAGTGTCTGTAGCTTGCCAGATACTTGTGCACAACTTTGAATTTGGCCATCAGAGCGATAAGAACAGAGAGGGTGATAGCTGACACCAGAACAGCCACAAGGACCTTCCAGCTCTCTGAAGACGTTTTTGGATCATCAATGACTTTGTGCTCTGTTTCAAAAAAAAAAAAATTGTATTTATAATGGTTAGCTGCATCTCAGCTGTATGCAGGATTAAAAAAGTTGGAAATCACAGGTAATAATCTACATTATAAAAGAAAAAAAAAAGATTTTGACCATTAATTGTACTGTTTGTAGCGTTTGTTTCTGCTGTGAGTAGTTTACGGAGGAAGGCTCCATGGTTGACTTCCTTAGAATATCCTGCCATGAGAAAAATAATTGATATTGAAATTAGAGTTTGTCCATTTCAGAGAAAGACAAAATGTCTTGGGGCATTTGAATTTTTTTGTCCATATAAATATAATTAATACATAGAAAATTAAAGAAATGGCCCATCTACAATAATTTAGTCCAACATGCAATTCACTCACAAAATTACTGGAATACACATTTTTATGATGAGCTGTTTTTTTTTTTTTTTTTTTTTTTTAATTCCTGTATTAAAAATAATATAAATAGCATTATTTTGGATGGGGCACACAGTCAAAGAAAAAGAAGAAAAATCGAAAACATAATTAAGTAGTTTGGCATAATCTTGTAGGCTATTATTATTTCTTAGAAAAAAATGGCTTCACTGCTTATTAATATTTGAAAAACCTTTGTCCACAAATGTAGACAATGTGGTGCAACCAACAAGTAGAGAAAAAGCATAAAACAAGAAATTATATGTGACTGTGTGTCAATTTAAGTCAGTTTTAAAAAATATTAGATAGTTTTACCTTTTTATGACAAGGCAAGATTAGCATTGTTAAATGTCATATGGCATGACTCCCCGAAAATGTAATCATGTTTATGAATTTAAAATTCATAATAACAAGCAATGTTTTGTGAATTCAATAATTGAATATTTAAAAATATTTTTTAAATAATGATCAGGATGGTGTGTGTTATAACGTTTTACTTGATGGTTATACCACATGACATTTTTAAGCCATTCAAATAAAACTTTTCTTGAAAATGGTATAAATTGGTATGATATGATGGTGAAAGTGTTTTAAATCCATATAAAAACCGATATGAAATCAGAGAGTACATTTCTAAGGAATAGAAACTAGGTAATATACGTCACTGACCCAAGTAACAAACAAAATAAATACAAGACAATAGTTTTCATACCATCATTGTGGTCATCCTGTGTCATGTGCTTTGAGTCTCTGATCATCTTTACTCTGTTTCCCACTTCCTGTCTGTTATTCAGTTCTCCTCCGAGTTGAACAAACTGATTTAATCTCTGGTCTTGAACTGCTGCAGATGGAATGTTCCCCAGGAAGAGCATCTGTAAACTGGAGAGGCTGGTCAGAGCGTTTGCCTCCACCACGGCCAGTTTGCACCTACTCAGGTCTAGTACTTTAAGAGAAGAAAGGCTGTAAAGATGGTCTTTTAACAGTAGGGGGAGGTAGTTGCCTGATAGGTTCAGTGTGACCAAGTGGCTGAAGAGGTTCAGGCGCTTGAAGCTGTCACTGTGGGTTAAGTCTAACAGATTGTCAGACAGATCCAACTCGGTCACATTCATCCAGATGTGCTGTGGTATTGACGTAAGTGTTTTCCCACTGCAGTCAAATGCAGCCTAAAGAGAAAGAATAAAGAATTATATGATTGTGAAACTTACTTCTGGAATCAACAATAAACAGTCTTGTGTAATGAAACGGTATCAGACATATGAGGATTAAAAAACAGCATTTACATGAAATATATAATTTTACCCTGTTCTATAAAGATTTAAAAGATAAAAAAAGATTACCCACTTGCCGTTTCAAATAAAAAATATAACAACACTTTTATTTTCTCACGAGATAAACTACTTCCAGACTGGGTAAAACTCTGTCACCAAAAACAGGAAACAAATGCCTACAAACAGGATACTCCTGATGTAGCAGCACTTGCTCTGGCTCGGGGAACAAAAGAGGCCAGAGTGTGTGTTGTTTTTCCTCACCGTCTCTCTGTTGACCGTACATGGACCCACGGTCTGGAGTGTGTAGCATGATCCTGAGACCCAAAAACACAGGAGCACACACACTGTGTGTGTAGCAGACCCCATGTTTTCTTGCTTCCTGTAGAAATCACAATTAAAGAAAGATGATAAATGGCAACCAGAGAAGTGGCCTTGAGTACGGCGAGAGTTTGAGTTCTGCTGCAACTTTATAAATATATAACTTTAAAAAAAATATATATATATATATATATCACATTTAGTCTAGAACTACAATAACCATCATGTTTACATACTTTACCTCTGCACTTTATTTCTCTCAACATGGGGATGGGAGAGCTGTCAGTCAATAAATGTGAAAAAGTAACTTGCGTTACTTGTCTGAAAAAGTAACTTAGATATTTTGTTGTAAATTGAAAAAGTAATGGGTTACTTTACTAGTTACTTGAAAAAGTAATCTGATTACGTAACTTCAAGTTACTTGTAATGCATTACCCCAACACTGTTAAAAATACACCACATGACTCGGCATACACCCTACTGCAAACAACATCATATTTATGAGACATACAAAGTAAACAACAAGACATTGTACAGTCAGTGTAGCACTATGTAAGGAATAATGTACAGTCAGTTATGCCAAATAATCCCTGAAAGGGTCATTTAGAACACAAAGAAGAAAAGATATTTATAAGCCTGAAGGGGTATATTTTATACAATATTTCACTTTTTAACAAAGAAATAAATAGTCAACTCCAGAAATATTGGCACCCTTGGTAAATATGAGCAAAGATGGCAGTGAAAATAAATCTGCATTGTTTATCCTTTTGATCTTTCATTCAAAAAAATCACAAAATTCTAACCTTTCATTGAAGTAAAACAATTGAAAGGGAAACTCACATTATGAAATAAATGTTTTTTTTCCAGTGTATGCTGCACACAATTATTGGCACCCCTAGAAAAAAGTAAAATATCTCTGAAGTATATTCACATTCATATTTATGTTTTTTGTTTTTTTTTTTCATTTGTTTTTTTTTTTTTTTTTTTTTTTTTTAGCATACCAGGGTGACTAGGAGCATGAAATTGTCCAGCCATGACTTCCTGTTCCACAGGAGTACAAATATGAAGAAACAAAATCCAAACTCCCTTAATCATTCATCACAATGAGTAAAACCAAAGATAGTTCTGATGTGCTGCAAAAGATTGTTGAGCTTCACAAAACAGAAAGTAGCTGTAAGAAAATAGCTAAAGCATTGAAAATCCCCATTTCCACTATCAGGGCAATAATTAAGAAGTTCCAATTAACTAAAGATGTTACAAATCTGCTTAGAAGAAGACATATGTCTATATTGTCCTAATGCACGGTGAGGAGGAGAGTTTGAGTGGCCAAAGACTCTCCAAGGATCACAGCTGGATAATTGCAGAAAATAGTTGAGTCACTGGGTCAGAAAGCCTAAAAAAAAAACAGCACCTACATTACCACAAGCTGTTTGGGATGGTTTCAAGGAAAATCCTCCTCTCTCCAAAAACAAACTCCAGCATATTCAGTTGTCAGACACGACTCGAACTTCAAACTGGGACCGGCTTCTATGGTCAGATGTAACAACAAAAAAAGAGCTTTTTGGCAGCAAACCCACCAGATAGGGTTTACCCACAGATAAAAAATCGAAACCTGACCACTTCTGCTAGAAATCTTATAATGGGCCGTGGTTGGATCTTCCATTAGGACAATGATCCAAAACAAACATCAAAATCAACATAAAAATTTGTCACTGAGCACAAAATGAAGCTTCTGCCATGGCCGTCCCAGTTCCCTGACCTGAACCCTATAGAAAATGAGTGGGGTGAACTGAAGAGGCGAAGCACCAACAGGGAGCTGGGAATCTGAAAGATTTGGAGAGATTCTGCATGAAGGAATGGTCTCTGATTTCTTGTCAGGTGTTCTCCAAACTCATCAGACATTATAGAAGATGACTCAGAGCTGTTATCCTTGGGAAAGGATGCTGCAATAATTGGGTGCCAATAATTGTTGCCAGCATGAACTAGAGAAAAACATTTATTTCATAATGAGATTTACCCCCTACTTTCAATTGTTTTACTCCAATGTGAAGAAAGAGTGATACCAGAGACATTAAACTAACACCAGCTATTTAGGAAATTCTCTCCATGGGACAATGGTCAATTATACAGTTTAGTCATCATTATGCAAACATATTTAACCACAGAATGCTGCAACTGACCAATCAGAATCCAAGATTCCAGAGAGTCACGTAATAAGGTGCAATAAGGGTAATAAAGTACAAAAAAAGTGCAGTACAAAACAATAAAGTCAATGTGTGCTGCTAAAATGCATTTCAAAGAACTTGTTCATGACTAGTTAAAAAACCTAAAAAAAAATAACTTCTGTTAATGATTGCAAATATGTTAGATCAAAAATAAATCATAAATCCAATAATAATACTGTTATCTTAAAACAATTACTGGAAACAGTGTAGGGTAAGTTACTCTAAAAAAAGTAATTAATTACTAACTGCTAATTACATCTTTAACAGTGTAAGTAGATTACTGTACTAATTACTCTCACTAAAAAGTATGGCATTACTAATTACTTTCTAAATCACATATCAACCTTGACAAGTTGAAGAATACAAGGATAGACATGAAACTGCACTTAAGTACTCAATACTAGAAATGAAAGATTGACTGCTTGTCTTATCTTACAGTAAAATAAAAAAGTGATGTACTGAACAAGACTAAACAACCCAATCTCATAAGAAAGCGTAATTATTTTAAGAGGTGGTGATTTTATATGAATTTGTGCAACTTGTCCACATGCTTTAGCATTTCCTGCTTATCTCCTTGTGACTTCCACAGAGGCCACTTTTCATAAAAGGTTCAATCATTTTTTTATAGGGGCCCTTCCTCTCACTCCCTCACTCTCCCACTATTCATTTCAGCACTGCTGGCAGTAAACACTCCTCAGGAGCTGCTTTTATCTCTTCCTGTCTCACGACGCCCCCGTAACAGCATACCTGCAGGATCTAAGAGCCAGCCAAATGGAAGTGTCTGCACGTACGTATCATTATAAATGTGAGAAAGATATCTTTAGAAAAGGTGTGGTAGAAGTACAGTAACTGTCCTTTATCTTCTTATGCTACTTGTAAATTAACAGCCCACAGATGTTTTCCGAGACCTCTCGTTGTGGGTTCGAACACACTGTGGAAATACGGCACAAAAAGGAGTCTTTCACTTGACCTCCCCAAGATCATGTATACACTACACTCCCTCCCCTTCTACTCCTGCGTTGTTTGTTACTGATTACATTGGCACTAAGGTCTTTGTATTGTAGTTGTAGCATATAAAAGAAACTGAAAACTAAGCTGTTTAACACAGTTTTTGACTTATCAGTTTATTTGTTACCTGCATTAAGTTCCTGAAATTTTAAAAAAAATTAAAACTTCTATGTTTATGTTTATCCTTAATATATAAGGATAAACGTATGAAGGATATATATCTTTTTAAATTAACTTCAGTGCAATGCACAAAATAACAATAGAATAGGAGTTGGTTGGCCTACCTTTTCGAATTTTAAAGTCTTAAAGTAGATAAAGTCTTATCCGTCAGGCTAGTGCGGTTTACTATATTGATTCCCATAATAGTCTACCTTCTCTTCCCTAGCAGTTGGCTTGTTGTGGTTGACAACAGAATGTAAAATGACATGAGGGTTGACAGGAATGTGTGATCATTAAACATTAAACTAGCAAGCTAGAATGATGTATTAAGATATTGTCCTCCTGCTCATATGGGACTTTGCAATGCTTTTGTCATGTTACAAGCTATATAACAAACATATACGTACATACGTAGTGATGAATGTAAACATCAGAATTCATTGAAAAAGTGCATAGTGAGGCAACTTACCTGAGATGTGGTTCTTCCGGTTATTAAAAATATGTCAAAACTGATGTTTTTTGCTCTTCAGACGTCACATTTTATCATGGACAGGTTCATTTTTGTTAGCCATTTCCAAGATTAAGGAAATGGCAGGTAGGTTGTGCAAAGGTTGTGTGAGGTGTGTCTTTAGCATGCCATTCTCAGAGAAAGTTAATTTGTAACTGAATGTGGAATGGGTCACTGCTTCTTTTCTTTCACCTTGCAGTTGACATTTGAACTGATGGCACAAATAAATGATCTTAATCCTTTAGTGTTCAGTGCAGGTGGTGGTCAATTTAGTTCACACTGTGGTACTTCATGTCAAATTTATATTTAAGGAATGTTTTTACTGCACTCCATGTTTTGTACAGTTTACAACATTACAAGGACTGCATTGTTTGTTGACTTAAACTCCAGGGGCCGTATTCACAAAACATTTTATTTAACCACTTAGAGTTCTCCTAAATAGCAGTAAAAGTTCTTAGGTAAGAGTTTCCTTTTAAAACCTGTTCACAGAGCTGCTGGGACCAACTTTTGCTAAGGAATGGGGAGAAATCTTAAGCTAAGAGAAAAGGCAGGGTTGACCTCATTGCAAAGGATAATGTCAACAAGTTGACTAACTATGCCCACAGTGATTGGCTGATAGTGGATGGATGTCTGTCAGTGATTTAATCATATTGTAGAATGAGGTATCATGTTGCCATATTCAAATAAAGATTTTAAAATGTAGGCTAGTGTTACTAATTAAACAAGTATATGTCCTCGAGAGATTGCAGAATTCAAATACTCTTAGAGCAAAAATTTAGGAGTCCTAAAATTGGAACTGACACGGCCATTATTTTTAAGAGTTTCTCCTAATTTGGCAAGTTAGGAGCTACTTTTAGCCTTAAAAGGGATAGTTCACCCAAAAATGAAAATTCTGTCATCATTTACTCACCCTCAAGTTCTTCCAAGCCTGCATAAATTTCTTTGTTCTGCTTTACACAAAGGAATATATTTGGAAGAATGTTTGTAACCAAGCAGATCTCGCCCCCCATTGACTGCCATAGTATTTTTTCCTCCTAATATGTTAGTCAATGGGGGGCGAGATCTGCTTGGTTACAAACATTCTTTCAAATATCTTCCTTTGTGTACAGCAGAACAAAGAAATTTATGCAGGCTTGGAACAACTTGAGAGGGAGTAAATGATGACAGAATTTTCATTTTTGGGTGAACTCCCTTTAAGATGTTTTATGAATATGGCCCCATGTAAATATCCCATGTATAATTATTCATATTACATTATCCAAATTATGTATACTGTACATTTCATGCAAATTGAACACATATTTTAACTATATTTAACATTTATATTTTTATATTTATATAATACTAATATTTATAAAATTTATATTGTATTTTGTATTTTTTAACTACAATAGGTAGCTATTCATTAAAAGAGTTTTAATTATATTTTGAAATAAGTAGGCTATAAATTGTCAAAGCTCTCAACTTTGATACCGTTATAAAGATTTGGTACTGTATGTGTGCAAAAAAACAAAGAGGAAAGGAAGAATAGAGAAACACAGCACTCTACAAGTACGAGCACAGCTGCGATGCCTTCACTGTGTTTAACAGGAAAAAACAACCTGAGCTCCACAACAATGGACAGTTAGTCTTATAGGAGACACAAATGGTCAAGGTGTCCGTGTTTGGCACTTAAACTGCTGTTATTGCTGTTTGCATGAGAGCATCTGTCAGCATCCGGCATTTAACACCATTATTTTACTTTCTTTCTCTCTTACAGGCTTTCTCTCGACCCTCACAACAATACATAGACAAATCACAAAATTTGTCTATGATTAATGCATTCTTTTATACTATAGCTCAAACAGTAGAGCATGGTGCTTGCAACACCAAGGACATTGGTTTGATTCCCAGGGAATGTATGAACTGATGAAATGTATACCTTGAATGCAATATAAGTCACTTTGGATAAAAGCATCTGCCCAATGTAAATGCATTTGTTTTTCTCCTATATGTTTGTTAACTTCTATAATTTGCCCCAAATCCACCCCAATGTTTTGAAATTTGCCCCGGAATTCTTGTGTCCAGACCTATTGTTTAGCTAGGAAAGCCTGTGCATCTGATCACTTAGGTAGTCTTACACTCCTCTTTGGCATCTGAAAAACACTCATTTCCTTTGGTAATGGGAGCTGAAACCCTAGTTCCCTGCAAAAGAGAAGTGATTTGTCCAAATGCTATGTTTTTATCACTTCATTTTATCAAGTGTTTGAACATTTCCACTTCCACTTCTGTGTGAGCTGTACTTATACATCAGTACACTTTTGACAATAGAGCTTTTTTGCCCCCAAAATTTCACTAATGTGACCGCACCTTAAGGCAAAACATTTACTTACAAAAAGTGGTGGGCACGCAGTATCACCGCTAAAATGTACAGTCTATTTATCTACAGTATATTTCAGTAAAAAATTGGTATCATCACTTTAAAAAAAAAAAAAAAATGTGTGCGTTTCATTAGTGAAGATACTGTTTTTGATGCTGGGTACACCTGTGAACCACTAAAACACAACATTTTTATTGACAATATTTCTAAAAAAGATGAAATAGATTAAAAAGATGTGTACTAAACAGTCTGTTGGCTAAACAAGAACAAGCAATGCAGTTGGGAAATGAATATTTTGAACTGATTCTTTTCAATTAATCAGTGGAACTGGTTGGAATCATGAAGTTATTAATATCAAGTTATTATCAGTTTGCGTTTGAATCGACTGTGATTCCAGCATAAATGACTCACCGATTCAATTGTTCAAATAACAAACTGAATCAATTATTTCCTTGGTACACATGCATTTAAAGAAATGACAGCTTACTATTATTAATATATAACACATGAATAATAGTGAAAATTTCAGTTTTTGATGATTTTTTCTCTTCTTTAATTTTTTTTTTCTATAGAGTAATTTGCAGATTATTTACTTAACCAACTACATTTCTGAGTATCTTGCCCAACAGCACTTATTTGTTGTAATTTGCAGTGGCCATGTGTATAAAAAGCTTATCAATGTGAAAACATTTGAAGAGGTTTGGCAAATAATAAGATATGAGAGGGAACTGTTGCTCTTAGACAGAAAAATGTGCTTCAGAATCTTCCAACTTAAATACAATTGTAAGTAATACAACAGAGATTCTATTGTCAGTAAAAGTTCCTTGCAATAATCATTTCTGGGAATGAAACTACATGCTGGACAACAGGGGACATTCTTATACATACCACCGCTGTGAGTACTGCTTTGTGCAGTTTTAAAATACCTGTGTCAAACTTACATTTAAACATAAAACTGATGGCAGCGGCCATCAGTACAGTTCATTCATTAAAATCACTATTAGGACTCTCATGACTGATTCTGTAATTTTAGCAGCCTTTGGGATGTCATTAAGAGCCATTGTGCAGAAGTGTTCTGTAGGACTGACCGGTGCATGCTCACCACTGTACCAGCAGGAACTCAAAAATTAATTTGCAAGTTCTGGTTCGTACCCAGTGCATGCTGTCTTAGAGGCGAGTGTCCATTACTCGAGTTGTTTTCTAGTGGGTCTCATGGGAACCGGGTGGTGGGCTGAGCAAACACTCAGCAGACAGGAGACCAGCGGTTCTTCCTGTTTCTGCATGCATACTGTTTGATTCCTGCCAGTTTCCTGGTCACATATCAGCTCCCGCAGCACTGCTTCCTTTCACAGAGTCTCCACTGACTAAAATAGGTGAACACGCTCTGTGTGACGCTCATGCACTCTTTGGTAAACACTTCATTTTAGTGTCCTTATTACACTTTACATGTAGTTATTGAAGTAATAAATATCAAGTTCTGTCATGAAACTCTAGATGGCGCAGGCTGATATGTCCTTAACTCAATTTGATAGCGATCATGGCTGGATTTCCCGATAATGTTGTCTTAGCGCCCTATGAAGACTCTAAAGGTATACCTTAACTAAAGTTATACCTTTTCTAGGTGTGTTCCCCGAACTATACCTTAGAAGGCTGCTTAAGGTATACCTTCTTAAAGGGGACCTATAATGCCCCTTTTACAAGATGTAATACTCTGGTGTCCCCAGAATGTGTCTGTGAAGTTTCAGCTCAAATTACCTCACAGATCATTCATTGTAGCTTGTCAAATTTGCCCCTATTTGGGTGTGAGCAAAAACAAGCAGTTTTTGTGTGTGTCCCTTTAAATGTAAATGAGCTGCTGCTCCTGGCCCCCTTTCCAGAAGAGGGCGGAGCTTTAACAGATCGCGCTTTGGTTGCTCAACAACAACAAACCTGGAGAATCTCAAGCAACCAAAATGACGATTGTCAGTAACGGTGTTCAGCCTTAAATTTCTGATGGAGAGTCTCAGGAAGAAGTTCCAACTTTTAGAATGCATCTGGACGTTTCTGAACGGTTAGTGGATAAATTTATGTAGTTGCTGTGGAGTTGATTCAACACATCGTCTAGCATGTGCCGTCATGTTAATCTTTTGTGCAAATCCAGCATTGAATTGACCCTCGTTTATGAAGCAGTCCGGCGTAAAATGACGGCATGGAAACAATACTTTACTACAACAACTCTTCCTCTTCTCTAAAGCAACCCAACATGGCCTCACCCCCTTGGTTGCGTATCCGTTTGTTGTAGTCCTTAAAAAGCGATTTCTGTAAAAGAAAATATCTCCCTTTGCATTGAACTTTGAGCATCGTGACTTTGCAGATGTTGTATATGCTCAAACAGCAACATTACACACTAACTAAAGTTAAAAAAGTGAAATCATAATCAAGGATCCCTTTAAGTGCGACGTTACCAGGTGTTGTCCATGGCGGTGGTGCTGAATTGGTTGATATCAATGGCTCGAGAATCGATAATTCACTCTATGCAGGGGCTGCTTCACTCATTATGTGAGAAAACGGGTGGTCTTTATAAAACAAGCACTTACGAAGTTGAAATTGCATTTATCAGGACTCATGGGATCTAAAAATAATCCAAATTGCAAACTAAATCTATATTCTTATCTAATTTATCTATATTCTGGGAGCTCTATATTCTAGCTCAGCCCCCAGCAGGAGTTTAAGGTGACCGTTATTTTAGAAAATTATTTTAGTATTTAGTATTAATTCCTTGTAGTTGCGTCATGCAGCTGACAGATTTGTAGGTATCGCATTTTTTTTTTTTTCATTTTTTATGCAAAATTTTCACAAACTGGTTAACTAGGCCTATATCATGAATTATATGGTACAGTATATTCCCTGAAATACATAAAAGCAAGTGGCCGGTGAACTGGGAGAGTAAATAGAGTAAACTTTATTGTTTCATACACAATGTGTATCTGATATAAATAATAAATAAAACACTAAACTGAATAAAACACTTCAACAAATAATATAATTGAAAGGATTATTATTGCAGCTTCCATAGACGTTAGCGTATGGAATTTGAATTTAACAAACTATAAATATCTTTTTTATATAGCCTAGTACTTCATTTAAATGTCTGACACCTAAAATAAACCTGATGTGGTTGAAAACACTAAATAGTTGTGATATATGACAAGCACTGAGCGCATCTGTCTCTGGCTCAGTGCCAAAGCACTTTTGAATTTAGCAATTACATACTGAACATTCTAATCACAAATTGAAACTGAGGGGGCACAAATCAGATCTGAGGGGGCTCATTATCTACATAGCGCAGCGTAGCAGATCTTTTCCACCAAGCCCAAATTTCCAGACCATTACCATGTCAATCTCTCTCTTGTTACTGTAAAATTACATTAAATGTAATCTATTACAGTTATTCACTGTATATATTACGGAAACTTTCTGTTAACAAATTAACAGTTTTTACCATAGCATTTTTTACAGTCTTTTACTGTTAAAATCAAGATCATTTTACAGTGTATTCATTATTCTCTCTCTCTCTCTCTCTCTCTCTCTCTCTGTCTCTCTGTGTGTATGTGTGTCTGTGTGGGTGTGTAAAAACAGTTGTGGAATAATATTCTTCCAGGGTCTCTACAAACCTACACTACTGACCATAAGTCCTGTTTTGATTATCACTTCCTCACCTTTGATCTGATTTAAAGACACTGCATTCTGTACTGATTGAGGAAAATGGGTCAGATGTGTTCACCTATCAACAAAACATTTCCAAAACCACAACTTGTACTCTCTCATCATTTTCAGCTGGGGTCATATCCATTTGTTGATGTTGAACATAATAGAGTCACGTTTTGGCTGCCTCTGTGATTTTGCGCTTTAAGCGTATGCCAGCAGCAGTCTAAATCATTCAATTACACATTGTCAGAGACGACACACACAGCTGTAACAGATCTAACAGCAGCAGATCTATAGGAAGCACCGCTTCTTTCATCCATCCTCTCCAGCATGCTCTCCAAATTCAGTCTGTGTAGTGACCCCTCGCTGACCTCTGCCGCTCCACGGCCTCTCTCCATCCTATGTTATACATGGATCTGAATGGCACTGAAAGAGCTGGACCCATGGCGAGATGCCCTGCTGTGTGCGGAACATGGATTTCCACTGTACTACCACACCCTGAGCCAACATGGAAATGAGAGGCTAGACTGATGTTTATTGTTCTTAGATAAGGTCTTATATATTAACAATTCAAATGACAATGCTAACCATGTAAGCAATACTGTAAATGAACAGCTGGAGTCATAAAGATTTATGAGTTCAAATTCAGGGTTTATGTGCAAATACTGTAGGTTGTTGATAAATTACCCTAAAAAAAATGGTAACCTAAAAAATGTGCTTCATGTGGAAACATCTAATTTAATTGATTTTATTCAAATAAAAAAAAAGTTATTTAACGTTACTGAATCAACCTAAATAGGTTAGGTTGATTTACACCAAAAGAACTAAATTTAAGGGTAAGGTCAGGTACAAATACGTCTTTAACGTAACAATTGCAGGTTAGCACTTTTTACAGTGTCAAAAGTTTGGGGTTGGTAAGATGTTTTAATGCTTTTGAAAAAAAGTATCTTATGCACATCAAGGCTGCATTTATTTATTTATTTATTTATTAAATGTACAATTTCAAATTACTGTTTTAAATTTTTTATATTTTAAAATGTTATTTATTCTTGTGATGACAATGCTGAATTTTCAGCATCATTACTCTAGTCTTCAGTGTCATGTGATCCTTCAGAAATCCTTCTAATATGCTGATTTGGTGCTCAAGAAACATTTCTTATCATGGTTAGTGTTGAAAACAGTTGAGCTATTTAATATTTTGTGAACAAAAAATTCAAAAGAACAGCATTTATTTGAAACAGAACATTTTTGTAACAATGTAAAAGTCTTAAACTGTCACTTTTGGTCATATCCTTGCTAAACAGAAGTATTAATTTACTGAAAAAAAAAAAATCTACTGACCCCAAATGTTTGAACGATATGTATACATTTTATTTTATGTTAAATGTATATAAGGGATTTAATTAAGTGCTGTACTGCTAATCATTTATTATCAATCAATCATTTTGAATTAAGTTGACAAATTTAGTTTACATACACAGTACTTAATTACAATTATGTATGAATATGAGCTTAACAAACATTTTATTAACAATCTCCTAGGCAATCCAAGTTCTTAGACAAGAAAAGAATGGAAAAGTAGAGTTAGATAATGCTTGATATGGATGCTCAGTGGTTAGGGAGGTTAACAAGAACGTTTGGATTGTTTGTGTAGGGGTGAAAGGAAATATGAATTGAGAGTGTAACAGTGGCAGGGTGAAGATGTCTCTGGCTGCACACGCACTCTTGAGACAAAAGCTGAGGAGCGGATTTGCCCTCTCACCTCTTTTCCCCTTCCTTTGTCCCTTGTTTTTTACTCTCTTTTTCTCTTGTACTTACACACTCCACATCCTCCTATTTCAGCTTTCCTATCCTTGACCCTATCTGTTAAAGATCCACTTATCTCCATCACTCTACAATTGGCTGAAAACACGAAGACATCTTTCCCTCAAACCACTGTGTTTATTATTTCACGGATATGAATGGTTAACTCTTCCATGCCAGATGGAATTTTTTACATGATTGTTCCATCAGCCCTATGGTGAATTTGCATGAGCTTTCACCAAACATCACTTCAAGATGTGTGGGAATAAATGACGGATTTTCAAGGAGAGCCTTTATGGTTGATTCCGTAATTTTCGCCCCGCTATCACAAGGATTTCCGGCAGTGACCTAAGGGTATAATGGAGCACCTATAGCAGTATGGGTCCCATGGTGAGCTTCCTCAACAGGGCTGGATGCCCATGAGACCGGCTCCTGTATCGCCAGCACGCACTCTCACACTTCCACATAAAATGCAGCGGTGCTCAAACAGTGAGTTGGTGCGTGTGGAGTCCTGCCAGCTCCCATCACAATGGGTGGAAATGGGAATTTAATACAAACTTTCTCACATAGCCACAATGCATCTAATAACACTCACAGCTGTCCCCTCCCTACTAAATAACACTTACGATTTAGTTATTCTTATGCGTGAGATTCCCACAACTGAAATTACTTAAAGGGATAGTCCACCCAAAAAGTTAAAATTCTGCCATTATTTACACACCCTCATGTCATTGCAAACATGTATGACTTTCTTTCTTCTGTGGAAGGAATTTTGAAGAATGTTGGTTCCCATTGACTTCCATTGTATTTTTTGACCATACAATAAAAGTCAATGGGAACTGTGTTACTGTGTAAGGTGCTTACCAACATATCTTAATTTAAAGGATTAGTTCACTTTAAAATGAAAATTACCCTAAGATTTACTCACCCTAAAGACATCCAAGGTGTATATGACTTTATTCTTTCTGATGAACACAATCTGAGTTATATTAATAAATATCCTGACGCATCCAAGCTTTATAATGGCAGTGAACGGGACCAACGAGTTTGAAGCTCAAAAAAGTGCATCCATCCACCCATCATAAACGCACTCCACACGGCTCCGGGGGGTTAATAAAGGCCTTCTGAAGTCAAGCGATGTGTTTGTGTAAGAAAATCCATATTTAACAAGTTATAAAGTAAAATATTTAGCTTTTGCCAGACCGCCTTCCATATTCAACTTAGGAAGAAAGTGTAAAATGCCTCTCGCAGTTCAAAATGCTTACGCTACATCCTACGCCTTCTGGTGTAATTTTCATTTGAATTCTTTAAGTTCTTCTGAAGAATGAAAGTCATACAGGTTGGAATGACATGAGGGTGAGTAAATGACAACAGAATTTTCATTTTTGGGTGGACTATCCCTTTAAAAAAAATTATAGACTTTTATTAAGTTATTAATTAAGTATTAGTGGTGCTAAAGAAAGTATCACTGTTATTGCTCTTACTTGGTGGTGTTTTGAATTGGTATGGTAAGAAACCACCTAGCAATACCCTAGCAACCACCCAGTACACCCTAGGAACGTCCTAGCAACCACCCAGTACATTCTATAAACCACTATAGTGTTGTGGTGCAGTGTTTTGCACAGGAAAAACTTCTGAACACTGAAGTTACATAAAGAGTTTTGATTCCTTTGCATGTGCACTGGCTGCCAATGTGTGCATTGTCTCTTGACCTCAGGGTGGAAAATGAGGCAGGACAAATGCTTTGAGTCTTTGTCTAGCGACAAGAGAAAATAATCAGCATTCATCATCATCACTTTCATAATAAAGAGAAGGTATAAAGCAATTACTACTGGACTACAAAAGGTGGCTGGGACAATAGGCGGCAGTCTGGGGGGAGTGTGGTGGTTAAATCTAGTCCCTCTAAGTACCTTGTTCTTGTGAGTGTTTCTCTCCACCCTGGCTCCATGCAACCACAGAATATGTTGACACAGTGTCCACTACTTTCCCGTGCGGCTTCCTCATCCAAACACTTTCAGCGCTTTATCAGCCAGTTTGTATACACAAACACACATACGCCCCATTACAAAAACACACACACATTCTAGCCAGGACACAACATTAGGATGTAAAGAAACTACAAAAGCAACAATGAAAATAATATTTTTGCACTTAGAGAATATTGTTTTTCTACTATTATTATGAATACTGATACTATTACATTCTGCAAAAAAAAGTGTTCTGTGCATGCAAGTGGCACACTACAGCAAAAGATATGTGAAAAAGGATTTTTTTTTTTTTTGTGAAAATACTAACTTGCATAAGACTTTTGCACAGTATATTGAATTTATCTATTCTGAGCAATGAAAATGTGATGATTTCACTTCTGTGAGCAAATGGGCAGGATGTGAGTGTGACCTGTGAAGTTGACCTGCTATTTGTGTCTGAGCAGTGCAGAGTTCACAGATACTGTGTACCAAAGGTGACAGTGCACGCAAAAGCAAAAAGACCTTCGCCTCGGACAGCACTTCTAAGAACAGTAACACATTAGATATGTCTGGTCTAAATCAGCACTAACAAATCGACAACTAAAATCTGTTTTATCATCTGCGTGCAAAAAAAGAAATCATTTTTTTATCTGTCCCTTGCTCTTAGAGTGGAAAACAGGAAAGTCAGAACAATGTCAATCTGAGTCAGCTTCGATTGTGTGATGTTATCAAGAAACAGACAGAAAACATATATGTGCTCATTTCAAAACCATCCATCCACAAATTAGTGAAGTTGTGCAAAGACAGTGTAAATGGGTCTGTGGACGTGCGGCGGTGGGCTTTTCCTCTGCAATTAAAAACGAAATGACTGAACATTTAGACAAAACATACAGTCAGGGATTGTTTCTCGTTTCCTGGCTATGACTGATGTGAGCAGTTACAAGATGCCTATAGCAGCGTGGAGCTTAGTCATTCAGTAGGCGATTATATGACCATGAGTATCTCTGTTGCTTATGATGGTTTGGTGCCTTGAGAGATGGGGAATATTAAAATACTATATATCCCGACCGCACCACTGGATTTTCAGCTGCGTAAGAAAAAAACAGTTGACAGGGAACATCTGAATTTGTCACTTTATGTGAGATTACCCGATTCCTCTAAATTAGCTGACATGAAACGGTACTTTGGGTACACTTTCCTTCTTAACCAATTAGTATATAAAAAGCTATCTATATGTGCATTAACACCCTTGACACTGTGCCATGGTGTAAGAATGTGGGATAATTGCTCCTTTGAATAATAAAAATAAATGCACCTTTAGTTTAGTAATGGTACTATAACAAGTAGTAGATCTGTTCATGAAGAATAAAATAGAAAATACTATAAAATAAAATAAAATTATGATGCTTCTCCTGTTGCATATGCATTTCCAAAATTGTCCATTTTCCTATTTGGCCTATATGTGCTCTTAAAGGGATAGTACACCCAAAAATGAAAGTTCTGTCATTAATTACTCTCCCTCATGTCGTTCCACACCGGTAAGACCTTCGTTCATCTTCGGAACACAAATTAAGATATTTTTGATGAAATCTGAGAGGTATATGACTCGTCCATAGACAGCAATATAATCAACACTTTAAAGGTCCAGAAAGGTACTAAAGACATCATTAAAACAGTCGACGTGACTGCAGTGGTTCAACCTTAATTTTATGAAGCGACAAGAATACTTTTTGTGTGCAAAAACAAAACGAAAATAATGACTTTATTCAACAATCTCTTCTCTTCCCTGTTATTATCCATACGCAGGTGATGCAGTAAGCACAGTGAAGGATTCAGTGTTTACATCCGAATTGGCCGAAGCTGCACACGTGAGCAGCACGATGCACGACGCATGTGTGTGATGCTGACGCAGGAGCCGGCCAATAATGAATTGCCGTTCTGACACAGAACCTGGAGGCGCTGGACGTAAACAACATATGAGAATGACACAGAAAAGATATTGTTGAATGAAGTCATTATTTTTGTTTTCTTTTTGCACACAAAAAGTATTCTTTTCACTTCATAAAATTAAGGTTGAACCACTGCAGTCGCGTCGACAGGATATATATTAATATTTCTGCGATTATGTTCATCAGAAAGAAGAAAGTCAAATACACCTAGGATTGCTTGAGGGCGAGTAAAACTTGGGCTAATTTTAATTTCAAAGTGAACTAATCCTTTAACGATGTCTTTATTACCTTTCTGGACCTTGAAAGTCTTGATTATATTGCTGTGGACGAGTCACATACCTCTCAGATTTCATCAAAAATATCCTAATTTGTGTTCAAATTTGTGTCTAAATTTGTCCTAAATTTGTCCTAATTTGTGTTAACAAAGGATTTACAGGTATGGAACGACATGAGGGTGATTGATTAATGACAGAATTTTTATTTTTGGGTCAATTTTTGCATCTTGCTATTCATTGTCACTTTAACATTTTTACATTTTTTACAGGACATTTTTGTTTACCTTTTGTACAATTTTACTTTTCAGTTGAATAGGTCTTTGAATGGTATTTTAATTATTAATACACACAACAATTTAGAACCAATTATTTAAACGTTTTGCAGGGATATAATTGAAGAACAACCCTGGTCTTGATGTACTGACTTTAGATCAACAGACACATCCAGTATTGTGTAAGTGAAATTCTGTGAAAATACTTATAGTACAAACTTCCCTCTCTCTCTCCCTCTCGCTCTCTCTCTCTGTCTGTCTCATCCTCTACGCCTCTTCCTTCCTTTCCCACCCAAAGTATGATTGTGGAGTAGGCAGAAGAGTGGAGTTTTCAGCATGTGAACAGCACGGATTTCCACGAGTAGAGTTACAGTGCACGTACATTCACAGTGATCGTAGAAATGCGCAATAACGTGTGGATACGCCTGGTGAGCTGGAAGATCCCATTGGAATGACAGATCCTGTATTTGGATAATTTCTAACGGATTATCTGAGAGAGAACACAAGACTACAGTCATGCTGCATTTAATCTGCCTCTTTTGTCTCGTCGACATCTCTGGTGAGTATTGTAGCTGTGTTTGTAGAAGTGTCGTCTCTCCGAGTTATCAGTGTAACGTTACTTCTAATCCTTACCAAAAATGACTATAATTAAAAATAGTTTCCCTTTAAAATACCATATCAGATCACCTGTTAATTTAACAATAAATTGTGAATAAAAAGTTACCACAGTCATAGGCCTAATGCTTGTAACTTTAGTATTTTGGCCATCGTGGGAAATCTTTGTTGATTAGTTTGCTAACAAAAGTTGATGCTAATACAATAATAAAATGGTGGAAAATGGTAATACAGAAATACATGTTATTTACTGGAGTTCCTTCACTTGGTATAGTCCTGTTTTGTATAATGATGAAGGTGTATGTAGCTTATGTATCTCAAGGAATATAGCGTGTGTATAGCAGAATAGTTATTTCTAACAATCTGTTCATGTGACTTACTAATTGCAAAATAATTATTGATTGAGAAGCCTAGGGCTCATTGTCACAAATCCAATCTCACAAGAGCTGTAACTGTAAGGTTTTGAGTCAAAAGTTCAATTATGCCATTATGGTTGTTTTTACTAGCAGTGGTTTTGTTGGTTTCGAATATACAAAATCAAAAAAAGCTTTATGGCCTATATAGAATAATTTTGTTCAATTCTACCCTCACAATACACTATAAAACACAAAAACATATAGATTTTTTGTTCAATTCTACCATCACAATACACACATGCACACACACAATAAAACTGCACTGATATAGGTTCAAGTATTGTATATAATGAAGTAGATTTAAAATAAAGTTTGAACTGTTTTTTTTTTTTTTTTAGTCAGGGCAAGTTGTCAATTTTAATGTCACATTTTAAATGTTATGAATTTGTATATAAGCTAGTTGTTGGTCAAAACATTGATATTATTATTATATTTTTTTTATGCTACCTGTGTATGCTTCATTTTCATGCTTCATATTTGCTTTACTGTTTCAATTACTTAAAAGCATATAATAGGCTGTTTATTGACATGTTAAATTGTAGAAATTGTAACATATTGCAACAGCTTAAATAGCAGGTCAGTATGTTTTTATAAATCCTATTTCTTAGTCAATAACAGTGAAAATGTTAAATTATTTTTGTAGCTTAGACTTTAAGGCATGTGCCTATATAAAAATTGACAAAAATAAACCTGCCCTCAGATATATTCACTGGAGTATAAAGTGTGCCAACTAGCCCTGGGCTTCTGTACATGTTTTCATTATTTTGCACGTGAGATCTGATGGTATCATGATGGTATTTGTGGTGGAATGATGGCTTTGGATCTTCTTTGTTTCCTGATATTGTTCTTGTGTTCAGAAGGGCACAGAGTGGCAGAAAGCCAGGGGGAAATGTGTCAAAGCAGGAATGTGGATGTTTCACTATATAGTGGCTCCATTGTTTCTGTTATTTTGTGATCTTAATGTAAATAAGCAGGAAACTGTACTGAATAAGTATAATTTTCATACTTAAGTGATAAGAATATTAACTTTCTAATGATTTTCATTTCATTTATATAGCAATTGTTTTCCAGTTTTATTAAATTGCATTCATCTGTATGAAATGTGTTCTCTACCAGATGCAGTTATGGATCTCACCATGACCTCTAATGGGGCCACATCTGCTCATCATTTCCGCCTCTCCTGCATTTCTGGAGAGCGTGACACCGACGGCATTCAACTGAGCATCAGAAAGGACAACAGCATTGTCCTTCGTGCAGATAATCCCAATTTTACTGTGCAGAGGAAACAGACTAAAGAAGTGGTGGCTACTGGATTTACAGGCTTTGACCACAGTGGGATTTTCTACTGTCACTCAAAAAGGGGCTCTGACCAACCTGCCAATGTTACACTTATAAATAACTACAGCAAAGGTATGGCGACCTGAGTAAAAAATACTTAACTTAAAGGGATAGTTCATCAAAAAATAAAAATTCTGTAAAAAGAATTTATTTCAAAGAATATATCAGCTGGTTTTTTTTTCCTTTACAATGAGAGTCAAAACAACACTGGACCCCACTGACTGACTGACTATGGACCAAAAAAGCAAAAATCCTTGAGACATATATCTTGTATATATATATAAAAAATATCTTGTTTCTGCAGAAGAAAGTAAGTCATATAGGTTTGGAACTACATGAGAGTGAGTAAATGTAATGTTGTAATGTAAATAAAGGGTAAGTAAATGTAATGTGGGTAATGACATTTTTTAATGAACTATCCCTTTAAAACTTAATCAGTTTGGCAAAACTAATCAGACTGAAGAAAAGAATTTAAAAATGTGATGTCATACCAGAGTACTATTGTAATTATGTCTTATTAGGTTACTTTAGACCTGTGAAGGTCACTGTGACGGCCAGTAAAGGAGACACAGTGCCTCTGATCATGGATGTCATTCGGACAGAAAGACGAGACATCCAATGGAAATTCAATGGTCAGTACGGCTTTAATCTTATTCTTTACAATTTCACAAGACACATTTCCAAAGAGCATGCATGCGACATGTTATGCATATTGGTACAGCAATTAATGAGAATATGTTTTAAATGTTATACACACACAATTACATACACACACATACACTACCGGTCAAAAGTTTGGAATCTTTTTTCTGGATTTTTAATGTTTTTAAAAGAAGTTTCGTCTGCTCACCAAGGCTGCATTTATTTAATTAAAAATACAGTAAAAACAGTAATATTGTGAAATATTATTACAATTTAAAATACCTGTTTTCTGTTTGAATATATTTTACAAAGTAACTTATTCCTGTGATGGCAAAGCTGAATTTTCAGCATCATTACTCCAGTCTTCAGTGTCACATGATCCTTCAGAAATCATTCTAATATGCTGATTTGCTGCTCAAGAAACATTTATGATTATTATCAATGCTGAAAACAGTTGTGTACTTTTTTTTCAGGATTCCTTGATGAATTGAAAGTTCAAAAGAACAGCATTTATCTGAAATACAAAGCTTTTGTAACATTATACACTACCGTTTAAAAGTTTGGGGTCAGTAAGAATTTTTATTTTTTGGAAAGAAATTAATGCTTTTATTCAGCAAGGATGCATTAAATCGATCAAAAGTGACAGTAAAGACATTTATAATGTTACAAAAGATTATATTTCAAATAAATGCTGTTGAACTTTCTATTCATCAAAGAATCCTGAAAAAAAATATTGTACACAAATATTTTGTACAATTGTACACAATAAATGTTTCTTGAGCAGCAGATCAGCATATTAAAATGATTTCTGAAGGATCATGTGACACTGAAGACTGGAGTAATGATGCTGAAAATTCAGCTTTGATCACAGGAATAAATTACTTTATAAAATATATTCAAACAGAAAACAGTTATTTTAAATTGTAATAATATTTCACAATATTACTGTTTTTACTGTATTTTTAATTAAATAAATGCAGCCTTGGTGAGCAGACGAAACTTCTTTTAAAAACATTAAAAATCTTACTGATTCCAAACTTTTGACCGGTAGTGTACATACATATACACACACACACATAATGGGACGTTATGTGGAAAAACAAAAAGGTTGTGGCAGGATGTTTCCAGCAAGTGTTTTTTTTTTTTTCATATCAGTAAATAGATAAGCAATTTACAAGTAAGTAAATTCTGATTTGTTTTAGGTAACTACCATTACATGACTCCGAGTGCTGATGTTCGGAACAGCACAGCAATTCTGGATCTGGAGAAAGTTGATGAAAGCAACGCAGGGATTTACAGTGCCAACTATCTTGGGGACAGTGCTCTTTATAGTGCCTGGATGCGCCTCATCGTTCGTGGTATCATATTTAGTATCATATCACGGATTTAGATTTATTCAGGACTTTGGATTTTATATCCTATTGCTTGATTTTTCTCACCTATGTATTTTCTAGAATGCCCAAAGAACAAATGGGGCTCCGACTGTGACAAAGACTGTCCCGAATGCTTGAATGGAGGCGTGTGCCATGACAAAGATGGAGATTGTGTTTGTCCTCCAGGGTTTATGGGAATGCGCTGTGAGACAGGTAAATGAAAACCATTTCTATGAAACTGATCATTGTCTGTAGAGACTGTCTATTTAAGAATTTAAACATACAAATCCATTTTTGTGATTTTGGTTTTGCAGCCTGTCGTGAAGGAATGTTTGGTCGGAACTGCCAGGAATCCTGTAAGGCAGAAAATGGATGCCAGGGCTTGAGTTTCTGTCTCACAGACCCTTACGGCTGTTCTTGTGCCAGCGGCTGGCATGGAGACCGCTGTCGTAAACGTGAGTTTAACATAAGATCCCTTTATATAATAACTGCTCCCTCCATGTATCATCTGGACCCTGCAGAAAGGATTCAGTTCGGCATTAAAGTTTAAACAGGTGCTGCTGGAACCTGCCAGTAAAAATTCAGCTTCCATCAAACGAACCAAGATAAATATTTCTTACTGCTCTGTGCATTTGTTCTAGTCTTTGTGGAAGCCAGTTTTCACCTCAGAGTAAAAAAGTGAGTGAGATAAAGTTTAAAATAAAAAATAAAGTCAGACTGTAAGATATAAAGTCACATTGTGAAATATAAAATAGCAAATTGCAGGAAACAAAATCACTGTTATGAGAAATAAAGTCACAACAGAGCATTATATCAGATTGATAATCTGATATAAAATCAGATTGTGTGGTACAGTCACATTGTAAAATACAAGAAAAGAAAGTTGCACTTGTGAAAAATAATGTCGCAATTAACAGAAATAAAACTGCAACTGTGAAATTAAAGGCGCAATTAAGAGAAATAAAGTTAAAATAACATAATATAAAGTGAGTTAATGTGAGATAAAAAGTCACAATTATGAGAAACAAGGTTGCAGTTTTAAGATAAAAAGTTACAATTGTGAAAAATAATATTGCAGATATGAGATATGTCTTGATTGCACAAAAACAAAACAAAAAAAACAGGCTTCCATACTGTTATTACACAAACATTTCCAAACACACTTGTGTAATGTCTTATTGAATCCTTATAAGATGCCTGGTTTCATCTTATTTTCATAGCCTGTGTTGAAGGAATGTATGGCGCTGACTGTCTTTTAAGTTGCAACTGCGAGAACAAAGGCAAATGCAATCGATTCAGTGGCTGCCAATGTCCTACAGGCTGGAGAGGGCAATACTGTGAGAAATCAGGTCAGTCTTCAAGACTACTTTTCCATCTACTCAGAAAACTATAATGTTTGTTCCTTTTGGCGCCGTTTGTCTAACTTTATCCCTCTTTCAGATAGTGTACCAGAGATTTTGGACATGGCCAGTAACCTGGAGGGAAACTTGAACTCCAGCCACAAGATCACATGCTCTGCAACAGGCCATCCGCTGCCTAGCCATATGAGTATTGAGCTACGCAAGCTGGAAAGCACTGTTCTTAAGGTGAAGGAGTCAAAAGTATAAGAAGTTTGCTAATGCTTTATTTAAAGCCTTTATTAAGGTATTCATAATGTACATTATAATGCATTTTTTTTCATAACAAATAATTGTCAAATGTAAAATTTGCAGATTCCATGTATCATCTGAAACTGGTTGTTTGTCATGTGTTTTAATGCATTATATGTTCTAAAGGCATAACATAAGTATTATATTGTATTATAACTGTGGTTACAGTTACTCATGAGACCATACAATGCATTATAAGGTGCATTACAAGGCATAATTAATGCATTATAAATACTTTATAATGCATTATATATAAAGGCTTTAAAGGGATACTTCTGTCATATACTGCTCCGAGACACGGGTTGAGGATCCAGTGCAGTATTTATTAAAAGGGCAATCCACAATCATATTCTAAATCCAGGCAATTGTCATACATAAACAAACAATCCATACAATAACTGAGTTCAGGGCTGAGGCAATCAAAATAACCAGGACACAGGAGAAACAGGATTCAGTGTCTCAGAAATGCAGTTAGACACATATGAGACTTAGCCCTGAGCGAATTGACCAGGCTTATATAGGGTGAGCTAATGAGGCTAATGAGACACAGCTGTAAGCAATCAGGGATGATGAGACAGAGCAATGAGTTATGGGAAATGTAGTTCTTGAGGGAATGACAATAGTCTGTGTTGGAGTGCCCTCTGGTGGCTATCAAAGGCATTCTAGCTGGTGACCGTGACAACTTCACCCTCATGTCCTTCCAAACCCATAAGACTTTTGTTCATCTTCGGAACACAAATAAAGATCTTTTTGATGAAATCTAAGATGTCTGTCCCTCCATAGACAGCTACGTAACTACCACTTTGACGCTTCAAAAAATTTATAAAGAGATCGTTAAACTAATCCATATGAATTGAACGGTTTAGTCCAAATTTTCAGAAGAGACTTGATCACTTTATGATAAACATTAAATTTAGGCTTTCACATATAAACATTAATCAACTCACACATCAGTTGTGGTAAACGGAAACTCAAACATGTTTGATTGACGCGTGCGAGAACCAATAAGGTTCATTCGCCTGTGTAAAGCAGCACGTTTGAGCTTCCGCAAGAGGTTTGCGTGTCAAGCAGGTTCGGTCGAGCTTTATGTTTGCTGATAAATGTTTATATGTGAATACAAGCTTAAATTAAATCTATTCATCATATAAAATTATCGAGTCTCTTCAGAAAATTTGGACTAAACTACTCAATTCATATGGATTAGATTTTAGTTTCTTTATGAGGGACAGAAGTCTCTCAGGGACAGGAGGGACAGAAGTCTCTCAGATTTCGTAAAAAAGGTCTTCATTTGTGTTCTGAAGATAAACGAAAGTCTTATGGGTTTGGAACGACATGAGGGTGAATATTTGATGACAGAATTTTCATTTTTAGGTGAACTATCCCTTTAAGTAAAATGTTACCAGATGGGTAATAAAAAGTTGCATATGAAGTTTAAAGAAGGAATGTTTATAAAGTGAGAAGTTAAAAGTACTGTTGCGTCTGTCTTTCTAATCTTTTTGATTGCCGACTGTTTTTACTGATTCCTCAGGCTTCCCACACTACCATGGACTCCAAAAAAAGCACAGCTCACTTTGAGATCCCGCGGCTGTCTACAGAGCATAATGGTTTGTGGGAATGTCGAGTCTCCACCAATGGTGGACAGGATTCTTTCAAGTTTACCTTAACTGTGAAAGGTGAGATTCATTTTAGAAATTGTTTTGTTCTAGTGATGTTCTCTCAAGCTGAAAGACCATTACATTTGCACTTTGTTATGAACTAGAGCCACCTTACCCAACCACCGCTCCTAAATTGCTATCGAGAAGTAGCAAACAGATGGTTGTAAAGCCAGTGGACACTTACAAGGGGGACGGTCCCATTATTTCCACTAGGCTACTTTACAAACCAGTGGATACAGAAGACTCCTGGTCCTCCATCATAGGTGAGTAATTTTAAATTAGTCTGTTTTTAGGAATTCCTACATTAGGTTCACCCTCATCATATCAATATACTATATAAGTCATAGACATAGAGTATAATCAAATTTTTTTTAACAAGTGTATGGCAGCGATCAAATCACATTGCCGAACCTGAAGCCCTCAACCAGATACCATGTTCGTGTACAACTTACTCGTCCAGGAGACGGAGGAGAGGGTCCTTTGGGTCCAGAGGCAATCTTGGAGACTGACTGTCCAGGTGAGGATCAGTCAAACTAGAACTACAAATGACTTGGTTGTTGGGAAAGATAGGGGAAATGCCCCCCTTAATAAGATATTTACAGATGAGTTTAGTATGTATAGGATGATGATGTACAGGACCACTATAAGTGTAAGATGTCCCCCTACCTATAGTAAACTTGTCCCAACTATAAATGTAAAAAACATCTAATATATATAAAATTCATGATGAATGTAAATGTAATTAATGGAATTATAATAATTATTTAATGAAATAATAAAAACATCAGCAACATCTTGGGACATCTTACCCCAGAGGTAATGTAGTATTTATTAATATTTTGAATCAGCTTTTATTTTTAGTTAAAAATAAAAGCTATTTTTAGTTTTGTTATGTAATTTTGTAATTTTTTAAAATATTTTTATATAGTTTTAATTAATTTTTGTACTTCAACTTAAAATGTAATTCAGTTAGATGCCAAGGCAACATTTCTTCATCTTATATTTATAATTTACTTTATTCTATTTCTGCTTTTATTTTGATTTCCAAAAACGATTTTTAATAGTTTTAGTTAACAATAACAATTCTGATTCTAACTTTAACAAATATTGTGCTTATTTTTAAGTGAAAAGTTATTGTACAAATCCAAATGAATTTCTGCGTCCACAAGATCCCCATTAGCAAATGGCCATCTAAATTCACAGATCACTATTATCCAATGAAAACAATTATTAGATCATTTCAAATCAAAACTGTTCAGATGGAATAAATTGATGTTCAGATGAAAAAATTAAAAAGCATCTAAAACATTAAATAAATGTGTTCAGATGAGATTAAGTGACATCTATGGGCAAAAGAATAAATAAAGGTAGGGGCATCTTCCCCAGTCTTACCCTATAATGAGAAGAACAGTCGGATTCTTTGAGGTGAAGATGGAGGTTTGGATGATGTTGACATGGATGTGTAAAAATCTGGAGAAACAGACTGGAAACAGGTCTATAGATAAACAATATCTTGACTTTTGATTTTCAGTCTATTTTGAATGAAGCACTGACTTAGTTTTTAGGTTTTTACGTAGTTTTTACGTAGCTCAGCTGCGACACACAGCTTCTGATTGCGTATTCTGTGTCGCTAGAGCCCACGGTCAGGCCGGAGATTGATTCCAACTCATTGGAGGGCCGTAATGTCACCATCAGGTGGTCCCTGATTGGCAGGTACCACAAGGCCACTGGCTTTTTAGTGCAGCTCTACGGACCACATGGAGAGAAGCTGTGGGAGGAAACCACCTTGCTTAATGTGCTCTCCATCAAGCTCTACAATCTGGAGTACCACAAGGACTACCAAGCGGTCGTCCGGCTGGTAAACTGCGGCAGCCACGGGCCCCCTTCAAAGCCACACCATATTCACATCTATAAGCAGGGTAACAGAAATCTTGCATGTCCCCAAGTAGGCGCAAGTAGGTGACTGACTATAGAATAGGACATGAATGTTAGAGACTAGACAGGGTGTGGTTGAAAGGAACAAACTCATAAGTGTGTCATAGTGCGAGATAAATTAAAAAGGCAAAATTGCGTATGATCTCTCTCCAGGCCCTTCTTCCCCACGGAACGTTCAGGCAGATGCCCTGTCCATCAATGCAGTCAGGCTTCACTGGCAGCCTCCTGAGGACCCCAATGGAGGCATTGTGAAATACAGCATTGAGTACCAGCCAGTGGGCCAGGGTAGCTTGCACCCTTGGGTGGACACAGACGATGGCAACAAAACCACGAAGGATGTGACATCCCTCAATGGGAGCACGTTGTACCAGTTTAGGGTGAGGGCTTTCTCCAAGGTGCCAGGGGAGTGGAGCAAGTTCGTACAAGCCAGGACACGTGAAGACGGTAAGAGACTAGAAAGAATTAAAGGATTAGTTCACCCAAAAATGAAAATTAGCCAATAATTTACTCACCCTCAAGCCATCCTAGGTGTATATGACTTTCTTCTTTCAGCCAAACACAGTCGGAGTTATATTAAAAAAATATCCTGGCTCTTCCAAGCTTTATAATGGGAGTAAATGGTAGCTTAGATTTTGAAGCCCAAAATAGTGCATCCATTCATCATAAAAGTAATTCATACTTCTGAAGCGAAGCAAAAAATATCCATATAACTTTACAAAGTATAATCACTGGCTTCCGGTAACGGCTGTCGATTGTAGAATTCCGGCGGAAGAGTGACCTCTGACCCCAACATATGACGTAGGATGTAGGAGTAGCGTAAGCTTAGGTGTGAGTAGACGCCTCTTGCGATTCAAACAAATAGGGTTGGGCAACAAACTTAAGCTCCTCTTCTCTTATATCAAAATCCTTAGAGATTACTATTAAAAAATTCCCATTTTAGACTTCATCTAAATTTTAGACTAATTCGTGACCGGTGTTTTGTTTTGCTCTCTCCCCTGTGCTTCTGAGTTCATCAATACGTCATGCGACTAGATTTGTGTACGGCCGTTACCAGAAGGCAGTGATTATAGTTTATAAAGTTTATAAAAGCTTAGAAAAGACAAGATATTTTTTAATATAACTCCCATTGTGTTTGGCTGAAAGAAGAAAGTCATATACACCTAGTATGGCTTGAGAGTGTGTAAATTATGGGATAATTTTCATTTTTGGGTGAACTAACCCTTTTAATGGGAGAAAGCCTACAGTAAATGCTTTTCTAAAAAAGTTCTCTCTTATAAAAAGGCATTTTATTTCATATCATTCAGGATTCTCCAGCTTTATTCCCACCACACAGCATGTTGGACGGCAAATGACTGAGGATCATCAGCTTCTTTGGGCTGTGGTTGGGTCAGTTGGTGTAACATGTGTGACCATTCTTCTGGCCCTCCTGGCTCTCTTCTGCATTCGTAAATCTGTCCTTAAACGAAGACGGACATTCACCTATCAGTCTGGATCAGTGAGTGGAAACATCTTATTTTATTATTATATATTTTATTTTTACTGTTATGCTTGTTGTGTATGTACAATGGCAGCAAAATGTTTTGGACACAATTCCTATAAATGTTGAAATCTGAGTTGACAAACGTATTATTTTAATGCTTCATCACAGTGAGAATTACTACTTTTAAATTACTAGTTTTATTTAGTAAGGATGCATTAAATTGACCAAAAGCGAAAGTAAAAAAAAATTGTATCACGGTTTTCACAAAAATATTAAGCAGTAAGAACCCCCCATCCCCATATATATATATATATATAACCTTGTAATATAGTAATATTTAATGACTTTAAGTTGATTCAACTATAATAAGCAATATAACAATAAGTACAAGAGTAAAACATTTTAAATTTCTTATAAATGTCAATACGTGCAATTTCAGGGAGAAGAGACTATCTTACAGTTCAACTCAGGGACTCTCACACTGACCCGACGATCAAAGCCTTCCCCAGAGCCCCTCACCTATCCCATACTGGAGTGGGAGGACATTAAGTTTGAGGATGTCATTGGAGAAGGGAATTTCGGTCAGGTCATCAGGGCCATGGTCAAAAAAGATGGCATAAAAATGAGTGCTGCGATTAAAATGCTCAAGGGTAAGACAACAAGCCAACACAGCATTGTTAGCCAAGGTCTGTTTTTACATGATTGTGATTTTGTGTGTCTGTTTTGTGCACCTGCAGAGTTTGCCTCAGAGAATGACCATCGAGACTTTGCCGGTGAATTAGAAGTGCTGTGTAAATTGGGACAGCATCCAAACATAATAAATCTCATTGGTGCCTGTGAAAACAGAGGTGAGTGCGCCACCTACTGGTATTACATATAATTATGGTCAGATAATAAAAATGTGTCTCACAGAGTTTAATATATAGAACTTCTAAGTAGCATTTGGCATAGTTAGTAATGTTAATAAGGCTTCATATCACTTTTGTCAAATTACTTTATATATATGTAAAATTCATCATGTGTATGAATTTTCCTCTAGTGCAGACATGTGACAGCTTCTGTTATCCACAGGTTATCTTTATATTGCCATTGAATATGCACCTTACGGGAATCTTTTGGACTTTCTGAGGAAAAGTCGTGTCCTAGAGACCGATCCTGCCTTTGCCAAGGAGCACGGAACTGCCTCCACGCTCACCTCCCAGCAGCTCTTGCAGTTTGCTGCTGATGTAGCAACTGGGATGCATTACCTTAGTGACAAACAGGTATAAAAAGTTTAATATTCAGGAGGTGTATATTAAAAATACATATGTGGATGGGCAAAATTAATTGACATACCGGCCAAGTAATTTTATTATATTTATTGCCAGCAATGTTGCAGTTTGTTTATTTAGTAGTTTTTAATTTAAATACATTTCTAAATTAATAATTATTATTAATAATAAGTAGTTTTTTATTTAATAAAAAAAATATTTTAAAATGTATCATTCAATTTAATGAGGCCATTGTCAATTTTATGCCACTTTTCTTTCCTTTTTTGTTATATGTAATTCTAATTCTGTCTGGTTTACTTGTTTGCGTGTGAACAGTTCATCCACAGAGATTTGGCAGCCAGAAATGTGCTTGTGGGAGAAAACCTAGTTGCAAAAATCGCAGATTTTGGCCTCTCACGTGGTGAGGAGGTGTATGTCAAAAAGACCATGGTGAGGACTATATCTATAAGATGATATGAGATGATAAAACTCATTTGTCCTTCCTTATTCAGCCTTTTCAGTGCATAGTGTATCCACCCTTTACATTATCAATCAGGTTCACTCTAAAATAGTGTTCTGGTGAACTTATAAATAAAATAATTTGACTGAAATGCAGAATTACTCATGAAACTGGTTAAAAGTTGCTCCTTCTTTGTCTCAGGGAAGACTGCCTGTGCGATGGATGGCCATCGAGTCACTTAACTACAGTGTCTACACCACAAAGAGTGATGTGTAAGTGTCTGACACTTTGATTTCTACTTAAAAAAATGTGAGATAAAGAAATTCACTGTTTATTAATTATTTAAAACACCAAGTGCTATATCATTCCCTATGTTTCAATCCAAATTAACATACTTCTCAATTTTTAATGGGCAACTGATAAATAAGCAGGAAGGAACTGATAACATAAACCAGGAAGCTCAAATTTAGAGTAGCATGTTCCACAAGACCACAGTGCCTCTGTCAAAATGACCTATTTTTACCCACCCAAGAACATTGCATGCTAAACATTTCGAAAACAACATGACCAACGTGACCAAAACTGGGAATATGAGGTGACAGAGGGGGTACACGAAAAAAAAGTTTTTCCATTCACTTAATTCTACCCCACCCTAAAATAACAAAATAAAATAAAAACAGGAAAATGGTGGTATTGTAAAAAGGTCAAATACATGACATCCAATCTAATTACCTCATCTTTTGCAGTCAAAACTGACTGTATCCACACAAACAGTGTGTATATGTGCAGAGTATGCTGCCATACGCGTCTGCACGAGCGTAAAAGGTGCGCACGACAAAAATGACATCATTGCGATGTGGGTGGTCCTGCGCGTTGAGTGCGCGAGACCCCATTTGGGGCGTGGCAGTCTGCATGCAATTTTTTGTAAAGGTATCAAGGCACATCCGAATCCAATGTTAGCTTCACTTCCTGTCTCCTGAGATACCTTCATCTGATAAATTTTTGAAGGCACCATAGATGTATCCTTCGCTGCCTTTGATATCCCATAATATTGTGCGTTCCATTCTGAACTAAAAAAAAATAAAGATGCATCTGAAAATAGAGGCTGGTGGTCAGTTTGTATGTAAATGTACTTTTTGACCAATGTTTTCCACTTCTGATGCCATTTATAGTGAGAAATTAAAATATCCAAACACTGATCACTAATCCTACCCGTTACTGTATCCAATGAAATTACCTGCAGGGCGGGATTTCTGGCGGAGTGGTTTGGGGGGAAAATTGCGCTTCATCATTAACTTTGAGAATTGAGAAGACTTAAACCTCACACCTAATTTTTTATCATTTACTTCTTATATAGACTGCACTGAAACCCACCTAAAACCCTGAAATACACTCAAAACGTACCTTTATGCCTAAAAATCAGAAAACCAACATACAACAAATCGGGTTTCCGGGGCGACGCGGGGATGGGGAGTCACGTTAGATATGTATACATATCTATGGGGAGTCACGAGGTGATGTATAGGGCACGTTACCAGCTAAACTTTTAATAATAAACATATTGCGAGAGCTTTGTCTTTTTCCACCATCAGAGATTTTACATTTTGCATCTTAAATTTGATTTATCCTTTAAAGGGGACATATCATGAAAATCTGACTTTTTCCGTGTTTAAGTGCTAAACCCAGTAACTTTGTTTTGGCAAGCCTTTCTCTGCAAGCATGTGAAAAAACGAGCCACTCAGATTTCGCATTTTGGGATCTTATTATAATATTACTGCCCCTTAATCTGCACGTTTCCACTGATGGTGCCATCATTTTGTTTTCGCAAGTGAAAACGGTGTACCAGTTCTAAGGCCAGGGCAAAAGTTGCAAGTTGACCCTGGCAAGCTCGATTGCTAAAAAAGGAGCGTTTCTGTCCGAACACTATTTTGGAAAAAATATCAGACCATTCACAGCATTTGATAGAAATCATAAACGTTAGCCTGGTGTGTATGGCTCTGTTTGGCAAACAGGTACACTGTTACTGTCAGTTTGGCTGCTTGAGATTCTCCAGCTTTGTTGTTGTTGAGCAACCAAAGCGCGAGCTGTTAAAACTCTGTTCTCTTCTGGAAAGGGGGCCAGGAGCAGCAGCTCATTTGCATTTAAAGGGACAGACACAAAAATTGCGTGTTTTTTCTCACACCCAAATAAGGGCAAATTTTACAAGTTATAATAAATGATCTGTGGGGTATTTTGAGCTGAAACTTCACAGACACATTCTGGGGACACCAGAAACTTGTATTACATCTTGTGAAAAGGAGCATAATCGGTCCCCTTTAATTTAAATATCTGTCTTGGGCTTTCAGGTGGTCTTTTGGAGTTCTTCTGTGGGAAATTGTAAGCTTAGGTAAGTTTGTTCATAATAGTTTTAATGAGCCTCAATGCATTATAAAGATGTTTCAGCAAGATGAACTATATGAATCTGTTCTCTATGAAGGTGGGACTCCATACTGTGGGATGACCTGTGCTGAGCTCTATGAGAAGCTTCCTCAGGGCTACAGAATGGAGCAGCCCAGGAACTGTGATGATGAAGTGTAAGCGCAGACATTCATGTATTCACTTGCCATATTGATCAACTGTAGTTGTAGTAATAATTCTAATTCTAACTCTTGATATATAATTATCCAAACAGGTATGAACTTATGAGGCAGTGCTGGCGAGATAGACCCTATGAGCGACCGCCATTTTCACAAATATCTGTCCAGCTCAATAGGATGCAAGAGGCACGGAAGGTAAGGAAAAACAGGCTGATGCTTGCATATGTAAAACTCACCACCATAAGGAGTTTTTGGGGGTGGTTACCTGGGCATTGCTGTGTGGTTATAGGTGGTTGCTAGGTGGTTTTAATCACAAAATTAATACCACAACTCTCCTCATTGAGATGCATGACTACCATCTAAAAGTTATGGGGTCGGTAAGATTGGTAAGAAGTCTCTTATCAGGGGCGGATCTACCAGGGTGCCACAGAAAAAGCCACCCAAGATTTATTCCAGTATAAAATATAAATAAATGTATGCAGTGTTTTCTGTACTACATTTTAGCAACTGTGCTTTAATGTGATGACATAAGATGTACTGTGAAAAAATCTTAACTAGATTGACATTTTTGAAAAACAAACTTTTTTATTTGGCTTGACAAGGTCTTTTCTTAATTTAAAATAGTTTGAACTTTGAAGTTCATGATAGATAAACAAAGGAAGTTGGGTGTTTTGGGTTGTTGCTCAACTTTTGCTATGTGGTTGCTAGGGTAGTGTGTTCTGGGTGACCTTCCATAATACCCACATACCCAAATTCCCACCTCTGTTAAGAAGTCTCAGATGTCTTAAGTCTCAGTGTTTGATATTTTGACCACTCTTTCTTGCAATTTAAAGTTTTTGTTGTTCTTAAACTTGATGCGCTAAAACTTGTGATTTATATATTATCCAGGTAGCCAACATAATATTAATAAACTCTTCTCTAATGAGCTCAGATACATTTAGAATGTGTTGATGTGTTTAAAAGACAGTGTCTTGGTGCCCTGGATATATATATTTTGTTATTAGGGGTCCAAGCACCAAATTAGCCGCTTTTCCACCATCGGGCCGAGCTGTTCATAGAATGGAAAGGAATGGTTACAGTTTTGTTTCCACTTCAGCCTGGTATGGCACGGAACAATTACAAAATTCTCAGCGCAGTTGTCTAACCATGCTGAATCATGCTGGTAGAATCCGTGAAGTGATGTCGCCACAAACATGTCTGTTGCTCTATTTGAGTGACATAAACACAAATTAATAATAAAATTAAAAGAAATATCTGATCATCCTCGATAACGTGGTCGTTATCTCATATCATCAGTAAACCATTGAGTTACCAAGGCAATGACTGACATTTTTGTATTAATTGAAAATTTGGAGCTGCAAATGATATCTTTACATTCATTTGAAATTGACCTCTGACATCCTATGATTTATATAAATTTAAATGTTGAATATAAGTTCACATATATTACACCACATAGGCCTATATTATGATAACATGCCTTAAAAACATTTTTGAGTGGTATTTTTGACCTACTTTAATCTAACAGTAAGAGGGAGTGATTTCTTTTGAAAGTCAGTTGCCCTTTTTGACACCTGTGTGTTGCTGTAACCCGCTTCTTTAAACCCTAACTTTCTTTGAAGATTCAAGATGGACTGTAAAACCAACATCATAAGATTCATTTGGATCGCGAAGATTCATTGGATCGCTAATCATCCATATGGGCCAATGGTACTTGGACCCAAATGATTGCTGCTTGCAGCTATATTTTGTATTTAATTATAGTATAGATGTAGTACTGTATGATGAAATAGGCTTAGTATTATATATGATTGAATGCTTGTTTGCTTTGGTGTTGCCTTGCCACCCCTCACAGTCCTCATGCCACCCCCTTGCAACCCTATAAAGAATTTCTAGATCTGCCCCTGTTTCTTCTGCTCACTAAGGCTGCATTTAATTGATCAAAAATACAGAAAAAAAAAACCTGTAATATTGTGAAATATTATTCAATTTAAAATAACTGTTTTCTATTTTAATACATTTTAAAATGTAATTTATTCCCGTGAGGGCAAAGCTACATTTTTAGCAGCCATTACTTCAGTCTTCAGTTGCTATGTTTCCAAAGTTGCGAAGTTAACTTATGCACAAAATTTCAATATATCGCATAAAACATTTGGGAACAAAGCAGCGTTTCCATCCCATGTGCTCAAGAGAACAAAGTTGTCTGTTCCTGGGAAATTGGCGCCAAATATCTAATAAAAAAATGGAAGTTGCTGCAATTGGGGAAGCCACTGTGGCTTTTTTTGTTATCTTGCGTTCCGATGCCTGGTGTTTGCGTTGAGGCAAAGTCACGCAAGTTTGTTGTTGCGCATCGAGGGATTTATTTTGTAAATGTGTTTCCATCTTACTTTTTGTGCATGTCTTCTTATTGGATATGATATCTCAAAATGCTTAAAAATAGGTGGATGGAGACAGCTAGTGTCACATGAACTTTCAGAAATCATTCTAGTATGCTGATTTGGTGCTTAATAAACACTTTTTATTATTATCAATGTTGAAAACTGCTTAATATTTTTTGTGGAAACCATGACACTTTTTTCAGGATATTTTGTTGAATAGACAGTGCAAAAGAACAGCATTTATTTGAAATAGAAATCTGTTGTAACATTATAAATGTGTTCTATCACCGTTGATCAGTTTAATGTATCCTTGCTGAATAAAAGTATTGATTACTTTCAAAAACAAAAATTCTGACCCCAAACTTTTAAACAGTGGTTTATATTTCAATAGCACAAAATTGAGCACTAATTCAGGTCATTCAGGTCCAGTTGTATCTGCATGTAGCCATCAACCAACCTCTAACTCTTGTCTTTCATCCAGGCCTATGTCAACATGGCTCTCTTTGAGAACTTCACCTATGCTGGAATAGATGCTACAGCCGAAGAGGCCTGACTACCAGCCCCCCCAGACCCAAGAAGGGTTCACAGCCCAAGGGAGGCTCATCACAGTAGGGCTTTGCGTTACTGTCACTCCCCTGTGGCCAGGTTCCATCGTTCAAAGAGACACTCCACCAAGACCACATGGCTATAGAGAACAGACTGTGAAAGGACACTCTTAGGAGCTGTGACTCTAGATTCTGGAAGGATTCATATCTCAGGACATGTTGGCCTTGGATTACTCAAGAGGAAGTGGAACCTACAATATAAGCTACAGATGTAGCACGCTGGGTCTGTGGGGACTCTTTTTCCATCTTTTTATTGGGAGAATCATTGCGTGAGGTTGTTGAAATGGACATACATCAAATGCAGTTCATTCCATGGACAAAAGCGCCAGTATTATTCAATGTAGCACTTGAGAAAGCCATGTATTTTCCTTATTGAAACTCATTTGTTCACCTTGACTGAGTTCTGTAGATAATGTTTATGTTGTTTATCAGACCGTAAAAGCCACTCAAGATTTTTAAGCTCTTTTTTATGAATTTTTTTACGTATGACGTATGTATGACATTCTATATCCATCCTATAACCATTTAAAGAACGTTAGAGAATGTTTACTTTGATAAATAAAGCATCATTGTGGTGACTGGACTCATCACAGAGGCATTTGGAGACAACTGTAGACTATCCACTGATAGGAACAGAAAGTACTCACTCTTTCTTTCGCTCTCTTCAAGTGGTGGGATTGAGGTCAGGCCCCTTTCCCTGCTGCAGCTTGCTGATCTGTCAAGGGTATTTCCTCCTATTCTGCCACAGGCCCAAGAGCTGTCAGTCAGGGTATGGGTAACTCAGTTTCCTCCAACTCACACACACACACACACACACACACACACACACAAACGTTTCTCCTTAAACTTCACAGTCAAGTATTGCATTTAATAGTAATTTGTCTGCTTATTTAATTAATTGTTTTTGGTGGTCAACCAACTTTTAGTGTGGCACACCTACCTATTTGTTTTTCCATGTTTAATGCAGGCACAGTTTTTTTTTTTTTTTTACTTCTGAATCGCACTAAAACTGCCCTTGGTATACAAATGAGAAATGGAATGACAGATATTTGAGTCAAAGGCATCAGTACATGTTCACAATTTTTTAAACACATTCTATTCTGTAATATAATATAATATATATATATATATATATATCAATTAAAAGATAATTCAATTGAAATAAAGAAGGAAAAATCATTAGTAATATATGTATGAAATTAAACTTAATATAAGAACATTAAGAGAACACAGAGTTTTTTTGAAAGTGTTGTGCCAGCGCTTGAGTATAAGGAGGCACTTTGTCAGTCCGGGTGCCCCAGTGCAACCACTTCCTATTTCATCGCACCCCATGAGATGACCACCAACCAAACTCCCCGCCCTCTCCTAAAAACATTAAGTACATAACACAAACATATCTAGACACTTTTTTAAAAAGTTTTCTGTATGGACCCCCTGCGTACATAATGGATCTGGTGCTCACGTGGTGGATTCTCCTTTCCTGTCTGATCAAGCAGGTGCATTTAGAGCTTCTCCTATCAAAGCAAGGTAAGACAAAAGAGTGAGTTGGTCAGATTTTATTTTAGTTCATTTTTCACTTATATATTTTGTTGAGTTAATTTTGCCAAGAGTTGTTATAGCTGTTCTAGTTCTAGCTGTGAAAAGCAAGTGTTAATGCAACACATGAATGTTGAGATTGTATTTAGAAGAGCAAAGTGTAAAATGCTACATCATGCATCAAATCTATGCATTTTATTAGTACTGTAGTTACATGGAACGGGTTTCTCCTTTTTAGAGTTTGCTATCGTGGCCATGGATAAGGACCCAAACTGTTTCACCAGGGAACAGGAAGATTTCACTTGTTTTTGGGAAGCACCTGTAGGAAAGTCCTATTATTTTCTCTACACATATGATCAGTAAGAGTTCCAAGTATTTTTGTCTACTATATTTAAACTTAAACTCAGATGAATGGGTCATTTACTGATAAATTTACTGTTAAATCTTACATTGACACAATCATTATATACACAGTAAAACCTCCAGTGTTAAATTAACATTGCCAGTGTTTATATAATCCACACCAGATTATGTAAACACCGGGTGACACTGGAAGTGTTAATTTAACACTGGATGTTTTGCTGTATATATATATATATATATATATATATTAAGGTTTTCATTATATTTATAAAGTATAATATTGCATATTTGTAATAATGAATCTGTCATTGAAAACCCCATATCAAATGATCACTAATCTGAAAAATGCTGGAATATGGGGGATGTGTCCCACTTTGATTTCTATGGTGGCTGTGGGTTTGCTTCAAGCAAACATTTTTGTTTAAAACAGATCAGCAGAAGAAAAAAGATGTGATGTGAAACATCAAACTTATGAGAAGAAGGACCTGCATATTTGCACATTTCCATCGATTGATGTCTATGTGTTTGTTGAAATGCATCTCAGAGTGATAGACAGAGACACCAACACAACCGTCTACAATCGGACTGTCTGTGTGGAGGATCAGCGTAAGTGCCACAGGAGCTCTTATGAATTTTCTTTGCCATTTTCATTCTTGTACAGTTTATGAAATAAAACTAATCATATCTGCTTATATCTTCCTCCAAGATCTACTGTATCCTCCATCAAATATATCCCTTCATCCAACTGGCGAGGTGGGCCAATTGTTAGTTGAATGGAAAAGGCCAAAAAATGGATGGATTCCTGGATTGTACCTACAGTATGAAATTCGTTACAGCTCCAAAAACACATCAAGCACAGTTGGACCGGTGAGTTTGAGTCTGACACAAACCCAGAATATTACCCAGAATATTGAAATATTACTGTATATAGAAGCACTTCATTTACTAAATGCAATCTACACTCACTCCTCATAGATATCAAAACACCGCCATAAGCTAGTCTCTCTGGTCGCAGGAGAAAACTGCACAGTGCAAATGAGAGTCAAGCCTGGAGGTGATTCAAAACAGTTTTGGAGTGACTGGTCAAGTCCTGTAACAGCTATGGTGCCACAAACAGCAGGTGAGAGCTGAAAAGAGCAAGTGTGATGTGAGCGACCCCAAAATGTTTTGGAGACTTTGTGTGAATTTTAGTGCATTAGTTGGCAAAAATTTTCTCATAGCTAACTTCTGTTATTTTTGCAATTGTCGCAAAGTAAATTTCCTTGTGGCAAAACGTCACATGTTAAAGGGTTAGTTCACCCAAAAATTAAATTTCTGTCATTATTTATTCACCCTCATGTCGTTCCAAACCCGTAAGACTTTCATTCATCTTCGGAACACAAATTAAGATATTTTTGATGAAATCTGAGAGGTTTTTTTATCTCACATAGAAAACATTGAAATTACCAGATTCAAGACCAGCTATAGCAAAAGCTTGATCATCACAATGTTTCAGTTTGGACCTGTTGCTAAAAAACATTCCTAAGTGTCCAGATCGAAGCAGTCTCAAATATGGAGCCAGATTAGACTCATAAATGATTTCACGCGTGATTACCTAGGTAAACATGATGCACACATGCGTAGCCTATTTCACATGCATGAAACATAATTCACTTGCACAAAAAACAATTTATGTGCATGAAAAAAAATACATTCACAAAAAGCAATTCACGTGTGCAAAATGAAATTATATATTTATAATTAATATATAATTACATATATATAATATAATTATACATTTCACAAATGCAAAACACAATTCCGAGATATACACTACAAATCAAAAGTTTGGAAACATTACTATTTTTAATGTTTTTGAAAGTCTCTTATGCTCATTAAGGCTGCATTTATTTCAGAATAAATACAGAAAAAACAATAATATTGTGAAATATTATTATAATTTAAAATTATGGTTTTCTATTTTAATATACTTTAAAATATAATTTATTTCTGTGTTGCAAAGCTGATTTGTCAGCATCATTACTCCAGTCTTCAGTGTCACATGATCCTTCAGAAATCATTGTAATATGCTGATTTATTATCAATGTTGGAAACAGTTGTGCTGCTTAATATTATTTTATAACCTGTGATACTTTTTCAGGATTCTTTGATGAATAAAAAGTTAAAAAAAAAATATCAGCATTTATTTAAAATAGAAATCTTTTGTAACAATATACACTACCGTTCAAAAGTTTGGGGTCAGTCATTTTTTTTCTTTCTTTTTTTGAAAGAAATTAATACTTTTATTCAGCACGGATGTGTTAAATTGATAAAAAGTGATAGTAAAGATTTATATTGTTAGAAAAGATTTATATTTTGAATAAATGCTGTTCTTTTTAACCTTTTATTCATCAATGAATCCTGAAAAAAGTATCACAGGTTCCCAAAAAATATTAAGCAACACAACTGTTTTCAACATTGATAATAACTGAGTATCAAATCAGCATATTACAATGATTTCTGAAGGATCATGTGACACTGAAGACTAGAGTAATGATGCTGACAATTCAGCTTTGCATCACAGAAATAAATTATATTTTAAAGTATATTAAAATAGAAAACCATAATTTTAAATTGTAATCATATTTCACAATATTATTGTTTTTTCTGTATTTATTATGAAAAAAATGCAGCCTTAATGAGCATAAGAGACTTCGTTCAAAAACATTAAAAATAGTAATGTTTCCAAACTTTTGACTGGTAGTGTACAACTGTGCACAAAAAGTTTAGAATGTTTAAAATTTACGAGTTTATCCTCACATTCACGTGTGAATCGCCTTAGATTTGTGTGGGTGTATTTTTGAGACTTCCATGGCAGCGCACACCTCTCACCCTGGTCATATGTACTCTTTAGGCAATCAGATTGAAGCTTATCAATCGACCAATCATTATCACGTGAGGGCATGCCTACCTAGGTGTTAAGTCATCAGTTTTCGACCAGTTCAAGTCATGCAGAGAAATATGTGCAGTTTGATCGGTTCATTTTCGTGTTTAGTAAACAAAGATAGAGATCAGTTAAAGCTATAGTTTATTATTGAATAACAGATATAAGCAACTGCAGTAGTAATCAGATGTCCCATATTTTGTCCAAAATGAAGAGGAAATTATGCTTGTTTTGTTGTATTTTAGCTGCGGGTACAGAGCCCCTTAGACAGATTGCAAAATAATCAAGTGGGTGGCCAATACCCAGTCCAGCTCCCACTTAGCACTGGCCTCATCGAGATTGTTCTTTAAAGGGCACCTATTATGCAAAATCCACTTTTACATGGTGTTAGACATAAATGTGTGTAGGCAGCAGAGGTGTAAATAGTACCTGAAAACCATACTTGAGTAAAATTTCGATACCTTAAATCGAAAATGACTCCACTACAAGTTACAAGTAACCAATTCCAATACGACTTGAGTAAAAGTCTTAAAGTATCTGATTTTAACAGTGCTTAAGTATTTTACTCGTGCTGAATGTAGGCTCAGAGATGCACTAGTCCTGAGAGAAATGCCAGTGAAAATAAGAAACAATTGACTTGTAAGATGAGAAATCAAGTTTATTTTCTAAAATAAAAATAAAACTGAACACCTCAATGCTGCAATAAATCAAGGTCGACACAAAAACCTTTTAAACGTCTACGAACTCTCAAGCCTCAGTTGAGCTCAAGTGCACAGAAAGGTCATAAGTAAACCAATATCCTTCAAAACGGTCTTGTCAATATAGCGGATAAATAAAACAATGTTAATTAAAATTAAATAGTCAAAGTCTACTCTAGTGAATGTGCTGGTTAGAGCCTCATCCCCAGCTGCAGTCATTTCCTCATCTAATAAATCAAACACCTGCGATCAGCAACTACCTGCTAATGCATTCACATTCACGTAAAGTATCCTTGGTGAAGTTTTGGGTGAGTAAAGCCAAAACGCACAAGATATAGTATGCCCTTCAATGCCCTTCAATGCCCTTAGATAGCGATATCGCTTCTTTATATCAGAAACAACTGCTGCAGAAAAAGTTAGCTACCGTGAAAAATATAATTTGTAATTGCATTATTCATCACAAATGTAATGGAGTAAAAAGTACATTTACTTTCTCAAAAATGTAGTCAAGTAGAGAGTAAAAGTTGCCAATATCTTTGATACTCAGTACAACTGCAAAAAGATACTTAAGTACAGTAACTAATTACATTTACTCAAGTACTTTACACCTCTGGTAGGCAGTGTGTGAACACAACCACCCTACAATGATAAAAATCCACCCACTCCTTTTTTTAATCCCCATTAAACCAAAGCAGTCTCATTAGACAAGCCGTTTTGATTCTCTGAGCAGTCCTGCATTACCATAGTTTCTGCCCTCAGCTCTACAGCTTATGTATGTAAATAATTCTGAATGTATGGTATTGTTTTTTGGGGGGGGGTTTTGTTAGGTAATTTTATGTATTGTTTTTTATTATTATTTATTGTTAACATTGTTAGCATTGTTATTGTTCCTGTTTTTTTTTTTGTTTGTTTGTTTTGTACTTTTTTGCTCTCTGAAAAGCCTCCCGTGGACTGGTGTTGAAAATTAGCATGTGTGCTAAAACACTTAAGCAAGTGCATATGGTTCGTCCAATGTAACTGTGATGTCCATGTCAAATAAAAATTTATTCAGCCAATCTCACAACTATGGAAGAGACATATTTCTCTGTACTGAATGTTGTGCTCCTTTATACTTGAGATTGCCAGTTCATGATCTTCATATGTAACAGAAACAATATAATTAATCATGGCCAAGTCATTTTATACAGATTTTATTCCCAAAGGATTCAGAAACTTTCAAATAATAAAACTTGTACATCAACTGTAGCAAATGTCTTTGAAGCTTTTAATTTTGAATGCATAGCAGGGCTTTATTCCTTGAGCGTGTACATATAGTCAGCAGGATAAAATGAATAGTAACAATGCATGACTTTCAACCTCTTGTTGAAACAACTGTCAAATTGAATTGCTTGCAAAATGACTGTTTTGAAAGAATTACAGTAGGTCAAGGTACTGGTTGTCTCTGCAACTTCATCACATGCCTCGGAAATCTAAAACAATAAAACTACATATATATGCAGCTTAAAACAAAAAAGATGAAACGTAAATGGTCTCCAATGTATGCACGTCATTACATACATTATCATCATCAGTTGAATGTGTGGTGGACAGGACATGACATACAGGTACAATAACACTGCTGTGACTGCTCTTTCCTATCCTCATTAAATAAGACTACAAGAGACCGTGTGAAAAATATCCAAAAACGTTATATTTTCATAACTGTCTATTTATATACAACATCTCTCATCGGTCAAACCATTGTTATGCATTCTATGGAATCTAAAATCCTAATGTTGTATGGTATGCACATAAATAATTATTTATGTAGTAAACATATGAAACCATCAATACTTAAAATAAATGTTTATGTTCACGATAACTGGTGATAATTATCATCATGATAATGATTGGTCGATTGATAAGCTTCAATCTGATTGGCTAAAGAGAACGACCCGGGTGGGAGGTGTGTGCGCTGCCAGGGAAGTCTCAAAAATACACACACACGAATCCAAGGTGATTCACATGCGAATGAGAGGATAAAATCGTACATTCAAAACTTTTTGTGCACAGTTGTATATCTGTGAATTGTGTTTTGCATTTGTGAAATGTATTTTATGAATATATAATTTTATTTTGTGCATGTGAATTGCTTTTTGTGAATGTATTTTTTTTCGCGCATGTGAATTGTTTTTTGTGCACGTGAATTAGGTTTCATGCATGTGAAATTGGCTACACATGAGTGCATCATGTTTTTTGCATGAATTATTTATGAGTCTAATTTGGCTCCATAGTCTCAATGACTTGTGTGGAGTGTGGACACAACAGCTCAAAGAGATATAATAGACCAGTGTCACTTATTTAAAAACCAATGTTAACATTTTGAACTCCACTCTAAAATTTAACTGCCATCCAGTGCAAGGAAATCAGGATGGGGGTGATGTGATTTTTCATTTTGGGTTACATATTTTGGTTAAGTAAACGAGGTCATAATTACCAATATTAAAAGTCATAGGTCCAAGAATCACTTTGGGTTTACCTGAAAATTTTTTGATATTTTGATTTATAATGCAATGACATTTTTAAGCATAACTTAAGTATCCATATACTTTTTGTGGCCACTGTCAGCTATTCAATAATTGCAATAATAAAGAGTTTATTTAGCCTGGTCAAACAATCCTTAATTCTTTTCCTTAATTCAAATCTTAAAGGATTAATTCACTTTCAAATGAAAATTACCACAAGCTTTACTCACCCTCAAGCCATCCTAGGTGTATATGACTTTCTTCTTTCTGATGAACACAATCGAAGATATTTTAATGAATATCCTGATGCATCCGAGCTTTGTAATTGCAGTGAACAGGGGTCACTATATGAGCTGAAGAAAGTGCTTCCATCCACATCCATCCATCATAAACGTACTCCACACGGCTCCTTTGGTTTAATAAATGCCTTCTGAAGCGAAGCGATGCGTTTGTGTAAGAAAATATCCATATTTAACAAGTTATTAAGTAAAATATCTAACTTCCGCCAGACTGCCTTCCATATTAAAGTTACAAAGAAAGTGTGAACTGGCGTTGCGTCAGTTACACTTTTTCTGTAAGTTGAATAGGGAAGGCGTAGGACGTAGCATAAGCTTTTTGAACTTCAAGAGTTTTACACTTTCTTCGTATGTTGAATACGGAAGGCGGTCTGGTGGAAGGTAGATATTTTACCTGATAACTCGTTAAATATGGATTTTTTTTTTTTTTTTACACAAATGCATCGCTTTGCTTCAGAAGGCCTTTATTTACCCCCCGGAGCCGTGTGGTTTATGATGGATGGATGTAGATGGAAGCACTTTCTTCAGCTCATATAGTGACCCCTGTTCACTGCCATTATAAAGCTTGGATGCGCCAGGATATTTATTAATATTTCTCTGATTGTTTTCATTAGAAAGAAAAGAGTCGTATACACCTAGGATGGCTTGAGGGTGAGTAATTTTTCATTTGAAAGTGAACTAATCCTTTAAAGGTATATTTCACCCCAAAATGAACAGTATTTCATCATTTATTCACTCTCATCTTGTTCTAAACCTGTATTATTTTGTCCTGTATTATTATAATGTCCGTTTATGATGTCCGTGTTCCACTGAAAGTCAACATTTGGAACATGAGAGCAAGTAAATTAGGATAGAATGTTCATTTTCATCCTTTTAACAATTACAAAACTTAAAGTAAAATAACAGTAGACGTTCAATCACCTTTCAGTATTTGGCTAATTTTCAGGTGACATAGAATTGCGTTGCCACACTCCTGATCTGAATCAAGCATTATGCAAATGGAGAGGAGAATTATATGATGACGGCAGATACAGCTTCCACTACAGACAAATAAACAGGTGTCATATTATTTTCTCTTACAAAAATCAAAGGAAAGCAGTTTGTTTGATTCATTAACTGCAATCCTTCTTGTCTGGTGTTTCAGTTCGTGGGGCATTTGGAAGTTGTGTTCCAAAGACAACAATACTGTCCACCAGTGTGTCCTGAATGGGCAGGAGTCCAGTGTCTATCAGTTTTACCTCAGTGCTGGATTGCAACCATTCGGTCGAATGTTTTATGCAGAGACTTTCAGTATGAACAGCAGCAGTAAGTGTGAAAGAAATGTCTGAAAGACATGTTAGCCACCATATATTGTCCAAATTCTCTCAATCTCCAATATTTAATATTTTTAAAACACATGATTTATACTGAGCGAAGTATTAAATATTTTAAACGTTCATTACAATGCGAATACATGCTGGTACCTTGTTTCCTATTTGTGTATTCTTTATTAAATGCTTAAAATTAAATGGGGATAGTGGTTGATTTAAAAAAAAGAAGAATACATGAACAAAATTTAAACTGATGTCCATGTTTTCATGTACTTTCAGGGCAGTCTCAAGCATGAGGGGATGGGGGTGGGGGAGGAGGGGTGGTGTGTGGGTTGGGCGTGGGTCCCCCTTGGTCTGTTCACTTTCGCCATGGGGCTCCCTAAAGCATGGGGCCCAGTGAAGTCGCACCAGTCGCACCACCCTAAGGTGGCCCATACTGTTAAACTCAGATAGTGAGGTCATTTGTAACAATAGCACTCTTTGTATTTGACATTAATTTAGATTAGGGGTAAGCTGTATTTCTCAATGTAACTTTAACTGTTATTATATAAACGTGGGAAAATTATATCAGAAGTTTCAGACACATGACTCAAAAAACCACAGCATTGCAGAAACTAAAGCACGCAAGTGTTGCAATCATCTCTTGGTAATACAGGACCAGCATTGTACCACAGTACTCTAATATTACCAAAAAATGCTCAAAATGCTGTCAAATCATACTGTCAATGACAGTCAAAGGCCCACTGGTCTGTTTCTTTGCTGTTTTTGACAGTCAAGACGAGGCCTCCATGTGGTCTGAAAGCAAAACCTGAGGAAGGAAGGCTTTGTTTGACATGGAATCCACCCTTTTTGAAGATCTCTCAGTATCTAAAGTATCAGATCCGTTATCAGCGTCAAGGAGAGAGTGAGTGGAAGGTGAGTTTAAATCGCGTGAATTTCATGCATTTAAAGTGGATAGATGGATGTGAACACATTTATAGCAATTATTCATTGTCTTTCTTCATTCTGCTTTGAATTATGTGTTAAATGACTGCATAAAATATGTTGAATCTAAATTCTATGGTAGGATTTTACAACACCCAGTTCAAAGACCAGCACTTGTCTGGATGTGCACCAGGGGAGCCAATACACCATCCAGGTCCGAGCCCAACCCAATGGATCAGTGTACAGCGGAGAATGGAGTGACTGGTCAAAACCTCTCACTGTCCTCTTACCTTTAGACAAAGGTAGAAATGTCTGACTCAGTTATGAACACAATGCATTACAACTCTGAAACTCGATTAAACCTATTCTTTTATTATCACAGGGTGGATCTTCATTGTCTGCATACCAGTGACTCTGCTCATCATTGCTACTACAATGATTACTTTCTTCTCTAGATACTTCCGGTAATCTAATTCACTGTTGATTATTTTAGAACACTACTTTTATGAAACCTGTGAGCTATGAATATATCTAAAGAATGCAAATATTAAGAAATATAAAATATATGGTATATTCTCTGATTTAGTAAGGTTAAGAAGTCCTTGTGGCCATCAGTCCCAGACCTCAACAAAGTGCTTGAAAGCTTCCTGACTGATATCAGTGGATCACACTGGGTAATTGATATCAGCTTTGATAATAATTTTGAATTTGAGAACATTTGAATTGACTACACTCTAAAAAATGCAGAGTTGTGTTGAAAATGGACAAACCCAGCGGTTGGGTTAAATGTTTGATTCAATTATTGTTTAAAAACTGTATTGCTTGCTTAAAATGAACCAAAGTATGTTGGAAATGAACATTTATTAATAAGTTTATTATTAAGTTTAATTAATAATAATTAAACAATAAACATTTATTAAATTGCTTATTAATAAATGTTCAAATTTTTATTATTATTGTTGCATCTAGTAATTATGTGTCTGATTTTGAGTTCATTTTAAACCAGCCATATAGTAATTTTTAAACAATAGTTGGGTTAAATAAAACTGCCCAGCACATTGGGCAAACGTTTAACTTAACCACTGGGTCAAAACGACCCAATCGCTGGGCTTGTCCATTTTCAACCCACCTTGGGTTGTTTTTAACCCAGCCTTTTTTTGTGTACTTTTTAAATGTATCATTATTTATTAATTATCAGCATTTTTATATATACATTTTTTTCTGTGGCTATTTGAAGAATTGCAAGTGAAAACTAGAAAAAATAGATTTTCTCATATTACTGTCATACTGTCTTCAATTCAGGAGCCATCCTTCAACATTAAGCAATGCGATGATGACACTGCTACATCAGTGGTGGAGATTCTGCCCGAGAGGGAAACTACAGTAAAACCCTGTAAGAAGTCCACCTGTCTTTCACTCTCTGAGTGTGATTTCCTATCTGATGAGAAAAATGGGGAGAATTTCAGAGAGGATTTGGAGATGGCTCAAGATTATGTGATTTTGAACAACGATAAAATTACATGCTTTATAGGGAATGACTATGTGTATAGGGATGTTGCTTTATCTCATGTGACTAATGAAAAACTACAATGCTGCCCCAGTGCCCGTTCTCCTGCTTTCCCAGAATACACCACAAATATCCTCAACCATTCCTATCTCCTTCTGGCAGAACAGTCTGAGCTTGAAGAGTATCACTCAGCCTGTCGCCGGTACACCAATATGGAGATCTCGGTAATACCATGTGTAGCAAATGTAGAGTGAGGCTTAATCTCTGATAAATTAAACTCACAAACATGTATATATTAAGAGTTTTGGATGAAGCCATACTCACAAATTCAAAAACATCTCATCTTCTGTGGAATGAGAGAAGAGGCCTGTGATACCTTCAGCAACAGACAAGGTTCAATGTACAGAGCACTTGTTGAAGTCATTGTGAAGTCAGGTATGCCAAGTGGAGATTGTTTAATGCATGAATCTTACCCATGAATAAGAAGGAAATTTCATCATACTTCAAACCACAAAATTCAGGAACTATTGATTCTTCTGTTAAATATGTGATATTTAAGCTTTAACATTGTGGGACTACTTTTCTAGTTGGTTGTGTCATTCCTGTGGGTGAAGATTATTACAGATAGAAAATCATTTTTTTCTTGGAGTCTTTAAATGGACACCATACAAATGTTACCAGGTTTATATGGTAAAGTTAAAGGTTGCACTTTGAACACACAAAGTTGGTTAGCATATCCATCACACCAGTCTCATGATAACGTGATGGGTAAATGTTATGGCTATACTTCAGAAAAACTGAGATATTACATATATTTTTTTTTTTGTTGGTAATTTAGGACATGACTAATATTTTATATAGCGCTTAAGCACCATTTAACCCTGGATATTTTATAAATGGAAATGTGATATGCATGTAGGCTATATTTGTTATAAACATTCTTTAGCAGTTATGCTTGCTATATTCGTAATATGTTGTCTGTAAGATATTGTACTGATTATAACACAAGAAGCAATTAATGTCTTATCAGGTCTGATCAGTCAATAGCTTTATTGTATAAAGACATTACACAGGTAAAATCGGACAAATATCCAACATTTTGGTGCTTTGTATGAAAGTTGTACATTTTAATATGAGTCATTAAATGCTAAACTAGACATGTCTGAGTCTTGCTCTCCTACACTAAAATACATAAAAACTGCTTTAGAATAAAGCCTTTATGCAAATGTTCTAAAGACATTAAAGAGTGAACTGAAATACTTGACTTGAAGCAAAAAGATATAATTAGAATACACGAAAATGCACATTTAAAACATACTTATAGAACTATACATATAATTTCAAGCATTAAAATTGATAATTTAATCAAAACATTCAATACAATATCTCACATTCAGTTCATAAGAATTTAGCTGTGACACCCCAGGCAAGATCTCAATCAAAATCTGTTCACTGAATGTCCAAAAATATTGGTCAGACATTGTGGGGATCCACACTGGTTGCCAGTTGGAGCATGTGACACAGTAGGGTTGTGTTTTAGTCAGCCTTCAAGGCATAAAGCACATCATCCTGACTAACATTGAGTCTGATACGGAGCAGCAGGTCCAGGCGGCTTCCCTCCAGGAGGAGCAGGCGACAGGAACCCAGCCTCTGACAGACCGCCAGCCCTTCGGACACACTCACCGGATGCAAACCCTCAACACGACACAGAGCCTGGTGCTGAACAAACACCTGTAGCAAAAAAAAAAAAAAATTCAGGAATTAAAACAGTATCTAAAATGCATGTTCATGATTAGAAAAAGGGCTGTTATAAAGGAGTTAATTTAACAGTTTAGCTACCTGTTGGAAAGTGGCCTCTTCCAGACCGAGTCGACGAAACTCTGCAATAACAGCCCTCAATAAAAGCTGCTCCTGAACAGATGCACACCTACAATAACAACATCGGAAAAACAGAATAAAATCAGTCTCTCTTACTTATCGCCAAACAATTGGAATAGCATGAATGTGTTTCTATAACTGTTTTTTTACATTAAGTTTAAGTAACAGTGGGCATAATTGGCGAAAGTTCATATTCTTTCACTTTTCATTTTACCTGATGGCTGCGACGTAGGAAGAGGAAAACATCTCATCCAAAGCCTCCATCACATGACTCATCCCAACCAATCCACTGCTACTTCCAGAGTGCTCACAAATCTCTGTGGCCCGTCGGCAGATATCAAGGCAACGTCGCGCATCACCTGAAAGCGCCGCCACCTAGAAGACCACAAATAATCTCTCACTGATTCAAAAGAATGATATGTCAAGACCACATGTATGTTTAAATTAGCTGTTTTGCAAATAACTTGTCCAAAGAGCAGTACAGAATCTACTAGAGTGTTCAAAAGGTAACCCACAATGCCTCAGTGCCTAAGGCTACATTCACACTGCAATTAAATGTGGACCAAATCTGATTTTTTTTGCCCACATGTGACTCATATCTGTTTTCCCCATGACAGTGTAAACAGTACAAACCACATGGAATCTGATATTTTCAATTCAGATTTGTGCCACTTCCATGTGGTACTAAATCTGATACAGGTCAGATGTTTTCAAAACTGTGCTGGGTCATTCCGTGTCAAATCAACCAGAGGTCCCCGGCTCAAATTTTTAATTTTGTTAAAAATTTTTCTGTTGAAAGACAAACATAAATAGTGATGAAAGCTAAAATATTAAATGTCACAGATGTATATTTTCTGAGTAATCCACTATTTTGTAGAGGGGGGTCAAAATGACCATTTTCACCTAAAATTTGGAGCCAAATTACAGGGGTGTAAAAATGACTTTAGAAAGATGGCAGCATTATTATTTTATTTTTACACAGAGATTGGTAGGTCTATTAGTAAAATCTGTTGACTTAAACATTGACTTTTGTTTCATTATATACCAACAATGACAGTTCAAAAATGATGAAAAGCACTTGTGTTTTTTGCCTCAAGTTTGCATGCCTGTAACTCAAGAAGTATTAAAGATATCTAAATATCCTTTTAGATTCTGGTTCTTAAACTTTCCTTTTAGTATCTTCATTTTAAAGGCCCTCGATAGTTCAACCCCAGAGATATGGAGATCTTAATGTGGCTCCATGAGTAAATTGGTAAAATGTACACATTTTCAGTGGTCAAAAACCAAATGTGGGTTACTTTGTATACAGCTGATACTTTTTTCTTTTAAAGAGGAATATCTGAAGAACAAATAATGTTAAAACTAGAAATGTATCTCATTTTTTTCCATCACCTGAAATGCATAGAACATACCTGAGTGCCATTGCCATAAATATTCTTTTTCTAAAGTTGTCATGCCTGTTACTCTAAAAGTATTCAAGATATCTTAATATCCTTCTAGATTCTCATTCTTAATAAACTTTTCTTTCGGAATCTTTATTTTTTTATTTTATCTTTTTATTTTATCCAATCTTTTTATTTTATCTTTTATCTTTATTCTCTACCCGACTGCCATAAATACTCCTTTTTCAAAGTATTCTATGCAATTGAGATGACAGAAAAACAAGGATACACATTTCTAGTTTTAACAGATATTCCTCTTTAAAACAAAAAAAGTATCAGCTGTATGAAAAGTAACCCACATTTGGTTTTTGACCACTGAAAATGTGTACATTTTACCAATTTACTCATGGAACCGCATTGAGATCTCCATATCTCTGGGGTTGAACCATCGAGGGCCTTTAAAATGAAGATACCAAAAGGAAAGTTTGTTAAGAACCAGAATCTAAAAGGATATTAAGATATCTTTAATACTTCTTGAGTTACAGGCATGCAAACTTGAAGCACAAAATACAAGAAGAATACAACATTTCTGAACTGTCACTGTTGGCATATATGAAACAAAGATTGTGAAAGTCAACAGGTTTTACTAACAGACCTACCAACCTCTGTGTAAAAATAAAATAATGATTCTGCCATCTTTCTAAAGTCATTTTTACACCCCTGCAAATCGGCTCCAAATTTCAGGTGAAAATTGTCATTTTGACCCCCCTCTACAAAATAGTGGATTACTCAGTAAATATACATCTGTGACTGTGACATTTAATATTTTGGCTTTCATCACTATTTATGTTTGCCTTTCAACAGAAAAAAATATTAACAAAATCAAACATTTGAGCCGGGGACCTCTGGTTGATTTGATGTGGAATGACGCTGCTCTGTTTTGTCACATCATTGTCTTTATTTTTCATAGTGCCTGCGCATAATTTTGCTGGCTTCCGCAGCAGATCACACTATAAATAAATGCGTAATCGCTTACTTTAATGCCCTCTGTGTGTACTTCCGTATGACAGCGCGTTATGTGTGTTGCCAAGTCCGTGGTTTTCCCACAGAATTGGGTTACTTTTTCCACTGTTTAAGCAGGTTGTTTTGTAACTCAGTGGGTTGAAGCGACCACACTAACACAATATTTAACTCCCGGAATGCTATCAGGCTAGTTTTGGACTAGTTTTGAGAAGCAATTGAGTGGATTTTGTTGGTAAAAACCTGCCAACCCCATTTGTATCGTTCTTTTGTGCATGCAGGTCAGTTCAGAACCATGATCTGTTCACACTGGAAATCTGATATTGGCCACATTTAAAGCAACAATGTGAACAGTTATACAAAAAAATCAGATCTGAGCAAAAAATAAAAATCAGAATTGAGAATTAAGGGTGCGTTCACACTTGTAGTACAAAAAAAAAAAAAAAAATTGTCCTGGTCCAATTAGCATTCAGTTTGGCAATTTTATCACCGAACCAAAAGATACCAAACCTAAAGACATAGGGATACGTTCACAACCTGATTGGTCGGATTTTATGACGTATTGCCTATTTTGAGACTGAACTTACCGAACAACCAAAACAATGCTGTGTGCTGAGATAAATGTGCTTGTTGTGTGTGCATAGCCTGCACATGATGGTACTTTGGTGAGCTGGGAACTCATGAAGAGCTTATAAAATGTGTAAAGGAGTCAAAACAGTAGCGGGAATCCCTCCGTCTCACACACAGACACAAACGATCTGCTGCGTGGAGATGCGCGTCTGATGCCTGTGATGGGCAAACTCACGACTATGACGAGAAAAAGATATGAGTGAGGATTCTGTCCTTTTTAGGGTCTCATATAACCGTTTTTGGTTCGTTTACATGTCTTTGGTCCGTGTTGCATTCATATATCATTCGAACCGCACCAGGGTTCGTTTGGAAGCGGACCCAGACCCATCTTTTCAGTGGTCTCGGTCCGTTGTTTGGTGCGCACCAGGGTTCGGATGGCAGCGCTCACGCATGTTCAAATAAACCACTCTAACAGAGCAATCACACCAGGGTTCGTTTTAATCAAACCAAACATGAAAAGTGTAAACACACCCTAAGGCTCGCAGCGTGAACGTAGCCTAAGATAACATGGCTTCACAAGTAAGTGCTCCCACCTTTCTTGAGACTAGCTGGAGAGCATCTTCTTCAAAAGCCTTTACTCTGTTCAGCCTTGATGTGATGATCTGTTGTAACTGTTTAAAGGTATATGGCTGGAAGGACATTCTTGTCAGTCCCTGAAAGTGAATAAACAACATTCATATTGTATTTCCATTATTTATAATTTCAATCATAATTGAATGGCATCTCGATGTTGTGAAATGGTCTTACCAGTCGACTGGCAACCCGGTTAATCATGATTCTCTCAGGCAAGTCCATAGTGTTTGCAATGGTGAGAACCACCAGACGAGCATTGCGCCTTGTTGGCCAATCAAACAAGTTATACATCACATTCTGTTTACGGGTCCACAGGAGGTCAAGCTGGAAAAAAAAAAAAAAAAAGAAAGAAAAAAAAAAAAAAAAAAAAAAAAAGGAAAATATAAGAGAGATAAAATTGATTTTTTTTCCAGGTAGAGGATTGACAATATATTAATCTTCAAAGTACAAATTATTGAATTATTGACAGGAAATGAGCAGAATTACAGACAATGTCATGGTAAAGATCAATGTCTGAATAACAAAAAGATTTTCCAGTACTACTATGAAAAACAGTTCATATAAGCTAATGGTGGTCAAGCAGGTTTTTGGGACCTGCAGGATGATTTAAAAATATTTAAATTAATAAATTATTAGTAATATATTAAAATAACTCCAATCTAAATTAAAATGCTAAAAAGCACATCAAATAAAGATGCAAACTCAAATCATATTTCTTTTATCCCTCTATAACTATAGATTTCCTGAAGAACAAAATACTAAAGAAAAACTCTGAAGACTCAAAACCCTGAAAAACTGAAAATATCATAGCCTATGGCGGGTGCTTTGAATATTATTTGGGGGGGCTTTTAGAGTCAAAGAGGTTGATAAGCACTGATCTAGACTGATTTAGACCAGCTAATCACCATAAAGGAGGGGGCGTTTATGAATATTAACATCACCAGGAACAAATGTCTCACCTCATCTACAAGAAGCACAGTTGTCTCTTTTTTTGGTGCGGGAGCACTGAAGCGTTTCTCCAGTAGGGCGGCTGCATGATCAGGTGTTGCTTTTTGATCAGTCAGTTTCTAAAACAGAACCAGAGCACAAATTCACAGAAAACACTATAACACACTATAAAAAGGAGGAAAGAATTACAGTCAAAATTACAGGGAAGGCAGCATATATACCTGCAGTATTTGTACATAAGCCTGGTGCGGGTCTGTCATTTTCATGCCATTGATTTCAATGAAGCAAAAGTGAGGGATCTCGTCTTGTTCAGCGGACTGCTGAAGGGAACGGATCACCTCATGTACTGTGGCAGTTTTACCAGTACCAGGAACACCTGAGATATACATACAACTGCAAGAGAAAAACAAATTGTATGGCCCTTTTTTTTTTTTTTTTTTTTTTTAAAAACAGATTTTGAGTTTGATACGAGTTTGTTAAATCTGAATGATAGAATCTTACCCTCCAGTGCCATCAATGACTTTACTCTCCACAAAGTTGTAGATATCCTGGAACTCTTGTTCTCGACACGGCAAAGACTCAGGGACAGAGGAAACATGCAACCTGTTGGGGAAAAAAAAAAAAACATTTACATATAAAGTTTGTGGTCAGACTTTTTTAAATGCTTTTGAAAAAGTCTCTTATGCTCAACCAAGGCTGTATTTATTTGATTAAAACAGTTAAAAGACTGTGAAATATTATTACAATATAGAAATAACTGTTTTCTATTTTAATATATTTTAAAAATGTCATATTCCTGTGATGGCATAGCTGAATTTTCAGTAGCCATTTTTCACTTTTCAGTGTCACACAATCTTTCAGAATCATTCTAATATGCTGATTTGGTGCTCAAGAAACATTTATTATCAGTGTTGAAAACAGTTGTGCTGCTTAATGTTTTTGTGGAAATGTGGAAACCATGACTTTTCCAGAATTCTTTGATGAATAAAAAGTTTGAATAAAACAGCATCTATTTGAAAATGCTATTGACCCCAAGCTTTTAAATTGTAGTCTCTCTCTATCTGTCTCTGCTGGTTAAACTTTAATAGGCAGCCTTGTGATACTTCTGTCTGTGCTGTTGCCTACCGTGCCCGCGCTTCTTCCAGAACATTCCCTGGCTTCCTGGCTGGCGCGCTCCTGCTGGGTATGCTGGGAGTGGCATGACGTGGTGTACGTGGGGTGGCTGGAGCAGTCTGGAGTTAAATAAAAGATAAATTATTTGCAAAATGCAATGTTATCTTTATGTAAAATGCAGGTGGGTTCTGTGAAGGCACATTATCTGCTAGCTTGAAGACTAAGCATAGCAAAAAAATGCTTTTCACCTTCTTGCTGGGTGTTTTACGTGGGGTCCTAGCAGAAACACGGGTTTTCTCTGTAGATCGGGGTGTTCGGGAGCCTCTACGCTTCTTCACCACAAGCTCATCTTCACTGTCGATCTTTGCCTCCTCTTCCTCATCGCTGCTACTCTGCAGGTCAATCTTAGTAGGTACGAAGCAGTCATCATCATCGCCGCCATCCTCACCATCAGACTGCAGGTCAACCTTGTTGCCTAGCAAATTTCTTTAAAAACAGACAATAATTCCTTTAAAATAATCACTTCAAAAAGCATCCTTGAAATGGATATATTAATTCAATAGATAAATAAATACAAAACAATATCCAGATTATGCAATTAAAAACACTGAAGCCAGAATGCAAGTGCAAGGCCCCAAGTCTGACTGAGAAACTTGATTGCAAAATAGATTTCTGTGAACTGTAAACCTGTAAATTATCTTCATTGGGCAGCTTTTCTCAGCAAGAAAATATATTAATAAATACTGATTACCTAATATATTTATATTAATTTGATAAATCAGCATTACTTAGATTATTTATTAATTGTTTGACAGCCCTAGTCAATCAAGTAAAATACCTACAGCTGCTTTCTGATGCGTGAAGACACAAGCTGAGCAGACTTCCTCTTAGAGCGAGGAGTGGCTGCAGTCTGGACAGGTGAATCTTCATGCTCCTCTTCAGCTCTATTAGTTTGTTCAAAGAAATATGAAAAGAAAAAGAAAAAACAGAGTAAGATTTAAAAAAAAATAAGTGTGACTAGTAGTATGTATGCATGTATATCAGGTTTAACAACAATCTATTGCTCGCTCACTACTGTAAGATCATATAAGAGCTTGGTCTGGATAATTGAATTTATTGATTAGAAAATGAAGTCAAAGTGTTCAAATGGTGGTATAGGCAACTTAAAAGCCAAAGCAGGTCACAGTTTTACACACTGTACAGTGCATGCCTTATTCACTACAGGTCACAAGGCAAAAGTGATCTTTTCCCAAAAAATAAATAGTTCTCTCATTATATTTTTGCCATCAATTAAGTGTCTACATTATTTATCAATTTTTTCAATCCTAAAAATCTGCCTTTTGCAGACCAACAGCTTTTGAGCCTCACGTAGCACTTTAATAACAGTGATGCAGCTGAAAGTCTAAGTTTTCCAACAACTTTTAAAACCATTTTAAGTGATTCTTGCACCTCACAATGTATACAATTTAAATAAACATTGTGAAATCAAGCAGACAATGTTCAGTGTGTGTTCTGAGAATTTTTAAATGTGACTCGAGGAAATTTGTCTGCTTGATAAACACTACTGATTTACTGTTTGATAAGACAATCTTGACTGTTATATTCTGCCACCCGCTGGTCAAAAATGTAATAAGGCAAAATGTAAATCAACAATACAGACTGAAAAAACAAAACTTTGTGATGAAAATAACAGTACATAAAGTTAAAACACAACTGAATGTTTACTATGGTCTTTTTAGAGCTGCTTTACAGCAGAATTGAATTCTGTTTACATCATTGAATCAGTTTCCTGTTTAACACTGTAAAGCTGTTTTGAAACAATCTGTATTGTATAAAGCGCTAAATAAAGGGGATTTGACACATGTATACTGTTTAAATTTTTTTTTTTTTCCATCTGTAAAAACACCAGCGCACAAAAGTAAAAGCTGAAATTCAAAGATGCTAAAATTCATTTTACAATGTAGTGAATTTAGTTTTTAAATTCAATATGATGACAGACAATTCCAACACTTACAAAGCAGCCAGTGTTGGCTCTCTGAGTGTAGTTGAATCCTTCCTGTTGGATGGAGTTCTTGGCCTGGTTTGAAAAGAGACAAACACATTATAGTTACGCTATGGATCAATTTAAACATATCAAGACATGAAGAAATCCAAGCAGGAGCCACCAATAGGTCTGGGTGAACATACTTGGTTAGTTACTGCATATTAAGCATGGAAATAGCCACATAATGCCTTAGTGTTTAATAAAGACAGTCAAACCCCATCCAAAAAAATTAGTCTGTACTCCCTCTGTGCAGAGATAGAGGAACATGACTCACTTCAGGCCCCTAAGACTTGCTCTCCTGGGGGTTGCCTCTCTCTTCCGTGGAGTTCTGCCTGTGCTTATTAGTGACTCTGGATCATCACTCCCAAGTGGCTGCACCCCAAGAAAGGCACTAGGAGGGCAGCAGGACTTTTATAAACAGACTTTACTTTTTCAGTTATATAGGACAATTAAAACCATCTTCAATGTACAAAATTAGTTTGCTTATTTCTAACTAAAATGATAATCACAGACATGAAGTACTAAGCCTATAGAACAATTTCAAATGTAAACAGAAGTACCTAGTTGCATTGTCTTTGTCATATGCAGTCAGTCTGGGTTTATCAGGGCTCTGTGATGACAGAGGAGAGATTTGCTCCTCCTTGTTAAGATTAAGTGGAGTCAGTCTGATAGAAATGGAGATGCGGCCAGTTGGAGACGTGTTCAACTTAGACGTCAGTGTTTTCTCTGTAGCTGTGTGTTCATCAAGAATCTCCCCCAGAACATCATCTCGGGACATGTTTTTATTTGGACCTACCATAATATAAAGAAACACAGTAATTCAGTTTAGTGCTATTAAAACTATTTAAAACATAATGTATGTGGATGCATGGCACTCACTGCACAAGTCCAGCTTCTTGCGAACATGTGGACCAGAGGAAGCTCTGCTTCTCCTCTTTGCACTAAGAGCTTTAGCCGCAGAGAGTTTGGAGGCAGAGTGAAGAGACTCCGCCTCACTGGAGCTGATTTTGCCAGTGCTCATGCTACCACGGGTGAGGGTGCCTGATATGGCCCGTTTCATTATTGAGGGGTCTGGGGTTGGAAGAGCACGAGCCTGAGAAACCCGGGAAGATGGTGGGGGAGATTTGGGGCTTTGAGGAGGCTGCATCAGCTCAGGATCCAACGCTCTGAAGGACTTGGTATCCCACAAGAGTTTGACAAATAACGTGTCTTTGCTCTTGCCCTCTGGGAAAGGATCCTCAGGTGGGACATACTCAATCTAGAATCAAAGTTGACATTAATAATTACTGAATATTTTTTTTATTAAATATTTAATTATATAAATGCCATTTTAGATGGGTATAATAATAAATAATAATAATAAAATAATACACTGGCGGTCAAAAGTTTGGAATAATTACGTCTTTTTTTTTAATGTTTACTCACCAAGGCTGAAATTATTTGATCAAAAATATAGTAAAACAGTAATATTGTGAAATATCACAATCTTACAACATTCTAATATGCTGATTTAATGCTCAATTATCATAAATTATTATTTTTACAATAAGGTCTCTTACAACTTTTCATCTTTGTTAATGTTATTTAATAAGAATACAGTTGTTCATTGTTTTGTTAATGTTAGTTCACCGTGCATTAATCAATATTAACAAATAAAACTTTATTTTAAAAATGTATTAATAAATGTTAAAATGAACATCAACTAAAATTAATAAATTCTGTAGAAGTATTGTTCATTGTTAGTTCATGTTAACTAATTATCTAATAATAACAAATGAAACCTTATTGTAACTTATTGTTCACTTGAATCAATTTAATGCGTTTGAATAAAATAATTTCTTTTTTTCTTTTTTTTAATAAAGATCTTACCCCAAACTTTTAAAAGGTAGTGTATCAGCTTTGAGTTTCCACAAAAAATATTAAGCACCAGAACTATTTTCAACACTGATAATAAGAAATGTTTCTTGAGCACCAAATCAGCATCAAATCAGGGTCATGTGACACTGAAGACTGGAGTAATGGGTGCTGAAAATTCAGCTTTGCATTCACAGGAATAAATTATATTTTAAAATATATTCAAATAAATTAAATTGTAATAATATTTCACAATATTACTGTATTTTTCATTAAATAAATGCAGCCCTGGTGGTGAGCATAAGAGACTTCTTTCAAAAACAACGTAATTATTCCAAATTTTTTACTGCAAATGTATATAAACACTTTATAAATGTTATCATCAAATAAATTGAAAACATTTCTAAGGACATTTTTTTTTTAAAAATTAAAAAATGAATCATTTAAAAAAACAACTATACAAACACTTCTTGATTGTACTAGTGTGGTGCATATTCATTATGTAAAAATATGAGCTATCCCTTTATAATCAGAAGTCTACAACCCTACTATGCTTACTTGTACTGCTGCAAGAATTGTCTCTCCATCCACCTCATTATCACAAGAGCGGTCCTGGTAGAAAAATATCTCCTGTGGATGGGGGTCTCTGCCCAAGAGCTTGCGTTTGTTCTGAGGAACTTCACACATTCGCACAAACCACTGCACTACAGCGGTCTTCTTCTTTCCTGAATCTAAGGACAAATGTTAATCAATCAACACAGATTATCGTCAGACTCAGAAAGCATGCAAATATACATATTTTGGATAAAGACATGACATGTCCCTACCATCAGTGTACAGTTTTAGAAGTTGCGCCACAAAGGGACTGTCATCATTATCACCCTCAATCAAAATGTACTGGCCTAAAGACACTTTTGCATCTTCAGTCCTTCCCTCCACAGAAATGGACATGGATCTGTGTGGGGATCAAAGCAAGCATTATTACCGTTGCATCTTGGGTTATATCAACTTTCAATCAATGAATTTCCATGACTTTGCTTACAATTACTGGAAAATGATCAATTTCTACCCAATTGGAAATTTTAGACATTTTCAAATAAAAATTTAAATTACTTTTCAAGACCACACAATCAAATCACAATCTTAAATTCCCTAAATTTCCTAGGTTTTCCGTTGAAGTAGAAAAATATCTATTGTTCTATCTGTGCACATCACTGTCATTGGCCCTGTTTCCACATGGTATTAAGATGCGTTTTGGTCGACCGGACCACAAGACGACGAGGGAGACACATACCCGTTTACACCTGGTATTTTAATACGTCTCTTTTGTTTAATTTCAAACACTTCTTTCCTGATTTCTTTGAGGGGAGGGTCTATGGTCAGGTAAATGTATGGGTTTTTCTTTCCAGATCTTTCATACTATTGGATCTAACGAAAAAATAAGCTTGTGCAATTTACATATGAACGCGCCTGCAGAGCAGCAGCTATCGTTTCACTGTGAGTGCGTGTTAGAAATCAGGAATAATGAGAGAACATCGTACTTGGTACGTTTTTCGTCTTCAAACCTTAATAAAATCTTAAAACCAGGTGTAAACAGGGCCTTAGTGATGATGAAAACATGATAAGTGCACATACTCATAGTATTGCCTTCTCAGCTTCCTGTCTTCACTGACTGGTCTCCCATTCCATTTGTATGATCTTCTCATTTTCAGTCTTGTGATGTAGCGGCTCATGGTGCAGATCTGATACAAGGTCTGTAAAGCACAGCATCAGTTAATGACCTGATTATTATGTACTTTATAGTCAAAACAGTAACAACTAGTAGCAACTAGATCCATTTTATATATAATTATATATATATATATATATATATATATATATATATATATATATATATATATATATATATTATATACACACACACACATATATACATATAGGGACTGTTATAAGTGTAACAAGATTAATTAAATTATATTCACGATGCAAGTACATAATTATAAAATTGCAGAATTTCGAACTATTATATTATACAGTATGCAATAATTTAAAGTAAAACATGTCCCCATAAATTCCTGAAATCAAGAAAATAACTTTACTCCAATTTTCTACTGAGTCTTGACCAACTAAAAAAAATTGACTGTAGTTTCCAGCTGTAACCAGGAACGTTCACTTTTATTTATTTATTTATTTATTTTCTAGAAAAGGCAAAATACATGTGCTCATCTGGAAAAGTTAAGAATATATTTCAAAATGTTGAAATCATATTTTATTTTAAGGTAGCAAAATCGTTCAGTATGTACACAACTTTAAATCCCCAGCACCTCTTTCTTTTTTACTCACCAGCTGATGTTTGGAACAGTATCAAACGTTCTTGTTTAACGTATAAATAAAAACACTATTGCGTCTCCGTCTCACTTAAAAACTCAGGAATTATAATGAAAATATATATGAAGTTAAACACATCTTACAACACAGCAGACAGAGAGCACAATCTCACAGCTCACTCGACTCTTTCGCGCGCAGATGACGTATGAAGAGGTTTTGATTGGACAGCAAAATACCGCTTGACCTTAGGGATGTGACGCACGCTTTTCCCCGGAAGTCATTCTTCACTGTTTCTCCATGGCATGTTAGTGTTCCGTTGATTCGTTCGTTCGTTCGTTCGTTGATAATTTTAAACCACCATGGCTAATAGAACGGTAAAAGATGCCAATAGTATACATGGAACAAATCCCCAGTATCTTGTCGAGAAGATTATACGGACACGTATATATGAGTCCAAGTATTGGAAAGAGGAATGTTTTGGACTTACAGGTGAGAGAAGTGTGCTGGATTACATACTGTATTTGTTAATGTGGCATTGTAAACAACAGTAGTTACATACATTTTATTGAGAGGCCCAAACTGAGCAAAAACATGCAATTTGGTGCAGATGTTATTTATATGGCTCTTTTTAGCCATATAAGATGAAATTCTGATAGCCTGTAATGTTTATCGGTTAGATGTTTATTATAATAGTATAGCAGACTGCTTACATGAAATGCATATAAATATTAGTTGTAACACTATATCTCCCAGTAATATGTCTTAGTAAGATGATATTTAAATGCTTAGTTTTATGTCCAAAGCTCTGTAATTTTGTGGAAGGTTGTGTACAAACAAATGTTCATCAAAAGCCTGTTTCATCATATTTGATACTCACACATTAATATGATTTTTTTTTTCTAAAAAAAATTATATATGAATAATCAAGTGAACCTAAGTTGCTTTAGTCCAGTAAATGTTCGTTTTGAATTATTACTAACAATATTAAAAAGTATGTTTACTTTATAAAATCATGAAAAATTTCATAGCAAAACACATGTGTACCACAACCTGTAGGTGGACATTTTTAGAATTATACTAAAAGGTCTTTTACCTACTAAAAAGTGTGAACTGTCAATCAAAGGGAAGAAGGCAATTAGAAGAACAATTTTGCAGCAAGGTTTTGATCATACTGAAAATTTTAGAGGCCTTAAAATTTTATGTATCAAATACAATGCAGTGGGCTTTATTGGGTTATGGTCTGTTATATAACATTTACCTGATATGTTTCCATATTGTACGGTTTTGTGGAATTAATGTGCCAAGCACCATTTTAATTGTCACTGTTATTGCCCCTCTGTAAAATGTAGCTGAGCTTGTCGTGGATAAAGCAATGGAGCTGAAGTTTGTTGGTGGTGTATATGGAGGAAACATCAAGCCTACTCCATTCTTATGTCTGACACTAAAGATGCTGCAGATTCAGCCTGAAAAGGACATCATTGTGGAATTCATCAAGAATGAGGACTTCAAGTTAGTGTGCATTTTACTATTCTATCTGTATGAAGTTTGTCATTTTGCCATTTACACTGCATGAAAGTTTGTTTTTGCATTACTGTACTGCTTTTTTCCCCCACTCTAGGTATGTCCGTTTGCTTGGAGCGATGTATATGCGCCTGACTGGAACTTCTGTGGATTGCTACAAGTATTTAGAACCATTATACAATGACTACAGAAAAATCAAAAGCCAGAATAGAGATGGAGGTGATCAATTTACTTGAAAGATAAATCTCAACATGCATTGTGTATTTGCACTGAAAGTTTCCTCCTCGCAGAAAAATGCAAATAATGTTTCTTCTTTACATAGAGTTCGTGTTGATGCATGTCGATGAGTTCATAGATGAGCTTCTTCATGCAGAGCGGATGTGTGATATTATCCTCCCCAGACTTCAGGTTCGTTGTACTTGTTACATGTAGTTTATTTGTGGTGTTATTTGGTGTAATGTGAATTTCAGAGTCAAATATGTCATAAAATAATGTGTCCACATGTTTGGTTGTTGTTGTTTTTTCACAGAAGAGACAGGTTTTGGAGGAAGCTGAGCTACTGGATGCTCGTATTAGTGCCCTGGAAGAAGACCTGGATGAGGTGGAGACCAGTGATGAGGAGGATGAGGAAGAAGAGAAGGTAAAAGGGAACTCTCAATTTCTGACAATATAAGCAAAATCTGATTATATCTTGTGAATATAATGGTTATACAACCTCTCGTGTACTGCAGCAAGAGAGGGTGCAGACACCAGAGACACACAGAAGAAGTTACAGAGATATGGACCGGCCACGCAGGTCTCCATCTCCACGCTACAGACGCAGCCGCTCACCCAGAAGGTTAGTGATGGTGCTAATTGTCATTTAAATCATATTATTTCAGGTTGATAATATTATTCATAGCTGACTAACTGACCAGATGAATAATTCATGTTCTGATTGTCTTTTTTTTATTTTTTAGACGAAGCAGATCACCTAAAAGACGAAGGTATGTAATTAAATTATAATTCAAATGTTGGCAATGTATTTTAGACTCGTTATTGGTTGGGCTCATTATTATACAGGGTTTCTGCAGGTCTTAAAAAGGTCTTTAAAAGTCTTAATTTGCCTTTAAACAAATTAAGGAGGCCTTAAATCAGAGCATAAAGTCATGTCATTACATTTTGCATGAATTGCAAAAAAAAAATTCTTCCTCTATTTTTGTCCTGTTTTCCAATACAAATATCTAAACATCTTTAAATCAATATGCATTTACTTGAGATGCAAATGTAATGGAGTTTTAAAACACTGAACAAAATGAAGTGAGTTTATGCTTAAAACAAGAGCAAATATCTGTCAATGAGTTATAAAAACTTCCCTTTGAATTAAGTTGATTTTCTTTTGTTGGCAGATATTTATTTTTGTTTTAATCATAAACTTGCTTCGTTTTGATCAATTTCAAGACTTCATATTTTGTCATTTTCTATCTCCAGTAAATGCATCTTGGTTTAAGAATCTTTAGATGTTTGCAAAACTACTGCAGAAGAACATTTAGGTACAGTAAAATATATTTCTTTATTCTAGTGGTTTGGAGCAGTGCGATTGAAGCAACTTTCTTTTTTTTTTTGTAAAATGAATTCAAAAGTAATTGATATCTATTGAAAGTTGTATTTTCAAACTCTGATATGTTGCTAATAAAACTCATTGTGTTTCTCCCTAGACTTTTACATTTAGAGAGCATATTGATGTATTGAGTTTCCCTCAATTTATTCCAGGATTTTTTTTTTTTTTAAATATAAATAATTGTCTTAAAGTTACATTCATGTGACCTGCAGAAACCCTGTTATAGGAGATTATACAATTTAATATAATTTGTCTGATTACTCTATTTATTCAGCCCATCACCCAGACGTGATCGAGACCGGGACCGCCACCGCAGCAAAAGCCCCCGTAGACACCGCAGCAGATCCAGGGACAGAAGGCATCGCTCCAAATCTCCAGGTACAGTCATGCTGTTTTGAAGTATATGAAGAAAATAAGACCCCATTTTATGTTATTTAAAAATAATTATAGTAAATTGCAAAACTGATTACTAGGAAATAAATATTATTTATTGGTATATTTTTTTTCAGGTCACCACAGAAGTCACCGGCATCGCAGTCACTCCAAGTCCCCAGAAAGGTAATGCTCAATTTAAATGGTTAAATAGTCTTCATTACTATTTTTTTGTTTCATGATTGTTACATGTTTGTTTTGTGTTCTCTTTGTGTTCTAGTCGGTCAAAGAAGAGTCACAAGAGAAGTCGAAGAGGAAACGAGTGATCTCAGTTTTCTGTGTGATATTCTTTTTCTTTCTTTCTTTTTTTATAGATATTTTTGTGCTCTGAATTAAATGGAGAAACAGCAATTTCTGTCATAAAAGCTTGACCTTATTCTGTGTAAATCACCCAAGCCCAATTTAGTCCTCAGGTTTTTGATGCTGTTTTATACTTTTAATTTGAAATTGGGAACCATAAATGTTTTTTTTTTTCATCCTGAATTAACTGTACTATGTAAAATAAACATTTGATGTATTGTAGTTTCAGTTTCTCCTGTTATAAAGACAATGATTGAAACTGTCTACAAGAAGATTTGTTTTCATTGTTATTTTGTATATGATTTCAGTCTCTAAATTTAGTGAATTATCTACATGTACATAACGATTCTATACCTGAATTGAACACCTAAAGCCAGGCATGTGCGGGGGGCTTTGGGGGCTCGAGCACCTGCCCTTTTTCGAAATTAATCAAAAGTGCCCCTCTCAGACAAATAGCAATGATAATATTGTGGTCAATAAAACAAAATGCATTTAAATTTATAATTAACAAAGCCAAAAGAAGCCTGGACATAACCACTCTTATACTATTTTAGTGCTTTGGGATAAAGTTGGCAAAACTGCACCTAATTTCAGGGGGGCGATGAAATACTTATTTTCTTTTAAATATAAAATTGAGTAATCAGCAAAATATAAGTCTGTCTTTTCAAAATAAAAGACATGCAGAAGACTACAAATGGTAGACTAAAGATTCATAGACACTTGAATGAGTTTCAGATTAATAATAATATTTTTTTATATGATCAGTGACTAAAATGACATGGGTAAACGTTTTTTTTCTCAACCATGTACTGTACAGCTATGATAACTGGTTTGTTTATTTTTTGTTTTTAATTGGCAAACAACGAAGGTCAAATCTTCATTTTACTTTTAATCATTGACAACTAGGAAGGCTAGGAAACTAGGAAAGGCAATTTTTCGATGATGAAATTGTTTAAATGCAAATTTAAAGACTCTTTCTGTTTGTTGTTATGGAGACTTTTATTTTGACGGGTGTTTTTACAAGACATCGAACAGGAAGTAAATACGTCAACGTTATGAGAAAATATTCAAATAATTTTTGATCAGCCTGGATAGCTTTATAGTGGAGAAATTTTCTTATCCTATTCATACACAGTAAGTATCTAAACCAATAATATATTTTTTAATTCCCGGACAATCCTTGTTATACGCCACATGGGACACTAGTTGACCTGATTTTAAAGAGAGAAATGCGGCATATTCAACGTGCTCTTCGTCTTGTCATTCATTCTCACAAGTTTTACTGTCGAAGAATGGTATGTTAACCAAATATCTGTGTGATTTACTGCACTAACTAGAAAATTTAGAGCAAACTAATGTAGAATAATGACTGGGGGTGTGCCAGTAAAGAATGAGATTGAATTAAGATTTCAACATGATTCAACCTCCCTTTATATAAACATGCAAAGATTCGAACAAATTATTATTATTTTTCTAAAATTTGCGAACCCAAAGTACATGCTTTCCCAAAAATTCCAGTGTAGGGTGTTTTACAATATTTACATCCTGCTAGAGCTGCTGTGGAAGTCAGCTGATAAGTCAGCAGGTTACACTTCCTTTCTTGAGCCTAAACTTTGAGCACTGAACAGTTTGCAGTCATTCACCCTACGCATTCTGCAGCCTTTCTGTGAGTGTTTAGGGATTGGATTGATTTACTACAACATAGATTATATCATAAAGTTAATATACTAAAGTCTATTCCATGCTTTCTTCTGTTTGAACACTGTTCATATTGTGTTCTTTGTTTTCTTTTCTCTGAAGGCACACAGGATGAGTATGAATGACTTTGCTGTCCTCAGCACTGGGCGAAAGATGCCCCTTGTGGGACTTGGGACATGGAAGAGTGAACCTGGACAGGTGAGTTTATTTAGTGTATCAGCTCAACTGTAATTATAACATATTTTTAATCTTTATGATGCTTTAAGGATGAGGACGAGTTTACCAGGATATACAGTGTACATATACACAGGGTTTTTCATGCATAGAGAATTACGAGGCGGCCGCCTCCGTCAAATTTCGTGCTGTAGACAAAACTCAGGCAGTCACATGCTCAGATATCCCTTTTTCACCGACACGGTTCTGTTGCGGGTTCCCTGCCCATTCTTGAACCGTTTGATGATGCGCGGGTCGGGCAGATAAAATAAAAAATAACATTCCAATTAATTGCGGGTGGATGAGAGATAAATCATTAATGTGCTGATTAATGTGACACGGAACTCTCATTTCATGGTAAGACGCAACGAACGTGCGTCTTTTACTTTCGTTTTCAACTGAACGTATTTCTCTCCGGGGAATACAAATCAAGGAAAACATGTGCCTAGAGCACCTCCTAGTGGTCATTATATAAAACACAAAGGAAAAACCCTACATGCGATATTGCTTTATATATTAACAGTTTTAACTAAAAATATACACAAGCTTAACTAACAGAAATTATTCTGATAAGAGTGTTTTCAAACAGTGATGTAATTAAACAGTGATAATTTAAGGTTGAAGGCAGTAAAGCCTGTTTTTAGGCTATTGAGAAAATGTAATTTAGCCAAAGAAGAACTTTTATTTGTTCAATATGGGCACTGAACATGGGTTGGAGCTGTTTAATTTGAACTCTCAAAGTGCACCAGATTAATGAATTTATATTTAAAATGTACAAAATTTTCTTATACATGTATATATTATTGTCATTGTTCAATAATCATTTGCATTAATTATTGTGTTTGCTTTAAATGTAGAAATTTAGTAAGCATTTTAAATAAATATGCTGTCATCTGCAGGTAAAACAGGCAGTCATTTGGGCATTGCAAACTGGCTATCGGCATATTGACTGTGCTCCCGTTTATGCGAACGAGCCAGAGATCGGTGAAGCTTTCCAGGAAGTGATGGGGCCTGAAAAAGTAGGTCAACTAAGTTGAATGAATACATATATGAAATATACCTACACATTTATATATAAAGGAATCATGTTTGCTTTACAACCTCTGTCCTCTTACAGGGAATAAGGCGAGAGGATGTATTTGTGACCTCCAAACTGTGGAACACGAAACACCACCCAGATGACGTGGAGCCATCTCTATTAAAGACCTTGAAAGACCTGAAGCTGGAGTACCTGGACCTCTACCTTATCCATTGGCCACATGCCTTCCAGTAAGCCCCCAGTTGTGCTATATTTATATATATACAAAATTAAAGATGATAAAAATGAATTACAAATGAATTTTCAAAAGCGATTGAAAGGGTGCAAGACTCTATAATGGTCTCCTGTTGTCTTATCTAGGGTATCTTGTTTATTGGCAATATAAACATGTGACATTTTCTTTATCTCCTTTGGGGAATGAACTGTAAAGTGCTCTTAAAGGGATAGTGAAAATTCTGTCATCATTTACACACTCTCATGTCGTTCCAATGTATGACTTACTTTCGTCTGTGGAACACAAAAGAAGATATTTTAAAGAATGCTGGTTAACCAAACAGTTTTGGTTCCCATTGACTTCTATAGTAATGTATGGTCAAAAAATATAATGGAAGTCAAAGGGAACCAAAACTGTTTGAACGCTAGCATTCTTCAAAATATCTTATTTTTGAAAATGATAACAGAATTTCGTTTTTGGGTGGACTAACACCTTTAATGTCTTTTCTCAGATACCAGTGTAGTGTTCCTCTTATTATTCTCTTGTTTTTGTCCAGACGAAGTGATAACCCTTTTCCCAAGAAGGAGGATGGAACCTTGCTGTTTGATGATATAGACTACAAGCTTACATGGGCTGCTATGGAAAAACTTGTGGGAAAGGGGCTTGTCAGGGCCATTGGACTCTCAAACTTCAACAGCAGGCAGATCGATGACATCTTATCAGTTGCGAGCATCAAACCCTCCGTTTTGCAGGTCAGAAGAAAATGTGATGTCCTAATTTATTTGGTCTATTATATTTTGTTAGTTTGTAGAGTAACAATAGTGTTTTGCAGGTGGAGTCCCATCCATACCTTGCACAGGTTGAGCTGTTGGCTCACTGCCGGGATCGGGGTTTGGTGATGACTGCCTACAGTCCGCTAGGATCTCCTGACCGAGCCTGGAAGCATCCAGAGGAGCCTGTGCTGTTGGAGGAACCAGCCATTGCTGCGCTAGCCAAGAAATACAACAAGACTCCTGCACAAATTATCATCAGGTAAATTCATGCTTTTGCACTAGTTGTGCATTATATTTCTTCACCGATTATTGGAAGAAATACATGGTATTTCTTCATTGATATTTTGGCAGGTGGCAAACTCAACGAGGAGTAGTGACCATCCCAAAGAGCATTACACAGTCCCGGATCAAAGAGAATATCCAGGTTTCTGCATGTTTTTTCTTGATTCTTCCATCTTTTTCTTTGATATTGTAGTGTGACAATGCAATGAATTTACTCTGCTCATTTACAGGTGTTTGATTTTACTCTTGATCCTGAGGAAATGAGTCAAGTGACAGCATTGCACAGAGGCTGGCGTTACATTGTGCCAACCATTACTGTAAGCCACAACATAGCACTAAATTTCACAGTGGTTACTTCAGAAGTAAATCTGATGCTGAATCTGCTGCGTTTAAGACTGCCAAATCACATGCAGTCCAACACTATGTATGTTTTTGCATCTTTTTTTAATTGAGTGTTGTTGTGTCTTTTTATTTTTTGTAGGTCAATGGCAAGTCTGTACCCCGGGATGCAGGACATCCTCACTACCCTTTTAATGACCCCTATTAATGCACACTTCTGCAAGATTCTGTGCCTTGAAACTAATGTCCATTCATTACTCTGTGTACTCATAAACACAATAAAACATTTTTTTACATATCGAAATGTGTGCTAGATTGTTTTTGCCAAGCATGGAAAGGAACTTTATGAATAAGCTTATTTTAGATGTATTTGTGTTTAAGGGTCAATTTTATGAAAACTGTCAAGAATATGTCTGGATTATTACCCCTAAAATTAACAAATAAATATTTGCTTAATAAAAATTATATATGTTTGTGTGTGTGTGTATAGATATACCATAGACTGCAAAAAAAAAAAAAAAAAAAATGTGTACCTTTCTCGTTAGGAGATTCTCGTTACCATAATGCAAAAGTTAAATTTAAAATTAAAATAATAATAAATTTAGACACCCATTACAATAAAAAATACTTTGTGAAGAAAGTGTAATCATGACAATAACACAGTGCAAAAAAAAATAAAAATCTTATTGGATTATAAAAATAAAAACATTCGTTATATAATATAAAATAATAGAATATATAATAATAAAATAAACTATAACTTATATTTTATTCACAATAACACTAGGACCGTACTTAGAGAAAGTGAATACTCTATTTTAATTTCAAGTTGACCTTAAGTGCAAAATATAATTTTTTAATTTTATGAGACTCACCAAATCTGGATAAAAATAGACGTTTCATTTATCTTGTCCAGTGAGACATATTATTAATATATTGTGCCTGTGGCTGTAGCGGTGGCGTAATACGGGTACTTGCCCTTTAAATGTATTCTCCCGCGTTTTTATGATAGGGTCGTAGTTCAGCGGAAGTACAGCTTGTATCCGTATTTAAAGGCGCCAACAAAGACTAATTCAGGAGCAGCTTCACAAACCTGCCATCTTCACACATACATCATCCAATAGTACATTACGGCTTAGTTTATTTAACGCATTAAAATGCCCGAGGAAACAGCAGCTGCTTCAACTGCCGAAAGGTAAAATATCATTTTTAAATTTCCAAGCATGGGAAGTAACCAGATAAGTTTAAGGAAGTCAAAGTGAGAGGTTTTGGCTGGTTTCGTTTGATAACAAAGCTGCAGCAGCAGCATTCTTGTCAGGAAAAATGTCTCGCGCTCGTTCTTCAATTCGCTTTTCTCCCGCGCCCGGACATTGTCGCACGCGACGGGATGGCATCACCGTTGATTCCCGTTGCCGTGATGTGTTTGGTTGTTTTCTGTTGGCGGGAGAAGGATTAATATGAACGGTTAGCTTGTTTATACATCCTAAATTAGGAAATTCCCGCTTTGTTCACGCACAGTCCTGAATGGCCCGTCAGTGAGCTTGGCGCTGCAATGAAATGGCTGCAATCGCGCTAAAGTCGAGGGTTAAGTTTGAAAGGTGGCGGTAAGAACACCAATAACACTTTAAATTAAATACTTTGGTTATTATACTGATATTAAACGGTCATGTTAAGTGTCATTCATGTCCGCGTGTAGATGTTAGCTCTCTGTCGATAAATACCAGTCGTAGCATCGCGCTAACTTTGGTCCTCCGCACATGAACTTTTTGTTTGTTTTTTGTAAACAAACTTTAGTGCGGTTTTACTCCCGTTAGAGATCTTCTTAAGACGAAACCGTATTTTTAATAGTTGTATGACTCTTGGTGTTGTTTATCTTTGCAGTATGGAGGAGAAACCTTGCTCCTCGAGCGCTGCAGACAGGTGAGTTGGTATCTGGGATTACTCATTTTATTAAATTGCTCATTTCAATAAAGTAACCATTGAGGTTCGTTACACTCACATATTCGTGAACTTTGCAGCTCCGTCGATGTTACTGAGGAAGCAAAGAAGCTGATTGGCACAGGCAACCGGCACTTAGTGATGGGTGATGTTGTGTCTGCAGTCAGTGTGTTCCAGGAGGCTTGTGCCATGCTGTGAGTAGTGAAGGGAGATAATGCATGTATTAGAACGTGTCATCCGTTCAAAGTGTACCAGATACTTTTTAATATTAGATTTATGGTCTGTAAATTATTTTATTTTTTTCCCCCCTGCTAAGAGCCGAGAAATACGGAGACACTGCTGATGAATGTGGAGAAGCTTTTTTCTTGTGTGGGAAGGCCCTTCTGGAGCTTGCCAGGTATCTGGATTAGGGTTTAATGATTTTTTTTTTTTTTTTTAACACTATTTTATTCTTCTAACTTTTTCTAATGATCATTTCTCTAGGATGGAGAATACAGTGCTCGGTAATGCTTTAGAGGGAGTCCCAGAAGAATCCTCTGAAGAGGGCGAGAAACAAAATGACTCTAAGATTGAAAGCGCTGACAACTTAGATGGTTTGTATCTAAAAAGCTTTTTTTGTTGATTAAAACTAATCACTTTTTGTCTTTCATACATTCTCAAGGCTAGACATCACATCTGCAAAAAGGTTTTCAAAGAACCTCCAAATAGACAGTTTTCAAAGTCTTCCACACAAGCCAGCGTATATTGACAAAGAATAAAGCACAAATTTGTTCCAGTTAAGAGGGATGTTAGCTGTAACCTAGAAATTTCTCTCCATTTGTACTATGATTCAGAGAAAACCAGAGATGAGCTTCGAGCACAGGTTTATGATGCCATGTCAGAAGACAACAAAACTCAGTCAGAGGTAGGAACGGAGGTGGGGGAAGGTGAGCAGAAGAACCAAAAGGACGATAAGGAAAATCAGAAGGAAGTTGAAGTGCCAAAGGAAGTGGTTGCAGCATTTCCTAAAATTGAGAAACCAGCTGAACACGAGGCAAAACCTGCTGAAAATGAGGAGAAACTAGCTGAAAATGAGGCAAAACCTGCTAAAGAGAAACTAGCTGAAAGTGAGGCAAAACCTGCTGAAAATGAGGAGAAACTAGCTGAAAGCGAGGCAAAACCTGCTGAAAATGAGAAACTAGCTGAAAGTGAGGCAAAACCTGCTGAAAATGAGAAACTAGCTGAAAGTGAGGCAAAACCTGCTGAAAATGAGGAGAAACTAGCTGAAAGCGAGGCAAAACCTGCTGAAAATGAGAAACTAGCTGAAAGTGAGGCAAAACCTGCTAAAGAGAAACTAGCTGAAAGTGAGGCAAAACCTGCTGAAAAAGGTGAGAAGTCAAATGGTGTGGATGAAGGTGCATCTAAAAAGGAGGATATCACGGTGTCTAATGGAGTAACCCAAAAGGCTGAAGATGAAGAGGAGAAAAATGGAAATGAAGATACTGAAGAACCCATGGAAGAGGATGGTGGAGGTAGTGAAGTGTGGTAGTCTGGGGAGCACGAGATTTGAGTATTAAATTACTAAGTTTCACTTGGTGAATTTACTTCTAAACGCTGGTGGATCCACAGAATGTTTAGATTTAAACTGCAGTGCTACTAAGGGTGTTCATGGTGTTGGGGTTTCACATTAAATCATTGTCAGCAAGTTAACATCTTTCTGTTTCAGATGACGATGATGAGGATGATGAAGATGAGGATGCCGAGGGTGAGACAAAGGATAAGGTTTGTAATCCTGTTTTTGGGTTTTGTTTTTCTCATCCCCCTCTGTTCTTTATAGATTTAGTGGTTTATCATTTGTGTCTGTGCTTTTAGGAAAGTGAGGAGGATGAAGTTGGAAACCTGCAGTTGGCCTGGGAGATGCTTGAGGTCGCAAAGGTGATTTATAAAAGGTATGTCTGTACCTCTAGCGATTTGATAGCATTTGTTTAAGCTTCTTTTAAAATGCTGGTTTTTATTGTTTGTAGAAAAGACGGCAAAGAAGATCAGCTAATGGCAGCACAAATTTACCTGAAACTTGGAGAAGTTGGAGCTGAATCAGGTGTGTATGTAGAGAGAGTAGTTGACAATGATATCCTTTTAAGGACCCTTTTGGATCCCACAAGCCACCATTTAAAAGTGAGAAATTTCACTACTTCAGTTCATCATCATTATTCACTAAGTCTCTCCATTTTGATTCATGTAGGTAACTACAGCCAGGCTCTGGAGGACTTCAATGAGTGTTTAAACTTGCAGCTGAAACACCTTCCCTCTCATAGTCGTCTTTTGGCTGAGACTCATTACCAGTTGGGCACAACTTACAGCTACACAGCCCAGTACAGCCAAGCCATTAAGCACTTCTCCAACTCTATCAAAGTCATCGAGAGCCGTCTTGGTAGGAACATTTTTGCAGCAGGCTTTTGCTGGTCTTCATGCTGGAATATCTGCTTGCTGATAACATTAGTTGCCATGAACAAGCATGGTACACTTAATTGATTACCACATCTGTGTTCCTCCAGCTATGCTTCAGGAGATGATCGACAAAGCGGAAGGTGCAGAGGCAGCAAAGGAGGAAAAGAATGAGCTTGAGGAGTTGAAACAGTTACTGCCAGAAATTACTGAGAAGATTGAAGATGCCAAGGAGAGCCAGAGGACGGCTGCTGCAGCTTCTGAGGCCATCCATCAGACCCTTGTGAGTTGCTTCATGCACTTACATTATTGCCCTAATGCAGGTTTGTTCAATGATTTGCAATGGCTGATGATTAATTTCTGATAATGAAATCCAACATCAGCTTGTATTATACATTGCCCAATACTGATAAAGTTGTCCAATAACAATACTGATATCATGCATCCCTAATGTTGTTCTTAGTATGAAAAGAAAAATGGAGATCAAGTAGGGGATGTGTATCATCCAGGATGCTGTAAAGATGGCAAAAGAAAAGTTAGAGGCAATGTATAGTTTGGAATTTGTGTTTGTTACAGGCAGGAGCATCCACTTCATCTGCTTTTCCAGCTGAAAATGGTGGCCCATCTTCATCTACTGCTAGTCAGGTGTGTTGATGCTTTGTGCTTTCTTTACTGCCCCCCCCCCAAGAGTAATGTTAAAGGCAGAGTTCGTACGGTCATGAAAAACCTGGAAAAGTCATGGAATTTTAAAATGGCAATTTCCAGGCCTGAAAGTTTTGGAAAAATTAATTAACCCACAATGTTTTGGAAAAGTCATGGAAATTTTTTTTTTTTTCTCACAATCTCCATATATTCGAATATAGTTGATAATATTAAATTACAATAGTTAACGTTCGCACGATCCGTCACGTGACGTTCTCTGCGTGGGGTAACGCAGTTTCAGGTAACGTTAGTATTGTGTAGCAATGCCAGGGAAATGCAGATTAAAAAATGTATGGCTTCATGATGAAAAGTATGAGGGGTGGCTGGAGAAAGATCAGGACCCGGGACGTGCTAAATGTACACTGTCGTAAAACGTTTGACATTTCTAACATGGGAGAGGCAGCGCTGTCTAGCCACGCTAAAGGTGCAAAGCACCAGTCTACAGCTGCGTGCTCGACTGCTTCCAACCCAATCGCTGGCTTTTTCACCCGTGCGACTGACGTGACACCCGCTCCCAGCTGCGGTGCTTTCCTCTTATCCACTGTAAAACAAGGGACCATTTTGAGTGCTGTATCCAGAAACGAAACCTTAACTGCAGAGGTGCTGTGGGTGCTAAAGGTGGCTAATTCGCACTAAATCAAAATTGAAAAACAGATTGAGAAGCTTTCAGAAATGGAAAAAATAAATGGTGTTGATTGTTTTGGGGCGATGTAGAAATCAAATAAGGATTAAGTTAACTTGTTAAAGACCGTTATCAGGTTAATTTATGGCAGTTAAAGTAAAGGACAGTGTTGCTGGACACTTATTTATTTTTTAGTTTAACATTGTTGCTTCCCCTTGATTTATGTTAATTATCTCCCATGGATTATGTTAATCCATTTCTAAGCGGTTCTCAGGGTTTGATGTATTATGTTATGAAACTTTGTTACTGTGCAAGCGTTATTTAAATATTTCATATTCTACTGTACACTACAAAGCTTGTCATTTATTTTAGTAAAAATATGCTGGGTGTAACATGGATTTTCTTCTTATTTAACATGTATACATAGACATTTCATGAAACATTAGGTCATGAAACTTTAAATTCCATGACTTATTGGTAAAAATGTGTACGAACCCTGTAAAGGGTTTGTTCCCAAAATGAAAATTCTGTCATTACTCACCCTCATGTTGTTCTACGCCCGTAAGACTTTTCATCTTCGGAAGACAAATGAAGATGATCTTGATGACCGAATGGATTAGTTTTCCAGCATCAGCATATGAATCGAGCCATTTAGTACAAATTTTCTGAAGAGAATTGATCACTTGTTATAAGATTTATCAATTACAAACAATAGGACAAATACAATAAAACAAAGATACAAATGGAAAAACCTTTTAAGTGCTTTAAGTTTTTCAGGTAGGCCTGCATTACATCTATTTAACCATAGCATTCATGAAAGAAAATACAGAAACTGAATCAAATGTAAAACAACGAAAAAATACTCTGCATAGTTTTCACAAATTTAAATGTACTTAGATTCATATTAAAGCTACAAAAGTTATTCAGTCAAGAGCAGTGAGGGTTTTTCTCCAAGGTGGTGTTCGGCTTTCTGTGCGCATGCTTTGGGTGTGTCATGCATTGCTTTAGTACAGTGGTCAGCAACAGGCGGCCCGCCAGCAATAATATCTGGCCCGCGCCCACAGCCAGATTATTTTGGTAGCTGCTGGTTCTGAAATAGATCTTCGTCTTGTGGTGCCATCTAATATTATCACTGTGACCAGACACAACTTTTTTTTTTTTTTTTTTTTTTTTTTTTTTTTTTTTTGGTTACTTTTTATCCATTCCGCATCTCCCACATGTTTTAGCAAGGCGGTCTATGTTGGAAGTTGGTGAATGAAGATGCTTGCCAGGTTACGTGTCGGTACTCTGCTTTATTTATTTTTCCAGTGTAAAACACGGACACTGCCACACAAATGTGGCTTTTTATTAATGACTGTCCTACTACAGGATTTAACACAGTCAATACTGGCTCAATTCCAGTTGCAAAAGACACTAACAGTCTGTCACAGGCAATTCTAGTTGGGGTGTTTTTTTTTTTTTTTTTTTTTGCAGCTTGTGTAATTTCTACAATGACATGCTTATGACAAGAAATTTGAAATCAAGAATTTAAAGATGCTGTTCTTTGTGCTGTCAAATTAAAATTCTGACACTTATCGGCCAGTGCTGATAACTGAAATGGCAAATATCGACTATGTCAGTTGAACGCTAATATTGCTCACCCTCAATGTCTGTTCTATTTCAGATTCCTGTGGGGCCTACTGATGGTGCATCTTCCTCAAAATCTGCATCTGATATTTCTCACCTTGTCCGCAAAAAGGTTAGTATCTATCTTGATTCCACCTTTTGCAGTAGAGGTGGGAAAAACTAGCATGCTTAAAGTGAATCACAACTGGATTACATGAGGGTAGTCTGTCTCTAAAGGGACATCTGCATTGCCCCCTTCCCTTAGCTGATTGCAACTTTGCATGCTGGGTCATGAACTGAATTTGCCAACTAGATGAGATTTGGTGTTGCTCGGTGCTTCTGTGGCAATTTTGTGGCTTGGCATATTGTAGTTGTGGCGTGGTGTTGAAGTGGCTATGTATGCTTGAGTAGCATGTAGAGAATAGGTGTTCAGCGCAAAAAATAAAGTACGTGTTCTGTCCTGCTTTGTTCCTGCACAGAGGAAACCAGACGAGGAGAGTCCAAAAAAGGACAGTGATGCTAAAAAGACTAAACAGGAGACCTCAGTTAATGGCAGCGATGACTCCGCCCACAACGGCAATGGAGTCCAGGAGAAAATGGAGCAGGAGGCGAGTTGATAGGTTTCCTCTAATAGGGTTACAGGGCTTGACAACAAGGACTGTTTGATGGCCCGGGGCCAGCGTGAAAGATGCTCTGGACAGTGGACAGAAACTGTCACTGCTGCATCAAAAGCATCATTTTCACATGTTTGAGTCTTGCCAGTTCTTAAGTGATTAAGCCATTAATGCTCAAGACGTGAACTTTTCTGTACTCGCACAGTCTAATGGTTGGTCTGTGCATGCGCAACGAATACAAGTCTTTGCGTCTTGTGCAGTGCTCTTGACTGGCTTCTGTAGCTTTAATAAGTCAGTGTATGTTAAATACAGTGAAGACTATGCAGTGTTTATTGTACACTGATTACATACAATTTCTGTAGTATGTTTCTTACCTGAATATTACTACCTACCTGGAAAAACTTAAGCACTTTATCTCATTTGTGTCTTTTGTATTAATGTGCTATTGCTTATAACTTGTTTTTAATCTTGCTGTTTACTTTTTAATAATGTTTGAACTTTATATTGGGTAGGTTGGTATTAGTTTTTGGTGTGGTATCAAGATTGAATTTGTGAAATTTCTTAATCTAAAATGGTGTTGTAACCTTATTAGATTAGAAGGTTACAAGAGTCAAACTTCCAGACGAATTCATCTGGGTGCATATTTATTCATGTACAAATACTAGTGAAGTCCTGTGTCTGAGAGGATGTTTAATTCTTTATCTTAAATTTAATGTTGGTTGGAGAATTGTCTTTGGTTTTATCCTTTTTGTCCAGCATCAATTTTAGTGCTTGGGCCCCCCCCCCCTAAAATAACACTGCTTGTGTATTAATGGTTTTTATTTTCTCTTGTAGTCAGCCAATTCTTCTGTGGAGACCTCTGCGTGATGGACATCCTCTGATTGACCACTTACCTTCCAACCAGCAGAGCATGTCTGCCTCATACTGTCCATGAACAACTTTTGTCTCTTTGTTCTGTAAATAACCGGTTTTCTTTGTCCACCTTTTGTATAATTGTAGTAAACTTTCAATAAAGGATATTTGCATATGTGAACATGTGCGCTCTTAATTCTTTGCCCTTTTTTACAGAATGTTCTGTCTAAATACAACTAGAGTTCCAATAGAATCATAATTTAATAGGGCTGAGAACTCAACAGCTAAATTATATTAGCTATAAGATGAGCTAGTTCACAAGGGTGTGGTTTGTTTAGGGTTTTTTTTTTTTGTTAATAAAAATATATATATATATATACATACATACATACATACATACATACATACATACATACTGTAAAGCCTTTACAGGCAGGGTTTGAAATTAACTTTCACTCACCAGCCAATTTGACGACTAAAGTCACAGCTTGGATTTAAATATTTCCCCTGGTTTCACAGACGAGGCTTAAGCTAGTCCTACACTAAAATGCATGTTTGCACTGACATATCTTAAAATGTGTCAGCCATTATTTTGTCTCAAGATGCACACTAGTAATGTTTTTATTTGTAGGGTATGTTTATATAAGTTACTTAAATACCCTAATTGAATTAAGGCCTAATCCTGGCTTCGTCTAAGCCCTGTCTGTGAAACCAGGCCCTAATTAAATCGAATTCTGATTTAATTATTGAATTCTGTATTGCTTTCAGCTTTACAGCAGTAAATCACTTTCCGGATACAATTAAAATGAAATGGAAATAAAAAAATTGTGACACCTTATAATTGGCATAAGTTTACAATGAAGACGTTAGGGCGTTTTTTTTTTTTTTTTTGCCCAAAAGTCTTGGACATGCGGCACTTATGAGAATGGGTTGAATACAGTGGCCTCGTGTCTCCTGCTGTAGGGCTCTGGTGGAGCGTTAACTGGTTGCACAGCAGACAGGAAGCGCTGTCGCATCATTCTGTATTTGTGATCTACTTAAAAGTATTCTGTTGTGTTCAAGTTCAAGGCAGCAGTCCAAAACAGTGAATCTAATCACAATACAGGCAAAAGTTCACTTCAAGAATGAACAAAGTGGCGTCAATGAGTTTGAATTAAGGTATTTGAAAAAACAGTGCAAATGGAAAGAGAAAGTGCAATCTATATTTCTCTATATGAAGCATATTTATTCAAGCCACAAACAGAATGTGACAATGGTTTGATGAACATGAAATCGAAGTTGAACATCTCCTATGGCCTGGACAGTCTCCAGATCAAAATATTTTTTAGCCACTTTGGGGTATTTTGGAGGAGCAAGTCGGAAAACGTTTTCCACCACCAGCATCACATAATGACCTGGCCACTGTTCTGGAAGAGGAATGGCTCAAATCCCTCTGGCCACTGTGAAGGACCTGTATCTGTCATTCCCAAGACGAATTGATGCTGTATTAGCTGCAAAAGGAGGCTCTAAACCAATTCATTGTCCAGCCCCTATAAATGCAATTGTTTGTAGATCAAAATATGTGTGAGAGAAGATCTGTTTATAGTCACATGAAATACTTTTTTTTTTTTTTTTTGAATTTACAACAGGATTTATTTGTACAGTAATCAAATTCAGGTTGAATTATTCAGTCATTCAAATCTAATTGGACTCCTCGACATGATCTGTCTGTGGCAGTGATGAAGGTAATGGATTGGATGAGGGTTGTAATGTGTGAGATGGTACTTGGGTTGCCAGGATTGCAGATGTGTTTGAGACCGCCTAAACAAGACACATTTATTAAGCTGTAGGCCAAACTCAGTCCTAAAGGGCCACTGTCCTGCAGAGTTTAGCTCCAGCTTGCCTCAACACACCTGTCTGGAAGTTTCTAGTATGCCTAGTAAGACTTAGTTTCAGGTGTGTTTGATTGAAGTTGGAGCTGAACTCTGCAGGACAGTGGTCCTCAAGTAGCAGGATTGGACACCCCTGCTGTATAGGCTCATCAAAACCTTTGCTATTAAAAAGCATCTTTAGATAGTAAATATCCTGATAAATATTTTGCATACCGTTGATGGGTACTTGTATTGGTTGGTGTTGTTGATGTCAATCTTTGCAAGAGTCTGCACATCTCCATGACGAGCGTTTGCTACCCGAAGACAAAGTTCCATGTTACCCAGCTTAGAAAGAAAGAAACAGTTTAAGTCTGATTTAATTGAGTAAATTAGAGTTCTATGGGCATTTAACCTAGAAGTGACTTCTTAGGAGAGGTTAATGTAGAAATAGGCATATGAAACATCAGGTGCATCTAAAGACTTCAAAAGTATAGTGAGGTTCTTAAGCTCTTAGTATTTGGTGAACATACTTGTGGCACAGAATTCAGCTGAGCTGGACTTAGGGATGCTTGAACTGGGAGAGAATGGAAGGGAAGCCTCCAGTGACCGCTATAAACCTGGTTGTGCTGGTCAAAAAGTTCAAGTTTAGCCCAGCCACAAGTAACCAAGTCCTTAATTTCATGGTTGTACAAATGGAGACCTTTAGAAGTCTGGATCTCCAAGACCAAAGAGACATTTGGAGATGGCTGTACTCTGAAATGAAGTACAAATTCAGTAATGTAAACACATATCAGCTGTGTGTCCATACTTATGTCTCAACCAAGCTACCTTGGCACAGGCTGCTTAAAAGCCAGTATGGCATAGTTTCCAGGACTCTTGGTGGAGAGTAATGGTTGGCACTGCACAGGTGGCATTGGGGTGGTCTGTCCCAACTTTTCCCCATTACAATATAACCCTGCCAACAAACACATCGATCCCAAAGTAGATTCTAAACCCATCACCAGGTCATAGAAGATCACAAAGCCAGCCCTGTACACAAATTCAGATATAGTTATGTTTAAATCATATTGTAATGCATTTAGTTTGACATGCATTCATCTTTAGGGACCAAACGAGAAAAAGAAAGGTAACTTGACAGAGAATTTGTCTTACACAGGATCATAAGGAGCAGGACCAAGAGCTTCCATCGGATCAGTTACATGGGAACCCATCGATGAATGCTGTTTTGAACTCTGATCCTGCAATATTTATGAAAACAAAATATATATACACTACCATTCAAAAGTCTGTAAGGTTTTTTAATACTTTAAATTTAGCAAGGATGCATTAAATAAAAAAAGAATGCAGTAAAGAAATACAAAATATTTCTATTTTAAATAAATGCCATTCTTTTGAACAAAGAATTAAGAAAAAACAAAATTATCATGGTGTCAAAAAAAGTCCAAAAAGTGTTTTTAACTGATAATAAGAAATTTGTATGGTTTCTGAAGGAACATGACACTGAAGAAGATATTCAGCTTTGCCATCACAAGAATAAACTACATATAATATACACTAATATAATAATTACATATACACTACACTAATATATTAAAATAGAAAACAGTAAATTGTAATAATATTTCACAATATTATTGTTTTTACCGTATTATTGATCAAATAAATGCAGCCGTGATGAGCATCTTTCAAAAATCTACTCTCAAAAATCTCTTTCAAAAATTTACTAGCCCCAAACTTTTGAATGGTAATTATTATTAGGAATGAACAATATATTGGTACCAAATTGGTTATTGGCTGATAACCAGTTTATTAGATATTGGATACTTTGCCATCATACCACTCGCCTCAAGTTAATCTTTAAAAACACTAATAATTTAATAACAGTGCTAAATGTAATCTTTAGCCAATTCCAAAATGAATATCCAATTTTCATACTATATATTTTTACTGTTGTGATGCCTAAATTCACTTGCAGGACTTAAAACAGCTAATTTATTTGTTTAGATTTATTTAATACAATATAGTATTAAAATAAATATCAGCCATTTATCGGTTATAGACAGCATTAAAATAGTATCAGACAATTTTGTGCATCCTTAAATATCACATTAACTCAACATAGATTACATTAGCTCTCATTAACACAATGAATTAAGCTTTGGCTAATTGTCAGCCCACCTGTGTCAGAGCAGAGTGTGTTAGGCTCATAGAAGATTCAGGAAAAATAGGCAGGGGAGGCTGAGGATTGGGTGGTCTTCTGTCTCGCCCCTTCTCTATTTCTCTTTTTAGAAAGGCGATCTCAGCTTGGAGGCTAGCCATTTGATGGATGTGGTCTTTCTGGATATCAATGAGCCCTGATCCAGATAATATCAAATCAAATATTCAAATGATATATTTAAGTATTCAAATATGTTTAAAATATTTAAATCAATCAAATATTAATATACTTTTACAAATCAAATATTAATGTACTTTTAGTGCATAGTTTAAGCATGCAAATTAGACAGAACATGTACAAAAATAACGTTTTCTATGAAAAGTTCACTTTTTTTCACATCACTTTTTTATCATGTGATGCTCAAGATGTCAGATCTTTGAGGAATAGAAATACCATGTTCTCCTTTTTGCCTCTCTCTGGCCAGCTGGATTCTGAAGATTTCCTCCTCAAGCCTTTGGTTCTCCTGCTCCACAGCAAGAACATCAGGGTCCAACACTCTGTGAGGAGACTTCATCCCTGGTTGGGACAGAAACGAGAAATGACTGAAAGAATAGTGTACAATGACCCAAAAAAGTATGCAGACACTTAAGCCACACTTAAAAATGTATTAATGTAATAGCATTAGATTGTAGAATATAATACATTGTTCAAAATGGACACTTTACAGTTGACAAACCGACATTGCCATTCAAAAGTTTGGGGTTGGTAATGTTTTTGAAAGAAGTCTCTTATGCTTACCAAGATGCATTTATTTGTTACAGTAAAATAATTATATTCTAAAATGTTATTACAATTTAACAAAAGTGTTTTATATTTTGATATATTCATAAATGTTATTTATTTCTGTGATTTTTGGCAGCCATTACACCAGTCTTCAGTGTCACATGATATTCAGAAATCATTCTAATATGTGGATTTGGTGCTCAAAAACATTTTGTATTGTTATCAGTGTTGATGAGCTGCTTGATATTTTTGTGGATACATTTTTTTTTGGATTCTTTGATTAATCGAAAGTTAAAAAAAAAACAAAAAAACAATATTAATTTGAAAAAGTAACAATATGAATGTCTTTATAGTCACTACTGATCAATTTAATGCATCCTTTCTAAATAGAAGTATTAATTTCTTACAAAAAAACATACTTTTGAACAGCAGTGTAAGTGTCCATATATTATTTCAGCCACAGTTCAATCTCTTTACTCACTTCTTCCTTTTGTCTTGCCATCAGCTCTAGGTCTTGCCTGCTCCAGAGTAAGAGCCTCTGCTTGAAGGTCATGCATGTGGGCCAGAACCTCTGGATCAGAACCACCTGACTGCATGTATGCCAGACGCAAAGCTCTGTTACAAAAAGAAATGCACCACAGTGCTAGTGTGGGGGGGGCCCACTCCCAAGACTTAATGATATTATTGTTCCTAGATATGGTTTGCATGCTTCTTAAAGAAGACCTTATCTGAGCAGAGAGGGGCCCATCCACAGAATAGATCAAGACACGTGTCTTCTTTTCCTCTGGTGGGTTTGATTGGACTTCATTTGGTTTAAGCCTACAACATTAGCACAGTATAAACATGCATAAAGTGATTGATAGCGTCTTGGCACACCTTGTTTCCCCCCCCCCAGACAGCAACATAGTGTGGCCCAGATCTGGCCCACATCTGATACATGTGTATTACATGCGGACCAGATGTGGGCCGGATCTGGGCCGACACTATATTGCTGTCAGGGCCCACTCTCTCTTACCCCTTCATTGAGTTGATGTGAGAGCTGAGCTGATGCAGCACCTCTTCGTTCCTCTGTTCCTGACACCTCAGCTCTTGCAGCACTTCCTCTAGATGAGCCGTCCTCTCCCGCCCTCCCAGCTCGGCAAGTCTCTGTTCGATATCTGAGATAAACACATCATCAATAAAGTAGTGCAGAACAAATAAACATTAACATGTTCATAACTGTTTTCTGTTTTAATATATATTTTAAAATGGAATTTATTCCTGCGACGGCAAAGCTGAATTTTCAGTGTCACAGGATCCTTCAGAAATCATTCTGATTTACTGATTTGGTGCTCAAGAAACATTTCTTTTTATTATGACAGAGTAGTGCAGAACAAATTAACATTAACACGTTCATCTGCCTTTAAAATGCTTGAGGTGTTTCAACCAATCACAGCATGAGTTTGTAGTTGCTAAGTGAAACAGTGTGACAGGATTTTGGGGTTCATTTTGAGCCTGTAGACTTTTAAAAAAAAATAATCTCCCTTTAAACACACTTTTCACACAACTAGTTTATTTAGCTTTTTTTCAAACAATATCCAAGCATCACAGAAGAATTCTGTCATTTGTTTCTCAAATGATGAAGTGTTTAATAGCATTCTGTGGTGGAAATAACATTTTAAACATTTTTGAAACAAAATGGCTGACTTTGTAGCCATTTTAGCAAATGTGCTAAATACACATTTTAATCATATTTTTCACACTTTTTGCATATTGTATTAAATTGACAGCTTGATTGCAATTTGTGCAATATGTTAGTATAATGTAAATATAAACTTAAGGTAATATGTAATAAAATGGATTTTCATATTGAAAAGTAACTAAACTAAATTATGAAGGCAGGATAAAGCTTTAATATGATCTTTGTATAGCAAATGAAAAAAAAAAGTTCTGAAGTTTTTGTAATAACTTATATTAAAAAATAAAAATCAACTCCCGTGACATAAGTGCTGGAAGCTGAGAACTACAATTATGTACACTGGAAAAAATAAAGGTTCCAAAATGGGGGATTTACAGCAAAGCCATAGAAAAACCATTCTGGGTTCCTCAAAGATCCTTTCAATGAACTGTTCTTAAAAGAACTTTACTTTTGCCTAAGTATGTAGAAAATTTTAATAATGTAAAGAACCTTTTTCCACTCTAAAGATCCTTTTTGTGCAATGGAAAGGTTCCATGGATGTTAAAGGTTCTTCATGGAAGCAAAAATGCCAATAACAGCTTTCTTTTAACATTATTACATACTACTTCCCAATGTTCTCCAACCATTTAAGAGAAGCGTACCCTCTCTCTCCTTCTCCAGCTGATGGTTGCGTGTCCTGATCTCAGCCAGCCTCTGCTCATGATCTTTATATAAGTCAAGAGCCCTCTGCTCATCAGCCTTCTGCTGGAGTGAGCCCTGCTCCTCAAAGACCTGAAGGACACTTACACAATGTCCAATACAGATAATAAAACACACTATTCACAATATAAACTGATTAAAGAACTAAGCTTATGAAACTAACCTTTGTCTGTGTTCTGGGCAGGTTTTGTTCAAATGAGATCCTGAGTTTTTGAAACTAAAACAGAAGACAGATGCTGTGTAAAACCTCTTTGAACTCAAGATTTATTATCTTAGTATGCGGTCCTGTACCTCTTCAGTGAGTTTGTTTAGAACAGTATTCTCCTGTGAACTCTCTCTCTGATCCATTTGGCGGTTTCTCTGTTCCTTCAGCTGGCCAATGCAACAGCCAAACAGACAGTATTACTTGCACTACTGTTCAAAAGTTTGGAGTAGGTACAATTTTTAAATATAACTGTTTTCTATTTTAATATATTTAAAATGTAATTTATTCCTGATGGAAAAGCTTAATTTTCTGCAGTCTTCAGTGTCACATGATCTTTCAGAAATCATTCTAATATGCTGATTTGGTGCTCAAGAAAAAATTCTTCTTATTATTATTAATATTGAAAACAGTTGTGCTGCTTTTTTTTAAGGATTTTTTTGATGAACAGAAAGTTCAAATGAACAGCATTTATTACAATTTAATGCATCCTTTCTAAATAAAAATCTTGACCCAAAACTTTTGAACGGTAGTGTATAAAGGGACACAATGAAATGGAAAACAATATAGAATTGTTTATTCAAATTATATTTTCTATAATACATTTTATATTTTATTAATACATTGTTTAACTGCAGGGTTTTTTTTGTGTGTGTGTGTGTGTTGAATAATTAAGTCATATTCAACTACTTACAATAATCAAATCAGGTGTCCTTGCCCTTGTGGGATGCACCATCTTCACAGCTGCGTTTTCTGTTTGTGTGAATCCTCTTTGTCCCCTCCATAGAGCTACTGGGTCTTTTAGGTCTGTGCCAATGCAGAATTTGGCCTTGTGTTTATCCAAGAGTCCAGCAGAATGGAACGCCATGTTACAATTCCGACAAATTAACTCCCCCAAACCTTCCATCTCTCCAACAATTACTCCCTATTTAACCTTGAAACAAAATCTAGACCCAAATAGATTAATTCTTAAAAAAATAGGAATATATGTATGTTGGAACGTCTGCCTCAAATGAAATGTACTACATTTGTTGATTGAAGGTTTGTTTGTTGGTTACAATCACCTTGGAAAAAGGGAGTGGTGAAGAATGGAAATTAGAGCAAGAGGAATCAAACCCTTGAATATTTTTATGCTTATTTTTTATCTTTTCCATGCATATTTTAAACATTACCATTTGCCCTCCTAAAACATGAAAAATGTTTTCCCAAGTGTTTCAGCAGAAAACGAAAGGCTCGACATATTTGGCAAACTGATGCAAAATATTTATTACAATTTTTTCTCCGATCTTTTCATTGTGATGCAGTAGTTTATGTCTGCTTTGTCTCATACAGATAAACCCATACAGGACACCTTTTATCTTCTCAAATCTGTAAATAATGTTATCAAAATAATCTTAATCTTCCAAAACTCACAATTTTTTATTCTTATATTTTTTTACAATCCACCCTGAATATCAAGGCTGCAGAAACAATATAATGCAAACAAAAGAAGAAAGAAAGAAAAAAAACTATGTGGGAATTTTTACAGCTGTACCAAAATTAAAAAAGAAACTTAAATCTGTGATAAAGCAATTTTTATACCCTATCAGCAAAAACAAGGTACAAAAAAGGAGATGCACAATTTACACCAGCAGTCCCTCATGAAATAAAGAACTTTTAAAGAATCAAGATGGATCTCTACTTCACTGCCAGCAGCAGGGATAGAACTCAGCGCCCAAAATGAACCTCAAATGAACTGTTTAAGGAACAACATAGCAAAACAAAGCGTGCAAGCCATCTTGCTGAATCGCTCAAACAATGTTCACAGTCATTACAAACCATAGACATTGGATCAATTCCTGCATTATAAACATTACATAAACCAAATAATGTTTAATGCTTTCTATTCCATTGGGTAGATTTTATTTGGGATTTGTGAAGGAATAAGTTCATCAAACCTTTCTTGTGTTTATTGAATACCCCTTTATCAATCCACATGCAATGAATGTAAAGCTTTTGAAAATGATTGCCACAGCATTATTTCTGTAAGCATGAGAATGCTTTTTATAGAATAACTCTGAAATGTTCAGGATTTCAATATGGTTTAAATCAGCTTTTAGGTTATTCAGGAAAAAAAAACTGCTTTATACCATATATGGTCAAGAAAGAAGACAGCAGTCTGTTTATGATTTTTTGAAAGTTTTGAACAGAACCTAACCAAAGTGAACTGAACATCTGTATGTTCGTCTGGCTTACCAGAACGCAACATATAAAACAAAGACCCTTCCATTCGCACTTTACCTTTATTCAAAAACCAGTTCCCGACAAACTCTTCCGCAAGCTAGGTTTCAACTCTAACCTTAAAAAGGTTTTCTCACGTGTACTTTGGAGACATGAAATCAGATATATTAGTATGATTCTGCAGAATGAAAATAGTGAAAATGAGCAGGGTTTGCTGTAACTGGAGCCAGAAATGGACTGATGTTCTAGCTGCCAGACTGTACGTGACAGTCCATTTGGTGTTGCTTTAGTTCTTCCTTGCTGCAGGGATGACTGGCTTGAGTTCATTTCTATGAGGGACTGGGAGCAACGTCGCAGTCAGCGGCTCACAATGATTGTTTCATCTTAACACTAATGCTACGAATTGTTTTCGCGAAAAGGAAAAAAATCTTTCTGAAAGGTGTCAAAGCCATTTTATAGAACATTCAGAATGATGTCATATTTCACGTTAAATCACGGTTATAATTGGTGGTGTTATTATTATGAATTAGTCTTTTTCCCAAGCAAAACAAAAAAGATCTGGTGGAGGGGTGCATGTGGCTTTCTTTGACATTTCTAGTTCAGGATAAAGAACAAAAAGCAGACAAGAGAGAAGAGCGGAAAAAAAAAAAAAAATCAAACAGAAAAGACATTGCCTATGAGGTGACAAGTGAAGTATTTTTCTCTCCGCCTGGGATATGACAGATGTTTCTTGTCCATGAAAAGAATCTTTCCTCTCTTCTTCTTTTAAGTTTGAAATAAATGGATGTGATGGAGGAGACAGATTAAGAGAAAGAGAGAAAGGGAAATGTGAGAGTGGTGTTTAAAGCCACATTAGGTATCGTCATCATCGGAGGTCTGGCTGCTACTGCTCGTCTCAGACTCGGAGCCCTCTTCCAGGCCAGGGTTTGAGGTGTTCCTCCAGGTTAGCAGGGCCACACTACGTGGCTTCAAGAGCACACCGTTACGCCCAAGACCAATCTTCTTCATCTGACACAAAACACACACATATATAGTCAGTCACTCAGGAAATTAACTATAAATGTCCATGATGCACTTAATTTTAAACAAAGAATAACCTGAAAATAAAATAGACACCATATGCATGCATGCATTTCCCATACCTGTTCAGTTTTAGCTTGAAACTCTTTGAGTTCGTCTTCAGTGAGGGGCTGGAAGTTGTCATCATTTTCTGGGTATTCTTGCCATCCCATAGCCTTCAGCAACCTGTCAGAGAGGATCCACATGTGTGAGTATGTGGATTATGGATGCTGCCTTGTGGCCAGATCAATGTGTGGCTCTGTTCAAAAACCTAGTGTGCTGCCTAGGGAGGCAGCATTACATTTTTAAGTGTGCCTCCAAAATATCAAAGATACATAGTTTTAAAAAAATTATTAGGTGGCATTGCAAGTATCCTTCATGAGGAAAGCAATCTCAGATAAACTATGAACTCAGTGGGGGAAAAAAAAAAAAATTATAGTGATTGAACCAAGGAAAATTTGCTTGCAAATAAGCTAATTTAATTTAAATAAAATCTACATGCATGGAAAGCTTTTGATAACGATTGCCACAGCATTATTTCTGTAAGTGTGCCTCCAAGGTATCAAGTTTTGGGAAAATTATAATGTGGTATTGCATGTATCCTTCATGAAGAAAGCAAGCTCAGATAAACTGTGATGAACTCGGTGAAAAAATAAATCGATTATGGTGTTGAACCAAGAGAAATTTGCTTGCAAATAACCTAATTTATATTTTACTTTAAAATGCATTTAAAAAAAATTAAATGGATTAGGATAAATAAAATATATATTTATTCTATTATCAAAAAGTAAAAATGTATTCTATTATCATAAAATAAAAGTTTAATTAAAACTATTTTTATGCTTGGAATATTCCACCAACCAATATGCTAATGGCCAAGCTCATGAACTCAACTGTCTTCCATATGCAAGAGAATTGCTAATTGTATGATACATGTAGGCCCTGTTTCCAACTGGCATTAAGATGCGTTTTGGTCGATTGGATCACAAGTAGACACATACCCGTTTACACCTGGTATTTTAATCCATCTCTTTTGTCCACTTTCAACCACTTCTGTCCTGGTTTCTTCAAGGGGAGGGTCTATGAGCGGGTAAATGTATGATCTTTCGATCTAATGGACAAAATAGGCTCGGGCAATTTACATATGAACGTGCCCGGGGACGAAAGAAAAACATATGGACAGCAGCAGCATTCATTTCTAGTCTGACAGCCACAAGACCACACCGAACGCGGCGAGTACGTGTTAGAAATCAGGAATGGTGAGACATTGTGCTTGGTACGTTTCTCATCTTCAAACCAAACCTGGGTCTTCAGCCAGCAAAGTTTAAATTCCGTCTGGCTAGTGCGATTCCCATGATGTTTATGTGTTAGGTCAGTGGGTGGTCTTTAGTGGCTGTTTGAACACATTCGCCCACATGAGCGTTTCCACTACGAAAGCAATCCGGTCTTCAAAACGGGTTTTCGACTACCTCTGGAAGTGGTAGAAAGTGGACAAGCTAAAAACACTTTACACCCCATTTACACCTGTATTTAGCGTCGTCCACTTGTGATCCGATCAACCAAAATGCATCTTAATACCAGGTGGAAACAGGGCCGTAGTTGCTGCCCAGTGCCCATGTAAAGCATTCCAAATCAGTCACTTGCGACATACCATTTAAGCTACTAGAAGGCATTTGCCCATGTAGGCGGAACACTAGATTTTGGAATTGAGCTTATATGTGTCTGATAGATGAGAATGCGTTGAAGTGTTTGTATGTGTGGTTGCTCTGACCTGTGTTCCGCCTCCAGAGAGCTGGACAAGTGCTCTGGGTCTGAGTCACTGAGAGAGTGGGAGATGCCGTTCTCATGACTCTCTCCAAACTCTTTTGGTTCAGGGGTGCTTCCCTCTCCCTAAACAAAGAGATAAATCACAAATGAAGGCTTTAGCAAACACAAATATGAGGCAAAACAAAATCTATCAACTGCTTATTGCAGGGCTGTTACTGTTAACTAAAACTAAAACACCCTGATGAAGGCCTGTTTGGGCCAATGTGCGTTGTTTTTTTTTTAAAGATGTAGCCCCTCTAGTAAAGGCTTTTTAATACCAAAATCTATGAAAGTGCCTGGAAGTAAGCTCTCATTTTGCATGGAAATATCCACTAATATATTTTTGTATCTTGTACCCTTTCCAGAGCACCCATATTTTTTATTCTTTTTTTGAGCATCAGATGTGTAATAGATGAAAAACTAAAACAAATGATAACTGAAATGAGTTTGTTGAAGTAATTTTTTTTTTTTTAAAACCAAAATATAAATAATACTAAAATGAAACTGTCTTAGTAAACAAATTTAAATCATGAAAATAAGCAAAAACTAAATGCATCATATTTAAGTTGACAAATACTATGTTCGTTCATAGTGAACAACTGTTCAAGTCAAAAACTAGTGGCCGATGGCTAACATAATGCCAAAAAACAAAAACAAAATTGTAACTGATGTAAGGGTGAAAATCTGAGCCAATGCTGATAATCTTAAAATGAGCAAATGAAGGCAAATGAATCTGCAGATCAGAGATGAATTCATCTGCACCTCTGCTGGAGCTCCTGGGCTGTGGCAGTCACTCATATCCCCGTTTCTCTCATCCTTTAGTCCACGCAGGAACTCACTCTTACGGTCTGTGCTGCGGCGCATCAGTTTTAGCCGTGAGGGGGTTATGTCTATCGGAGGGGTGGTGCTGGAGGGTGGCTATAGAGGGAAGAAGAGAGAGGGAAAAAGAAATAGAAAGATAAATATGAAATGCTGGGTAAGCATGTTGATTATTGATTTTCTCCTATTGATAAACATGATAACATTCTGATGTTTATTGAATAATGGAGAATAGAGAAGTGCAGAGAAGATGTTGTAAACATTTTTTGATCAATCGCAATCTGATTGTGTGTTTGGCATATGGCTACATAGTACAAAGATACAACGAAAGGATTTGTTGAAATGAAGCCAACCACTATCATATTTTTTAGGAATGTTGGGTACTAGTTCCTTATTGGCAAGAGATAAAAAGGAATTTAGAAACAGTTTTTGGTGTGGCAAGTCAATGTAATTGTAAATTTTTATATTTGGATAATATTTAATTTAATGGGTGGAACAACAAAGATAAGAAATTGATGTTAATTCTCCAGGCAGCTAGCAAAATGACAATTACAAGAAAATGGTTAAAGCTGGACCCATCTATGTGATGGAATCTTTAAAGACACAGACAGGAGAAGCTTTAAGAATATGGAGTAAATGGACTTAATACATTAAACCTATACAATCAGACTTCTATTGATTTGGAAAAATGTGTCTATTGAACGGTAAATGGTCTGAAATGTAGTTCCTTTAATGGCAGGTTCAGACTACACAATATCAGCCCGATTTTATGATCCGTTTCGCATAGAGTGTCGTGGTGATTCGTAAATTACAATGGCCGTTAGGATGCTAGAATCAAAAGGTTAATCTTGTACAGTGTGTCATAGTGGACAACAACCGACACCACATCTATGACGCTTCACGGCATCCTGGACAGAAAGACTAACATGATTCTTTTTTTTTTTCCAGTCCTCCATGACGGGTTCCATCACATTTGTGATGTTGACCAATAGGAGAATAGAAGCTCTTTCATACACAGCTTTTAAACATGGCGAAACAAAAGAGACGATGGTATTGGTGCTGCTAGGTTGAATTATGCGATGAAGGAAAGGTTTGTGGAGCTATAGCACAGGAACATGTCCACTGTTGGGTTTTCTTTCTTTTTTTCTTGGGCTTTTTCTGACAACAAGACAGCCAGTACAAAACATGCCACGTAGCCACTGTTTGTTTACTGCTCTTTTTTCCCGGAAATTAGTGGCTAGTTCCACCCTCTCGATGAAATCACACACATCGTTAAAGACGGTAAGCGATGACTGTTCGGGAAGCAAAGTGTAGCCTGACATGTTTCTCGTCCATGACACGAAAACAACTTAGGAGTCAAAATTGCATACTCTGACACAGTGGCTATCATAAGAGACAAAAATAAAATGTAGTCTGAACCCGACATAAGAGTTTTAAGAAAGAAGCTCCCCATGTTGTACTATACATAGTCACTGAGACAAAACGGGGGAAATATAAAACATTTGGAAAATGGAACGATTTTATAATCGTAATAATCAGCTCTGACATTTTAAAATGACAATAGCTTGGTTTAATTACAACCAACTAATAAAAAAAAGCCCAGCCTCCATGCCTGACTTTGTCATTTTACCTCTTTAGAAGTGCCATGGGCAGGTGCACTGACAGGTGTCAGAGGTTTGGTCACAGACACAGGGCTGGTGAAGGCTGAATCCCGTCCAGAGAAATGCAAACTCACTTTAGTTTCCCTTCCATTGGGTTTCCATGGGCCAGACTATAAAAAAGGTTTTTATTTATTAAATGAAAACAACACAATTGCCCTAATACAATAAAAATATTATTAGGAAAATCATGGTCTTCACCATAAGTGATGTGATTAAATAAGCTGGTATAACAAATCACAAACATCACACAAGTACTGTTTTCAGATCCACTAGCTCAGTACCTTGGTGGGGGCAGTGGCAGGTTTGGGCACCAGATTCTTGTAGACACTGGGTCCAGTGATGGGGACTTTAGAACCATTGGCGGGCAGAGGGCCAGCGCTGGCAAAGCCAGCCGAAAATGCAGCACTGGGGTCCTCCTTAGACACTTTCTTAATGACCAGCATCTTAGACATAGCCTGCTTAGCACTAGGGGGGTTCTCTGTAACAGAAGTTGCAAAAAAAAAAAAAAAAAACTTTCAGAACAAACCATGTAAAACAAACAATGTAACATAATATTTTAATACCATGCAGGTGGAACATGGTGACTCGATAAACAAAAGCAACTTTACCCCATACTCCTGCCGGAGTCCCAACAGCACGAGGCTGACTTGCTGGCTTTCCAGTTGTCTCTGGGTTTAAGGAGGGCTGAAATTCACATGAAAACAGAAAGCATGAATGCAAACTAACTACGCAGTCAGTTCATTACAAGGCATGTAAAGAATGACAGAACTAAACCTCTTTAATGACATAACCAGTTAACTCATGCCTGGTAGGGGTGTGACCACACTACAAAGGTAAACAAACTCAAGAGAAAAAAAAAACTTACAAAATCCTCATCAACAAACTTGAGCTTGTCATCGTTGCGCTCCTCATCAGAATATCTGTCCTGATAAGAGCCACCTTTGCGTGGATGAAAGTTTCCATTACGTTGTCGGTGGCCCCCTTGTCTGTCCCTTTCACCTCCACCACGTTTGATATGCCGAGCATGGTGGTGGTGAGGGCCTTCCTGGCCCCTCTGTACCCCATGCCAGCTGGGGGTCTCCTTCCACCCTGTTCCGCCTCCCAATCCCCCCTGACTCCCCTTCGCAACACCAGAGTCTACAGAGTCATGCCTCAACAGAGATGGCTGCTGCCACCCATCACCTGAAGAGAAAATGAATAGCTATTACAGTGGGCAGGTCAGAAAGCAGGTTAACTCTACATGTGGAGGAATTTAAATGCATGTTCAGCAACCTCCAGGGGCTCTTAGTGGGTCATTGTTGAAGAAGCCATCAGAGGAGTTGTGTCTGCGACGGTTTACTCCCGGCCGGCTGTCTCCGCGGGGAAAGTGCTCTCCATGCTTCTCAAGGGGGGCAGCAGGGGACTGAAAAATCACACAGATAGCTTCAGCTTTAAAAAGCTTTTTTTAGAAAAGAATGATTAGGCTCAAGAGAACTAAGAGTCAGTTGAGTTATGCTGTCCTGATTTTTTTTTTTTTTTTTAATGAACAAAGTCAATACAAAGTCAACAATGCATTACAATACCTTGGCGGGCTGAGGCGTGGAGAAGTTAAGCCAGGCAGGAACAAAGTCATGCTGCGCCATTTAGGTCCAGTGTCTCCCGTCAGTGGATGGAGGCATCAAACCTCATGGCCTGAACTGACAATGCAAGCAACAAACATCATGTGACTATAATCTACTACAACAAATACCTCCCATTAAAGCAAATACATTTAAAGTCAGCATGAAATGGAAATTGCAATCGTGTTTTTCCCTATTTGTGATGTATATCTAAGTGAAATGGCTTCTTTAACTTTAAAAAAAAATGTAGGGTGGGACTTGATTTTGACTGGATCCTTGTCATTTGTTAATCTTACTGCCCAGTATTCACGCCAATGTACACATTATCATTCTTGATGTTGTTGCGAGGAGGAGGCGGCATATGAAAAAATAATGATATGCACAGATAAATCATTTAGGTAAATACTGCAATATTTCATAAAAAAAAAAAAAAAAAAGAATTTTCATCTTTGATTTCATGGTATCTTTTTAAAGGTGAAAAGTTTAATTTTAGCAACAACAAATGCAAAAATGTTTTCAAACAAGTTTTGAATGTTCCCCCATCAGCCAAAGGTCAGGCAAACAGGCAGTCTTGACCTGAAACTCATGTCATTGGTTGAGCCAATGTTGCTGAGTCAGGCTGAAGAGAATACTCAATGAAAGAGAGAAATGCTTTGAAAACACCACAGGGTTTACACTTTTTGTAGAAATCAACCTACAAATGGCTTGCTTACAGTTGTATCTGCATTTTAAAGGTGCTACAAATGATTTTTGGAATATCATGCATACAATATGCCCAACTTGACAGATATTACTGAAAAATGTGTCTTTAGAAATCACACCTGTGACAGCCCTAGGCTCTAAACAGAGTGAAGGAGCTGGCCCACATATTTGAACCTATCAGAAAACCACTTGGAGTGGAGGAGTAGGGTTTAAGTGGACTAAATGATTGAAGAAGTCTAGCATACATCACCAGAGGGAAGTCTGTCATTGTCACAGGAATATCGAGTTACAACATTCTGATTTAAACACTGAGGCGAAAAAAAGCAGATATTGATTACATGCCGATTTTAAGGGAAATAATTTAGCATATTTAATGTCTTTTTTTAAAGACAAGCTAGCATTTTCTGGGTTAAAACTTAAAACAAAACACACTAACTTCTGTTTTATTGCTCTCTTGGCCTTGATATGATTGCCTATTTGTTTAGACTTAAAGAAAACCAACTTTAAAACTAATTCAACGGAATGACAAATATCACATTTCATTACATACTGTAAGACGTAACTAATTCATAGTGCAAAATAAACAATACCAAGGAACATTCTAGCTAAATGTTGTGGCTTCTTACCCCAGAGACAAAGGCTCTGTAGTTCGATGGCCCTGTCCTTGGCTGTGTCTGTGTAGAGGGCCCAACCAACGCACTTTCACAGGCTTTGAAGCCTCAGGACAACCGCAGCTCCTGCCACAGGCAAACTCCAGTTTCCAGGATGGTGCAAACAAGGGGATGGAAGTGAAACTTGTGCAGCCCAAGGTGAAATTGTAAGGTGATGGAAAAGATGGTGACGTGTTGTTTTTGATCAATGGCGTGTAGCTGTGGAAGAGTAGCGGATGTGTTTGATCTGTAATGCCAGAGTGACTCTCCACGACACCCTTAGTTCACCGACGATGACTGTGTGCATTCAGGACGACCGAATACAAGTCCAGTCTCTTATTCTGGAGGCTTGTGGTAGCAGCACGTTGTGCCTGCTCTGACACTCAGAAGCTCCTTTACGAACTCATTTTCGGCTGAAGACACACACAGCGACAAAAAAAAAACGGAGAGTGGGTTTGTACCACACAATGCTGTTTTGCGGAAAGTGGTGATCTGAATATATTCACCTCATCAAAACAGCGAAGGTGCTACGTCAGAGCGAAAAGGGGAGGGGGGCTGATTTGTCACATCACAATAGCTAGAAGTGCTTTATGTTATAAAGTCATGAGAATTGCTTTAACCTTCAACAGCTCATAATTTGGATGATTCAGTGAACCAAACAATGAAAACTTGACATCTTTAATTCTCGGCCCACATGGCTGATAAATGGCTGGTGAACCAATATCAGGTTAAGCTACCGAAAAAATTTAAAGTAAATATGATTTGCCTCCTAACAACACTTCCGATCTTCCAGTTCATCAAATTAGAAGAAGCTTCCACAGGTGAGTAACTTGAAGCCAATTTGCACAGATTCTTGTTAAACACGATGTACCGTGCATTGGTGATTCAATGAAACTCAATGACAAAACACAAGCGTCCAGGTGTAAGCAAACCTTAAACATTCACTGTGAAACAACAGGTGTACTCCAGATTGTATTATTGCATGTTGGGAGATCTTGGGTCTCTAAAAATCCTGCAGTCACAAATCCAACAGGTCGTTCTTCCTCCAGATCTTCACAATTAATCTGCAGACCAACTCTGTAAAATAACATGCAATATTTAGATCAATTTATATATATATATATATATATATATATATATATATATATATATATATATATATAGTTGCATGTTAGTGCACTAGAGAAATTAACTCTAGAGGGGAGAATTTCACTAAATATATGTACTATATTAACTTAAATATTCATTATATTTACCTGTTAGTAATGTCTTAATTATTCAATATATGTTTAAATTAATTTGTCATGAAAACAACAAGTTATGACAGTAACTGCGTAAATGATTAGATTGCAAAAATGAATTGGAGAAGAAAAATAATTTTATAATTAGATTTAGAAGTTTATGCAAAACCTGCCTTGTGCGCAATTTACATGTTTCCTTCCATTTGAGTGTTAAATATTATATCTAAAAATAAATAGCAACTGAATGTAATAGTTTGAGCTCTGCTGTTAATTTTAACCTTTAATTTTATAGTAATGTGCAAGAAAGGGCTCCCTGTAGTTTACAGCATTAGCTGAGATAAATTTGTTTTTATCCTTATAGAAATGTTAATTATAATTTAATTTATTTAAAGACAGAGAGACACAATTTGTTTAATAAACCACTGTTTAATAAAAAAAAAAAAGAAAGAAAAAAGAAGCAATATTATGTTTAGTTTTCTCCCCCTGCTGTACCGAACCGTGACTTTAGTACTGAGGTACGTACCGAACCTTCATGCTTGTGTACTGTTAACACCACTAATATACATATTACATATTCTGTGTGAAATTTATCATATCACGAGAATAATATAATATTTTAATATGTCAGAACTTTTAAAATGTTTTCCCAATCTTAAATAATTATTATTCATGCAGTTTCTATCACCTCTAACCGAGTGACTAGAAAATATTTGAACTTCATAACAAAAGTCACAAAGCAGAACTACTTAAGTGGAAATTGTGGAACCCATACATTTTCACAGTCAACCATTTTAACCCCCAAATCTTGAAATCGAATTAAAGAATTGTTAATGTTCATGTCCCAAATGCTGGCTCAGAAACAACCACTAAAACATAAAAAGTTTGTCAGCACACTAAGCTGCCTTGACAGATTACAAATGTGCTACCACAACTACTTGAAAGGAAATAAACATTCTGCTCATTATCTACTCGTCTGCATGTTGTTCCAAACATGTATGTTTTTCTCCCTCAGAGGAAAATGCAAGATAATAGGCAGAATGACATCTCGTCACAACTGACTTTCACTACACGGAAAAAAGTGAAAGTAAATGATGACTGAGGCTGTCAGTCTACTATTCTGTAAAAAAAAAAAAAAAAAAAAAAAGTCTTTTTCTGATCCTAAACCATACAAGTTTGGAACAACACGAGAGAGAGAGAGAGAGAGAGAGAGAGAGAGAGAGAAAATTATGACAATAAATGTAATTTCTGAGTGAACTACGTGACTAATCATCTCTTTGCCAGGGGATTTTAGATAAAATATATATGTCCACGGCAATGCATTTTCTAGCTAACGTTACAGTAAGATAAACAATTTGTTTGTATAATGTAACATTAAAACAATTAGAAAGTAAAGTGCAGGAAAACTAAAAGCAGGCTTAAAACTAGCAAAAGAGTTAGCTGCAGGATATGAACTAGAATTGACTTTGAAATATATTTGTGTTAATAGCAAACTAATATTTAATGTGCTCATCCAAACGTTCTGGCGCATACAGTAATTAAACATAACTAGAAAATATCGCAAACTACGAGTAAAAACTAACTCGCCTTTCTACTTGCTGAACACTCGCTAGCACGGCACAGTTAGCATAGTAGGCCATTCAATGTGTGCATAAACCTTTTAGTCCACGTTGACTGATTAAATTTAAACTTTTCAGAGCAAAGAAACTTTTAGGCATCATTAGACGGCTACATAATGGTGAATTATAACGACTCTGACTTGTGTCTTGACGGAATGCGTGTTGTTTTAGCCACGGCGCGAACTAGGCTAAGCTAGCATTCCGAGCAGAAATAAAAGTGTTGTAAAATGGCTCCCTCTCGACACCAAACCAACCGAATAAACATTTCGACATACACCTACCTTTTGATCCCTTGTCTATCCCAATAAGTTAATCGAAGACAATTATGCGCCGCTTGTCAAGTCAATTTGACAGTTTGGAGGTTGTCGTATTTCTGATTCTGTATTTTGTTTGTGTTTTTTAATCACACTCGTTCCGACTTTGCCAATCCATCTAGCTTGTTCCTGTCTACTTCTGAACAGACGAGCTAATCGATCGCAGAGCAGAGCTCTCGACGCGTCATAACATTCTCCCTCAGCTCAAGCCAGCTGAAGAAATTAGTCTCGAGAGGTCTTGAAACACACAGAGCGCGGACTCTTAAAGTTTGCACTACTCGTGAAATATATTGTTAAATTGTTACAAAAAATAATGTGACCAACATGGCAGAATGGGCGCAAATGCAAATGAGTTCTACCAGAAAGCATCTCTTGAGTCCACGGTGTCTGATTTCACAGGCTTTACTACACGTGAAGTAACGAAAAATAAGCAAATATGTGCTGGCCTATATATTGCATACAATGACAGAATGCACAAAGTTGTCACCAAAATCTGAACAGGGATAGGTTTTGGTGACAACTTTGCGTATTATATAACATTGCACTAGCTCCCTTTTCAGAGAGAAAAAAAAAAAAAACAAAAAAACATGAACTTGGTGCATAACATACAGTATGCAGACCAAATAGGTGAATCGTGTATTTACTGTGGGAAGTTAAAATACAATATCAGGTATCACAGAAACAGCACATTCCTCTTTTGCACAAACAGCATGAGGTGTCATTTAGTAAATAATGCTCAAACATATCTGAAAAATCTTTTAATTTGGAAAAGAATAATTGGATATAATAATAATTAAACAAAAACTTTATATGTTTGTGCGTTTCTTTGTTGTTCAGACATAATTGTATCAGATTTGCATAATTTTTGAATAATCACATCTGATATGATCTTATCTAATCAGAAAACTGGCTTAAATTTAAATAGCAACAAATTGTATTTGAATAAGATATGAAAAAATAAATTAATTAATAAATAAATTTGAAGTGTGAACATGGCTATGATGACCAACATCATATAGACTTATATATAATGATAATAAAAAATTAAAAATCTATATTTTTATAAAATATTTACATTTATAATTCTATAAGTAATACATTTATATTTATTAAATTTAGATAAGTTTTTAACAGCACTTGTTTTGCTACACTCCATTCCCATGAGACTCCATGCCATCCATAAAAGTCTATAATGTAGTTTTAAAAGTAATTACTGTATTTAATTTTAATTTAAACACACGATCCGGGCTCTTCCGTAGGACTTTTATAAGAACTTTCCAGGCATTTTGCGTATTCTGATGTGTCTGGCTTCACATTTCCACGCGCGCTGTAATGACCTTCTGCTGACTAAATCTACGTTTTATTTTAGGACGTTATGATATGAAATCAAGGTATGTATGTTTTAATAAGTTTTATCGAACCATGTTTCTGACATAAGATATAAACACTGCTTGTGCACTGTTAATGTGTTAGCTTTTATAATGTAATTCAGTTCAGCAACTTGACATCCGATTCTGATTCAGACAGCACTGCAGTTACTGTCCTTAAATGAATTATTAACGTTTTCATAATATTTGAATTGCAGGTAAAATGTTGGCCAGGATAATCGGACGTCACATCCTTAGTAACTTTGGGGTGAGTTAAACATTTGACCTGTCATATTTTTTTTTGCCGTCAATATTCTTTTGCACTTTTTATTATCACGCATGTTTCTGTTATGAATAATAGTATACTCTAGTGTTACCTAATGGAAATAGACCTCCAACACGTTATGTATTTTATTTTTTTCATTGTTTATGAGAAGAATTCTCATCAAGACAGAAGCAATTGTTTTAGTTCACATTTGTTCTTTCATCATTTGTTCTTCAGGTGTCCAGTAAGTTTGCCTGTTTAGGGCAGCGGACCACTCATTGTTCAGCACTGTTTACTAGAGGTTTATATGGACAGTTGCCCCCAAGACATGTTGCTGGTTCTATTCTGGGAGCCCAGTCATTTCACTGGTCTGGTCAGAGACTGAAGAAACGGCCTCAGGAAGAGAGTCCACCAAGAGAACTTGATTTGCTTCGTTATGACATGAGAGACCTAAAGAAAGCTCCAAAGCCGGCCCTCTATCTCGGATTATCTGGTCTTATACCTTTTGTATCCGCTCCTCTACTTATGGCTGTCACAGAACTGTATCTTCCCGAAGTCGCATTTGCTCAAGTTGCATACGGAGCGTCCATTGTTTCCTTTCTTGGTGGGGTACGCTGGGGTTTCGCCCTGCCTGCCGGGAGTCCAGCAAAACCTGACTGGCTCAATTTAGCCAACAGCGTGGTTCCCTCTTTGATTGCTTGGACAGCACTCCTTTTTTGCCATGACATTACACAGTCTGCTGTGCTTGTGATAATGGGGCTTGGGATAGCATTGCATTATGACTTGTCCCTCCTGCCCACATACCCCAGCTGGTTTAAAGCACTGAGGACAATCCTCACAACTGTAGCCTTTTTCTCCTTGATAGGCACTGTTGTCATTAAGCAGTTTTATCCTGAGAAGAAGTATTTCACTGATAAATGATTTATGCATATTTGTAATGTCAATCCATTGATATTAAATATGTTAAAAGTTTCATCACTGATAATGTGTTAAACCATATTCTACACCATGATGATTCTGAATCTTTCTCGGTTTTCATTTCTGACTCAATTCTCTTCCTTTTTATAAAATATCCATTTGGCTTCCTATTGTTGACGGTTATCGGCCAAACGGATATTAAATTGCAGTAGTGAATTCAAATGACTATAGACCGATTTTCCTGACTTTTAATATAACTTCACATACTGCATCAGTTAGATTGTGAGAAGTCAAATATAAATACTGTGGAATAAAAAGAGAAATGCGTACTTACCACAGTGTTTGATATTCTAAGTGATATTGAACAAAAAGCAGTGCAAATGCTAAAAGGTTCGAAATGGAAAAACTATTGTATTGAACAAGTAAACTTTCAGTTCCCAACATTACTCTGATTATTTTTCTTTGTTGTCTTGTTTAACTATCCTTTTTTAATGATTTTAGCAATAACATAAAATTCTGTGTACTTCATTTCAAATTCAAACAGCTTCATTTTACTCAAATATTACTTGAAGTTAATTGTACTTAATAGAAAACAAGTTATTTGAACTCAATAACTGATTATATTAAGTAGAACTCAAATGGAATGAGTTACAGCAGATTTCCAGTTAAACTGTTAAAGGGGAGTAAATTTTAAAATAAAGTGTTATTTTATGTTTTTTGATCAATATTAAAATATGGGGTGATCAGTTAGTGTTTAATGTTTTGTGATGTTTGGGGGGGGGGGGGGCACTTTTGTTATTGCTAATTAGTAGTTAACAGTAAAAGATCTGAGCTAATTTAAAGGTTCTGATTTTAATGCAAAGTATTTAAGTGGAATTATATTTTAATACTATGTGGACTCAAATGGAATAAGTTTACAGTAAATATTCATTTTTAAACTTAAATGATTTAAGGCAATCAGTTTCCTCAAAAGCTTTGAGTTCAGTTACCCTAAAAACTTGTTGGGTTTTACGGTGTATGCTGCTGAAAGTTTTTTTTAATGCTTTAGCTCATTATCTTACAGTACACTATTTGTTGACCATGATTAAAATTTACTACAATAAATAAATAAACTAAGACTAAGATCCTGATCCACCTTTCAAGTAAGATTCACCAAAATATAGACCATGTTGCTTCATGCTGTTTCAATTTATTGTTTCTTTCATGTTTCTTTTTGAAGTACCCCACGCCCCTCCTACATCACAATTTTTGATACAAGCCAAAAACCTGGCATATGGCTCTGTTCACCAACTCATAATTCAGTGCTCCCTAAATATAACTTGCAAATCTTTCCCCGTCATCTCATTTTACAAACACATTTAATTTACATAATTCTCCATAACACACATGGCGAACTTGTCATTGAGTATAATTTAATTATAATTCAAATTTCATTTAATAAATTTCATAATAATGCAAATGAAGAAATTAAGTCTGCTGCTCATATTTGCTGTGCCTTCTTTTTTCTCAGTATATCTCAATAAAATACATTCAGTTGTTTTATGCCGAAGGAAAATGTAATACTTGTTATCAAAAAGCAGCACTGTAGTCTCAGCAGGTGGCAGCAAAGACTAAGTGAAGTCGTATTTCACCGAAAACCGATCTTTTTTACTTGCCCCTTCTGAACCATTGGAGGATCAGCCCTCCGGTGTATGCAATGCTAGACTCCCCCACTTGGCTCTGCTCATATGGACTGAACTTAGATCAGCGCTCCAGTGTATTTGCGAGAGACCCCACTTCGACTGTGCTCGTACAGACTGAACTCAGATCAGCATTTGGCACGCACCCACGGTCGTTCACTCGATCCGAGCTTCAGGAAGCTGCTAGATTTCCTCCTCGGAGAAACGCAACGACATGGACCGGTTCTGATTAGCAATTATTTTTGCCACCGACGGCCGCAACGGCCGGGTTGACGTTTGAAGAAGAGTGAAGTTGGAGGAGAAAAGCGGAGCTTCGTGCCCAAATGATATAATGATCCTTGTCAAAACAGAGCTCGCGCTCTAGACCTGACTCACGAGACATGATGAACAGTTGAGCTCGCGCTGTGTTGTGGCTCCGCGGCAAAGTATCTCGTCAGTCAGGCGGTTGACTGGATGAAAAAAATCGCGTTTTTTTAGGTTTTCGTTATGGCTGTGGTAACTGCGAAATGCTAAAGTATTAGTTTACAGAGAAGAGAAAATCCGCTGGGTCACTTGAAACTGCAGCAAGCACGTTGGAAATGCGGCGTTATTCAACGTAATGGTGACCTGTCGTTATAATCTCACATTGACAGACACGAGCCCGGCGAGTTTATTTACACATTGTTTTTAAACAGTCACTTCATTTTTGTAAACCCGAAAGACGTTTATTTTGTGGATGTTGGCAAACTTTATCAGCAAACAGCTAGCGAGCTAGCGAGTTCCGCCGGCTGATTTGCCGCGCTAAAGTAGCACGGTTTACATAAAACAGAAGACAAAACAGTAGGGAAAACTGACGGGCTGTCATGGCAACTCGGGTTGTAACTTAAGGTCGATAGATCAACACAAAAGCCACGGTATCGAACCAGCTCTCACCATTGATTCTGTGTTTGTGGACCAAAGTTGAGGAGAGGTTTGCTCACCATGTATCAGAACAAGACCTGTTTCACCATCTAAATGCACTGACCACCGGATTCATCGATACATTACTATTGTAGAGTATTACTCAACCTCCATTCATCAGAATGAAGGGAACCGAGAGCAAAAACAAAAGGAAACTCTGCACCTCTGAGCAGCGGGAGAGCAGCACTGAAGGAAAAGACGAGGTGAGTGATCTTGCACTGAAAAGTTGACCCGTTTTAACACGAATACATTGCATGATTATTTTAAAATGCAAGGTAAACATAACAATACAAATGCAGTCTGTAGATACTGGTGCTGCATGTGACGCAGCTGCCCTGCAGAATGAGCGCAGTGCATCCATTCAGTCCATCCATGAAGAATCAGTGCTTACAGATCAAGTACATCATGACATTGAAGCTTTTCTTGCAAAAATCCCTTATCAAGTGGTAAGGTGAAAGCAGGAATATTCAGATAAGTGTAAGATCCTTTGCTTGTGTATTCTTAGCTTGCATAGCACTCAATTGATGATGAATTAACAGTCTTCTTTATTTTGTTTAAATTAATAATTTAAACAAAATAAAGACGGTTAATTCATCAAGACTAGTTTGTTTATTCAGTTGCATTACAGTATATCCCAGACAGATGGAATATTATTAAAAATGATACACACCCTGGACATCATGCACACTGGGTTTTGTGTGTTTTTGCATTGTGTATGATTAGAATTGTACACTTATTCAAGTAAGTTTATGGGACTTGCTCAAGTTTATTACTCACATTATGTTTATTTTGCAAGAGTTTTATTGGCTCCTTGTTTTCTGACAATGCGAGTCTTGTGTTATCATTGTTGGGGATAGGACAGAGTGACATCGGAAGGAAATAAAAGAAGCATACTCGTGCTTTGGGAATCATGCACAAAATTAGTGTTTCCTAATTTTGGCAACAAATGCAAAACCATTCTGATGAAATTTTCTTGTTTATTTGAAAATGTATTATTTGAATTAATTTTCTTATTTTCACAGTTTCACAATGTCTAATAATTAAGTTGAATATACAGTGAAACCAAAATTTATTTCGACAACTTGAACATTTTGTTCATTAATACAGTGTATTCTCTATAGTTTAAAAAAATGGTAATAAAATATGACAAGATCTCAGAGTTAAACTGTCAGAAAATGTGTCAGAATCTCATTTATGTCAGATAACACTTAAGCAAAACATGGTCAGGTCAAAGTGTCTGAATAATTTTTAGTTCCAAATTTTTATCAGTTTTACTGGTAGTCCACTGTTATGAAGAATTTTTGGGTATAATATGTCACAGTTTACTTTATTTACATAAATGAACTATAGTGTCCTGCACCCACTAATAAAAATATATCAAAAATGTCTTAATAATTTTTGGTTTGACTATATAATGCATTGATACATTCAAATAAGAAAACACTTTCAAATAAGAAATTTCATCATTATTATTTAAATATACATTTATTAATTTAGCACTGTGTGTGTGTAAAATAATGAGCAATAATATAATGTAAGTATTTCATCCTAGTGACTCAGCGAGGGCGTAAAATGAGAGGTGATGTGATACATTGTTCTAAGATTGTTCAGAGAAGTACAGTCTAGATTAAAGTGAGAAATAGTGAGATCATAGTTTGAGTTGTTTTTTTACACAAGTTTTCTATATATCCAAATTTCTTGAACATAAGCACTGGCTGATCTTATTCCTGTCTTTAATGAACATCAGTCTGGTCAAGCATTTTTTTTTGTTGTTTTTGAACTATCAAAATGTCTGGCTCATGTTCACTCTGGTATTTTAGCACGTTTTGCCATATGCCAGTCATTGTAGTGGCTATGCTAAGAGGAAGTCAAATTTATTGTTGTGATTCAGTGTTTAAAGTTATTCAGTGTTTTCCCTGATGAGATCATAAAGGGCGTGGCGTAGTTCAGGTGAGCCATCATCAGTCTTCTTTCTAACCTGACCCAGTTGGCAGAGTGACCCAAAGTGCAGAGATCCTTTTTTTTTTTTTTTTTTTTTTTTTTTGAGAAGTAAAATCCTGTTTTTTTTTTTCATGTGTTGCATGACTTTTTGTCTAAAAGTGCAAGTGGTTTGGGTTGCAAGACATGGTGTATGTAGAGTACAACAAACCTGATAAGTAGGCTATTCTTGCATGCAAGTGTGAGATTTTTTTGGGGAAGATGTTTCTACTGATGCATATTAATGACTCTGCAGTAAACATTTGATTTCCAACATGCCAGAATGTGAAAATGACACCTGAAAGAAAATCTTCTTCAACATATTCAACAAAAGAAATTAGTCCATGCTTTAGGTTTATGGAAGTTTGCAACTGAATTATAAATTGTGATTACAGTTGCAGTGCATTTAGAGCTAACAAGAGGGTCCACTGTTCAAAGTATTGGTATTGCCATGAACTCCACAGCACCCTTTTGATTATTTTTTATGAATGCTCTCCATGTGCAGTAAAAGATTTTATCCAATCCTATTTACTATAATTCACAATTGGAATGCACATCTTAAGAGGTTTGGCTCCTGTTTTTTCATGGGCTCAGTTTTTCCCTCTTATAACCTTTCAGTGGTGAGCTAAACATCTGTTGGATTCAGCTTTGTTTTAGGAGTTCCTCTCCCCGGTAGTCGTTGAGTTATGCTGTAAAAGTTCTTTGACCAGCACAGATGGTTTGGACTGCTGCAAAAAAGCTGTTACATAAGCAACTCCCAACCCAAATCAGCTTTTCATCCTTGCATTTACTTGCATAAATATTTTTGATCATTTGAGAGATGAACTGACATAACGGGACTTGGTTAGATAATGGAAAAAGGGGTTACAGCATGTTGTTGATGTTACTGAAGACTAATTCCCTTTTGGCATGTAAGCTCTATGCTTAACTCTTACACTGAAATGAGGGCTAAAATAAGCCAGTGCTGTACTGTGAGCCTGTTTACATTGCTGTCGGGACTGGAGAGCTTTCTGTCTGATTGGTGTAGCATCTGCATCAATAGAGGATGGTGCCAGATATGCTCACCAATTAGTTTGCAATGTTGTAAGGTAGTCTGCTCATCAAGTTATGGAGAGTGTCCTCAGTTGACATACTAGCCTTGAATAGTTTTGTCTTAGTTCATTAGAGAGCATTTGGATTATCCTTTAACTCCTAGCCTTTATGATATGGTGAATCTATAACTGGGAATTTGCTTCTGTGCACTTAATGAGTCAGTGAAGGGTTTCATCTAGAGCGCCAATAGACAGGTGAAGCAAAAGGAAAAGATGCTGTCACTTAGTCACCTCATTATGCAGAACTATCATTTAACAGGTCATGGCCATCTGATCAAGTGTGTTTGTGTGGTTTCCAATTAAATTAAGTTATCCAATTAAAATCAGATCTTTCATATTCATATTCACATATTAACATTCGCTCTCTCCCGTCTATTTCCATGCAGACATCTGCTCAGTTGATGATTTCATCACTTGATGTAAAAATGACACTGACAGTCAGTCCTGAAGATTTGTTAAATCACATTGATTGTGCTCAGTGTGCACATGTGCACAGTGTGAACAGAATGCATTCAATGTGTATTTATTAAAAAAACACTGATTTGACGTGGCCAAAAACACTGCTAGCATTGATTTTAGAAGCAATGATAAATTGTTGTTCTCATAGGAAGAAATGGAGGCAGAGAGAGATGCACATGAGGCTGGGTAATGTAGATAAGGTGCTGTCTCTAGGAAGAAATTAGAAACATTGTCCCTCCACTGCATGCAGTTAGTAACACAGCAAAGTGTTTTTTTTTTTTAGTTTTTCTCAATCTGCTGTGCTCAACCTTTATTTTATGGGAGTTCATTGGTCTCCACTGAACTGGATCATTTAAAACTCCATGAAATTAAAATGAGAGTTTTGTGGTCTTTAGTATAGCTCTATGGGCCCTATTTTAACGATCTAAGCGCATGGTCTAAAGTACACGGCGCAAGTGCGCTTAGGGCGTGTCCGAATCCACTTTTGCTAGTTTAACAATGGGAAAAATGGTCTGTGCGCCCGGCACATGGTCTAAAAGGGTTGTCCCTATTCTCTTAATGAGTAATGGGTGTGTTTTGGGCGTAACATGCAATAAACCAATCAGAGTCTCATCTCCTATTAGCTTTTAAAGCCAGTTGCGCTCGCGCCATGGCGGATTCGCTATTTACATGGCGGAATTTGCAAGCGGAAAAACTGAACGCTTCTCTAGTGAGGAAACGGATCTGCTCGTGCGCGAAGAATCCTTTTATTTTTAATATTTGCCATGTTTGTGTGCTGCTGCGCATCCCTGTGTGTGTAATAAGCAGAGTGTACGTGTGTTGTGCACCTGCATATAGGCGCATATTACTAGCGTGCTCTTTAAATAACAAAACAAATATTGCGCCATTGACTTTAGACCAGGTTTCAGTTGGTCAATGGTGCAGTCTATTTCAGTTGCCTCAAAATAGCAACGTGCCAACAATGCGCCTGACCACACCTTGTTTTCAGACCAGCATGCCCATGGGTGCACAAATGGGCGCAAATGCATTTGCTATTTAAACAATGTGGCGCAGAACGTTGAAGCGATAACTGCGTCGGGCTGAAACTAGCAAAGAACACTTGTCGCGCCATATTGCACCGGGTGTATGATAGGGCCCTATATTAGCTTTGAGGCCATCAATAAGCTTGTGCACTCTTATTAGTTAACAGAACTTTTTACAGTCTTCCTCTTCAAGGAAAATATTGATGACTAATTTTATGCTCACAGGTGTATCCACATTTTAATAATTTTAGTAATTTATATTTAAAATATTGGCCATCATATCAGTTATCAGTCGTAGTACACTGGCAAACTGAGAGTAAATAAGCACTGAAATGAGGACCAGATGATTTTTGTGTGATTAGATGTTGTTTACTCTCTGTGTCCCTTATCTGATGTGCAAATTAGGCATGAAAAAAGTGGCGTATGCCAGGTTTTATAGTGCACATGCCACTGCACTCTGCAATCATAAATGACAGGAAATTACTGATTCATTTACAAGCCTTGAAATTTTATGGCACTGCCTTAGTTCCACCAATCAGTCCAAAACACATCACAAACACCTCTTTGTTATTTGCAGATGTTAAATGTGATCAATAAACTAACAAACCCAACTGATCAGGTCTGTCTTTTTTCTCCAGCAAATCACTGAAACTTATTTAACAAATCAGACGTAACATGTTATATGAATAGAAAATATTGAAACGTGTTCATTGTTATAGCTCGTGAGATGGTGGTTGTGTTATTAACTGGCCAACCTAAGGTCATGTCAAGGCTCACAACTGGGATCAACAGAGAATTGCACTATCATGAGGTAGATCAAAGGAGGAAGAGGAATGCTACAAGCAGGAACCTGTGTATGTAGGAGGACATGTCATAAAAACAGCTGGAAACAGCGGAAAGCACTCGGACTGTTCTACCAGTCAACAGAAAGGGGAGTGGTTCAGTATTTTTGTTGTGTATAACAGGCAAAGAGCACTTTAGTGAACAGAGTCAGAATTTTCCTTGTCTTAAAGAAACCACTTTACTGTAAGAAATAAAGACAAAAAAGTGAGTTTCTGTTGTTCACTGATACTTTTCACCTTCTTAATGGGTGTACAGGACCATCAATAGTTGGAAAAAACATCCTGCCATTCTTTGCTTTCCTGTTGAACAACATTTTGTTGCTCCTCCATCCTTTGAGATCACTGGTAGCACAGTGACAATTCACACAACTGCATAGTGTTGTCAAGTAGGGCTGCACGATTATGGCAGAAATCAGAATCACAGTTATTTTGGTAAATATTGAAATCACGATTATTTAACACGATTATTAATGGGTGATATGATCAAAGTCTTATTTCATGATATGAGTAATTTTAAATAACAGTGAAATTTTACAATTTTTTTTTACAAAAGGTATGTTAAAAGATACAGTACAACTTACTGATATGTATCATAACTCATGTAATCGCTCAATCAGTGTTTAAACCGCGGAAAGAGGTCAGTAAAACAGATTGAGAACAATGTCACTTAACCTTGCATTTACCTCAGGAAAGTTATATCAGATATCATTCTGAATAATCGACTATCAATATAAGCAAATAAATTTATTATTGGTGCATCTCTATTATAAATTATATATATATATATATATATATATATATATATATATATATATATATTTTATTAAATGCATTCTTATTTTGTGTGTAGCATTTATTTCTCAATTATTTGAGAATCAAGCAAGCTATTTAGGAATAGCCGGATATCAGTTAGACAATGCACTGGTGTCTACGCAAGTTAGCACTTGGTGTTATTGAAACTTGGTGTTATTGATAACTTGATATTAAAAAAGAAAGACAAGTGAGTCCCTGCACTTTTGACATTCCTTCTACTACACAGTTTTGCCATTACAAATGTTCACTGAAGGTTCCTGCCCACCTTTCTGTTTTATTTTATTTATCTCATATTGCAGATTTTATTCATTAAATCTTAATATAAAATTGTCCAGGTAATAACATCTACTCTTTTATGGTGAAGTTAAATATTATTTCTGGAATCAAGTTTTCAACATCAAGTTATTGTTTTACAGAGGATTTTGTCTGCATTCCATGCAAAGTGCTGTGTTAATACTCTGTGTTATAAGGATTTGTCTTTGCTTCTTTTAGACTTTAGGAGAAATGGTTAATAGGTAGCCAAAGTCTTTTGTGTTTCCTAGGGCAACCTAACCTGCCCTTCATCTTCCCTCTTAGCATATTGAGTAATGCCATTCAAAGACTTCTTAGAAATATGGAGATATCCTCGAAAAAATTTCAAATCAATACAAGCCTTTAATCAACGGTTTAGTGCAAAGCCTTCAGTTACCTCATTCTCTAATCAAGAAGGCAGTGCAATGCCAAAAAAATCTTTGTACATGTTCGTTCCTTTATTTTAATTTAATTCCCCTATTTTGATCCTGCTCCTCTCTCAATTAGCCCTGCCTGTGACGCTTTTCCCTTCTTCTGTTATCTGTAATTTCTCAGAATTGAAAGCCCTCCAGCACCATCATTATTATGGCTGAGCACACGTTTTTGAGCTGGTGGCACAGATGAAAACCACTCAGAGGCACAGCCACTCGACAGCTTCCTTTATCCCTAAATTTGCACGGCGTGTGTACTTATTAAAATTCTTCTAGATTACAACCCTTGGCATTGCTTAATCCATGTTATAAGAAGCCAAACACGGATAGACTGGAGACTCTAATTCTTTTGAGATGCAGGTCTACATACAGAATGAATACTATTAACATGTTAACAGAGTATCATATTTTAGACATCAGTATGGTGATATTTTGAGGCATAGCTTATAGACGCAGTTAGTTGATGAGTGCTATACGGGTCATTTAATAAATCTAGATGATGTTTCCAGAGCCATATGGCTTTTTTCCATCTTGAATTTGTTTCATAATTTTTTGGTGGTTTGAAAATCTGTGCTTTAGTTCTCAACAATTTTACAATTGATCCAGTAGGATATATACGTCCAGTGTTCATTTTTGTGTGCATGCGGCGTGTATGTTTATGTGTGCAAATTGGTATTGATTGTGACTTTACGTTATGTGGTTCAGGCAAAGCTGGAATTGATGTTGTCCACAGGCAGAATGTAATGATGCAGAAACAATAAGCTGACTGACTGACTGCGCAAAGAGTTCCTGTACACCTCAACACAAACACAACTATTGTTGTGCTATTGTCCTATCATTGTTTTAAAGCAAATTATTAAAATAATATTACATTGACAGTGTATGTTTCCACCCACTATTAATGTTAGATGTATAAACCCTTAAAATAATAAACAGTGTTTCCTATTGGTAAAAACTAGTGCTGTCAGTACAATAAAATAACCATGTTTAATCTCAATGATTAATTCTGAAAGCAGAAAAACCTATTAAATTTAAATAAATAAATATTAAATTTGGTAAATGTTCAATTTTAAATTTAAGTTGTTAAACATTTATGTTAATATCTGTGTTAAATTTGACAGCACTAAAAATACATTTTGTTCCATTTTAAATCTTGATCTAAGAGACCGGATTCCGGTCATGTGTAACATTTGACAATGTGTTTTACTGCATTTTATTGGGCAACATAGCATAGTATATGCTCTAAGATGCTGGAATGTGTACGTCACACGTCAAAATCTGAAATTTATGCTTGAGTTTGGGGTTCAAACAATGCTGGGTGATGCCAAACTCACATTTAGAGCTGTATTGTTGAGTACTGTGTGCTTCATTGACAATGTTAGTTTATGTAAAAGTTAGACTAATAGCCTCCTCCTGTTTGAATTCTGTATGTAAACAAGCACACAGGCACACACACCCATGTCCTCACACACTTTGGCCACACAAATGGATTTGGATCGTTTGTGTACAAATCTGTTTAACGTTCTGTTTGAGAACTGGGAAAACCACACACATTTACATGGAAAACATTCCCCGTGTACATCAGTCTTACCCAACTCTAAACTGAGTAGTTGATGATTACTGCAGGGAATAAACTAAAAGAATCAAGCATTTTGTTATTTTGGATAACTGTAAACATATAGATTAGCATCTTCACCAGTGACTTGCTTCATCCCATTGCCAGGACTCATTAGAAATGGTTAGTGAAATTCACTACACAGAAATTTGTCTTCCAATGAATCAGCTGCACTTGATGGGAGATCAAGAATGAAAACAGAGCAAGCATGACTAACTTTGGACCAATAGCCAAATAACCCATTTTCATGGACTTTGTTGGCAGCTGTTGAGCATGCACTGCTGATGTGTCTTTTGAAATGCTGCTTGAAAAAAATCATTACACACCGTGTCTGATGATTAAGGATAATGGAGGAAAATTTTATTGGATTGTATTTGGTTATTGTTGAATGCTAAAAATGCTCTAGGGGATTGAGATTACAAACAGGGCCCAGATTGTGTCAGTGTGTGTTTTAAAACTCACTTTAATACAAAACTCGAAATTGAGACCATTTTGGTCGTGCATGCTGGTTTTTAGATTAATTTTGGCTCATCTCTGTTCTGGACTTGCACACAAACTGCATTGCAGTAATTTCCCAAAATGCCATTTGTGTGAAAATATTACGAAGTCTGTTACCAGGACGTTAACATACGCTGAAGACTGATGCAAAGAGGAGAGCGCAGATGCACAGCAGAGAAAATACTAGGCGCAGCAAGATCACTGTTCGCAATGCTCGAAATATAGGAAGAAAAATATTACAATGTTATAGGAATAAATTATAGGAAGAAATATGGGAAGAAAAAAATCCTGTTAAATATGCATTTTCATTCAGTCCATTTGTTTTTGGTTTGTGCAGATGTGTCTTATGTAGTATAATTTCACAAAGCTAAAGTCAGACCATGCTGTTTTTGCTCTAAGTTTTAAAATTATGCAAACTACTTTAAATAAAGTGCTGTAGCATTTTTGTTTGGATCCTGATTAAAATCCAGTGGTTGCCTCTAATTTCAAATGGCTACAGATGTTTTTTTTAAGGCCAGTTTAGCCTGTTATAGAGCAAATAAACAACAAATAAATTTGCTTACGAAGAAGAAAAAAAAAAATCATCAACTGGTATCAGAATTGGCCAATTTGCTTGTAAAAAAAAAAAAAAAAAAAAAAAATGAATCGGTACATCGGTACACGTTTTCATTTCTTTATAAATGTGTTGTTGTTTTTAAATAAAAGATATACATACACATATACACACATTGCATTGATTGGTTTATTTAGGCCTCATATTACATTTTATTTTTTATTTCAATATGAGACCTAAATAAACCAGTGTAATTTATTTATTTTAATTTTGTAACTAAGGCTATAAAACCCACCATTTATTTCAGCTATGCAGTTAATGAATGCAGTAAGAATTTCTTTCAGATTATTGCCTTTCCTATCTGCTTTGTGTGCTCACCTTACATTTAATATGTCATGCAGAGAGAAGCTGATGGGTGTGAGATTTAGCACTGAATCATTTAATGGAAGAGACATCTCCACATATAGAATAAAAACATATGCAAACCTATTCACAAGTTCATGGCTCCAGTTTATGATATGAAGGTTATACAGCAGCTCCTACTGATGAGATGGTAAAGATGAAGTCTTATTACCATTGGGCATAATTTATGTAGAAATATAATGGAAAATGATCATGTGCTGTTTATGTTAATCAGTTTATGCAAAGTAAAATCCAATTTAATGGCTGGGGTTTTCAACGAGGCGCTAGATTGTGAGAGAGTCTGGAGAGTCACGCTCCATGGCCCTCTAATTACTGTGGAGGTTTTGAAGTTCTTCTTCTTTTTTTAATCCTGCCGGTAGACAGAGATGGGGTGGAGGGGAATCAAAACAAAACCGTCTTCTTGCCTGGTTTTGCGATGTAACCTATTAAAATCATTCGGATATCGCAAGCTGTTGCAATATGCACATCTCGATATATACATGTGCAATATTTAGATAATTTCAATATATCGTGAAGCCCTGGTTTCGTAAAAAACTTGTTTAACGAAATAGATTCTTCTCATTTTTTCCCACTATCATTAATGTATTGTCCACAAGATAAATATTAAGCCAATACATTAAGATTTATTTATTTGTAGCCTTTTTAAACATTGATTCTAAATTTGATTATTTAGGAATTTTAGGTTCAGAAATGTTTTGTCATCCAGAAAACATTTTGCTAGGGTAGTAAAATGTCAGGGTTCATTTTCTATAGTGCCCTCCATGGTGAAAAGCAGCAAGAAAGCTATTAAACTTGTTTTCAAACGTTTTGAGGCATTTAAAAACAGTTTAATATGCTGATATGTGTCAGTATTCATGGGGTTCAGCTGGCAGAGCTGCAAAGCCATCTAATTTCTAATTCCTCCTCCAGCTGATGATCATTTAGGCTAGAACCTCAGATACTTTGATGTTAATGGAAAAAGACATTGCAGCTATTGTCACAGATCCTGACAGACGGGTAGCAAAATCCTTTAGAGGGAGACCTTTTCTTTCCACATGTCAATTGTCTAATTTAGCACTTTTAAAATTCAGTCCCTTATAAAATATAACAATTACAGCATTAGAATATGAATAGAAACATGCAGTTCTGTTTTAATTGTTTGCTGGGCTTTATATGATTAACAGTGGTCTATACACCCACACTTGACACCTTTTCAAAATTTACATTGTAAATTAATGTTTACACAAACAAAATAAGAGAGTGTATATTACTTATGATGACTCATGTTGAAGTCAAGTGTTGATCAAGGCAGAAATTTTCTTCACTGCAGATTTCGTTGCCTTAACAAACTAACTTCATTCTTGGTTCATTGTCTAGTGTTTGGAAGAGTGCTCTTGTATCCAGTTCCCACTGTAATGAATCTGTTAGTCATTGTAGACAGTAATGCTGTGCTTATGGCTCAGGCAGGCCTATGAACTTTCCCTTGATTAGCTCAGTGAAAGGGCATTGCAGTCAAGCACAGTGGGGAGTGGGCCATCCAGAGGCTTTTTTTTCTTCTGGTAATGACCTGTGTTGAGTTCGCCGAGTCCCATCACACGTTGGGGGGTGATGCTCTTGGCCAAGTGTTTTGATTGGTGTGAAACTGCTGAATCCGCCAGCTAGCTGTATAAATAAATACTTATTCTTTTCCCATACTTTATAAAAGTACATTGGACTGTGGATTACATTTTCTTAAGATGAGTCGATCTGCGTTTTGCGCCAATTCCAGTGGTTGAATTTCCCAAAGTAGGATCGTCCAATACTGATATTATCTGAGGAGTTGAGCAGGTTGTTGGTGTGTCATTTTTCTCACCAAAGATACAAGCTATCTATTCTAACCAAAGAAACATGGTAAGAACTACAGTTCTTTTAATACTGCTGACAAAAACACTGGATGTTTCTGTTATTGTTACTTATATTTGTGCTTTGTCGTTGCTTTGTAACTGTATTCAATTTTTTTTTGCTTGCTCCCAGGTTAGTTTTAATTTAAAATTAAGACTATTTGCAAATAGCCACTTGATTTGGATTTGTTATTTAACATTGGCCAAATAAAATGAACATTGGTTGATTGATAATTATATGTTTGAAATTGAAATTAAACAGATGATTGTAAAAAGTATTGATTGTACATTTATATTCCTAGTAATTCCTATTCTGTTCCTTTTATTTACTCTATGAACTCCATTAAAGCCCAATGAACATTGTTTTGTTCTTTTCTTCAGAACTGCCAGCTTGTGACATTTGTTGCACTTGACCCTGTTTCTTTAGATCTGGGTCAGAGCATGCCTCTGGCAGAAACATTGATAATTTAAACTCTTTGACCTCTGGAGGTATTTAGGAAAGAAGAGAATCTGTTACTGGAGACGTTTAGAGTTTAGCATGAACCTCTTTACTTTTCTCCTTTTTGAGTGCAAGTGACATCAACTAGCCCATCTGTCAATTTTGTGGATAATGTAGTGGGCATGTACCAGTATTTCTGAGTGTGACCTTATCTCCCCCTGCAGGTCCTATAGGACCTATAGGCTCTGCCTTACAGTGCTGTATTTGGGGCAGAATGGGCTGGGGCTTGTTAGTCTGATTTGGTGCTCCTTTTCACAGCTGCAAGAGACAGATTAGAGTCTGTACTCTAAATATATGGCTTCACCTAAAGCATTGGTTTTTGAAATGTGATGCATGCCCCTCAGATGATGATAAATTCAACTCATAATTATGATTGATAAATGTATTATTATTATTAAATAATAATAATGATTGTATAAAGTCATTAACACTACTGCTACTTATACTAATAGTAACAAGCAAACATTTCTCTGTGAATGTTGTTTGGGGTAAAAATAAATGCCCGTTACCATCATTAGAGATCATTTCTCATCCCCTGTATGTGTGGCCCGATCTTTATTAATCTCATTTAAATGACCTCTGAGCACAAGGGCGATGCTCCTCAGTTGTTTCACTCCTCAGAGAGTTTCAGATGTGGTTGATTCGGCTAAACTTGAGGCTTGCCTTCCGGGTAATCATATCCCAGTAATGTTGTACAAATCGTTGCAATGTCCCAGCTTAATTCTAGTACTCCATTTACTTACCTGTAGAGCATCTAATGACAATGTTGTCCTCACAGAGCTTCTCTCTAAACACTGGAGCTGCAGTTCTGCTCATGGACAGGCCCACACAGAATCTGCACTTACAAAACGCCACAGTTTAACATTGAATTGGAACGGTCCAATGTTTCTAAAATTCCTTGCGTGTTTGTGCAATAAATATTGTGACTAATTTGATGTTTCGAACTATTAATAAGTAGCCAGTACTTTGTACTGCTATTAAGTTATCACTAAGTATCAACAACCATTTGCTTAACCAACACAAAATAGGTGTTGTTTTAAAGCTTTGCAGCTTGACTTTACAATGAATATAGGGAATATGACAATCACTTAACAAGTGCTTTTAAATTTGCTGACATATTAGAAGTGCTTTATTTTCATAGCGTAGAGAAAAAAAAAAAAACTTCTTTTACATGAAAAGGTGACATAACAGATAAACATATCATATATCGTTGAAAAAGTCAACTTGCAGAATACAAGCATATTTTTTTCAGTTAAAGACCAAACTATACCAAGTATTTGTATGAAAAAGCGCTGCCGATGCACGTGTAAACCGTATACACATGATACTTTTGCGCCACGTTTTTGTTTGTAACTTCGCGAAACATTAGTAAACCACATATCTTTATTTAGAGCAGGTGGTCTTGAACGAGCCCAAACGCAACATAAGGCAATGTGTAGATCATGGAGTGACATGACATGCTGCTTGGCTAAAGCTATCGGACTTCCGGGATCCAATAGCATTGCGATTATGACGTAGTGTTTTCCAACATCATTTGAAAGTTCAACCAATGGAAACTGGATCTCGGGTGTGGTGGGTGAGTATAGTGGTTAGGGATGTGTAGAGACAATTCGGACACTGTTTTACAGCTGGAGTGTGCTTGGATTGGTTGGATCGCTCAGATTGACGGGTCTTTATTTACCATGTGCCATAGAATAGGACTGCATAACTGAAACTGGAAGATCATCACTCATCAACCAGGATCTTATTACTTGTTGTTTATTCTGTGTAGTTTTATTCTGCCGTTTACACAAGTAGTTCTTGTTTTGATTTTTTTTTTTTTTTTTGGACCCTTGGTTAATTATGTTTCGATATAAATGGCTAGCCTACCTAGTCCATTGCATGGCTTGAAGAATACATTTAGAATACGTAACTACGATGTGCTTGCTTCATTTTTCCTCGTGTGTCTGCTACATTTGTTTTGCACATGAGTCACACACACCTCAAAACTATGCACTCTAATGATGACCTTGCTTAATTGACCATCAATAAGTTTTATCAATTAAATTATTATTGACAATTAATCAATCTTCGATTAATCGCTAGCATCCCTATTTTAAATCTATTCTGCAGTATTCAGTGCCAAGAATGCTGAAAAAGTCAGCTGATTCCATCAGGGGCTGTTCATGGTATTAACTCAGATCTCGACAATGCAGAGAAATTTTGAATTTGTTTCTATGTAATCCTCTTCAGTAATCAGTTCTCACAGACATGCATGTGTGCAATAAACCTTGTGCTTATTACTTGGGCATGTCAAGTCTGTTTGGAAGGACTCTATTGTAAATCTGACTTTTGTCTCCTGATACATTCTGACAATCATCATTCTCAATCTCTATCCTCATCTTTCATCTCCTCATCTGTCCAGACTTGTTTCAGAAGAGTAATCCTTTTCCTCTGAAATAAAAAGCTTTAATTTAACACATAATAAGCACAAAGGATATTTTAAAGAGAGAAATAAGGCGAATACATGAAACATGCACCATTCTTTATGCTTTAATACTGGTTAGTGCAGTATAAATTGTCAAATATGGCTTACTTTAATGGATTATAATAATTTTTAACAGCTCTGAAACAAATTTACACCATCTGTGTACTTTTACACAGTGTGGCAAGAAAACACCCATTAACATTTTTAATGTTGTTTGGCTGTTCTGTGAAGTTTTTGTGAAACAGACACACATTTATGTAATAATCAGTAACGATTCCATAAACTCCCATCATTCAAGACCTCCTCTCATAGAAAACTGGTCCAAATAAACTTGGCCTGTGTTACAAGGCAGTGGCGTGATAATAAGCCTGGTTCGTGTTTTGAATAAGTCAATTCCAATCTTTTGTAGTTCACATTCAGGTCTTGGCTCGATGTCTGTCTTCTCACTTCTCCATTGCATGCAGCATTATTGGTTTGTCTTGGCTTTGAAAGTTAGAGGGTGGTGGGGTTCAACTGGAGAACTGGCAGAGTCATGTTACACTGTGTAACACACAATTACATAACCCAGGAGAAGCAATGCTGAACCATTACTCATGTGCTTGGCAGTTTGAGCTCTGATGAGAGTTCTTTTACAGTTCAGAGGTGAAGCCCTGGGCGAAGCAGTCATGGTTGACAGATTTTTGTGCAGTTAGCTTTCTTTGACAAACAGTTTTGTTTAGGGAAGGAAATGCACTTTTTGACTTGTGTGTGAAAAACAACATAGAAGACAAACATCAAATATGCCATGTGACTGACTTCTAGAGCTGGCATTGAATTTAGCTCTCTTTGAGAATGTACACATTTATTATTTTGAAAGTTATTAAAGACAGTAAAAGTTACAAAAAAAGCTACAGTTCCATTAATAATTTGATTAGGAATTTTGTTCCAACTTCATGTTCGAATATTTTGTCATTAGCTACATAGCTTCTTGAGAGTATTATGTGTCTTGCTTTGACATGCTAATGTAGCCTAACCACACATTTATCACTAGGAAGTGAAGTTACAGATGCATAAAATCTGTAGGTGCAACCATATACATTTTGTGAAAATGGGAACAGCAGATAGTAGCGAGAAGACTTATCAGTACTACTAAGATGTTGGACATTCAGTGGTTTCATTTAGAACAATTGCACACTGCATCATGTTGTGACATTATGAAACTGGAGACTGCAAGTGGAATTTTTGAAGTTTTAATGTTTAGTTCTTGCACATTTTCCACAGAAGATGACTCTCTGTCAAATTACCCTAGTAAGTGTTCAGGGTGACTCACTGACCACAACAGTTAAGTGAACTACAGTATTTCATTGTAATAGTTTCACGTACACTTGTTCAGAAGTTTGGGGACCGGTAAGATTTTTTGTATTTTTAGTTTAAATTTTGTGAAGTTTTTTAAAATAAGTCTCTGCATTTATTTGATTTAAAAAATATAGTAAAAACAGTAATATTATGCGTCTTGGTGCGAGCGCTTCGGATCTGTCTGTCAGCACGAGTAAGATCGATTTGCTTACACCAGCATGAGTTTGAAAATTACATTTCATTGGTTCAGACTCATGCCATCATGAATGCTGCGCTTTAAAATGATGCCAAACTTGGACTAATGAGGAAGTTGTTGAGGGGAAGCGCGAATGGTGAAGAGAGCAGAGAAAAACGGCATTTTTCATGGACAAAGGAAAGGTATTCCTCTCAGAAAACATACAAATAAAGATACTTTAAGCTGTTTAATTGCTATTTGAAGCATTTGGATCACTAGATGATGGCTTAATGAGCTCATTTTTGTGAAAATCTCAAATTTGACCAAAATCGACATTTTTGACTTGTTTTGCCTGTAGCTTGTAATTAGCCTCATTTTGCAAGCATGGATCACATTTATTTGAAATAGAAATCTTTTGTAACATTTTAATTGTATTTACTGTCAATTTTGATCAATTTGATGCATTTTTGCTGAATAAAAGTATTATTTCTTACAAACGAAATTCTTACTGACTTCAAACTTTTGAACGGGTATCTGTTGTGCAGTACACGTTTACAGCTGTCAAAAACAAGGCCTCTTTCAAGTGCAATTTGACCTTACAGTTTCTCGCATTTCCCTGTTAATGCTAGTATCATGCTTTTCTTGAATGACTTCTCAAGGCCATCCCAGCTGGCTAGGCGGGCCGACACCCTGGCACAGCCCCAGCGTATGAGAACATCGTCCTGTCGTTCCCATGGAGTTAGTGCACAAACATCCACTCTTTCATTCAGCAGACCCTGGATACCTACAGCACATCTGGAAGACATCAGCACACACTTCATACTGACTAATGGGACATTGTGTTTCTGGCTGTGTGCACATGTACAGTAGGCATTACACACTAAACGTGGGCACGCGCAAACGTTGATAAGTCACATCTCATTTTGAAGTTGAGGCAGAGAGGATTAGATTGAGGATTAGAGGATTACTTACTCAGGTCTGCTGGAGATGATTAAGGATCATCCAGGCCATCAGAGTTCCTTTTTTTTTTTTCTCTTCTTCTTCTTTTCAATTTTTTGCCTGGATAAGTGAAGAAATGGAGAGTAAGAAATAGATGAACTGTCTGAAGCCGTATTTGTTTGCAGAAGTTCTGGTTTTTTTTTTTTTTTTTCAGAATGTTCTTTGCTTTGGTTTTAGTTCCTTCCGCAAAGGTTTAATTTTCAGCAGCATGGCAGTTTGGATTGTTCCCGATCATCTTTCACTGTAAAGGACATGCTGCATTTGTACAGTTTTATATTTCTGCTGAGTAGAAAAATGAAATGGGTAGTATCATGAAGAGGTTTTATCATTTAGTTTTCCCTTTAGATCACTTTTTAATGTTTTTCAAGGTTCTTGCACCAAAAACATTTGTAATTTAGTTTAACATTACCATTACCATTCTGGACCCTCTAGAAAACAAATGGCCCATTTTTTTTTTTTTTTGCTTGCCATTTTTACTTGTGTCAAGAAATTAGTAACTTTTATTCAGAGGCTGCGGGTTCTGATGTCAGAAATCCAAATTTCCAAATATCCATGTTAAATGTTTGTGTCACGTTTATATAACACACACACACACACACACATATATATATATATATATATATATATATATATATATATAGATATAGATATGATATATAGATATGATATATAGATATAGAGATATATAGATTTAACTGGATGTGTAAGTAGGAACTAAGTGGGAAGAAAGCAGTTGATTGGGACAGAAAATAAATAGAAAATGTATCTACAATAAAATCTCTTCTGCTTGGTGTGAATTGATACTGACATTCTGTGGAAAATAAATACCAGCTATCTCCTATTTGAAATGTTTAAACTGTGTTTGTGGACTCTGATCTGGTATATAGCACACTTCACCTGCTTGGGCAAACAGAAAGGCCAGTAGCTCTTAGACCACAGCATGGCAGCCTGCCAGGCAGTGAGAGTGTTTATGTTGGTATTCCTGAGGGATTGACTGCTTTTATGAGCTGTTTTCTGTACCGCAGCGGATGCTGCTCTGCCTCGTGGATGTAGCAGAATGCTGTTGGACCATGCCAGGTGCTTTGGAGGATTTTTTTATTTTTTTATTTACAGATTCTTAAAAATGAATTGCCTTAAATTTGGGGGTACTAATATTTAAAAAAACATTTTGGAGTACATTTTTATTTTTTTTGTTTATACTGTTCATATTTCAAAAATCATTTATCCTCCATCAGTGTTATATCGTCCATTGCTCATCTGTTTGTCATCGTTTGTCTAGCTCGCTGTTTGCTCAAGGAAATGCTGTGTCACCTGTGAGTCTGAGAGCCATGTTTTATCATTGGTATTCATGAGAACAGTGTTATTCCCACAGGGTGGATCCAGGAGTTAGATAGAGGAGTGGGTGGAAAGAGAAAGCAAGGAAGAGTAAATCACAGATTAGACACAAATGTTTAGCTTTGAAAATGCTCTGCCAGAGCTGATGGATTACAGATAGAGATGTGTATTTCATTGCAGTTTATGAGTCAATGGTAAAGCCAAGCACATTACACAGATGAAGCACTGGGCGGCACAAGGAAGGGCAAATGCTGAAAATGCTGATGCATCTCACGTAGTAGTTGCCTTGATTGTTATCTATGCTGTACTAAAATCAAGGTGCAGAACATTTTCTCTCATTCTCTTATTTATTTAATCTTCTATTACTTGTTTACTAATTTATTTAGCCACCATACCAGGCTTAAATAGTTTCTTAAGGTTAATGACAGGTACCCTGTCATTCTCCTACGTGGTTTTAGCTTCCAGGTTCTACTTCAGAATGGGGCTCATTGGCCAAAAATGAAAATTCTGTCATTAATTACTCACCCTCATGTCGTTCCAAACCCGTAAGACTACTATTTTTGGGTTTTTCTATAACCGATGCCGATGTTTAGAGGTCAGGGTCAGCCGATGGCCGATATGTGCTGCCGATTTTTAGGGCCGATATCTTGAAGTTTTCCCCTTCATTTGCATGCTAAAATGTCACACTAATAATAAGTGGATGCACAACATTTCCAAACTTAATATCATTTATTGAACACTGATTTACATAAGTTTTAGAGCATTTATCAAGCTGAATTTTTCAAGTTTGTTGGAACATAAATGTAAACTTAAATATACATTTAAATAAAATAAATACAACTTTATAAATAAAAATCAATTAAAAACGTTGTCATGTTGCACAGCCTTGTATGCAAGGACAGTGCTAAACTCTTAGTGATTTCTGACATTCTTGACTGTTAACGTTAGACAGGTTTAATGAGGATAATAACTGTGCGACATATATATAGTCATTGGTCAGAACACATCACTTTATTAGGCTGATGTCCATTTTTATTCGCATTACACAGTTGATGGAAACACACGCAGATGCGCATATTCTTGAGCTGAATTTTCATTAATGCAAAGTTGGATGGAAACCCGGCTATTGTCTGCATCAAACCATGCTTCCGAACAAATGTCATGCACTTCTGCACAGTGGCGTAGCGCAAATCCGCGGGGCCCCCCCGCGAGCCGAAAGTCTGCTGGTAGTTTTGGACTACAGTCCTTAAAGTTAACTACAAGTAAGCGAACCTTCAACCAGCTGTAGCATTATGCCAGTTCCCGACGGTTCTATGCTATCCGTTGTTTCTTTCACTAAGTGAAGCAACACTTCATAGTTTACTAGTAATATATAGTAAATATATGGCCATAGGACTTTGAAATATCAGAATTTAAGCCTTAGGCTACCTTTATCTCCCAGGACTGTTGTTGAATCTTCCAAAAGTTTCAATTCACACGCGGTGGCAGCAGCACATTCCACCGCACCAATAACACAGGGCTGCCCGCGGACGTGCCTGGCTTTAAATCGGCGCTACTAAACACGGATATCGGACGATGCCGATATATTAAAAAAAGACAAATATCGGCCCGATATATCGGCCGACCGATATATCGGTCGACCTCTAGTTCTGATGTAGAACCCGGAAGCGTTGCCCTGTGTTTACAATGTGAACCGACTGACACAGAAGTGAAGAAATTGTTGAATAAAGTCGTTATTTTGGGGGCTTTTTGCGCACAAAAAGTATTCTCGTTGCTTCATAACATTAAGGTTGAACCACTGTAGCCACATGGACTTTTTGAACAATGTCTTTACTACCTAAAAGCTCTCGGACTTCATCAAAAATATCTCAATTTGTGTTCTGAAGATGAATGAAAGACTTAAGGGTTTGGAATGACATTAGGGTGAGTACTTAATGACAAAAAATTCATTTTTGGGTGAACTAACCCTTTAAACTTTTTGTTAATCAGACTGAACCCAATAAAGCATCTCCAGTGATAAGCCAATGTGCCTTTCCCTTGTCTATATTGGTGATCAGTGAGCTTTCTTCACTATACTGTAGATCCATCCTGAGGCATGAGCAGTGATTTGAAATTAGTCATTCTGATTGGGTCTAAATGGAGAGAAATACCCAGATGTAAGAGTGGGCTGAAAAGATTGATTAGAGGAGACCTGTGGAAAAACATCTGGGGAAGTGAAATTACCCCAGCCACAAGTGTACAACGTGAGCTGGGTATAAACATTCAGCGTCCACTAGAGAGTCATTAAGGCCTCTACATTCTGAGGTCATGAGTTAACAGTGTGGTTTTCCCTTTCATGCTCTGTCAAAGCACGTTGACAGAAACAAGTGAGCAGCAATGTATGCTTGTGCAAACAGAGCTGTTTAAAGAAACGGTTCATCAAAATAAATAAATAAATCATCTTTTAAAAAAAAAAAAAACCCAAAAAACAAAAATGAAACATTTTACTGAATTTTCGATAAAGTAAATATGATGAATGCTGTCAAACTCCAAAAATGACAAAGCTCTTTTGAACTTTCTATTCACCAAAAAATCCTGAGAAAAAAAAAAAAAAAAAAAAAAAAAAAAAAAGTATTGCAGTTTTCACAAAAATATTAAACTGCACAAATATATATATTTTTATTTCAATGGATAATAATAAAAAAATATTTCTTGAGCACCAAATCAGCATATTAGAATGATTTGTAAAAAATTATGTGACACTAAAGAGTAATGACTGCTGTTATTTTAAATTGTAATAATATTTAACAATATTAATGATTTTATTGTATTTTTGTTCAAATAAATGCAGCATAATAAGCATAAAAACATTTTTTTTAAACAAATCTTACCGACCCCAAACTTTTAATGGTAGTGATGCACAGAAGCAAATGATACTTGAGAGCTGTGCTGAAGGGAAAATTTTCAAAGAATAACTTAAACACGGAAGAAAGTCATATGGTTTTTGAAGGACAAGGGTGAATAAACGATGACAGAGTAGCCATGTGCAAGCATGCTTGAGTTCTTTTTACAGCTGTCAATCATAATACTAGTTATTTCACATTCTTCCACTCTTTCCAGATGTAGTAATGATCCACTGACCCAAGTACTGCTTGCTTGAGCCACCAGAACAGAGTTAACAGAGTTTAGAGCCTCGTTTCCATTGTCTGGCCTAGGGCTGTCGCGGTGAAGGAATTTCCCTTGTGAATTTTAAGTGGCTCAGTAGCGCAATATGCGGTATTACCCCCATATATATATATATATATATAATCTGTGTAACAAGGTCATATTCAGTAAAAAAACTAAATAAAGCGTTGAAACAGGAATTTAAGTACATAAGGGTCCACACATAGCAGAACATAAATCTGACAGTAAGATCGTAAAGGCTATTGTTAGATGTATAATAGTTAGTTCTGATCCTCGAATCTGTCAGGACAAGAGACTTTCTGCTGATATTTCACCAGTATAAGCAGAACTAGTCATCGGAGACACACTTAATGACTAGCTAAAACATTCTAAGACTGTGCTCAACACACAAAGACTGTTTCCTTCGATGGAAGCAGATTTAAATACTTACACACAGAATTTAAACACTGACTGTAAACACCGACTGAATGCACCTGGCTCTGACTGCACGTTTGAGCATGATCAGTCTAAGTATCAAATTACATTCATAATCGGCCTTACAATCATTAAGTGTGTCCCCGGCTTTAAACAAATTATGTAAGATTATAATACTGTCTTTATTTGGTTTCATGTTTCATCTGTCTTTTCTCTGCAGTGCATTTGTTTATATTAGACTTCTGCATCTGCATGTCATAAATTACACATATGAGTTAATCAGAGTATAACTCCTGTTTTCTGTCCATGAGCTCCAACTGTTACTCAGGCTGAAAGGATAACAGTATAGTGAGATGAGAGAGATCGCTCAAATCTTACAGATCGCATTATTTTGTGGAAAATTAAAAGAAATGCTCATTCTTTGTAAAGAAATGTGATGTAAACATGATATTTTCTCAATATTTTTCTAAACGTGTAAGGCTTTGGACTTAAGGCTTTGGTAGCTCTGCGGGGCTCTGTCCTGACAGTGGAAATGCAGCTTGAATTTGGCCTCGTGGCTTGAGGTCCGAGGCTATTGGCCCCACCTGGCACATGTTAGCCCTGGCTCGCACTGGCCCAACAGTGGAAAAGCAGCTAATGTTTAAGCCCTTCTGCAATGCTTGTAATGAGGCAGGTGAGAGTGTCCCGCCCAGACCTCTTTCTCACGTGTATTCACTGGTGTCCCTGATCCTCAGCTGATTAGCCCGGGACTCCAGACTGACGTCATGGTCACTCAGCCACCACGCAACCTGATACTGACTTCTCAACGGCTGCATCTTCTAGCCTGTCATTGATGAAGTGCGCTCTTGCTCATCAGGGTTATAACTGTGTGGAGTAAATGTATGATGTTTGCTGAAAATGTAGCTGCACTTTAGGGGCTGAGAGCATAGAAAAGATGTAGCAATCCTAAGAGGAGCGTAAATGGTAATTGGTGCCACTGAATGACCTGTCTGAACCTTTGTGTCTATAAATTAAAAGAAAAGAAAGAACACTCAAACATGCACAAGGTAAGGGACACAGAGGATTGTTTGTGTGTTGTGAAGCCAAAAATGTGTTGCTTCTTAATGTGAGTTAATGTATATTACTGTTCAAAAGTTTGGGGTTGGGAAGATTTTTAAAATGCTTTTGGAAGAAGTCTCTAATGCTCACCAAGGCTGCATTTATTTGAACAAAAATACAGTAAAACTAATTTTGTGAAATATTATTACTATTTAAAACACTTGTTTTCTATTTTAGTATATTTTAAAATGTAATTTATTCCTATGGCGGTATTTTTAGCAGTGAGTACTCCAGTCTTCAGTGTCACATGATCCTTCAGAAATCATTCTAATGTGCTTATTTAGTGCTCAAGTAACATTTTTTTCAATTTAATGCATCCTTCCTTGCTGTATAAAAGTATGTATTTATTTTTTTAAATACTGATGAACTTTTGAATGGTGGTGAAAGACTTTGAGTCAGATTGTGAAACTTGTATACAGCCCTTTGTTTTCTTTCAGGGTAATTTTTTTTCTTGTGTCTTTCTCCAGTGGTCACTGGTAGGATTGTGTTTGGTTTGTTTTTTCACTCTGTGTGTGTGTGTGTGTGTGTGTGTGTGTGTGTGTGTGTGTGTGTGTGTGTGTGAGCTAGTGACAACACTGTTTGCTTTGAGGCTTTTTACCTTTTGAATGGTGTGGTTTTGGTGTGGTGTGGTTTTATGAACGCTGCATATTTAATACAAACAGGCCTTCCAGATGTTTGAGGAATTTCGTGACACCACAGAGAGGATGTGACCAGCGTAGGGTTCTTGCCAGATTTCCATGGCAACGTCTGTTTTCCATCCTGATGAAGAACACAGCCAGTATGAATGAATCTGCAGGCGTCTTTAAAGAAATTATTTGGCTCTCATTTTGGGCCCAGATTTTTTACCTCTTAAATTTGATTGTTTTTTTTGTTTTTTTTTTCATGTCATCATAATTCTTGTGTTGATGACAGCGTTACATTGTTGTTGTCTTTTTAGTGGCTTGTTTGGTGGCTTGTTGTTTAGGCACCTCATGATTCGATCCGATTCTGGGAGTCACGATTTGATTTCTGATACACCTATGTTTTTTCTTATTGATTATTAAATGTTGCCTATGGAAAACACTGCATTTATTTCCTTTAATTCTCTTTTATTCGAATATTTCGTGGCCCTTTGCATTCTAGCTTACAGTTAACTTTGAACAAACGTGTAGAATATCCATAAATTGAATGAACTTAGCAACATTCACACCTGGATGGCTCTTGTTTGTAAATTTGTAAATCTCGAATGGATAAGCAGTCTATTTATTATGTGTCTTTATCTAAATGTATTCTGAATTTCTGAATTTGGATTGATTCAGAATCGTTAAAGGATCTCAATGAATTATTGACTTCATATTTTCCCCAACTCATATCTTGGCAGCAAGTCCTCTTTTTCAGATTTATTATTTACTGTGACTGTGATGCAGTGCCACAGTGTGGAAGGAGCAGCTTTTTAAATCAATTTTATTGCTTTTGAGTTGACTTTGAACTTATTCGGTGTAACTATACAACTGTACTGCAGCATCTTTTTCTATTCATCTAATTCATATATTCTGAAGTTCGATAGTCTCTTTAGCGGCATGATAAAACAGTTACCTGTGCTTGTTTGTCATTGACAAGAGGAAAAAACTCCTAATCTATGTGTGTTTCAGCAAGAGCTGCCGGCACCACCTCCCCTGCTGTTCAGGAAGCTGAGTAACCCCGACCTGTCTCCTGCTGCAGGAAAGACCAAACTGCAGCGGCAACTCAGTCAGGATGACAGCAGAGCCCGACGCAGCAGTATGGCCGGCGTCCTCACCGGTGAGACCAAACAAATAACTTTCTTTAGTAGATTGTATGTCTCCCCTTTTGCTTAAAAGACTCCAGGAGTTTGTGTAAAATCTGATGATCATTTTCTCTAGCATAATTTCAGAATGATCCAAAGAACATCTTGTGCTTCAATAGAAGCAAGAACATCTGAGCTTTTCTGCAATTTTAATTATTCTTATATTCTTATTATTCTTTTATGGATATTACCTTTCATGTAGGTTGTAATAAAGCTGTTTATGAATGTAAAAGCTTCAAAGTGCATGATAAATGGAGTTATTGTCTCTCAAAAGAAAAAAACGATTTTGAACTGCCTGAAATGAGTCATCAGTAACTCCAGTCTTAATCCCAGCACAAACCTGTGTAGGTTTGTAACAAATTTGTATAGTTCCGACCTTTTGGGCCCTATCATACACCTGGTGCAATGCGGCAGCAGGCATGATGCAACGTTTTTTTGCTAGTTTCAGCCCGACGCAGTTATCATTTTCACGTCCTGCGCCGCGTTGTTTAAATAGCAAATGCATTTGTGCGGCCATGGGCGTGCTGGTCTGAAAACGAGGTGTGTTGCTATTTTGAGGCAACTGAAATAGACTGCGCTATTGACCAACTAAAACTTGGTCTAAAGTCGATGGCGCAATATTTGTTATTTAAAGAGCACGTTAATAATATGCGCCTATAGGCGGGTGCACAACGTGCGTACACTCTGCTTATTACACACACACACGGATGCGCAGCAGCACACAAACATGCCAAATATTAAAAATAAAAGGATTACAATGTAAAAGATTATTATTGTGTGCATAAAGATAAAAATGCTTTGGTGGAATCCGGCTTGTCCCGTAGATGGTCTGCTCGCGCACTTTAACCTCGCGCACAAGCAGATCTGTTTTCCTCGCTAGAGAAGTGTTCAGTTTTTCCGCTTGCAAATTCCGGCATGTAAATAGCAAATCTCCCATGGCGCTAGCACAACTGGCTTTTAAAGGGAATGGGAGATGAGACTCTGATTGGTTTATTGCATGTTACACCCAAAACACACCCATTACTCATTAAGAGAATAGGGACAACCCTTTTAGACCATGTGCCGGGCACGCCGACCATTTTTCCCGTTGTTAAAATAGCAAAAGTAGATTCGGACACGCCCTAAGTGCACTTGTGCCGTGCACTTTAGACCATGCGCTTAGATTGTTAAAATAGGGCCCATGGTCTTCATTGGCTGCCCACAAACAACCTCTACTTTCACCTGCCCTCAGACACTGTAGTTGTAGTTGAGGCCTGGAAGATTTTGGTTTGTGATGTAGACATGTCAAGAAGACGCTGTTTTTCTGTGCTGCGAAACCAAATCCACTTTGCATGGATAAGGACTCGGAATTGAATTGATATGGTAAAACCGACCACATCATTAATGTTCTTTATCAGAGTGTAAGAAGTGAGCTGAAATTCAGATATGGTAATGGGTGTTTTGTTTCGGAGGCGCTGTAAGCGATAGACCAAACACAACAGTCTGGGCCATCTGACCAATCAGAGCAGAGTACACTCTTGGGAATGAGGGGTTTAGAGAGACCAAATCCTTGATGGAACTGTTTCAGACATTGTGAGAAATGAGATGATGCCATTATGAGAGAAATTCTGTTTTTTGACCTTGGATGCATGTAAATCTATTGTAGGAGACCTCCAAAACAAAACCTTTAAAATAGTATAATAGGGGCACTTTAAGAGGATCAATATCACAAATTTGACTACGTTTAATAAGTGATCTAGAAATATCGCAGAACTTTGTTCACGTTATATAAAAGATCTAGATTTAAATAGATGAGCTGTCAGAGAATCTGTGGCTTGGCTTTGATTTGGTTCTTAACCACAGAATGGAGACACATACAAACAAGTACAGACCATGTCCTGATTCTGTGTTTCCTTGGTGTGCCACAGGAAAGCAGCTTCTGCCTCTGTCCAGCAGTATGCATGGTGGAGTGAGTCAGCTGGCCTGGCAGCAGCACACAGGAGAACCCAATAACTTGGTCCGCATGAGGAGTCAGTCCTTTGGCCAGTCTGCCCCCTCTCTCACTGCGGGACTGGTAAGTACACATGCGCACACGCCCTCTATCTGTTTCTATCCAACACAAGCAAACAAAGGGTCAAAAATTGCCCAAAATGCAAGTGGAAATCTGACAAATGCAAGAAAATGTGGATTTAATGATTAACAAATGGAGTTCGTCAATAATTAAAAAGACACTACCACATTAACTTGGTTTAAATCGATTTGTAGGAATGATAGTCTGACCCACAGTAGAAAAAGTGCCATCTTAAGTTTATCTGGCATACTTTTTTTCCCCCTCCAGAGCTATGTGGTGACAAACATGAAAAAATGTGATAACAATGGGTACTTTTCTTCACTTGACCATTGTCTTGTGTGGCAAAAGGGAATTTTGGATCCTGTGTACACACCTGTACACTGACAATACCTAAGGACTGAATGTTAAATAACCACCACTGATGCAACTTATGATGCATGACTAGGATACAGTGGCTTACAAATGCAAATTCACTCCTTATGAAGTACCTCTGACGTCAGATCACATTGTCACGGATGGTCTGTATTGATCCTTACTTTCATTGTATATCTCAGTAATTTCAAAAGGCAGATAGAAAGCAGCGTTAGGTGTGGTTGGTCTTAGTGTTTGCTTATAGAGGTTTAGAAGTGTTGAAAATATGTGTGTCAATTACAGCAATATAACCTTATCTGAAGAGATCTTGTACCTGCTGTATGTGCAGAAGATTATTTACCATGAATTTGTTGTGCAGTCTAAAGCCTAGTGCCACAGCTACATCTGCTGTCTGTGGCTAGTACTACACTTTTGAAAGTAGGGAAAAATACTAAAAGGGAAGGTTATTTTGTGAGTTTTGGTTTAATATTTAATAAAATTTGGTTATTATATATAATTATTATTTAATTATATATATATATATATATATAATTATTATTATTATTATTATTTTTTTTTTTTTATCTACTCAACTTTTCCCATTTTTATTTTTTGGATGTAGTCTTACTGAATCTTTTTGATGATTGGATCTGTTCATTTTGACAGAAAATTTTGATTTAGTTTTAGTCATATTTTAATCATCTGAATTGTTTAAGTTTTAGTTTAGTTTTAGTTGACTAAATATCATAAGATTTTAGTCGACCAAATCTACAGTAGATTTAGTCGACTAAAATCTAATGGGTTTAGTTAAATTGTAGTGCATCAATTAAGCATTTCTTTAAAATTTCCAAACTCATTATATACTCCTGGAGAAAACATCTATTAACCAGTTAATATGAATGATATTAAGGTTTGAACATGCAATACAGACACATATTTAACTGATGTGACATAACATGTCTTTATTTAACTTAAAATTAAATAAAACCACTTCTCATAAAGAAACAAGAACATGGTCTTCTTATTAATTAATGATATTTGCACTCTTTAAAACATTCTTTATTCTTTCAAGCAGACATATTTATTTGTACAGGTAAATATACATTAATCCTTATTAAAGCTATTAAAGTTATTCAATCAAGTGATTTTCTCTTCTTCTTTTGTTGTTTGATTAACATTCATGATGGACAGCAGCCGGTTTATTAAACTGCTGTCACTTTAAGGCCGAATGCACTGAACCAACACACTGATACACATCCGTTATTCTCCCAACTGTTTACATTCACTTAAGATAAATTGGCTGTGTTTACGTGAATACTCGCCAAAACACATATTTTGGCATAAATTTGTGTGTACTTGTCTGTTCAAGAGCGAAAATGCAAAAAAGAGCTCAATTCAGTACTCATGCCTTGACGTCTGTGTGCGCATAGAGTTGAACTCTTTCGTGTCGTCATGCTTTTTCAGATTGATCCCTATGTCTGCTCTTCTTTATCCCAGATGTTTACATTTTTGAATGTTTTGTGAGACATGCAGCAAGTAGGGGTGGGACGGTTCGCTGTTAAAAATCGAACCGTTCGGTTCTCCACCAACGGTTCGACATGCGCTTGCCCCGTGGTTCATCCCAAATCTGCCGACGCATTTATAATATGGTTTGTTGAAGATAATGTGCAAAACAGACAGACGGATTCGCATTCTAGTTTCCCAATACGTTACAACAGCGATGAGTTGTTGAACAGTCACTCGTTGTAAATAAATGTTCAATGACGTGCCGAAAGCTCTATGACTATTTATGCCGTCGTCATCCGGGTGAGACCTGAACATCTTACGTTGCTATCTGTTTAAACTAAACTCATTTAAACATTAATCCGTAAGACGTGAAAGAGAACTCACGGGCGCTGTGAGGAGATTTGTGTGTACGCATCCAAAGCGTGTACATGGAGTCGAGTCACAGCGCGCAAATACTCTTGTGCAAATTCTCTTTCAAGTCTTGCACCTGAACAGACAAATTCACACAAAATTACGTCAAACATGCCCATCTTTGCGAGTATCCTAACAAACATAGCAGGTTATGTCTTAGGAGGAAAAATGAGACAGACAACGCATGTGAATCAGTATCAGTGTACTGGATCTTTGAATTATGTCTTAAAGGGACAGCTGTCTAATATTCCTGCTCTCTGTGTTTTAATGTTAATCAAACGACAAAGCACGAAGAAATCACTCTTTGCTGAATAGCTTTTGTAACTTCAATAATGTTTCAACTTTATTTAACTATTCAAAGAATTTTATATGCAGTGTTATTTTATATTTGATTACTTTATTCAATTTCTGTACCTGAAAGCTGTTAGATACTTGAAAAACCTGTAAAGCATTGTTTATTTTATTTGTATCTTAGCTCTCATGTATTTATTTGTGCTGTTTCTTGTAGTTAGATTATTTGTTTATATTTTCTTTATCTTTGAAAATTGTCCTATTTTTTTTACTGAACATAGCACATACCGAACTGCACCGAAACCGTGACACTAAAACCGTGATACAAACCGAACCGTTAGAAATCTCAACCGTCCCACCCCTAGCAGCAAGTGTACGCCAACTTCATTCATTCATTCAACTATCATTCAAAACTGGTTTTTATTTAGTTATCGTCTTGTTTTCATCAGTGAAAAAAATTAACACTGGATTAGATGATATTATTAGATATATATAGACTGTTAATGCCAATAAGGTCTGAGACTGCTGTTCTGTAAACAGCAGCAAACAGGAGCAAAGCATTCATGATTGTCTGTAATATTGAGTTTGATATTTTTAGATCATTAAGTCCACTACTGGCATCTGACATATTATAGCCATTTTACTTAAGTTGCACTGTGTTTCAGTAGATTTACTCTACACTGCTCAGGAACATCTAGGAAAAGCTTTTGACATAATACTGAGAATTCTGTCATGCGCATGGTTGTTTCTAACCATCAGATGGCAGCATTGCCCACATCCTGTACACACAGAGGCGCTGACTGCCCACTGATGTAGAACTAAACAGTACAAATCTTGAATGGGTAAAGTGCTACACATGGGCTGTGTGATTATCTCAGCCCTTATGTTTATGGATGAAAAATATACTCAGCACTGCAGTGTAGCAGAGTGTCCTAATAAAGTGGTAATTAATATGCCAGTGCTTCAGCGGGCCCTCTTTAAAAGGCCTTGTTTGTTGAAAGAGAAACCATGGACACACTAATTGCTGCTTATTAGGATTTATATGCCAGCAAACAGTAGCACGCTGATATTAAGATGTAATAGTCCACAGTTATTTAAAGTTGCAAGGAAACTTCTTTTGTACTGTATGCCGGTATGAAGGATAATATAAAGCTTGTTTGTGCATCAATATATCTCAAACGTAATTTGAAGGCCTGTTGATGTGAATCGAATTCATCACTGTTTTATATGACAAATAACCATTGGCTGATAAATTCATATACGCATCAAGCAATCGACATCATAAATATAATATCAATCATGAGGCTGTAGTATATTGAGTTTTTAAAAGGAAATTATTCAATTTGATATGTGTGCAATCTATTTGACAAATTATATTCAATACTATATAAAGCAGTCTCCAGGAAATTGCTAGAAGAAATATAACCTGTTTTTTTTTGTTTTGCATAAATAATCATATTTTTTTGTGACTTTTTTTGTCTCACTCTTCGTAGATACGCTAAGCATACTGGTTATTAGGAATTGTGTTATAAACATATATTATGGTGTTGATTGTAAGTAGGGTGGGCAGTATATATGACCAAAATCTTATACCATAGTATCAGTATTTTATATAACTGTAGTGGTATACATCAAAAATACTTATTTTTGATGATAATTTTTTATTTGGAACTTGATGGATGCAAATCAAAAGATTCAATTATTCATAACAAATTAAAAAGTCTGATGCTGCAAAAAAATAAAAAAAATGCATTAACTTGTCTTGACTTGTTTGGAGCATGTCCCACTCTATATTTTCACATCATCATGCCCACTGATATCAAACCTATCTAACATGATATAAATCTCTACAGTTTGACTTAACACATTTCTAGTTGGTATGACGGTATATACGTCATATCAAGCAACACTGCACGTAAGATGTTGTTCCTACTTCTTATTCATAGGCATGAGAGTGTGGTGAAGGAAATGACCCAGGGTTGGTTTATCCTGTGGTGATGTAGTTCATAATCCTCAGGTCCAGGCTGCTTCTGTGGGGCTTTATTGTATGAGGTGTGGGAGAGACACAGGGATGGAATGACTTAAAGGGAACCATGCAGGACAGGCAGATGGTGTTTACCTTCTAACATGGAGCAGTCTGTGTGTGTGTTGTTCAAGCACTGTTTTTTTTGTTTTGTTTGTTTTTTTTGTTTTTTTGGGAGGCGGTATTTTTGTGACGTGAACCATAACTGATTATGCAAACTGATTAATCTGATCAGTTTTCAGACAGGGTGCTGGAATTGCCATCACTCATTGTGCTAAGGGATTTGAACAAACACCATAAGTATTTAACTTGTTACCTTTTAGAAGCGATCAGATTTGGTAAAATGGGATTTACATTGAAGGGAGGACCTGAGCCAATTTATAGGGACCAGAGATAAATTTGAGAATTGTTTCTTTTGACTTGGAGCAGGAAGCAAACACCCAGAATACCCTAGCTATCAAAACCACTTGCAACAATTTAGCACCCACATAGCAACGTATGTACAATATGTACATATATTTGTGTAAATTGTATAATTATTGAATTTTAATTGATCTATATTAGTCATCATTGTATGATGTTGTACTGATTATATGGCTATATGCTGCTATAATTAAATGGAATATGTCTGTCTCTTTCTTATTTTTAAGGGATAAGATACCAGGAAATTGCCTTTTGGTTATGCACAGGTCAGTGTGGTATGTTCAGATGTTTTTACAGCACACATTCAGGGAAGAAAAAGGACATTTTGTTTTCTTCCTTTGGTGTTCAGTCTAATTTGTGATGGCAGTGAGGCTGGAGTAAGTCAACATGGCATTAACATACCGTGATATTTGCATAATATTTGCATATGGGCTGGGGAAAAGACAGGGTTGTTCTAGTGCCGTAGGCGATATTGTAATTCATTCCTTTCTTTATTGTGTATGTTATTGTTGTTCTAGCTTTATGTTCAAATATTATATTAAGATTTAAAAGCTGGTCTGCCATGGAAATCTAAAATTGTATTTTATCAGTTAAAGAAGAACAGATAAAGAAGTTGAAGTGAATTTTTGTACTGAAGATAGCAGACTTAAATTGTACAGTGGTTGTGTATATTTTAAATGGTGATTTGTTTTCCCCTCCCAGGGAATCTGGTCTTTAGTGTGGTTAATGGAGCTTTTATAGGCAGTCGGAGGCCCACATAAGTAGCTGCGGCTCTCATGAATACACAGTCAATCATTTGTCACTTAAATCTTTTAATGGGATATTGAAATCTGTTTCCATCCTTTAAAATTTTTTAGCTGTCCTCTGTACCTCTTTGGTTGATTCATTTTTGGTGGTTGGAAAAATGTTACCCAGAGGCAATAGGTTTTAAAGGAGACACAAAGAAGACAAAGAAAACCAGAATGATCGCTCATCTCCCATCATTGAGGTCACAAACAACTGAAGTGAGTGACTATGTACAGGATTAAATATTCAAAAGGCAATTATGAATAATTACTTGAAAGGCCCTCCACTGTGCTGCTAACCAACCCAGTGTGACGACACTCAGAGGCTGCTGGGATCTGTCTTTTTTTGTTTCTGTGCTGCTAGCTTTGTTTCTACAGTATTTACTCTCTCTGCTTGTTTTCTTTATCTGGCTCTGACAGTTGTTTTTGCTTTTTGCTATGCACCTTCTGTTTCTATCTTCAGGCTTTTAATCTGATGTTCCTTGCATTTGGCCCAGATCCTGATCGTGATCTATGACGCAAAACAATAAAACAAGATTTCGCAGTGTACCTGGAGGGAAAAAACGCCTTTTAACGATTTTTAAATATCTGATCTAAATCTTGGCAATGTCATTTGCAACGTTTTGAGAATGTCTTGTGGAAAGAAAGAGCACATAAAATTTTAATACGAGAGCTAGCATTGACAGCTCAACTGTCATTTAGATAAGCATTGAGCAAGTTGTGCTTGTCATTTTTTGCTTATTGTGAAACGTTGATTATATTAGCCTCACTAAACATTAACCAGTCAATCTTTAAATAACAGTCGAGCTTTACATAAAAAATTTTTTTTAAAGTTATTGAGGAAGTACTGAGTGCATCTTTACATAACGTAATATGTGCACCTGTATGTCAAACCTACTTCTAAAATCCAGAAAAAGGAAAAATATAGAAACTTCAAAGATCCCATCTTCCTTGTTATCACAGGGAGTGATGTTGACTCTTTTCTTCAAGGTTAAGCATTCAACAACCAGTGAAGAGAGAGAAACCGTAAAAGAAAACTGACGTACAAAACACAGTGTTACTTTTCTTCTCACTGCCCTCAATAACTTCACCTGTCGAGCCAGCAGGACACATTCATAATTCATCTCTGAAAGTAGACTGGATGTACTTGGTCTCGCCTTGGGTCAGAAACTGAGGATAGCTACACTTAGCCTATATCCTGCAGAATGCATTTAGGCTAGAATAGGGTTGCAGCATGGCCCTCAAAGAAATAATGCAGTCAAAAATCCTAAACTGTGCTGTCTGTGTCTTATTTAAGTGGTTCAGCTCCCAAAAGAAAGTGTCACAACTGGCATAACCTGCCTAACCAAACATTATCCATATACTGAAAAAAGAGACCAGTAATAGTAATGTTTTCTTCTTAAAATTCCTGTTCAGACTTACATGCTTATGCCTGAAGCAAATACACAGATGCCAATGCAGTGCAAGCACCAATAAATTAATGGTACATTGTACATTTATCAGTTCATGCATTGCCTGGTTATCGAACCCATGTGTACTATACTCTAGTGCCATACTGTACTGTAATTTTCATCATGCTGTTTGCTTTTATTGCTTTTATATGTGCTGTAGTTCTTGTCTTTGGTGTTCTTGATTGAACTCTTTCAAGTAGAAACTCTTTTTGATGTAACAGACAATCTGATTTATTATTAAGGGACTTGTCAATTTTTTGTCATGATGTTCACAAAATCTTTTTAAAAGATTTAAAGGCAAGAACAAGCCTCTTTTTAAGCTAGTGTTTTAAAAATACAAGTGCAAAAATGGTCTCTTTTTATTTTATTTTTTGTATACACATATATATATATATATATATATATATATATAAATGTGCTTAATTTCTTACCTCCTCTTCTTTCTTCCCACTGTCTCTACTGTCATCACCTACTTTTGCTGTATCTTTGTCTTTCTAACATGTTCTTACCCTCATTTGTCAAAACTGTGACCTTTTAAAACTCGCACACTGTCAGGATTCATACTTTAATTGGTCAGAATATGACGAGTTCTTTAGCTGAAATGACCACTATGGACCTCGTAATTATGAGCCAGTTCTGAATACTCTGTTAGTCATTAATATTTGAGCTTTACCAATTCAAGCTTATATATCTGTTACAGTAGCAGTTATTTTGTTGAATTAATTTTAAGGTGCATGATTGAGACTTGCTATACCGGCTGTTCCTTTCAAACGAGCTGATCCAAATTTAGTTAATTACCTAGGTCTCCACAGGACTCACGCAGCCCTTTTGTCTTTCTTCCTGCCCATGGTGAGATTCTGGTTGACTGAGTCCAGATAGCAATTAAGATGCATATGAAAAATTAAACGCGTCTGCTTGAGATCAGTGCACATTTGGAGCACAGAGTCAATAAACACAGCACAACATTACTCTTGGCTTCCGGCAACTCATTTTCCAAAAATAATTGGCTGACGAGGTTTTTGCTTTGTTTTTGCAAGCTCTCTTGTTCCTCTTGTTTTGCTTATTCCCATGTCTGTTCCTCAAGAACTATGAGGTCCAGTGCTGTTGGAGGACTTAAACAAGTCACATTCCTAAAGGAAATCCTTTCCTCTTTGTATTTTGATGCTAAGCAAGAGACTTTGATGGTTTGTGCAGTGAATTTTCTCCATATTTTCTGCAGGTGCATTAATTAACAATATGGGATTGCATTTCATGCTCTGTGATCCTTCTGCTACTGCCACTGTGTTACTGTGTTAGATTGACAGCTACAAATAATAAGGCATAAAACTTTTTTGTGTTACGTAGTTTTTACACTTTTCACAAATTACAAAAAGTGAAGAATGTAATTGATTTGGAAAAAATACTTTTTCCTATTCCAGCTTAATGTGCAGAGACAACTTCAAGTCCAACTTGGCAACACTGGTTAAATTAAAAAAAAAAAAAAAAGTTATTTAATTATATATATATATATATATATATATATATAATGTTTGTAGGTACATCGTTATATCGAGATATCGCAATCTAAAAATGTGACAATACTGCACAAATGTGCGCATACTATAGTAAACACGGATGTTCAAATGCTTGTGTGATGCGCGAAAACAACATGAGAGGGAGTAAATGAAGAGAGAATTTTAATTTTTGGGTGAACTAACCATTTACAGTTTGGGAATAGTCATTTTGACATGCGATTTCTTGCGATTTGAACTGTCATTTATCGTCTGAAGCGCATACGCGCTGGAGCGGCTTTTCTCAAAGTGAAAGAGCAAACATAATTTAATACAGCACTCCTCAAAGTGAAAGCATAATTTAACTCACCATATCTAGTTTTTAGTTTTGTAGTATGATGATTCAGAGCATTTTAGAGGTTTATTCTTATGTAAGTGCATTAATCTGCATGGGTGGCTTGTCTGTGTAAAAGAGAGTCAATGAATGCCTGCATTGAAAGCGCGAGTGTAGTGCGAGTTAGTTTGCAGAGTTTTATTAACAGTAGCCTACTACATTAAACTAGGCCTACTATATTTAATGTTGAAAATTCAACTTTGCCATCACAGGAATAAATTACATTTTAAAATGTATTAAAATAGAAAAGAGATGTTTTAAATTGTACTAATATTTCACAATATTACTGTATTTTTAATCAAATAAGTGCAGCTTTGGAGCGCATTACACACTTAAATTTTTAACTAGATTTTTACATTTTTCTGGGAAAAAATTGTTGTAGTGGTCTAAAGAATAATAATAGAAAAATGTTGATTCTCTTCCTTACACCCTTTGTTCTTCATGACAACCTATCAGCTGGCACACCTCTTTATTCCCAACTGTCCTAATGAGGCTACGATCCCACACCATCCTAAATATCATACACTCTTCATCTCTCTCCTCCAACAAGGCGTTAGTCTCGAGGTATCTTATTTTGTCAGTTTTGAAATTAGTTTGAGATGGAAATAGCTATCATTCCTCTCAAGAGGCTTAAAAAGTGCTATGAGCCAGACTGTCATAGTATAGAAATTCTCTCTTTCCTTGTGTCTAGTATTATTGTCATACAGTCGTCTTGTTTTTGAGATGCTTTTGCCCTATTATAACCTTGTTCCTTTGCATTTAATGTATTAGGCTCAATAAGTGTTTATGTACTTTAATAGCATGCTTGATATGGTTTTTGTGTGAGAGCTTGATTTAAAATGCATTAGCTGGGTGCTCAGGGAGGGTGTTTAATTGCTGTCAGTGGTGGACTATATTTCTGCCTTAAGGCAAGAACCGATGTCTGTTTCAGCTCACCTGCTGATCTCACAACCCATCTGTTCAAGAATCTGTGTATTTACTACGTCCAATGCGTCATACTATGTACACAGTTTGCTTTCTTGTGATAAAAGGCTTGACTATATGGTTTGTGTGTCTGCTTTCAAAGTATGCAGCTGTCTTGTAAATATGTATAAATCTATTAGCATTTGTTAAACCGGCTCTTTTCCTTAGAGGTGGTTTTCTTGCACAAAGCAGATGATTTTGGCAGATGATTGTTTGTGCCTAAGGCTTTGGCTTGACTGGGTTATGTTAACCTTTGGCTGGGTGAATGATATCACTGTACATATATGAACCCATTGGAATTTCTGTTTGTCTGCGTGTTTATTGCTGTTTTATAGTTATTGACAATGTATTTATAATGTTTTTTTTCTTTTTTTTTTTCTTTCAGCAGACCCTGTGCTTGAACCATGTTAATTTAGAAGGTAGCCGAGATGTCAAATCTTAAAGGATTAGTTCACTTTAAAATGAAAATTACCCCAAGATTTACTCACCCTCAAGCTATCCTCGGTGTATATGACTTTCTTCTTTCTGATGAACACCTTCTGAAGGCAAGCGATGCATTTGCCTAGGTTCTGCCAGACCACCTTCCGTATTCAAGTTACGAAGAAAGTGTAACACCTCTCGCAGTTCAAAATGCTTACACTACGTCTTACGCCTTCCATATTCAATGTCAGTTGAACTTTTTTCGTAAGTTGAATATGGAAGGCAGTCTGGCGGAAGCTAGATATTTTACTTTTTTAACTTGTTAAATATGGATATTTTTCTTACACAAACGCATCATTTCGCTTCAAAAGGCCTTTATTAACCCCCCGGAGCCATGTGGAGTACGTTTATGATGGATGGATGGATGGATGCACTTTCTTGAGTTTTATACTCGTTGGTCCCATTCACTGCCATTATAAAGCTCGGATGCGTCAAGATATATATTAATAACTCTGACTGTGTTCATCAGAAAGAAGAAAGTCATACACACCTAGGATGGCTTGAGGGTGAGTAAATCTTGGGGTAAATTTCATTTTAAAGTGAACTAATCTTTTAAGATGGCTGTTCTAGTAATACAATTTTTCTGTGAGTTATGCTTGTAGAAATTAGGGCTGGGTGATGTAATTAAATTATATCTGCATATTTTTTATCTATTTGACAATGTTTATATATTATTTGCTCATAAATGGCTTAAAGGGAGATTTAATTTTAATATATTAAATGACTTTTTTTTGAAAACCTCTGAGAAATGATGTAAGTATCATTGAATCGAGTTTCAAATCGAGTTTGTTGGTGTTACATTATAAAATTGTTCAAATTTATAATGTAACACCATTTATGTTACTGAAGTTTATTACAGACACGCTATTAAAACATCAGTCTTAACATTCTCATACTTGTGTTGGCAGCAAGATCTTCATGAATTTCTGATATTAATATTCAATATATCTGCAGGTAATGTGGGGTCAAGACGGATGCATTGAGGACTGACCTAATTAGATCTCTTAATCTTAATATTGACATCAATCCATTGCCAAATGAAATCTCAACTGTTATTAAAAGGTCTCTATATGATGCTTTTTTTGTCTTAGTTGCTTTAATTCCCACTTGTATCAGCACATACACTTTCTCTTTCTCCTGCATGTCATTTATCTTTGTTGGTGGCTGTCTGTGCTTTGGCATCAGGTGCTTATTGGAGGTCAGCTCTACCTGAATGCCATTTCACTCATAGATCAGATCTATTTCTTCAGCCAACACGGCCATGGATAAAAGCCATGTGAGGTTGCCGTGGAAACTGTCAGGGCTGTTGTGAATGTTGTCTCTTTGTGAATTGATTCACATTTAATTTTTTTTCTCTCTCTCTCTGTTGCTCTTTGTGTCACTCTTACTTACAATCAATTGCAAGATTTGAGGGTTGAGACTTATTTATTTATTTAAACAGATTGAATCCTCTGCATGTCTGGTCACATCCAGCCTTGACCTTATATGCATTTACATAGTTCCATCAAAAAGTAGAAATGGATATCAGTTTCCGGGACTATAGCACAGTAACTGGGAAAACATGGGAACAGACTTCCTGTGACATTCATTCAACAAATTTGAGTTGGCTTTGTCTGAAATGTATAATATAATGATACTGATAATATAAATTGTAATGGAGAAAAAAAAAAAAAAAACATTCAGAAAGATCTGTAGTTGATAATATAATATAATATAATATAATATAATATAATATAATATAATATAATAACAAGACATAAACATACTGCTGACCTTATGGTTTTCTTATTTCAGCTGAGACACCCTCATTCATTATTCATTGTGGTTTTTTGAGCCCTAGATCCAAATATGGGTTTAAATATACTGACAGTGTCCAGCTCCTTTCCTATTTGATCAGATGCTCTCAAACAGGATGTGATGGGCCAGAAAAACAGTTATTGAGTTTGTATAGTGATTGATTGAGTCAAGTCTGGATCAGCCAGAGAGGAACTGATGTCTCCCTTTTAATTAACCCGCTTATAGCTTCAGACTGTCTGTCAATACAGCAGCCAGCCCTGTGCCTCATTGAATGTCACTGTAAGACTGTGTAAATTAGCTCACCCCATTGGGACAAGTTGTTTGATATTTGTAATCTGCACAATAAACAGTGCCATTGCAGTTAATGTCAGTCCCATGTTACACGCTGCTGGTTTAATTTAGTTGTATGTACGCAGAGCTGCGGTTGGTGCAATGGTAGAGTCGCCTCATGGAAAGTCTGGTCAAATTAATTACCGTTCAGCGCTGTGGAGTCTCACACTTGCAAAGTTGAGATTTTGCACCTTTTATGAGCCCAACATCTAACCAAGGAAAAAATCAGGCAATGAGACAAACAAGCTCTACTTTTTCATTTACATCCCTCCAGATGCTTATGCACAAACATAATTCTGCTATTAGGCCTTTCAGCTGTAGGAAAAGTGCTACATTGAAAAACAGAAATAAAATGTTGCAGTAAAGAATAAAAGCATCTCTGAAGCTTTTCACTGGAGAACCATAAAGAGAGGGGAAATATGTCATAATGACAGAGTTGGTTGTGTTGCTCTATTTTCTATAATGAGGCAGGATGATGAAAGAGACTCATCATTCAGGCTGCAGTATATTCAGGAAATAATCAGTAATTTTGTGATTACGTTTTTGTATTTCTAATAGAACATGTTTTATGTTGCCTGACTGTTGGGTCAAGAACTTTTAATTTAGGTATTCAATGAATCTTGTGCAATATGAGCACAGATTTAGTTGACTTTGGTAGCTGTAAACATGCTCTCTGCTTCTACATAAACGTTGCAAATGTGAAATTTTAGTTTGCACTGTGATTTATCTATAGATGTAATGTACACATAGATGAGTTTTAATTAAGTGAGAGCTATTAAACATCTAATAAAATGACATCATACTTTGTCTTGGTGATTCACTTCTATTGCTTGTCTGTCAGGATAGTTCTTGCGCTAAAAGGCATCTAATTTATCACAATGATGGTGAACCCCCACCAACTTCCCATAAGATATTTTTTGGCTGAAATATCTTATGAGGCATTTTTGCCTAGATAGAAATCTCAAATGTTTTCAGCAAAATCTGGCCGTTTTTCCTTAAAACATTCACACATTTGATGATTGTTTTTCATTTATTGTCTCAGATGCCTACCTACAGAAATATGGGCTCAAATCAGATGAATTGATTCTTTAAGTTCAGTTGAGGCGGCTGGTTCAATTTTTTTTCTTTTCCTTATTATCAGTCTGTGTATAGAATTGATACTTAGAGAGTAATCTATACTCTATTGATCTTCTTTGTATTATCTTAGTACTCAGTATTATTTGTACATCAGATGTATTGCCTTTCACCTCCATTCTTCCCTTCCCTGTGATCTTGACCCATCACAGAGTTTCCAGCATGGTTATTTTAGCTGTATTGATCCGTTCATCCTCCGAGATCCTATTACCTCTGTGCTTATATATATATATATATATATATATATATATATATATATATATATATATATATATATATATATTATATATATTATATATATATATATACACACACACACACACACTGTATATATGTATGTGTGTGTATCATTGGATAAACTGTTCTCTCCCAATCCATCAGTGTCCTACAGGCTGCTATTGAATTACGCTCTAAGCCATTAATAATTATTGCATTTTCTCCTCTGCTACAAATTTAATGTGGATACATTTTCCTGCCAGCAAGGCCTCCAGACAGTCATTTAGAGGTTTTCGTTTGTCCAGCCTCTCTCTGGCTAGCACCCCGAGACACTGAGCTCTCCAGTTGAGAGTTGTTTTTTTAGGCTCTGAGGGTACATACAGTCTTGTGCTTTTGCTTAACCTGAGAGTTCAGCTGTGGAGCTTACTTAAGGTGAATGCTATATAGTTATTTGTAAAAATGTAAATTTACATTCCTAGATGCTTATTATGCAGTGTTCTGGAATACTTGATTCTGATCAGTCTGATTTTCTTTCTTTTTTTCTTTTTTTCTTTTTTTTTTTTTTAGCCTGAAATCAACTTCTCATACTGTTTAAGATAAAGTATCCAAATAGGATTTTTACATCTGATTCTAATGACCAATTTCTTGTCATATGAAATGGTCGATACCAGTCCTGATTTTTTAAAGGGATAGTTCATCCAAAAATGATTTCACCCTCATTTTGTTTCAAGTCTGTATGCCTGACTTTCTTTCTTCTGTGGAGCATAAAAGAAGGGATTTAAAAAAAAATCCCTGTCTGTGTTTTTTGTTGTCCATACAGTGGAAGTCAATGGTAACCAAAACTGTTTGGTTACCAACATTCTTAGTGTTCTGTGGAAGAGAGTACGACATGAGGTTAAGTAAATTTAAAAAAGATTTTTAATTTTTTGGGGAAAGTATCCCTTTAAGCTTTAATCAAGTGCTTGGTGCGTCCCTAGTTAAAACTAGGGGAGATGGCAACGATTGTTCTTGAGGAATAGGATTATATTATTTATTTGTAAAAGCTGTCATCTCTTCTATGGCCTGCATTGCTTAAACTTGATCTACTCTTAACGCCTGTTTGACAGCAGTGCTGGGAAGGATCAGTCACTCAAGGCAGCAAACTCGATTTATCACTAACACACTGCAACTGAACTGCTACACCATTACCACTGCCCCTCGCATTCAGTAGGTGAATAAGTTGTCTTTATATTGTGAGCAATGATAGATGAGCCTTTCTGATGGTGGATGAAGTCTGGCATTGATGGTCTGACTGGCTGCTTATCAAACCCAAGAACATCCTTGAAGAAAGTGCTTAGCTAGTGATACAACTCCCACTGAAGGGTTTGAGAGCAGTAAAACGCTCATTTTTAAAAATAAGTTCAACATGGTAAAATGATGCAAGTGACTGAAAACTTACAACATGCCCTGAGCATATAGATTTTGTGGATCAACTCACTGTGCTTTAACCTCAGTCTGAAACAGATGTTACAATATTTACATGTGGTTGATTTTCAAGAGAAATCACTACACATACTTGAAAAGTTCCTTCATAATTCTTTTTAATGTAGATGAATAAGCAGCTAAAGTGTATAGTTATAGAGTGCTGCAGCAATGACATTTTTGTAAGACAACCTGGAAGTTAGCTTGACAAACACAATAGGATTTTTCCATTGGCATTTAGATTATTGTAGAAAATAAGCTCTGTGACCAACAAAAGTTAATGATTCTTACATGGTTTGTTCATCATGATAGTGTTCGCAAATGAACACAACTATGAATTTTAAAGTCTAAATACAATCGGCAGAAGTAAAAAGCTAAACGTAGGCTATAAACGAACTACTCTATGGCCACATGACTTCAGCATCACCATTAAGCTTTTGACAACTCTTTCAGTCTTTATTTTAAAAAAAGACTTTCCCTGAAAGTTTGAGTTAGATTAGTTTGGAAGAGCGTGATTATAAACCCAATGAGGCAGTAAAAAAAAGTTTACCTGTTCTGCTTGATGATGTTTAGTGTCCTCTACAACCTCTGTAGTCTCATTTAGCCACTTGTTAGCAACCGCCTTTTTTAAGACAAGTAAAAGTTTTAAAAATCACAAGGGGGTATTACGGATGTATTTTATGTCATAGAATAAAACATGAAAATATCTTGAGCTTGCGTTAACCACAGTACTTTAAGATATTTAACCAAAAACCTGTTAAAAAAATTCATTGACTTCAGGACGAAGAAACTGGAAGTAGCCAAAAATCTAACTCGTTTCCAGGTTTGGGCCTACGAAAAATCCCTGCACCTCTCTATTTGTTTCCTTTTCTCAGCAGAGAAACCACTGTTTGTTTGTTTGTTTGTTTGTTTCTAAATCAACTTTTCTAGCTTAATAGGTTTTTAAGAAAAGAGTGCCCTACTCCAGGCCTTCATCTCACAAACATGATAATCTCTCCCCTTATGACAATATTTTGTTGAAACCAAATTGTTCTTTGTAAGTAGTCAAGCAAAAGTAGGCTAAACCTTCATTACTGTGCATGTGCCAAGGAGAGATGCTATTGGTGGTGTTTGACAAAACACCAAACAAAAGTGTCTTCACATTTCACATTGATCCTTATGAAAAAACTTGTTGAAACATTTATATGTTGTATAGTCATTAGCCTTTCTGTCTACATCTTTTCTGTTTTACCAACAAGATGCCATCTCTGTCAACTCTTCATTGTGGCATTTTTTTTTTTTAAACCTCTGCTTTACTTTTTACTGCTTGTCTGAGGAAGATGACTGACAGCTTTTGAGTCGAATGACAAGCTTTTCGATGAAATGAGCTTTTCGGTAATGAGTTAAAAAGGTTGAAGAAAAAAATCAGTTTTCACAGGCTCCTATCTTAATGTTCTCTCTTTGTTGAAAATGCTTGCATCATCATGAAACTAGCAGAAGATTGTTTGTTTAAGTCCTGTTCAATAACATTCCTGAGTTGTGCAAATGAAGGAAGGAGGTTATTAAAGGTCAATTGTGTAATATGTAGGGCTGGGACAATATATTGATGCATCGCGAATCGAGAAATGATTCTGGATCAATTCTGATATTTTCCGAATGTATCACGATTCTCTCTTGAATCAATTCTGAGCTTAGTTTTTATCAGCAGATGGCACTGCATGCTTTAGAAACAGCCGTACTCTACTTCCTTCCAATTCCATACACGCACCACTTGAACCTTCTATAAAATAGTCATTCATGAAGTTTGAAAAGGTTGAAGCGAATTACAAGGGTGTTTGCAGTGGGCTGTTTACATTAATCTCGCGTCATAAAAGCATTCTGAGGTGCATTCTCAGACTCAGCCGAACGCACGAGCGGTCTTCTTCATAAGCACTTGAGCATGTGGTTAAAAACTAGCCTAGATCGCCATCTCCTTTTAAAAACTAAGCTCAGAATCGATTTGCTATTCATTTGGAAAATATCAGAATCGATCCACGAATCGCAATGCATCGATATATTGTCCCAGCCCTAGTAATATGTGTTTTCAAACAGTCCAGCATCTGAATATGGCATCTTCCCTATACATTACCATTCAAATGTTACATTGCTTTTGAAAGAATTCTCTTAATTCTCTTACAATTTAAAATAATGGTTTTATATTTTTTATGAATTTTCAGCAGCCATTACTCCAGTCTTCAGTGTCACATGATCACTCAGAAGTCATACTGTTTTTCAAAAGCAGTATGTCAAATGAGTACTTGTGCAGTATTTATAAAACAGTAGGCGAAAAATCTAATTCAGCAAATTCTGAATTTTCTACAGCAAAGAAATAGCTGTATGTTGTCATGTTAATGTCACAGTAAGTCATGTTCTGTATAGTTTTATTGCTGTGTTCTGTTTCATTTTCCCTGTCACTTGTTTTGCTTTTGTTCTTGTTCATTCATTAGTTGTCATGGTTTCTTATTAGTTCTCACCTGTTCCGTGTTAGGTTAATGATCTTCCCTTGTATATTTAAGCCCTCTGTTCCTTTTGTTCATTGTCTCACGTTAAAGTGTTGTGTTATCGTCTGTGTTTATTAAAATAATTCTTGATCGTTCATTCTGCGTCACACTTTGTCTTTGGATTAAGCTCAGCTCACTGTTACAGTTAATCCATGAGTTTTCTAAGTAGGTTTACAGGACATATTTTAGTTATTTTTGTCATTTTAGGACTTAGTGCAGAATATGATTTTTTTTTTTAGCTAGTTCTTTATAAACAGTCATGTACAGCACACACACTCACCCACGACTCACAAAACTTAGGCCACCAAGTTAAAAAGATGGCTTATGTGGGTTTTTTTTTTTTTTTTTTTTTTTTTTTTTTGGGCCTGAAGCTTGCTCAGCACTCATTATTAAGTGCTCCTGACGATGCTGTTTCTTGGAAGCAGCCTGTGCCTGCTTTCCACAGATACTTTGTGATATGACCCTCTCTTTTGAGCCCTTGATAACACCCTCTACTGCAGTCTGATCAGCTCTCTAATCAGAACCTGCCCTCAACAGGCCCCTCATCACTATGAGACTGCTTAAGTGGCATCAGATGACATATGGTAATGTTTGAACATATTTGACATTCAGTGGGCTGGGAATTCAAATTGTGCAATTCCGTGCACTGGTTGTATAGATTTAAAAACACCCAATTTCACTTTCCAGTTGTGCATTTTTACCTACAGCTCAAGTTCACATTCACCTTTTTGGTTCTAAATGAGGCAGATGACCTCTTTGTAATGTCATATGTCTTTAAATGAGTATTTTATATTTGTCTTAATTTCTTAAATGCTAATGAAGAGTTCATGTCTATGTTTTCATCATTAATTTATGGTTTAGTTCTCAATGGGCACACACATAATAACCCTGCCAGCTCTGGAATAAGATTTGAGTTTACAGAAATGTTGTCCTGTAGCTAGATGTTGAATCAAATTAATTTTTGCTTTCCACTTTCCCTCGGGTAGGTCTAAATGATTTTGTTTGTGGTATCTATCACATATTTGTAATGGCACACTAGATTAATGGCATCCATTTCTGCTGTCAAGTTTGCTTTTAGCCCTCCCTGACTCCCTCATTACGTGCCAAGCAAATGGTGCAGGAACATCACTTCTCAACTATTAGACTCAACTGTAGTCCACAAACACGCTGACTTTTTCACATGTAATTTGAAGTGTGACAGAAGGAACTGCTGCAACTGAATATATGGCATAGTATACATACATCTGTGTGTGTGTGTGTGTGTGTGTGTATGTATATATTATGCCATCTATTCAATACTGTACACATACAGATAATTTTGCATTATTGTATGCAGAATAGAACCACAACCATTTTAATCCCAGCAGTTTTATCCCAATTTACTCACTTAGGGAAGCAGTTCCCACAATGATCATGAAGAGGTTTAACTACCCGGACCCCATGCCTTCAGAAGTTACTTTCTGATAAATGGAGGATCTGGGCCAGACCCAGATTTGATACTCTGAGGGAGTAGTGAAGTCCACACCACAACTATAATAATAATAAAAAAGATATAGTTTGACTCACTTTCAGAGCAAAAGTTTTCCCCAGCTGATCAACAATAAACACATTGACAGCCTAAATCCATCTCACTTTGATATGGATGCAGTGCATGCTTATAATAAACATAATGTTATTATCCCATTTGGGTGCACAATAATATATAGTTATCATTCTTAATGTGAGCAGGCCCTTATGGTAGTGTGCTTTTTTGAACATTCCTATAGCTTCAGATTTGTCAAACTGTTGTTGACGTTTTGTAGTGTTCACTTTGAACTGTCATACACTTGTGCTACATGTAACCTTAAGAATTCATACCATTACCCATCCTCATGACCTCTTCAGATCAATAATAGTTAACGTGTTGTCTGATTCTCTAGGATCATGTATAGATCAATGAGCTTTTCTGCTTTGTCCCTCAGGATTGAAGCACAGAATGTAATTTGTAGGAGTCCATGTCTCGTTTGAAACAGGAGCAGTGTCTGTGGAGTGTGTGCTAGGTCAGGACTATCTTATTACATGAACAGTCTGCATATTTGTCATGCGTCAGCTTTTCATGCCATGAAGTGCCTCCCAGGTGTAGGTCATCGAGTGTACAGTAACTGAGCCAGACTCACATTGGTAATGTAATACAGTTATTTGAAACCTCACAGGATGTTGCAATAAAGCGGGTTCATTAGTAATGTATATTTACAGTATACAATTCATTTGAATCTTTCTTTCCCGATGCTATTAAGGCAGGCAACATGACTCTTCTGTCTCATTGGTGAACTAAGTGAGATGTGGTTTGAATCTTTGATCTTTCCCAAATTGGAGGACATGCTTCCAATTCCAAAATTTGCATAAAAATACCTGGATGGAAACCTAGCTCTTGTTTTCTTGTATGGTTTATCTTTATTAGTTAGTTTCTGCATTTAGATCCAGACCCCCTCGTTTCTGATGTCACCATCATCACATTTAGAACATATAAATCTGTCATTTGTAGTTGAGCGGCTTGTTAAGGAGCTCCATAAATTGTTTACAGACCTTGTATGGATTGACTTACACTATAACTTCTATTAATGTGGATTTAGGTGCGTAAACCAGCTTGTGCTATGCTAACATTGGCTAAAAATACTTGACCCAGTGTTTCACACTGCCCTTCAGACATTCCTGAAGATGTTAATCAGGAATGTAGGCTGCCTCCAATAGCAGATGCCTCATTCTCACACCTTTGGCTAACTGGAAAATTTTTTAGTTACTGAGTAACAACACATGAGATAGTACCCTCATTTCAGAGAACAGTTGTCATTGATAAGACTTGTGGCGTGGGCTATGTTACCTCTCTAGTCCATGACTTAACCATTAACCCTTGAACTTAGATGTGATAAATCAGACTCCTATATGTACAAGTGCGTGTAAAGGGTGCAATGAGGTCACATTGGCTGCTTTATCTTACATATTTAGCTGGGCAGCTTATTTAAAGCAATTCTGCTGATAGATTTCTGGAGTTTATATTGGACTGGACTGGATTGTCCATTGGAGATATAAAGAATGGGAATAGTTCTTCCAGAGACATAGAATTACTATATAATTTGTTATTAGACAGTCAGTCATTGACTTATTTTTTGTGAATCATTGAATCACCATTCTTTCTTTCTCCTCTCATAGATACAGGGTCGCAACCATCTGTGTTTACGTCCAAGTACTGTGAAATCATATTGTGAAAAAAGTGCACCACATAACATTTTGCATATGTTTTATTAAAATTTGATTATGAAAAAGAACAACAAAAAGTAATATTTGTGATCAATTATAAATAAATGGCTAAAAATGTCAAAAATGCAGGTATTTTTTCTGTGGAAAATAACTCCAGAGCTTCAGAAGCCGTTGCTGCTTTTTTTTAAAGACATTTAAGAAAATTTCTTCTCTAATTTGTGTATAGGTCAGGGAGCATGATTGTATGATTTAATAGTTTTATTCTTTTTTTTGTTTTGTTTATAATTAATAATACTAAATTGACAGTCCTAGTAATTACACAATTAATAATTATAAATGACAAAGCTATTAATTTTTTTTTTTTAACAAATCTACTTGTGAATTAAGAGTTCAGATTATGCATTGTATTTTCGCAGTGCATGCACACTTACAGTTACTATGGTTTTGCGAGTGATCTTACTACAAAGACGTGCGCACAGAAAATCCAAACACATAATTTGCTTTTCCTCTGGCACTCACCTGATCATATAATGACTCTCTGTCCGCTCTTCACTGTGTGCGTAGGAGGACAGAGCTTCTCTCTCTCTCTCTCTCTCTCTCTCTCTCTCTCTCTCTCTCTCTCTCTCTCTACTACACATGCATTTTCTGCTATGCTCACGTTTGTTATCTTGCCTGTTATGCTTCATCTATGATGTCTGGGAGAGAGAGGAGAGGTGGGTGATTTTATTTATATATATAATATGGCATTGGCAATAGCAATGTTCTGCCTATGGACAATAATCCCTCTTGCTTTTGTTCCTGCATTCCCTTGAGATGAACACAGTCGCTGCTAATGTATCACTGTGCTGAAGTAAAGCCCTGCACAATCTCATTAGACTGTCATTACTGAATATACCGATATTAGACTCACTTATTTTCCTTGTACAAAACACAGACACCCTATTTGAACAGGAAGGAGAGGCATAAAGAGTAGATCATTTTGTGCTTGTTGGTAGAATAGTTAAAGGTAAGAATGATTATTTTTGTGCATGTGTATTTTTATGTTTTGGGGTAAAGCAGAGTGTTGTGAGCAGAATGGAAGAGAAGGGAGTGAAGGGGTGGGGCCTTTTGGCTCCCCCATTCATATTATGCAAATAGCTCTGAGCCTGTGTGCGTCTGATTGGCTGGCTGGATGTGTTGCTGGCTGATAGGACAGATAAAGCAGCATTCAGCAGTGAGGCACTGGGAAGAGGAGGAGGACAGCTTACAAGGAACAGAGAAAGAGAAACGGAAGATACAGAAGGCTTTAATGTACAGCACAAGCAAAGAAAAGAAATATAGCTATTTTATTGCTTTAACCACCTGCATGTGCACTGATAAAAGACTGTACAAACGGAAGAATTAAATGACAAGATTGAATGTGACTGGATTGTGACTCTACCGTTGCAGCCCCTCCGGCAGGCAGCCCATTCACAAACAGCGGACTGCTTCAAGCGCTTTGACAGGGGAGAAGATGAGGAAATTCTAACTGACACTCCTCCTGCGTGGAATTTTTATCTTGTCCTCGGTCTCAGTTGTTTTCATGAGACCAATCTTGGCTGTAGTCCAGTTCATCAGGCTGAGCTGAGGAAGCTGAATAAAGCCGGGGAGATATGCGAAGAAAAAGCAGACAAGCAATCAGCGTGAGTGCAGCGTCTGTTTGCACCTGCCACTGAAAAGACAGCTCTGCCAGCACGGCTTTTGTCGTCCGCCTGCCTTCTTGGCGAATGAGAGACAGAGGCCTCTCGGCCGAGGGGAATGGAATTCAGCCATGCGGCTCTGACTGGAGTTGTTGTTTGCCTTGTGCTGTCAGTGGGCAGCCAGTGCCTGCGTTCCTCCTGCTGCTGCTACTGACTGTTTCCAGATCATCTCAAGAGTGTAGGCTGAAAATATTCTCTGCTTGCTTCCGCCCTTCCACTTTTAGCCACTCTTGGGCAGAAGCAAGTGATAAACAACGAACTTGATGATTTGAATTAACCTACTAGGTGAATGGATGCACTGAGGGTTAAACTTAACTTGGTCGATTTAATGGAATCTGTTGCACCTTAAACTAATTCTGCATCTCTGGAGGACTGCGCTGGCCTGAATATTTTTCTATTTTCATCCCTCGAGGTGCCATTTTTATCATTAACTGTCCACCGGTTATGCCGAGGCTGTAGTTTCCATAGAAATGAAGATATCTGGGAATCTCTGGAGACTGAGAGTGTCAGAATAAGGTGAAGGAGAGGTAGAGGAAAAGAACTCTGTTGTGTTTCCTTTAGCCTGGGTGAAAATATGTTTGGATGATAGCGGAGGTCACCTGTGCTGAATGGATGTATGAAGGAAGAGTTTCAGGGAGACACATATTTTCCAGCCATTTCTCACTCTGAGGAAGTGAAGATACAAAGAGGTACAGAAACACGCTGTTCTCAAAGCTCTCCTTTCTCTGAACTGCCAGAAGAAAACAGTGAACAGAGAAGAAGAATGTTAGCCATGTGCTGAAATGCTCTCCTACTCTCAATTGACTCTTTCAGTGTCCTCATGTTGAACCATATTCTTCAGATTTTTCCATTTTTGGAATATCTGTTGAAAATCAAATAGAGTGCATTGTTATTTTCATGAATGTCTGATGCTATTAGGTGAGAAAAATTTCAAGTGGGAAAAGTTATTCAATAGTCATTTGCTAATCTTATAGGATGATCGCATCTGTTTTTGCTGTGGATGAGCATGACATCAGCAAAGAGCGAATTTTCAGCACTAATACCCAAAGTCGGGTCTCTGTCAGATCATTTGTGCCTCATGGACTTCTGATAATTCTTGGGTAGAGGACTTTATCCTTGATTAGGAAAGTGAGACAACTTCAATAAAGTCGGGATCCAGATACAAGACAGTAAAATGGATGACTCCAGTATATTAAGGCGGAGAGGCCTTCAGGTAAGGATAAATAATACTTCTAACATTATCTAAAAAGTTGTTCAAAGATTTTTCTTCAGTTTACTCCAGTTTAATATATCTGACTAGTCACATTTCATTCTTTCAGTTTACTTCCTTTCTTAGTCTTCGCTTTTGCTGTGATGTGTCAGCACATTCAAAAATTTTAAGCACTGCAGAAAGCAAGAAAATCAAATTATCCAGTTTTGTCAAGCAGTGTGAACCTTTCGAATGTGTCTCGGTGATAACAGATTGCCATGCTCAGGGAGGGATTTCAAATTAATTCATGGCTAAATTCAGCATTTTCCTTCTCGTATCTGCTTGTCTGTCCCTCATTTTTCAGATAATTTGCTTACTAGTTTTCCTGTCTCATTTCATATTTGAATTACAGGAACTGTCAATAGTCATCATCATGACTCAGTGTTTTAAATGGGTACAAACTTTTTGTTTGGACAGCTGAACAAAGATTGAATTAGACTGAGTTAGAATGTGAACTGATAGTGTTTTAGATTTTCCATATACTAGGAACAAGGATCATGAATCGTAACAGGAACCTCATCATAGGGCCAAACTCAATTCTTTGTTGGGGCAGTTATCGTGTACATACAACCCTCCCTCCCCCTCCCCAAGAACAGTGCCTCTGACTTCGCTGACACAACAAAAACATGCTTGTGTGTGTATATATATATATATATATATATATAGACACACATTAACACTTAATAACCTGACGCCGATGCTAAATTGGGAGTGTAATCACACACATCAACAAATATATTTCTGGCTTTTTGCACGCCCACCTCTTTTACACCCTTCAGTACTGTAACCGTCTAAGAGCGTGTTGTGTAACTGCATTCAGTAAGTCCATCTGCTACTTAACCCAAGTAGATGACAACTGCTCTGCTAAATTTGAGAACATAGCCTCTTGATGCTAAGTACAATGTCAAGAGATGCACAAAGGTGTTTTTCATATCTCATATCCATATATATAGTATCAACTCTAATTGAAACGCAGTGTTATCTACACAATGCAGTGTGGGATTCAGACTGCTATTTGATTGTGTAATTTAGCTCCTTGTCCACAGGGGATTTCAGTGGGGAAGATAAGATATTGGTAAACAAGATGAAAAGAGAAATTACAATGTCCTGCTGTAATTTGGATAATATTTAAAAGACACATGAAATGGAGCGGTGCAGGATTGCACTGAAGTGTCATTCACTGGAAAGGCATTTTGCCATTGAAGAGCAGCACAGGCGCAGTTTATTTCCATTCGGGGTAATAGCGGGGGTTTTAAGGCACTTTGCAGTTCTTGCGCGCAGTGCTGTCTTTTGTGCTAGGGTGTCTGTGTTTTTGCCCGTTGGCTGTGGGGTTGGATGTGGTTGAGCTGAACTCTGTGTTGTATCTGTTCACTCAGCTGTGCAGTGGGGAGGGTTTGTCTCTATAAATCCACCGTAGGGCTTTCTGTCTGCCAGAGCCGGACAGTGAGATGAAGCAGCGGGCTTATTCCGCTATCTACTGTAACATCTCATTTAACTTCATATCCTGTTTCTACAATCATTCTGAGTCCGTCAGCAGAATCTGAACAGCACCACTAAAACACAAACACGACCATTCAAAAGTGGTCAGTAAGGTTTTTAAATGATTTTAAAAGAAGTCTCTTATGCTCACCAAGGCTGCATTTATTTGTTTATAAATCACAGTAAACACTGTAATATTGTAAAATATTATTATAGTTTAAAAAAAAACAAAAAAACTTTTTCTATTTTAATATATTTAAAAATGTAATTTATTCCTGTGAAGGCAGCTATTTCTCCAGTCTTAAGTCTCAAATAATCCTTCAATTATTATTTTAATATGCTGATTTGGTGCTCAAGAAACATTTATTATTATCATTGATGTGACTGTCACAGTTGTGCTGCCTAATAATTTTTAGGAAACCATGATGCATTTTTGTTTCTGGATACTTTGTTGAATCCAAAGTTCAAAAGAACAATGTTTATTTGTAATAGATGTGTTTTTTTTTTTTTTTTTTTGTAACAATGTAAGTCTTTACTGTCACTTTTGAACAATTCTTTCAAAAACAGAACATTTATCTGACCCCAAACTTTTGAATGGTAATGTATGCACATTTTCTCTGGGGGTCCTTAATTGAAATCCATATATATTTTTTTTTTTTACGAACCTATTGACTGATTGCTGATGAATAGGTCATTATGGCTTTAAGCTATGCATCCCCTTAATGCTCTAAAGTGGTCTGGGCAGTTGATCACATGGGGACTGGGCCCAAAATGGCTGGCCAGTGCGAGACGCAATGCCCTGGAAAACCGCATTTGGCAGTGTTTATGGGATGAGGTTGAAGGGGGGTGACTAAATCTCTGTAATGCTTCTGAGTGGTCTCCTGAGGCCCAGACCTGTTAAATGCCTTTTCCTTAATGTCAGTGGTCATCCACATGCCCCTGACAGTCAAACACTCTTTGGTCACAGCTTTAAATTGTTCATTAGGCATTTAGGCATGGCTTGAAATCCCTTATCAAATTGTTAAATTGTTAATAAATCAGAATAAACTTTTTCTGACAATGTAGCTTATATGTAGGCTGTTCATAGTTGGCAAACAATGTAACAGCTTGGTACATTAATTTAGAATATGGAGTCACAGGTGTATGATTATTAGCTTTTTAGTGCTCAAACTGTTCATCATAGATAAACATTGTATTGCATTGGCTGACTAGCTCTCTAACTAGCTCTCTCTTCACAATGTATTGAATTGTCGTGACCTGTATCGCAATGTATTGTGAGTCCTAGTTTATATAAACTTCATTTTGTAAAAGTGTATATTTGTAAAGCTGCAGTCCGGAAGTTTTGCCTCTTTGTCGCCATCTCTGTTTGAAAACTGCAATTGCAGTTATATGCGGAATTATTATCGTTACGTGCGTTGTGCATCGGCATGACTCCGTGCGGATAAATCTAATGTTTGCTGTCAGTCACTACATCGGTGTGGATACTGTACTTCGGAAACACAGATTGTACGTTTTGGAAGTATGACCAAAATAAGAATTTTCACTGGAAAATGTCATCTGAACAAGTAAGTAACATGTCTGCCACTTTTGTTCTGACCAACTGAGGGAAAAAAGCATTAGGCCTACAATAAATCGCGCTGCCAATGGTGATTAAATCTAACTATCGCTTAGCTCGGATCATGCCAAACCGTGCAAATTATTATTACTGTTATACTTTTTTCTCAAATTGTTAATGTTGACAACATCAGCATTGCGTGACTATGTGTATTTAGTGTGTATTAGCGTTACCTGTAGATTTCAATTTCTGTAGCCACTCCGCAGTCCGACGTCTTTTGCTTTTGACTACGGGTGAATTTCCAGTAGTCACTGATGACTGTCTTTTCGATCTTTCTGGATTACAATCCGCCATCAAAATAAGTTTAATTATTTCAGCTGCTGTGAGAAAAGGCTATAAATGATCTGCTACAAGCAGCATCCTCACATGATATAGCTACTAGCTGGGACTCCTTCCTTTCTGTTTACAGACGTGACGTAATGATGCAAAGACGAACGGCTGCATGCTCGAATTTCCTGTGGAAACCCACCAGTACCGCTTTTATTATAAAACATTATTACAAGCTTACCGTTGTGAATCGAGCTAAGGTAAGGAGATAGTTTTGAACACTGGCTGGTTATGTACTTACTCAAATTGATTTTGGATCATTTTTAACCAAAAAAAGTTATGGACTGCAGCTTTAAATTAGAATTTAAAAAAGTGATTTACCCAAATTATTATAAAAATAATCTCTAAATAGTATCGGCCCTAGCATTGTGATTTATATCTGTCTGACCATACCAGTTTGTGTGGCTGCAGAACAGATTGTTTTGTAAACCAATCACAATGTTAAGAAGGTTTAGCAAAAAAGGTTGTTGGTCCATGACTAAATGGTCATGTAAAACTAAATGATGAATTTTTTAAGCAAGAAACCTTGACTAGCATTATAAACTAATCTACACATAAATAAATTAAACCGTTTGATATAACCTCTTTAAACACTTCAGACTTTGCAGCCTTACATCCATATTTAAAAACATGACAGCTTAGTACTTTAGTCATTTTTTTAAAGGTTAAGTAGAGATTGTCCTGTTACATAATGTCAGGTTTTGTGCTCCCTTTTATTCTTTCTTTTGAATTTCACCTTTAGAAAATATTAATATGTCCATCCAGCTTAGAAGTGGAATTTCATTTCAAATGAAAGTGAAATAAATAACTTTTTTGTAAGAGGTAAAATCTGATTATGCTGTTTTGCTGTGGTGATGTTGCAGGCTTGATTTTTCCTCATGATTACTCATGGTGAATATATCCACATTCAGTTTTGCATGTTGCATGCTCTGGTGTGACTTAGCACACTGGTAGATCCCACTGTATTGCTTAATCTGTGTTAAGATATTACCTAATTCGAACCTTGCAGTTTCAGGCAGTTAATCGGTGAACTGCAACCTTTGTCAAGGTATTAGCACTGGGAATGCAGGTCTTGATTTTCTAGCTCTTTTGTTTGTGTTGATGAGCTAGAGATAGAGCTGATGGTGTCGGGGCTTTTGGTCTTCAGGTGCAGATGAGCTCTGGAGGAGTGAAGAGTAGAGGTGCTGCTGGGCTCTTTATCTTTATGTTTCTCCCATTTCCTGACAGGTTAGAGTGTTAAATTGTTCTTATGCCCTGGTGCGTTTGTAGGCGAGGATTTCAGACATCAGGAGATTGTACCTGTGGGCTGTATTGAATCGGAAAAGAAAGGGAGGGGGTGATGGAGATGGTGCAGCTTTTGGGGGATGAGCTCTTTAGGTGGTAGTTCAGGTTGTAATGGCACATTTTTTCTACTCCTGTTGCTTTTTATTAACCACAACACCCTGGTGCAATGACCCACTTTTTTGCTTATTCATTTTCAACTGCTGACACCGATAAATAGTTGTCCCTTTTCTTCAAACTGGATCAACTTTATGTACATTTTTTCTCTCTAGAATTGTTATACCAGTGAACAATAATACACACAATAATACATATAAAAAATAAATCTTAGCCTCCCCTGGTTCCCACTTACTTTTACACTTTTTTCAGTGTTTTTAATCGGTCTTCTGGCAGATTACCAATATTGAAGCAAATGGTTCTAATTCAGCAAGGAATTATCGTATTGGGGCTGTGTAAGCAAAAACAGTGGCATATCAAGTAATCTGCTTTTACTTTAGCAGATTAAAAGTAGTCAAAAAGGTTTCAAGGTGTCTTAATCAGGCACAGCTGTTCTAAAGGGAATGGTGAAGGGCTAGTGTTTGGAGTGTATGCTGATCACTTATGGCCATGGCCTGCTCCAGGATCATACCAGCAGACAGTGATGAGAACAGAAGGCCATTAGCCTGCAGGCGCTCATTGAGCTGGTACGGAGTCAGACTGTGCATCCTCAAGGAATCGATACAGGCTGCATCTCTAGCTGGGCAGGTAAGAGAAAAAATTGTAACATTTAGGGTTTGTAAGCAGTGCTTATTCATTAGAAAAAATCCTGTTTTGTGAGAGGAAATTTTGAGGGCCATCTCAAAAAAGTATCTGTTTTGTTAACATTTTTTTATATTTATATGTTACATTTTATGAATATTTTATGAAATTCTTGATTTTTTTTTTTTTCAAAAGTAACAGCCATATTTAGTATAAAAACAACTTAAAAACAAAAAGCAACAATAGAATTATGACAGAGTTCCTTCACTTTTGCTGTGCTGTCTGTGATATATTTAATTTCTATGAAATATGATCTTAATACTAGAGTAATGGAATAGACTCTGAGGTCATTTGTGCGATTCACATGAAATCCGGTGTGCAAAATCTTTTAAAACTTAACTGCCAAAAGCTTCCACGTTATCTATTCATTGAAGTTTGGCAGTTGTGGTCATGTTTTCCACTTTTCCAGTGTGCTTGGACCCCAATGATTGTTGCTCTCTTTTATAAATGTGCTCTTCTAACACCAAATGAATTTCACAAAATTAATTTCAAAAACATTTCGTCATTCCATTTCTTAATGTCTCTCAGTCAGATACTGGCTGGAGGCATGACTGATGCTTTGTGATTACTGACGCAGCACTGTATTTTCGCACGGTGGAAATGACAGTCATAGCTATTGAGCCGCTAAATAACTCGTGACCGCACTCTGACCAGAACAGCCGCTTACCAAGAAGCTAAAGGGATAGTTTCTGATGACTCAGCAATGTATTAGAACAGGCATTAGTCTAGTTTCCCCAGAGATTTACATTCTCATTAATATTCCTCTTTTAATACTGCATTACTCTAAAGAATAGGTTGATATCGTAATTAAAGGATAAAGGCCCGTTGGTTTCAGCACATCAGTCACTTAGTATACAATAAGAATAGCTGTTTAGAATGGATGTACAATGTTTCCCATTGTAGACATTGTCCTAAGCCCCTCTTCGGCCTGTATGAGACATGCTCAAATGAACACCAGCACTGTGGAAGTCATTATTCTAGTGCACCGCACTTTGATTGAAGAAAGCTCACTCTGTAAGGTCGTTCAGACTGCAGAGATACCGTGTCCTAGTTTTGTCTATCCTCATAACAGTACTGTGCATTCTAAACACTTTTCACTGTATTTTCCTAGTACCTGTTTCCCTGAAAATAAGTTCTTCACTGAAACTTGTTTTGCATGTTTTTGTAATATGATAAGGCTGTTTCATGATTACCTGATTATCAGCATCCAGGAAAGAAAAAATAGCAAAAGAGTGCCTTTGTGCTTGTGCACTTTCTGTGGTTGATTTGTCCTAACTAAGACAAATGTGGCCTGTGTTTGAAGGGAGGCAGAAATTAGGAAAATACAAGATATTAATGAAACAAAGAAAGAAGGCAGAGAATCAATATAAAGGACTAATAGAGAGATCATTAATTAATTAATTTATTTATTTATTTATTTATTTATTTTTGCAATCATATTCCGTTTGCATCCCATCCATTTGTTGTGCTATATACTTTTGGTTAAAGCCTTGTCTTGTTCCAAAATGGTTGAAACCGCTTAACAAACCTGTGCTGTGTTCTAAATCGCCCCCTATACCCTCATTCACTATTCGCTATTACATTACTCGACTAATATAGTCCATTTGAAGGTGTGAATGAAAACGAGTGAGGGAATTCGGACACTGAGTGTGCCAGAAGGGCTGCCGCTTTTGCATAGTTAAAATAATCTTTGAAACATAGCAAACTGGCAGCTCCAGTAGTAATGAAAAGATTTATCTTGAACTCTGTTGTGGAAACTAGCATGTATAAACCGTAATTAAACAATTTAATAATAAATTAAATATGAGTTTATACCTGTATGATATTACGCAGTAGCCACATTGGACCAGTGGTTTGGAAGATGGATGGATGGATGGATGGATGGATGATTCAGCTGCGGACACCATCTTCTAGTCAGATGCGGGAATTAATTCAATGCGTGACTCTCACAATGCATTATGGGTATTCTCTTGCTGTTGGACACTCTATATTGAGGTTATTGAGGTGCTTTGTGGGATTGAATGAGCACACTGAATAACGTCCACTATGGTTTCGGACACCACTACAAGTGGCTGTCCCTTCAAATAGTGCCCCATTTAAGGGTATAGGGGGCAATTTCGGACACAGCCCTGGACTTTAAAGCTCTAGGGGTGTGAATCGAGACAATGTTGTCTACATTATGCATTTCACCATGATCCTACTTGGGGTAGTGAGGCGGTGCTGCCAGCTGCCCTGTCAAAGACTTGGGATAAATGCATTACGAGCACAGCAATAAGTTCACTTTGAGACCAACATGAGAGCATGAGCTCATCGTTTTAGACTGAATAGAGAAGGAGGGGTGAAGGGGAAAATGCCAGAAAGAGAGTGGACTCAGCTGCCAGAGATTGAAACGCGCATACACACAGACCCAGACTTGGATCGGTGGCTTCACGGCAGACAGTATTACTTAGCAATAATGAATTCAGGCTTAATCTGTGTTGTCCCCCTTGTCTTTGAGATAAACCATTAAGATAGACACTAAAAGATATTCAGTCAATGACAAATGGGTTAACAATCCTGTTTTGATCATAATCGCAAATCACAAACAGTGGAAAATATTTAAAGTCAGCTCATTTTATTTATGTAATGTGACATTTTACAGTGTAATAAGATGTTGAGTAGGAAGAAAATGTCTTGATTTTATCCATCAGGAATTGATTGAATTGTGAAAAGTGAAAAGAGTGGAGCCTGATCAAGGTTACATTCAATGGTGCAGGATGTATTTCAGTATTTCCCAATGGTAACACTTTCTTTGTCAAATAAATGATTTACTGTTATTGCTATAACTTTTATTACACCATTAATCAGCATTAAGTTATCATATTTTGCATCACCTACAATAGTACCCTCAAAATGCAATATCTATATGGCTATTGATTAACATCATTTTCTATATCTGCACACCCTAGATGACGTCAACTGGAAAGGAAGCTCATTTCAAAGCCAGAGCAAATCATAGCATTTTGATGAAAGATTATGTACACAAACATTTAAAAAAAAAAAAAAAATCATTTGGAATGACATGCACTAATGAATCATTCACAATAAAACCAGGAACGTGTTAAGAAAGTAAATAGGGTAAATTTTGATTTCATTTTGACTTTAGAGTTATATGAGAGGTTGTAAATAAAGTGTGTCCTCTACTGAAGAGTTTGCCTTTTAGACACTTCATCAAGGACCTAGTAAAGCAGCAATAAAAACTTGCCCTTATTAAAAGCCTGCCACAGATATTTAGTTAGTGAAACTAAATCAGTTTTTTTATTGGTTTGTGGGTGAAGAATAGAGTAACATTCCAGAATAGTGTCTGGACACCCCCCTCTCCGCACTTGGCCGTAGGCTAAATACTGTTTCCAAACACAGTTTCACAAAAACAACACATTTGGACAAACGAGGACACTGTACTCCTTTCCTACACTTAGAACTAACAATTCTGTCTTGATGGAAACTACAATACCATGACTGTCACTTCCCTTTCTCTGTTGTTTTTCTTCCATTCGCTTCTTTCTTTTTTTTCCCCCTTTTGTCTGGCACTTAAAGTCAGTGGTCTCTGCTGTAGCACCTCTCTCAGTAGGCATTAATCAAATGCACAGCAAAATAGCAGTATGTTGGTAGCGTGTCTGTCTGTTCACGCAGTTGGGGGCGGTTTTTGATCGTCTGCCTCTCGTGTGGTGTCCTCCCTGGGGAGCCAGACCTCCGTCTACCCTCACACAGCCGTTTCTCCTTCAGCTTCTAGTAATGAGCACCATTGCTCCTTTTGTCTCTCTGTGTATCTGGCGTCTTTTTTGCCATCCATAACACATACATGGGCTTCATGCCTTGATGGCTCTTTCTCTACATTGGCTCTTTTATTTGTCTGGGTGTGGCGTGGTTCCATCTTCTATTGTTTTCCCAGTCTATTTTCTCTTCTCATTATATTTTCATTTTCTTTACCTTCTGTGATTTCATTTTCATGTTCATTTTCTACTACAAGCGCTCATTCATTGTCTTCCTGAGAGGCGCGTTTTAGTGGTTATTTTATTATTCAGGAAAATTCTGTAGCTGTTTTCTTTGACCAAGACAAATGAGGTTCCTTCTCTAGTGTGCAGATGCTTGTGCTGAGTGTGTGTGTAATGCATTCAGGGTTTATGGGGGGTGGCGGATATGCCAGAAGTGTGAATTGAAGATGTTTGTGTGTCAGGGAGTTTGATAGCACCTGGGAGTCGAATACTGACGACCGGAGAAGTGTCTGTTCACCTACCAGTAATGAACTCAGACTCACAGTCATGGGGGACATGAGGAATAGTGGGAGAATGCCAGAGACAAAGATGGTACAAATATGACTTCATTACTCTCCTAGAGGAGCTTGGGATCTGTTTAGTAGCATCATACAAAGTGCGATTACCCCAAACTTTATATTAAGTGTGTTTGGTTTCATATGGACAAAAAAAAAGGTTGTTTGTAGTGTACTGTATATATGTATATGTATGTATATGTATATATATATATATATATATATATATATATATATATATGTATATGTGTGTGTGTGTGTGTAAATATATATATATATATATATATATATATATATATATATATTTATTTATTTATTTATTTATTTTTTTTTTTCTCCTTCCCCCTCCCTGGAGGAGATGGGGAATAACCAGCACTCGAAAATAAGGATTTTTTTTCGTTTTCTTTTTTCTAAATATTTTTTTTTTCTTCTTATGTTAAGGTTTCTATTGGTCACTAATTTCGGTCTCTGCAAAACAAGCTGATAACTATATATTTATAATGTAAGTCCATGAATTCAAAACTCTTTTGCTGGAATCGAAGACATATGATGCAACACATTACTGATTGGTTAGTGGTTTATCAGTGCAGCACTGACTTTTCAAAAAAGGGGTCAGTCTTTACAGGTTTTTTTTTTTTTTTTTTTTTTTTTTTTTTTCACTCCACTCCACTTCCTGCTGCCTTATAGTTTCATTAATACATTCGAGCACCTCAAACGACCCAGTTTTTTGATTAATTTCTCACTCAGGAATGCATTGTTCTATTCCTGCAACTGCCACTTAGAGCAAAACAGTACTGAATATCTGCACGATCAAACCACATGCAGCACTGTATTGTTCAAGCCCTGTTGTGGTGAGAGCAATGCATAGTTCCGAATAATCTTGCCGGCATTGTGTTTTGAAGCTCCTTCGTCTACGGCGGGGGGGATGACGACTGTCACCTTGTATGTAGGAGACGGATGAGCTCTCTTTGAATATCGCAGCCGGCAAGATACACCAATGAGACAGCCTGCTGCTACACGTGGAGAGATCTGACAGAATGTAGCTCCAGCATTGTTGCGTTAGCTCAACGCTAATGCATAATGATCTGTAGAAAAAACAGTGCTGGCGATACCTTAAAGCGTTAAAGTTCAAATAAAGGTAAAAGCAACATAGCTGTCAAACAGAAGCGGCAAATACGCTTCCCGCTTGGCATGCTGGTACATCATTACTGCATTTTAATTCTTCAAAGGTAAAAAAAGAAAAACACATCTGCCAATCTCCACTTCAGCATTGTGTTTTTCTTCACTCTCCATTATCTCCACTTAGGAATGTAGATTTAATTTGAATATGCAAATTCTAATTAGGATTAGTGGGTTTTTCATGTTCTTTTTTTTAATTTCCACAGTTTGATAGTCAGTGTGAATAGCTAGACTGATCACTAGATTAGCATCTGAGTGAGGGAGCGCAGGAAAAGACAGAATGAGTGAATTAAGGGCTAGACGTCCTCTTCTGCCAAAAGCTCACCACAATAGTAGGGATAATTACTTGGTGCTTCCTTCCAACAACACACGGAGATCCTTATATATCACGACTGCTAATTGTGCCAGTTTAGCCCTCACGCAGTATTGATGGGAGGCTGGTGGCAGCCAAGTTGTCTTTGCATGTGATGATGTGGCATCTCTTAAAACCTGCAGCTGCATCTATCAGAAGTGTTTCACAGCATTTCTCTCTGCATCCTTCCGTTTGCCCTCCCTCTGTTCTTTTATTCACTCTTTTCCTCTCCTGAACCTCAGCTGCTCCGCGTCCTGTCTTCCCCTGTGGCCCCGCCTCAGCCATCTTCCTGCCCTACATACTCCCAGCACCAGCTTCAATTAATATGAATGAGCTACAACCTGAATTAAACGCTCAGTTCTCTCACATGCAACTGGGTTCAGTCTATCCCATGCATCCTATGGTAAATGATGACTATGGTAAGCCGAGATGTTAGCAACCGCATAGCAACGCTCCTGTTACCATCTACAACCCTCTAGCATCATGCTTTAATGGAGCTCTTAATTATCCTGCAAATTATAAACTTAAATGTCTTAATATCATTCTATAGATGTTTCTTTGTTGTTTGGCATGTTTTCCAGTTGTCCATCATCCTCTGTTCCAGCCCAGCAGTTTTCAATCACTCATTATAATGATGTCTGCTCCGCCACAGGCGTCACACTCTCCTTCTTATGTATATTGTTCTCTCTGTGTTACAATGACCCAGTTAATTAATATCCTCCTAGTACATATTACTCTTCAATTTGCCTTTCCCTCTCTTTCTCTTTCTTACCCCCATCAGTTTCGTTTGCTTGTTCATTGCAAGCAATTAGTCTTGACAGGCTTAGTGCTACGCACCATTTGCTCCATGAAATAATTAAACAGCCTCAGACCTGCTTCATGCAATCACTTTACTACACCCTTCTTGACTTTTTATTGTTTAAATATAGTGACAGGAAGCAATGGAAGACTTTTTGGTGTCTGAGGTGTCTAAGAGTTCACAATGGGACACAAATGTACACTGTAAAAAATCAAGTTGAAAAAACGTAAGGCAACCAGCTGCAGGAGATTTTTAGTTTTCTCAACTTGTTGTAAATTGAACTTGTTATACAACAACAAGTTGAGAGAACTCAGAAATCTCCTCCAGCTGGTTGCCTTAAACTTTTAAGTTTTCTCAACTTAAATTTTTTACAGTGTAGGTTTACTATTGTGCCTGAATATTGGCTTTATATAAGACTGGAGCAAATTTTGCTAAAAATTCAGCTTTGCTGTCAGGGATAAAATACATTTTTTGAATATAGAAAAATAGAAAAAGTTTTAAATAGTAATAATATTTCACAATATTTTTGCTTTTACTGTATTTTTGATCAAATAAATGCAGCCTTGGTGAGCATGAGACTTTCAAAATTGTATATTAGGGGTAGGTGTCTATACAACTAACTTATAGCACTTTTTGCACATTAAGATAGAATAGCAAAAAGTATTTTTCACTATTTATACACACCTACTTTCAGTGACTGGCAACAGAGAAATTTAGAAAGTTCTCAGCTATACATTTCAACTTAAATGCCTATCTTGCCAGATGCAAAGCTTTTGGTTATAGTTGATGAGCTTTTAGGAGCATGTTTCACTCTCTGCAGAGCTTCTGTAGTTCCATAACTCTGTCCTTTCCCCAGAAACTCAGGCAGGGAGCAAGGCCTCCCCTGGGTCCACTGTAATTAGTTCATTAGTCCTGCATAATGAAATCGGCCAAGACTGCGTCAGCGTGTCCAGGGGTGACAGCGTGCTTGTATCTTTCACTGTCACACCGTGTCCTAACCAGGTGTGACTCGATAAAGCTACACACAACAAAAGCTATCTCTTCCTTGTTAATTTGAGCATTTGAACAAGCAAACAGCAACGAGGCATTTCTGCTCATTGCTATAGTCCACAGTGATTTTTATTTATTTTTTGGTCTGCTCCCCACAACGGTGCATTAAACATGAAATATCTTCTGATTGCTTGAAATAGCACCAGTTTCATGTACAGCACAAATGTCATATTTCCTAAATGCTTAAGAAGCTGCGAACCATCTTTAAGAGACCATTTGTTATGCTGAGCTCAAAACCGGATGTCATTGGTACCCGTCAGGATTTTCCTCCTGCATCTCCTGTTGAGGAAATATGCAAGCCATTCACTCAAAGTTGAAAAAAAGCTGGCATGATTGAGATGCTGTGTGCCTGTCCTGGCAATCTTGCTGTCCCGCACACTGCCTGTCACTGTCAGAGGCTGTCCAGTGTCCCTGGTGAGGTCTCAAGAGAACCAGTGAGCTCTGACTTTTTGACCAGAGCTGTCTGTTTCCATCCTGGAAGCCTTTGGACACTGTATTTGGTTTGGGACAAGGCAGCACTTTGACAGCTGTCATCAATTCTTTATGCTTCAAGTGTCAGTGTGAACCTCACATGTGGCTGCATTTTTTCCGCCGCATTGCTCACCAAGGCAAACATCACTGTTACTATTATTTATCTTTTTTTATACAAAGTCTAAGTATATTTTAGCAAACCTCTAATCCTAAGTATTAAACTTGAGCACATAACTCATCTCAATCTGTATGTCAGTTTCCAGTATTTATGAATTTGTGACTTAGTGTTAAATTGCAGCTGTATAATCTCCAGCTATTTTGTACATTTAATTGTAAAGAAAACAATTATTAATTTAATACTGTTCAAAAGATTTCTTTTTAAAGAAATTAATACTTTTATTCACAAGGATGCATTAAATTGTTCAAAACTGTAACATTTTTAATGTTACAAATAAATGCTATTCTTTTCAACTTTCTATTCTTCAAAGAATCCTGGAAAAAAAAAAATGTATGTAACGGTTTTCACAAAAATATCATGCTGCTTTCAAACTTTTGGATATCAAACTTTTTTCAAAATTGATAGTAATAAGAAATGTTTCTTGAGCAGCAAATCGGCATATTAGAATGATTTCTGAAAGATCATGTGACACTGAAGACTAAAGTAATAGCTGCTAAAAAAAAATGTCACCACAGGAATACATTAAATTTTAAAATATATTAAAACAAAACATTTTTAAATTAATAATATTTCACAATATTTCTGTTTTTAATGCATTTCATTAGAGATGACGGTAGCGTATATTTGTAAAGAAGAAAAAAACTGATTTATGATCAGTTTTTTCCTCTGACATATATACATGCTTTGGTAATATATATATTTACATCTTCATTTTCATTTATTTTGCTTATTAGATCGAGGGCTCATTCTACTATGTAATTAGTCAAAAAATTAAGCATAAAGAAGGATGTTTTGGTTTAGTTAAAGGCATTTCTGAAATTTTTGGTCCTTTTAAAAACATTTGTTTATTAATATATGTATAAAGTACAGAGATGTGAGGGAAGGTTGATGTTGTTCTTGGCTGGACTTTGGAGTCACAAGAACCAATTTGCATTTTGACTTGCAGTCACAGCAGCTTTGGTTTGTTTCAGTTCTCCAACACTGCCGTTGCATTATTATTGAGTTCCATGCTCTTGTTGGGTCAGGTTGATGTGAGTGCAGGCAGACTCTGCCTGTAAATGAATCATAATGATGCTAAATGAATGTTCAGTGTGTGTTTTGTCTTAATGTATGGCTGCTTAGCCTCAAGAGCTCAGAGGCTTTTGTAATTAGCTCTGCTAGCTTGAAATCTATGCTGGAGGGCACAAAACCACAAGTCAACACTAATCGGGGAGAGATTTAGAGCTGTCAGTCAAACACAAAACTGTTGCTTGGAATAACTGGATCCCGTCAGGTTCCACTCTACCCAAGGTCACAATAAAATTGCACTGCATCTTGATGCGACGCACTGTTTAACCCCTAAAATCTGAAATCCGCCACCTCTTGTAAGCTCTTTAACAGTGTAAACACAGAGTTGCTTATCTCGCTGCAGCTTCTGATGGCTTTAACTGTCTCCAGGAGTCCATTTAAGCAGCGTGATGCTGCTTTCGGCCCATCTCACTGATTACATTTCCCTGCACTACGGCTTCCTGTCATGCTGGACGGACTTAAGAAATATTAATGGGCTCCATTGGGTAGATTGCTTTTGTGGGAGAGCAGGGGGCCTACTCCAAACTGTCACTCTGGCTAATTTCATTGCCTAGCCTTTTAGCCCATGGCAATGACAGAGCCTTGGCCAGGATGCTGTTGTGTGTATGTGTGTGGCTTTGTGTAACAGAGCAACTGCTCCCTGGTCTCCCTCAGACCCCACCCTCCATATGCCTTAATGGAATCAGTCTGCCAGAACAGAGTTCATTTGCTTCAGATTGCATTTTTTTCTTAAAATATGAAATACTTCCCCAAAATGGTTGAGGTTTCTGTTTTTAGAATTACAGTTTTACAGAAACATCACAAATTGGCTTTGATATCACAGTTCAAAGTTTTTAATTCATATATAATACAATTCATAGCAATCAAACAATACAATTATATAAAAGAATTAGGGATGGCAAGCAATTAAAATGTTTAATCAAATTAATTACATGATGTGCTGATTACTTAATCTAATTAATCGCAAATTAATCGCACATCAGATTGGCTGAGAAATTACCCCCAAAAGATCATTTAAAGTCATTATTGTGTTAAATAAGAAAATCGTCAAATAGGCATTACAAAAAGCAGCTTTAGAAAGAAATATTTGATTTGATTCAACATAGCATTTATCACACACAAACTTTTAGGCTACAACAGCCATGATTTTTTTTTTTTTTTTTTTTTTTTCCCCTCTACAAAAGATGCATCTGAATTGGTATTTAGATATATTTACAGACCAAAACAGTTTGGTTACCAACATTCTTCAAAAGATCTTCATTTATGTTTCGCAAAAGAAAGAAAGTCATAGAGGTTTGAAACAACATGAGGGTGAGTAAATGTAAATAAACAGTATTTTTACTTTTGGGCAAACTATCTCCAAAATATGAAATTATTTTTCTTAATGAAGTGATACTCTAGGTAAGAAACTAAAACTGCTAGCAGGTGGTGGTAAATGTCTAAATGACATTCTAAAAGTTAGTTCGTTTATTCATTCGATTCGTTCAAACGGCTGATTCATTCAGAAATAAAGTAAATGGCTCTCTTTATGAGTCATTGGTTCACCCGGATGAAACATGGATTCATTCAGAAATGAAACACCACTCTGTGTTGCTCATAGACACACAACAGTTGTGCTCTGGCTTTACAGGTAATGTTTTCATTGGTAAAATTGAGCAAAAACAGACAATATTTAGTCTAAAATATAACACAATATTAAAGTGCCCCTATTATGCTGTTTTAAAGGTTCCTAATTTTATTTTGGAGGTCTCCTATAACAGGTTTATATGCATCAAAGGTCAAAAAACGCTTTCATTTTCTCATAATATACATTGTACATCACCACATTTTTCAATGATTCTCAAACGACTCGTCAGATGAATCAGTCTCTCTAAATCCCCCCTTTTCTGCGAGCCTGCTCTGCTCTGATTGGCCAGACGGCCCAGTATGTTGTGATTGGTCTACCACTTACACCGTGTGCATAAACAAATGCCTATTACCATAACTTGATTCAGCTCCGGAGCCGATTGTAAAAACTGTAAAGGCAGTAATGATGGCATCAATTTTACCATATCAATCTGAGCGCGAGTCCGATGATGAAACACTGGAAGAACTAATTATTCAACCCGAATCTCCATCGCAAGAATGACTTGAACAGGAAGTTTGTCAGTGATACACTACTCAGTTTGAAATATATTATGAGATGTTGCTACTGTAATTCCTCTACATCAGTATTAACAAGTGTATGTCCAACAAACTGATGTGTATATTTCTAATTTATTGCAGTGCACATGTGGGAACTGTATCATTAACTGTATCTATAATAGTGCTAATGTTTGCCAAGCACTAACGTGAATGACTGATGTAACGTTAAAGTTTGTAAAACAAATCTTGCTCCATCCTTTATCATTACTCAGAGTAGTAAGAATGACAGACAATCTCCATTAATAGACACAATTTTATGTAATAGTGGACCACAGCTGATTTGCATAAGTATTTCATTAAGACAGTGAGTTAGTCGGAGACCTAGCACAATATAAAACACAAAACTACGTATTTTGAACACCCAGTAGAAAATATATACATCAATAATTAATCGGCTGTGTTTCTGAGGAGCAAGTTGGTCCAAATAAAGTGGCTATTGTCCTGTCTTTAATGCCATTTTGTAAATCCCACTTAGACCTCACGGAGATTTGAGAAGCAATCTTGAAAGTGTTATTCTGTTGTTGTATCGCTGTGATAATTTTAACCACTGACTCTTCACATCCTCATCCTTTGGGAGTGTTTACAAAGAGAATTTGCTTTTGCCAAGCAGAAAACAGCGTCTTCTCGGCATGTATACAACACTTGCTTAATTATATGATAAATTAAATATGATACAAAAAATCATACAGGGGTATATTTGTCCTGGTATCTTGAATTTTAGGAACATTCTAACTGCATTCTATAGGCTACATCACGCATTAAATGTATTAAATCTACTAACTAATTAATAAAATTAATGTGTTAAATGAACAACCCTAAAAATAATATAAAATAATTGTATTATAGATGGACAGGGAAAAGTGGCTGGAGTAGAAATACAGAAATAGGAACGGGGCATCTGAAAGGCATCCAAGGACAACTTCGGTGATTATAAGCAGAGTGATCTATTTTTGTCGCATGATTGCAAACTGCTCGCTTCTAGTGTAGAGACAAACAAAACTTAGGCTGTACACTGTTGTCCACAGTCTTAGTCTGGCTTTGCCTTATTTTTTTTCTGCGTTCAGTGCAGAGCTGTAGATAATAGGCATGAACATTTCTATGGCACGCTCTCGCTCCTGTCACAGTTCTCCGGAACACTATCACACATACATACCATCCAGATATCAGGCAGCACTGGTTTGCTCCACAACTAATCAGATTTGGCAATGAGTGTAGATACTCACTTCATCTTACACACAAGCTAACAAGGTTTAGTCCATCTACAGCGCTTGAAGGCTGATGCATCCTTACCTGAGTTCGGTCAGAGCAGTGGGAATGCACTGATGAGCACTTCAGGCTTGTTACAGAGAGAGAGAGGAGAGGCTACAGAGGTCAAGAGAGAGGGAGAGATGCACTTTTTCTGACAGCACAGAGGGAAAGTGATTTCAAGTTGACATGAAAAGCAGGAAAAGCTTCCATATATGAAGCCTCCAGGCATATCAGGCTGGTATCGCTGGAGTTGCTAATTAAAAAGTAGGCTCATGTTTTGCTAAGGCTGCACTTTGAGAAGTTGCTGTGTTAATATTCTGCAGATGGGTCAGGAGGACGTGAAGGTTCCCTGGCTCAGTCCTCCAATGATGTGGGGAGACAGATGTCTCATAGACGCACTCTGAATACAGTTACAGCTTTCTCTCTCTCTCTCTCTCTCTCTCTCTCTCTCTCTCTCTCTCTCTCTCTCTCTCTCTCTCTCTCTCTCTCTATCACACTCTCCATCCTCATAAATTTACCTACCCTGGTCAGTACACTATTGAATTTGTCCTGTCTAATATGTTCTTTCTCCACTTCTGTCCAATATCCCTGCAGTAATAAGAGCTGCGTTCAGTAGGAGGCAGAAGTTTTTTTTTTTTTTTTTTTTTTTTTTTTTCAGCACACTTGAAATGAGTTATGCTCTCAGCCAGAGATTGGACTGAAACAAAAATCATTCTCATTCTCATTCTCTGAACAAACATGTCTTTAACAGTCCATTGACAGCCGCAATTGAAATCATAGCTATCACATTTGAGATAATAATATGTATCGCAATATATAAACTTTATGATTTTTTTTATTTTTTTTTTTATAAAGATTTTACATAAAATATTTGATTTCGAGGTTTTGTATTTGGGGAAAAAAGATAATAGATAATTATGCATATTATAGTTAATATGTTTTTATTTGTTAAATAATTATTACACACACACACACATACATAACCACAATAGTACAATAGAAACAATACACTAAGTCTGTAAAATACAGCCCAATGGACCATGATAATTTGAAAGAATTTTCTGTATTGATTTTTCACTGGTGTTACACATTTTTAAATTATTCATTGCATTGAGTGTTTTAGGGTTGAAGGAAATGGCTGTAAACTTAACCGAAAAGGTACTGGTAATTCTGCCAGGAATTTATCCATTTTTCTATGGGTTTTTTATTTTTCTTTTTTTTGCTTACAGCGTACTTTGAAATTGCCAAATTTCTGCCAGTTTATGGATTCAACCCCTATGTTTTATTCATCAGTTTTTTTTTTTTTTTTTTCTCTGGCTGATGATTAGCAATCATTTCCAAATTGCTCCTATTATGAAGTGCTATAGTTGTATTTACATTAGACACAGTTACAATATACTTCTGATTTAAAGACTGCTAAGTGACAGCTATGCCAGATTCAAGTAAACATGGTGTTACCAGAAAGTGCTCACTACCAAACACTTTTGTGTAACTGGATAAGTTGAATCAGTAAGGATCAGTACGCATGAGGCCTCTGCCCATACACCCACACTTTTAATGGATGTTGGGCTCTGTAAACACATCCCATAATTGAATGTAATGACTTATCTAAAAGCTATTGTTTGTGTTAGCTATTTATCTGTCAAGAGCGCTAATACACTGTTCAGATTTTGTTTTGATAGAAAGATTTAACCCTCTACACATCAAATGAGGTTTTGAAAATGGGGTTTTAGAGGATTCTAGGGCGTCTGTTGAAAATCTGAGAGAATTCATCTGGAGCAATGCTTATTGTGAAAAGCGCTATACAAATAAATTGAAATTTCAATTTAATCAAAAATATTTCTAATCAGGTTTGTGCATATAAACATCACTGTTATGTAGTGTTTGATTTGTGTGTGTGTGTGCACTGGATATTCACTATGATTCACTATGGACGATGACAGATGGAATGGCCTTATTCTGTGTCTGTCTTCTCTGTCCCGTGGGTCCTCTGGACCTGATATCAGTTGTCTTTTCTCAGTCCAGCTATCAGTAGGCATGCACTGCTCTAAGGTAAATCTGGCTGTGTGTAATATTGGTTCACTTTTGCCATCTAGTGGTGTTTTTTTACCTTCAATATGGGAGAAAAAAAAGACTCATGATGCTGGATGCAAGCCACTATTCCACTCAGTCATTATTTGAATCATATATTGAATCTAACACTACCTAATAATTACACTACCTAAAAAGCCTGTTGTTAAGAGTTAAACTATGTAAATATGTCTCTTTTATTGTGACCCATGTTGAATTGTGGTTGTTGAATTGTGCCACCTGGTGGATGGTTTAGTGTCTGCATTGAATTTAGGCTTCCATGTCTTGTGCTCAAGTTCACAAGTTCTTTGTGGCACAGACACATTAATTTGATTTTACAGTTAATATTGTGTTCTTCTTTTTCTTCATTTCAGAAGGAGCTGAGTCTTCCGAGAAGAGGCAGTTTGTGAGTACTTGAGAATTTCTTCTTTTTTTCTGAATGAGGATAGAGAAATCTTTGGTCTATTGTGAATAATCAGACCTTGGGAAATTATATAACATTTTTTTTCTTAGTAAAGAGAATGTTATGCCCATTCAGCAAAGAGGTGTGTAGTTCTGGTCATCTATTTTAATTGTGCTTTAGTACATACTGTGAGTTACATAAATCTGTTCCGTAATAGGAATACGGTGGAGAAAATACAGGGAAGACCCGTGTAGATTTCTTTGTTGTCGTACAAATCAGCATATTAGAATGATTTCTGAAGGATCATGTGACACTGAAGACTGGAGTAATAATGCTGAAAATTCAGCTTTGCCATCACAGGAATAAATTCAATTTTAAAATATATTTAAATAGAAAAGTTATTTTAAATTCTAATGATATTTCACAATATTGCTGTTTTTTTGTTGTATTTTTTAATCAAATAAATGCAGCCTTGGTGAGCATAAAAGACTTCTTTTAAAAACATTAAAATCTTGACCTAATTGGCCATTGAACCACATGCACAGGATTGTGGGTTATCATACACAGTAAAGGATATATCTGTGCTGCCTTCAAAAATTGACCATATAGAGGCATCTTAGTAGTCAGGAAATAATGCAGTCATTTATTTCAGACTTGCATTGATGCCTTCCTACATGTGAATATTGCCTGATAAGGCAGTTCAGACACAGCTGTATTAGTTGGGTTAGCATTCTTACTAGATCACAGTGTCAACACTGTTTACTGCACATGGACAGGGTCATGGGGGTCGTAGGTGACTGGTAGGGCAGTGACAGGCAGATTACTGCAGGCCTTTTCCGACAGCTGAGCATTTCGGTTTCTTTTCTAGCACACCTATCTATATCTTCTTTTCTATTTATTTTTAACCCACTGCCAGTAAAGAATGTGCTCTTTACAGCCAATCATACAAAGGTGCAATATCAGCATCATGAGATTAGGGGTGGGCAGACGATATTTCGGTGTTATATTTTTGGTGTAATATTGAGTGCTGCAAAGGTTGTGCGTGTTCTTTATGATGCACACAGGCTAAGGGTTTTGTTTTTCTCGTCTTTGTATAGCTCAAAGTGACTGGCAGGGGCAGGCAGAATGCTGGCTATTGTGAGGGTTCACTGAGTTTGTTCCACCCGCCATGGGATTACAGGACTTAATCAAATCAAACCTTCTATTCAACCACACAGTTTGTCAGGGAAATCTCATTTTAGCCCGCATTCATTTAGGGTTTTGGTACTTTCTTGTCTCACAGTCTTGTATCTCCTTCCTTTCCATCTCACCTTTTCACTTTCTGGTGTGGGAACCTCGTAAACAGGAAATGAAAATTCATTTTTGAATCCTGACAGTATCTATTCCCACTCATTTTCATTGTATGAAAAAGAATGACACAGATAATGTGCAAATACCTCCTATTGTGTTCCACAGAATATAGAAAGTCATACAGATTTGGAGAGAAATTAGGGTAAATCATAACCAAATTTTCATATTTAAGTGATCTATCCCTTTGCAGAGCTGTAGATCATGTGTCAGTGTAATTGGCTTTCCTGTAGCGGTGTGTCAGTGTTGAATCAGTCAGGCTTAACGCTTGTGTTGGTGCTTCTCTGCTCTTTGATCCTGCCTATTGTCTCCTTGAGGCTACATTTAGCCAAAAGCATTCGTCTGGGAACAGTTGATAGGACGCTGATGATCTCTCTTCTCTGAACTGTGTGTATGTGTGTGTGTACAGAGATGGACCGGTGTGAGGTAGGGGCAACAGCTGCACCTCCCCCAGGGTCTTGTGATATCATGAGAATGCCCTCTCACTCATTACTCTGTGTGTTTGTGTGTCTCTGTCTGTCTTGCCAACCTATACACGCACTAGAATTAAAGCTCAGAGGAGAGTAAAGGTTCTTCTGATTTGTTTAGAATTTGGATCGTTACGCTCTTTACATTCTTTCTTCAGACTGGTGTTATGGTAACTCACAGTGCTCAGAAAGACAGAACGCTCCCGGGCACAACTTTTAGAGGACTGTCGTTTAACAACAAATACCGTCATGACCTCAGTTCACACAGAATTGGATACTCGCTCTGGCCGTGGACAAGCTGAGACTTGAAGGCACATTGTGATTTGACAGTTGATGTTTGTGATGAAGATAAAGGAAGTATGGCTGGAATCGCTGAAACTTTCGCAATCAGAGTTGGTAGTTTGCGAACAGACTTTTACACTACGCCATGTAGTGCTTTTGCAACCGTGATAAACCTGTTGCTGGAGTCTTCCCAGTTGCACCTCTGAGTAAAAGGCAGACTTTTTTATCCATCTATTATACTCATGAACATGAAGAAACGAAAGGAAAGACTTGGAGCCCCTAACCTGCACTTACAGTAAGAGTTTATTTAGATCATAAATATGATTGGGCTACACGATTTGAGGAAAAAAAAGCTTATGTGATTTTTTTTTTTTTTTTTTCCTCTGATAAAAATTGTAATTAAAAAGGCTATACAATTTGCCAAAACATTTTGTGATTTTTATATCAGTATGACTATAAATAATGATAATAATGCTTGTTATTTTATGCTATAGTTTTTTCTAAATAATTATACAAAAATAAGAAAATTACTGTTTTAATATATAGAGTATTTAAGAAAAATAAATTATTTTACAGTAAATCTGCAAAATTACAATACTAATATTTATGACTGTAATTTCTTTATCTTCAAACATTAAACCATCAAGCTTTTAGTTTGGGAGACCTTAAAGCTTTTGTTTTGTTTATAAGTGCTCCACAGCAGATGCAGAGATGAGTTCACGTTGAGCGTCACTTACCTCAAACAGAACATAATGAAAACACTGGATCATGAGCTGCTCACGTGTATAAAAAAAAAAAAAAAAACTTTGCTGTGCTTCACTCTGAAACATGTAGGCAGAATGAGCGCATATATTTATTTAATTAATTGTAACATTTGCAATTTGAAAATTGCTATTTCCCGATTTTGTTTTATTTTGAATAATCGTGCAGCCCTATTATGAGTCAACAAATTTTGCTTGTATTTGTTTACAGAACTTTTAGGGCCAGATTTACTAACAGCTTGCGCCAATGCAAGCCTTCTTTTGGAGGTAAAATAAACTACTGTAAGGATTTACTAAAGACGCACAGTGAAAAATTAGCGGGTGGGCACAGTTATTTTTGCGGCTGACCTTATTGTAAATGAGTTTCCATTTCAGATACAAAATTTATGGGATAGAGTATTTAAATGAATCATGGAAAGTGATTTACTAAGGTTTGTGCTAGTCAATTTACTGGTATTTGCACCATTATTTATCACCCCAAAAAAACATATCTTAAACCAGACGCTAATTTGCACTGGTCTTGGTAGATTGTGTTGGTCATTATGGAAATGATCCAGCTGCGTCTGTGTTCTTTAATTTGCGTGTCAACAGTAGATTATGTGCAGGGAATTGCTCTCTCACGCTAATTTGTCCTGTTTAGTAAATCTGGCCCATATTCTTTCCTTGTTTTCAAACTTTTACTTGAGTCCAGCTGACTGTCACTCATTTTTGCAATGCATGAACTCCATCCGTTGAGGTTTCTAAACATGACCACAGCATTAGCTTTACACAAACAGACCGCAGACTCTGACCTCCTTGGCAGTTAAGCACCAGGTTTCCTCTTACTCTCTCACAGTCTGTCTGGGAACCTGATACCTGCTTTCCCCTCATGCTCTGAGTGGTGGCTGAATTTCTAACTCTCGCCTCGTTGATTGACAGCCACAGTGTGTAGCTCAGTTTACAGCCTCAAAAACACAACCCTACACAATGCCAGAAAGACTCAGGGAAATACAAGTAAAGAGAAGTCTTCACTCAGCAGAGTATGTGTGCAGTTGTGCATTATTCAGTCATGTTAAATGCCAGCTTTTGCAAAGTCAGCTTCCCTTGCCCCCTACTCCACTCTGAGTGCACATCTGTGTCTTGGCTTGCTGAAGCAGCTCCCTGTTGAATGAAAACCAAGTTTTAGTCTAGCATGGTGATTAAAAAAAGTGAGATGGTCCATACACTTACAATTCCAGATTGACTTCTCCTTAATACTTATAACTTAGTTTTCATCGCTTTAGTGTTTCTAACTATAAGCTCTGTTCACACTTAGATGTCGTCATAAAGTACATCTGTATGGATTGTAGAGAAAAAATTGTCATACATCCATTTTCCAAACCGCATATATATATGTTATATAAGATATATAACTATATATAACAAAAGATATACGATTTTTGCTAACACTTTAGTATGGGGAACGCATATTCACTATTAACTACAAATTTTGCCTCAATAAACTTGTAATTTACTGCTTATTAATAGTTACAAAGTTTTTGTAGTGTTTATGTTTAGGTATTGGTAGGATTAAGGGATGCAGAATAGGGTTATGCAGAATAAGGCATTAATATGTGCTTTATATGTACTAATAAGCAGCCAATATACTAGTAATATGAAAGCTAATATGTAAGCTAATAAGCAACTAGTTAAAAGTGAGAATTGAACCCTAAAATAAAGTATTACCGATTTTATTTATTTATTTATTTATTTATTTATTTATTTTTTACCCCACAGAAAAAAAAATATAAGACATTTCTGTGTCTGGAAATACTATTGATTTTGTTGATCTTTGAATACAAGAACCATAAAATGCTTTATCAGCAAACAGAGCAAAAGGAAGTGATGTGTTAATTTTAATAAAAAGGAATTGCTAACAAATTGGAATGTTTATTTTACAGCTATATTAATTGCTGTATTATTAGCTTATTTTATAATTGATTGTTCCTCTATCACTTTGTCATACTTTTTTACTTCCACAGTTTCATTCTAGGAGACTGACAACATACGTATTGGTTATAAGAGTTGCAATGGGTTATTATAGCTTTCATTCAGATATGAAGAAATTCCTGTTTTGTTTTTTTGTTTTTTTCTTCCTTTTTTTCCCCATAATGTCACTCTTGGTATGAATAAGCCAATATAGCAAATAAGAAGTTTTAAATGAACCATACAAATAGCTAGTTGTGGCTTAGTTATATATAGTTCTGTTGTGCTCATGGGGACCGAGGTTCAAGTCCAGCCTGAGTCATGTCCCAGTCCTGTTCCCATTCTCTTTCCTTGTTAATCTCAAGTACCTGCAGTCTTTTCCATTGAGTTGTGCTCTATCTGGCCTTTTCAAAAGGAAGAACACATCCTTTGTGTTGTTGCTGCCCCAGACTAAAAGTCATCGCAGTGCAGTGCAGTGTTGGAGTAAATTTCTGATGAAATTAATGAAAAACAAGAACCATGTATTCCTCATCTTGTTTGTAAACAAACAAACAAATATTAGAAGTTTTGATGTAGCAAAAATGAATGTAGGAGAATGGATTCTGGAATGCTTGACAACTCAGCTTGAATGTTGCCTAAAGCGAAGGGAGGTAGTAGAACCTGACAGAACTGTCATCCTATCCTAGTGCCAACCAGCTTTAACTTCAGTGTGCCCAGTGTGCGTGTGCTGAACTGCTGAAACAGCCTGTCAGCAGCATCTCTCAGGAATACCAGGGCAACTCAAAACAGGATCTTGTTTTACCATGTGTTTACTTGGAGCTTGTAGACATATCTTACTGGAACTGGGAGGCAGGATGTGTTCAATTCATGCTGTGGGGTTGAAGTGTGGACACACACTGAGGCAGAAACTGTGACAGTGTGATAATAAGCCTTTGCCTTGGTCATGTTTATAAACTGCCATAGGACATCCTGTCTTTCCATGCCCTTCACAGACTCACAAGGACAAACACGCAGAGCTTTCCTTTTTTTTTTTAACCATTCACATTACTCCTTGCTTTCCTCTCTTGCCGTATTCACTTAAAAGAATCTGGCCAACTGCTCAGTACCGTTGTCATGGCAACAGCAGTCTCCTGCAGCATCTCCTCTCCCCTACCACCTCCTCCTCTGCTCTCTTCCTCCCGTCCCCGGGCGGACCCGAGGGGCCTGCGTCTGCCCCTGTCCTTGCCCCCAGCACCAACCCCTTCTTCTGGAGGTAAGAGTGCCCTTGCACTTGCTCCTGATCCAACCTCCATTACAGCAGCATGCTGGATAACTAGGCATCGTATGGTTCCTATTTCGTCTAATCTGTTTCTCTAATGGAATGGTGTGGTTTAGTGGCTAAATGCTCAAGGCAGGTAACTGGAAGGCTTGCATGTACCTGTGCCTGCAGCACTGTGCCCTTGAGCAATGCACTTAACCCCAGGTTGCTCAAGTGGGATTGTTCATGTTATAAATATGCTTTGTCGCTTTTGATTAAAGCATGAAAGCATTTTGCTGAAATGACTACTTACTTATTAATAACTGTAGCCTGATTTTTCTGTCATGGCCAGTTTTTGCTACCGTGTGTTATGGATGGATGGATTTTTACTTGTTAAGGATGGTTTGTGGAGGATACTTTTGTATACTGTGCAGTAGGGCTGGATGATATATTGAATATTCATGATGTATTCACAATGATTTTGTTGATGATATAATTAAGCAACATTGCAGTGATGTCAGTGTCCTTTTAATTTGGGCATTAAGCTTGGAAATCAGTGGAAAACATACATTGATTTTTAACTAGATTTGTTTAGTTCATTTTTTTAATCTATTAGGCTACAGTAATAATAAAGTTTCAACATTACAAGAAAAAAGTCATAACATTTTGAGAATCATCTCATGATATGCCTTTTTATGAGAATAAAATATGATTTACTGTAACTAAATCCTCCATGCATTTCTTGCGTTGATATTTATCGCTATTCCTATTGTGTATTTTGTCTTCAAAATACTTCTACTTTTATTACACAATATTCCCCTAATTTATGACTTTATTCTTGTAATATTACAACTTTATTCTCAAAATCTTAGACTTGTTTTATTTTAACATGGCACTAAAATGCTGTGATCCATTACCCTAGTATTCAGAGGTTATTTTTCCATCCACATTTTTATGCGCATTTTGGGATATCGCATAAGAAACGCTGGATGGAAATGTTTTATCCGATAAGAAGACATTCGCATAAAGTACGGTGGAAACACATTTACAGAATAAATCCCTCGTTGCGCAACAAAAAAAACTCACAAGACTTTGCCTCAACAGTGGATGTGATTGGATAACTGGACTAACCAGATGAATTTCATCGCACAGAATCTCAAATGTTGGTTTGATCATTAATGCCTGAGCCAAAGTCTTTCATCAGAATGATTTGGTTTAATTCCCTCCCAGATGTGTCTCATATGATTGCATTCTCAAACACCAGGCATCCCGAACGCAAGATAAATTGACAGTGTTTATTGCATTTCGCGCTCGGAGACGCAAGTCATTTATGATGTAGGAAAAAAGAGCCACAGTGGTTTCCCCGATTGCAGCAACTTCCACTTTTTTTACAGATATTTTGCACCAATTTACCAGGAAGTGATGATTTTGTGGGATGGGATGGAAGTGCTGCTTTATATTTTATGCGATATTCCAATTTTCCGCACAAGTTAAATTCGCAGCTTTGGATGGAAGCATAGCTAGTGTCACGTGATCCTTCAGAAATTGTGTTCACAAAACTCTCTAATTATTATCAATGTTGAAAACAGTTAAGCTGCTTAATATTTTTGTGGAAAACCTTTTTTTTTCAAGATTCTTTGAGTAGAAAGTTCAAAAGAACTTTATTTATTTAAAATAGAATTTTGCTGTAACGATGTTAAGCCTTTACTTACAGTCCTTTTTGAATAAAAGAAAAAAATCTTATTGACCCCAAACTTTTGAACTGTAGTGTATTTTTTAGCATTATCACTCAGCCTTATTGTGCAGATAATTTTGAACAAATATGCTTGCCAGTAAGCTTTGATATGGTTTGTTTAAGCCCTGCTCATTAACTCAAGTGTGTGTATTTGTGTGTGTGTCGAATGTCCATGGAGGAGAATGAGAGTGATTCTGCACTAATGAGTTGCTCTGGAATGTCAGAACTCCATGTTCTGTCCCATTTGACCGTGTGTGTGTGTGTGTGTGTGTGTGTGTGTGTGTGTGTGTGTGTGTGTGTGTGTTTGTTCACTTTGATCCTCACTGATCTCTTGTTTGATGACACAAATTGCTGAGCACAGTCTGCTCACGGTCTTGGGTTGTCTGTAACCTTTGGGTTAAGAATATCTGTGTTCACAATGTAGGAATATAATGTGTGCATGTTTTTTTTTGCATTGTAAGGACACATTTTAGGTTATTTAGAGGGCACAGTGATCATCAGGAGCAGCGTGGAAACTCTGACCTTTCATTCTGATTCAGTATAGCTTAAGGAAATCGCTACAGTCTGCTTTTTTTCATACACAACTATTTTCTTTCCTTCCATGGCCCTGTCCATCCTCTATTGATCATGATCATAATAATAGAAAATGTTCAAAATCATTTTCCTTTCCTGTAAAGCCTCATTTCCCATGTGCATTGGCTTGACCAGACACCAGACACCATTTCTAAAAGATGTTATCTTATGAGTGGAAAGGCTATTTTTTACAGTTCCCCACAGGTTTAGACCAACGGTGAAGCTGCAGGAAGTCAAGTCTTAAAACCTTTCAGAGCTCAGCTCAACAGGACATCCAAGAGAGAGGCAGGGAACTGTTCCAAAGACTGTTTCTTATTCCTTTTCTCCATCTGTTGGTCTTTACTCTCACTACACATCACACTCAGTTTTCGTTATTCCACTTTTTTTATGTGAATGAAAGCTCCTTTTTTGTTATGTCTACACATTGTTTCTCTCTTGTGATACTCTGACTAGTTGCCCAAGATCAGCAAATTAAATTAACCCCAATTCAGTTACGATGGACTGACTCTGATCAGTTTGAATAATATCCTCATTGTCATCTACTGATCAACCATAGATATACACCAGAACTATAATGAAGTTCTAAAAATGTAAATGTAACATTACGGATGAACTACATATTAGTGCCATATTAGTATTAGCCACCATTATTTGTTTGTTTGTTTGTTTGTTTGTTTATGTGTTCATTTATTTTTTATTTAGTCATTTTCACATTTCAGGCTACAGACAGGGGACACCCTGACCAGTAAAACTAAATATAACTTTATTTATTTATTAATTTATTTGCGCTGCATAGGCGTAGATTTGTTTGATAGTATAACTAAACTATATAACATTCATTTATTTGCTTCATTGGTCTGATTAGGTCATAGGTTCATCCAATTCGAACTGTATAAATATTTAATATTGGAGCTATATATATATATATAGCCAAAAGTTTTGGGACGTCTGCCTTTACATGCACATGAACTTTAATGACATCTCATTCTTAATCCGTAGGGTTTAATATGGAGTTGGCCCACCCTTTGCAGCTATAACAGCTTCAACTATTCTGGGAAGACTTTCCACAAGGTTTAGGAGTGTGTTTATGGGAATTTTTGTACATTCTTCTAGAAGCGCATTTGTGAGGTCAGGCACTGATGTTGGACAAGAAGGCCTGGCTCACAGTCTCCGCTCTAATTCATCCCAAAGGTGTTCTATCGGGCTGAGATCAGGACTCTGTGCAGGCCAGTCAAGTTCCTCCACACCAAACTCGCTCATCCATGTCTTTGTGGACCTTGATTTGTGCACTGGTGCGCCGTCATGTTCGAACAGTTAGGGGCCATCCCCAAACTGTTCCCACAAAGTTGGGAGCATGAAATAGTCCAAAATGTCTTGGTATTGTGAAGCATTAAGAGTTCCTTTCACTGGAACTAAGGGGCTAAGCCCAACCCCTGAAAAACACCATAATTTACACTTGGCACAATGCAGTCAGTCAAGTATCATTCTCCTGGCAACCACCAAACCTGAACTCGTCCATCGGATTGCCAGACAGAGAAGCGTGATTCGTCACTCCAGAGAGCACGTCTCCACTGCTCTAGAGTCCAGTTTTGGCGTGCTTTACACCACTGCATCCGATGCCTTGCATTGCACTTGCTGATGTAAGGCTGGGATGCAGCTGCTCGGCCATGTAAATCCATTCCATGAAGCTCTCTACGTACTTTTCTTGAGCTAATTTGAAGGCCACATGAAGTTTGGAGGTCTGTAGCTATTGACTCTGCAGAAAGTTGGCGACTTTTGTGCACTGTGCGCCTCAGCATGCGCTGACCCTGCTCTGTGATTTTTACGTGGACTACCACTTCGTGGCTGAGTTGCTGTTGTTCCCAATATTATATGTCCAATATAATATGTTTTCTTCCATTCAGCCAATCAGAGTGCAATGGAAACACTGTGTAAAAACTTCTCACTTTTTGCCTATGTTCATCATTACCCCCTTCTCATTACCTGCATTTTTAGCCAGTGAGAAAGCAATGAGCTCAAATGAGGCATAATAGGTGCTGCCTTCCTCTGAACCTTAATCCTTTGGTGTCACTGTCGTACGCTATCATTTTAGCAAATTTTTGTAGGGTTTTTTTTTTTTTTTTTTTTTTTTTTTTTTTGCACACTGTCATTTTCCCATTCAATTTTTATTTTTTGAAAAAATCCCTTGCTTCCTCAGTGCTTACATTGTATATATGTGGGCATTTTCTCTGTCTACTGCTTGTGTTTGTTTGGTGTGTGTGGATTTGTGTAGTACTGGGTGGAGGTGTTTTCTCCCCCTAGCTGTTTGTTCTTTGATGTGTGTCTGAAGCGATTGAGCCCATGGTGTCGGTTAGCTCAAGGTGACACAGTGCTCCCATGCCTGCCTGCATCTAGCCTGCTGCAAAACTGCAAAACACATATGATTACAAACAGCATTGTTTATCTTTTTGATTCCTCGCTTTTCAGTTTTTTTTTTTTTTTTTTTAATTCTTTTTCGCTCATTTGAGTCCTTTTGACCTGCTGGACTAATGACTGTATAGTTTGGACCGCACAGAAAATCTCCCTTATGCTTGTACCATTTGACCGAATAATCCTGCACATATATATATATATAGTGTGTGTGTGTGTGTGTGTGTGTGTGTGTCTGTGTGTGTGTGTGTGTCTGTGTGTGTGTGTGTCTGTGTGTGTGTGTCTGTGTGTGTGTGTGTGTGTGTGTGTGTGTGTGCGCGTGCACTTTAATCCCCTGTCATTCTGTCACTTTCTCTAGGGATGTGTATTGAACTCTTGTCAGATCCAGCCATTTCTGGTTGACAGATCATCTAGCATTAAAATGTTTCACTATTTCTCACAAAATTTCTAGTTTTGCTGACACTTCTGGAGGTTGTATTTAGAGTTGACTGCATCTTTATACATGTGGTGCTGTGTATTTGAGTTAGAGAGAGAGAGAGAGTAGGGGAGGGTGTTGAGGAGAGAGAAAAGAGAAAAAAGCACATGACACCGTCTCACGATAGCTGTAGTTGTGTCACAGGTTGCTGGCAGCAGCAGCTGTAGGAACATCATCTAGTGCTTGCTATCAGAGAGAAAGCCTGTTTCATTTAGCCAGCTGTTCTTCCTTCTCTGGCATTTTATCACATTTGATTTCTGGATGACAGCCATGTTAGTGCACCGATATCATGTCTGACTCCTTCTGGACCGTTCTCTCCAATTTCTCTCTGCCGGAGAGAAGCATGCTGCGCCGATCCAAGAGGTACAGCTCTCCATTTTCATTTCTGCATCTCTGTTCTTTCTGTTTGTTCTTCTCATGATAGTCAGATAACTTGTTTTTAGTCATATGAGCTGTAATTGAAGGCATGCTGCAGACAGTCTTGAGGTTTTGCTTATGTTTGTGTGCTCTGTGATTTTTCTCACTGTTGTTATGCTGTATTCCGGTGGTCACGCTCATTTCAGCCGCTCTACATGCATATTGTTCTGTGTTCCTTTCCTCTTGGTCAATGTGCATAAAAGTAATGACTGCTCTTCAGCCAGGGGAGCAAATAATGACGTGGCCAGACATGCACGCAAACAGGCAGGTGAGCACAGTTAGTCCTTCATAATACTATGCTTGAGACCAGGCAGTTCTGCTCTGACCTTCCATGTTGGAGTGAACTTGCACACAGATGTGCTCATGAGTTGGATTGAGATCATCTCTAATTGCTTTTCATCCTTCCCTGCTTGTGTTCTTCCTGTCTTTCTGTAGCCCAGAGAGACAGATGAGGGGAGGGCACAGTGCTTGCATAGCAACAGAGCTGAGACAGTTGTAGAGTGATCTGCTCGTTTCTGCTCTTCGTCTATCTCTGTAAGGTAGTGTCATTCTCACAATGATGCTAAATGTCTGATTCATTCAGTGGCCATAAGGTTGGAGCAGTGCACAGTGTGCTATAGTCATGGTGTGAATGATGTATAAAAGTATGAATGAGACTTTGAATCATGTAACTTATAGATGAGAGGTGTGCTGTTACTTTCTAAGCAATCAGAAATTCATATAGCAGAAAATACTTTTTTTTTTTTTAAAAAATCATAGGCTTGCTATGTACACTACCATACTTTGCCATATATACATTTATTCAGCAAGGATGCATTGATCAAAAGTGACAGTAAAGATATTTATAGTGTTACAAAAGATTTCTGTTTCAAATAAATGTTAAGCAGCACAAGTGTTTCCAATATTGATAAGAAATGTTTCTTGAGCACCAAATCAGTATTAGAATGATTTCTGAAAAATCATGTGACACTGACAGCAGTAATCGCCTTGGTAAACAAGAGACTTAAATAAAAAAAAAAATAAAAAAAAAATCTTTCTAAAACCAAACTTTTGAACAGTAGTGTATTCATATGCTCATGATTTTATTTCAGTTCTTTTGGGTGGATTTCAGTTATAATGTCAACAGGCCTGTTTCACTTGCCACTATAGCAACGTTTGGCACCTCTTGGCATTCATTCACTTTCTCCATCCAGCCATCCTGACCCCCATCACTATAGTGACCCTCTGCCCTTTCTGAGATGATTGCTCTGCATTATTAATATAATGTAGATGTGTTAAGAGAGTTTGTGTTGTGCCTGTAGCAGACACAATCAGACTCATTTACACCAAAATTTCATAGTCACTACCGATGCCAGTGAACTTTGTTAAATCCTTTCTTTTTTTGTCTATGTATTTATTTTAACTATTTAAATTGTTAAATATTAAAATAAATAATTATAAATTAATAATACAATTCTAAGCTATTATAAACTTTTTTTACATGTTTCAGTCAGTGTTATTTAAGGATTATTTATATACTGTTTTAGTAATTATTAGTATTTAAATTACTTTTTATTTTTTATTTTCATTTTTATTAGATTACGTTATTTTTTTTCTACTTATTTGATTTTATTTCAACTTAATAGTTTTGGTTTTATTTAACAATAACAACTGTTTTCAATGAAGAACTTTAAATTTTTTCAATTATTTACACATTTTTTCAATTATTCAAAATGAATTTTGACACATCACATCTTTTTGTCCTGCCTGTTTACAACCACAAGAAAAAAACTGACTGTTTACATAAATATTTCTGCTAACTCTAGCATTTTGAACAAGAAGTGACTTCTCACACAAATGTTCTTCACAGAGCATAAGCACAAAGTGTTTGACAGGTGTGTGTGTGTGTGTGTGTGTGTGTGTGTGTGTGTGTGTGTGTGTGTGTGTGTGTGTGTGTGTGAGCACATGCGTTTTTGTGATTTATGAGGACACAAATTTGTATAATGACATGGGTATTACACTGGTATTATGACTTAAACATGAAATATGAGGACATTTCATGAGTCCTCATACTTAAAATAGCTTTAAAAACATACTAAATGTTTTATTAAAAATGTAAAAATGCAGAATGTTTTCTGTGATGGGTAGGTTTAGGGGTAGGGGTAGTGGGGGGATATAAAAACCATTACGCCTATGGAATGTCCTCACTTTGATAGCAAAACAAACCTGTTTGTGTGTGTGTGTGTGTGTGTGTGTGTGTGTACGTGTGTGTGTGTGTGAGAGAGAGAGAGAGAGAGAGAGAGAGAGAGAGAGAACTCACCAGTCTCCTCTTCCTCTGTCTCTTGGGTGATGCCGAACTAGCTGCAGTCTAACACCTCACTTGTCAACTTGCATCTACTCACATGACTACACTATGGAATTTCCCAGAGGTATCATGTCTGTGTAACATGTTACAAAGTGTAAATATAAAGAAATGTAAAGCCTAGCAGAATGTTCATGCTGCCTCTCAACAGTATGTTTTTGAGCCCACGCAATGCTGACACAGCCACTGTGGGGGGTAATAACTAAAGACTTTATCAATCTTTACACTTTCTTATTTTCTCTTCATTATTCTATCTCTACCTCTGCCTCATATCGTTCAGCCTCCCTTCAGCATTCTCATTATAATCACTCCACCTGACAAGTCTTTGAACCTCATGAAACATTCAGCAGAACCAATTTCAGATTGTTCAGACTGTTAAATTGTCCTCTTCCTTGATGATATAGAATGCACGATTGATTTCTCTCTTTTTCATCATTTTCTGCATTGAATATAGCCACTTAGTCTGTGGAAAGCCTTCATAGACACATCTGAGCAGGTCTCAGTCATTGATTCATTGTATTTCAGACAGTGGTTGATGGTTGTATGCATTTTAATTACCCACATAGGAAAAGCTACAGGCAACGTAATAAGTATAAGTGTGGCAGCTTTGGGGCCACCATATTCCCATCTTTCCAGAAGAAAATTAGTCTAATTTAAAACGAAAATGACTGTGCACAATATTGATAGTACCTTGATTACAGGAAGGAAACTCAAGGCAGAAACGATCAGTGTAGTAATTGGCTTTCTGGCCAGCATTGGTTCTGTCTGACCAGTTTGCGTCTCTTGAAATTACTATTCCCATTGTTTCCATTATATTATGCTTGTCAAACCTCAAACAGGGTCAAGCATGTTATAAAAGATTCAATGCATTTGTTTATTTTATAATTCCTCCTCTCAACCTGTCCACAATGTTGAGTGGGGTGGAGTGCTAGGTTAGCAGGTGCTTGCTAATAATTGCAGTGTTCAGTATTAATTGGCTCGTTGCATCTGCTCATGGCAATTACACCGTTCAGCTCATGGCATTTGGCAGCATGAGTCCTAGACCGAAAACCACTGTTTCCTCAGTCTATGAGGTGGATAATTCTTTGATATGCTAAACAGCAGAAATTATATTTCTATAAAATTTTAACTACTTTTTTTGTGTGTATGTGTATATATATAAATCACTCGCATATGCAACCAAATTTCACACTAGGTGACAAAAATATCCTTAATTAGCCAATGGCTAGTAAATTGTACTATTTCACTCACCTGCGATTGAGTTGTATGCAAAAAATAAGTTTATCACAAATATAATTTTATTGTCTGCTGAGCTTTACGCACCCATCACTTGGCTGAGAGCGCCCTCTGTCACTTTCTCTCACACACGTGCAGTCAACGTGAGATTCAGGGCTCGACAATAGGCCTTTTTCACAAGAATCGGAAATCACGTGACGCGGGGTAAAGTTAGTTCCGCTATGGGTCTACGGCTATTAGATTGATATGCTCTTTTCTCAAATATCGCTTCTTACCTTTTCTGTTTTGTCTGTTTTCCAAGTTGCTGTTGTATAATCTACAAAGAAATTATTTTGTTTGTAGCTTATACGGCCACTCAGACCGTTGCTCGAATTTACCGGCAGGTGGATTTATTTTACCAGCTGTCATACAGTATAGGCTACGCAGCTACTCTTTCAGCAGCTCCCCCGATCGTATCACGTACGACGAACATTATTTATATAATTTATTCATTAAAAAAAAATTAACTCCCAATATATACTTCAATAGGGGATATAAAGTCGTGAGATACATAATATTGTCGTGAGTTTAATACGTTTTAAAAATATATAGCATGTATAAATCTCATATGGCATTACATCCCACATTCAAGCATATGTTATAACTAATCCTGATCAATTAAAATGATTAAACTAAGACATAATTCATTTCAAACACCACACTGTACACAACTATCAGTCGTTGCATTAATGTTGCAACAGCACAATAATACTGTGCATAATACACACTTTTTAAGATGATGACAACAGGAAAATATGAGTGAGAGATGACTGAAGTGTTTATATATATCCAGAAATATCCAGGGTGCGAGCGGTCCTGTTTCATGAATCAGAGGATCAGGCTTGCGTGATAAGGGAGCTGCCAGCTGATCATTTCCCCAGCACGTCGGGAAAAACACTCTATACATCCCAATGTGCATACTATCCACCCTAAATAGTACTGAATATTACTAATGTCACATAGACTACTATTTAGGATAGATAGTATGCACGTTGAGACGCAGGCACTGTTTTTACAGCACATGGAGCGCGATAATGCACAGCCGCGCCAAACAGACACAAAGAATATAACCAGTTTAACTGCCATCACTTTGAATTATTTATTAAATTTAGCTCTTAATGAGAGCTCTGTAGTCTCACCAATAATTCGCCAAGACCGTTCAAACATTTTCATGACATTTAATTCGTAAAACGACTTTGATTCCCGAGCTGGTTCTGATCGAGGCTCAGCTATCTATCACTGTAACCGGAAAAACGTTTACCCCACGTGGATCATTCCGGAAGCCAAAAACCCGGAAGTGTGAAATAGACCTATAAGGACTGCCCGGTGGCCAAGAGTTGACAGGACTGTCACTGTCCTGATCAGGCCAGTGCTGCATTGTCATGAAAGTTTATCATTTGCACGTGTTTTTAAACCTTGCCAATTTAAACATTAAAACGCAAAAAAAAATGCAAAGAGAACTCAGTTTGGTACTCGCACCCTGTGTGAGAAGTTTTGAGCGTGCACACATTCAAAGCGCACATCTAGAAAGCTGCATCTGAAAGGATGAATAACTGAATAACTTTTGTAAGGATTCATCTATATTTAATTTATACAGTGAAGACTATGCAGTGTTATTTTTTATTTGATGACTTTATTCAATTTCTGTACCTAATCTACCTAATCTATTTTATTTTATTTTATTACAGACTGTTTACTTGTCTTTAATAATGTTTGAAATTTATATTTTATATTTATGGTATATTTATTTTGTTTCTGCATATCTAAGTGTGTTACTCGCCATCTGTTGATGCATATCCATCTGTATACATACTTAGGTGTATTTAGATTTTTTTTTTTTTAATGGTATTAGAAGCACATATGGCTTTAAAATCTGTCATATCACAGGGAATTTCAGTCATAATCTTCAATGATTTTATGTGCAGATGTGAAATAGCAGTCGCAATTTTGATAGTGACAAATGCCATATGTAAAATCCAAGTTTGTCTCCTATCTATCCTACATGAAATTTTTGTAAGTCATTGATTTCTGTTCCACCCAGTGAAATCTCATTTGTCCAAAAATTTTGCATCACATAACTTTATCACCAAATAGATTTTGATTGACTGCAGGGTCCCTGTTTATCCTCAAAAAGTCTTAATGTCTTCAGTTTTATCAAATTTCAGGTCATAAAAGGTCTTAAATATCTTAAATTAATATATTAGGAGGTCTTAAGTTTGGGAATGGAGAAACAGAAATCGTGATACAGTCTAATGTGAATATTAAACTTCAAAATGCTGTGAGTGAATTAAATAGTAAATGTACGCGCTACATGTTCAAAGTCAACATGCGGTGCTGTTTCACATTCTACAGGCTTGCGGTTTCAAAACAGTTCACAAATAATGAATACCAAGAATATATGCAAAGGGATTGCTTAGGATTTACTGTTGATGAATTATGACAGTGTTATGGTGTTTACATTGTTACATGTTGTAGATGGTTGTAAGAATGCATATTTCAGGCTTATTTATAAAATCCCGCATTAAGCATTTCTTTCTTTATTTCTTTCTTTCTTTCTTTCTTTCTTTTTTTTAGGTTTGTAAGTTGATTTGTTCTGCATGGACATATGTATTAATTATATATGTGCAAGTCTTAAAAAGGTCTTGAAGTCTTAAATTTTATTTTAAAAACTCTGCCGGTACCCTGTGGCTGTAATCATGTCTTCTCGCTTTTAGCAAGGACAGAAAAATTACTTGTTGTCGCTGGAAAACTGTCAGGTTGTGTCTGGACACAGTGTTATTCTGTTGCATGCGTGCAGGGCAAAGTAAGGCAGTTTAGTTCACATTATCCTGCCCAGCAGTGAAGGGGAGTGTAATTTCCTTCTGTTATCTACTGAGACTCTGCCTCATTTCTCATGAATGAAGACCTTCCACTATAATGTCTCATCTGGTTTTTCTATAATCAAGATCAGATGGATAGAGTGGAAGAGCTCTGACAGTCTCTCACAACCACAAACACCTCACTATAACATCTCTCATCCTCAAGATTTATACTCAAGGCTATGTGTGCAGGAGTGTGTATTCTTATATGTTGGCTTTTAACTGGAGTTTTTGTACAATCTAATCCAGGATAAGTGAGTATGTGAGTGGATTATCTTTTGCTTAGTTCAGGTGATCCACTTTTAGAGAGATGAAATGTTTATTTGAACTGATGTAAACTCAACAAAAATCTAAAAAAAGCAGTGCCTCTATTCACTAAGATGCATTAACAAATGCACAACATTTGTAGTTAAACAGACAGTAAAACACACAAAAACTATAGACACAAGCTTGGAGACACCACATTCATAAATATACTTCATGTTCATAGTTAATTGTATTCAAACCTAAACAAATTCTACCAAACATAATATGTCATTCAAAAAAGCCCAAAACAAATCCAGTTGCACTCAAATTAGTCCAAATGAAGCTTAATCAATTCAAACAAATGCAAATTAATCCAAACGAAAATGAAAACAAGCAAGTTTGCTCGCAAATAAAATTGACATTTTCTTGGTGTTTAGAAGCAGGAGGAAGCAATTCTCTCTCCAATTACTGTAATTAAGGGATAACTTTCTTTTTGCACGCGTGAACCCCGCACAGCTGCTCACGTTATTAGCATGTAAATTGTAATGGGGATTTTTGCTGCCATGTTTTCCCCCTTTTTATTTTCGAATGATGGAATGATGTTTTAATGAGAGCGTGCAGCTCTTTTCAGCAGCATACCTGCTGGAGTTTACATCCAAGCTCAATTTATGCCAAAATGCACTTCAATTTTGTTCATTTTTGCTAATTCATGTCAATATTCATCCACACACTCACCTATAAACAATGTGAAATTTTAACAATGTGAAATTTTAACTTCTTGGCCATTGTTCAGCTGCATTAAACTTTCATGAGAGCTCTGACAGGTTGTGGATGTTTATGTACAGTAAAACATTGTGTAAAAGTAAAAATACCTTTTTTGAAAGTGTCTCTGATAAGAATTTAAATAACCTGTAAGAGCAGATTTATATCTTGTATTAAATATTAAATGTATAGTTCTTCTTTTGCGTTCACAAAGTCTGTCAGGTTTGGATGAGGGTAAGTAAATAATGACACAATTTTTATTTTTGAAAGCTTAAAAATAGTAAAAAGTGAAAGACTAATTGTACCGTTAATTATAAACATAAGACAAAAAACTAGAGATATTTGTGTTGCACATTTTAAAATACAATGTAAGAATCTGTACATTTGAATTTTAAAACTGGTCAATTTTCAGCATTTTGCAATATTGCAAGATAACAGACAATAGTCTTCCAGGTTTAAAATCTGCATAATTTTTCACATTATAGTACATCAATGACTCATCAGTGTCTCATAATTATTCATGAGACTGTGTCCTTATTTTATGAGAAGGCGGGTCACTTAATTATTCACGACAGCATGCATCGCTTTCCTATGACAGACGCTTCAAACTGTGAGGTCACAAAGTAGTTGAGAGATGCGTTTATGGATCACAAGTCAGTGTTTGTTTTCGCTTTGCAAGAGTTTCTACATGGCGTAAATTGTCTTCTATAGACCCCGAGTCTCCGACACACACACAGTCTTTCAATGCTGTGAGTGTAACCGGTCTTCTGAGCTCCTTTATACAACCAAATGGCTTTTATACAGTAAATGCCGCAAAATAAGTCTCAAAAGTTATTAAAACTGCAGAGTACAAATGCAAACCACACTAAATTATAGCTATTACAAATGTATTTGTGTAATGCACAAACTATGTATAATATATTTGTTAAAATAGTGGATTTCATGACCCTTTAAAAATAAGATTTTTTTCTTAGTAATTATATGTAGATATTTTTAAGTAATTATTGACTTACAGAATAGGTCATGAGAACATTGTTAAACATATATTGCACATTGGTAAAATAAAAATGGTAATGGATTTTATTTTCATAGAGATACATTTTTCTCAACTTTCTTTGCATTGAGACTCTCAGATCTTGTCGCCGGCGGCCAGTGTCACTCATGTCTCTGTAAATCACCAGTTCTCATTGAAAATGTATGACTTTTCAATGCTGCAGATTGCTGTCAGTGTAAGTGCTCTTTTAGGTAAGACTACTTTATTGAAGCCCTGTTTTTTTAGGTCAAGCCTTCATTGTTAATATTAGCATAAATCTATTGAAGAATCGTTAATATCGCAGGTTGCTTGGTCTTGCTTTGACACGAACAGACTGCTCAATCAGAGCATGCTGCTGTTAGATCTTTATTGAAAGAGTAAATAGGTGCAGTATAGCCCCTCTGTGAGAAGATGTGAGATTTCTTGATCGTAAACATTTTTAAGCACTCTGTGGTCAGCATGCACATGGCAGACAAGATCACAGTATTTTTCTGATGATCTTTCACCTAACATCCTTCAAAAAAAAAAAAAAAAAAAAAAATCTTATCTTTAAGCCAGCACCAAAAGAAATCCTTTCTTATCATCCGTTTTAGAAGAAAGGCCTTTCTTTAAGTATTAATGTGCCAGCGTTAGCTCGTGAGTCATCGATTTTTCTTTTGCTTTCTCGCTTTTCTTCTTCCTCCTACCCCTCTCTTTCTCTCCATGTCTCCTGCTGTGACTCTACTCACTTCTGAACCTCCATTACACACTGAGTGATGGCTGCCACTGTGAAAGTGGTTCAGGTCTCTGCTGTGCTACTTACTCTTTCTGCGACACTGTTTGGACTAAGATGCATTCATGCAGTTATCCAGAAAATTACCAAACACTTTTAATGTCATTGTCATGGTCTGAAAAGGCACAGAACAGCAGTAACGTACTGTAAAATGTAAAATTGCTCACAGTCTGCAGTGTGTGATGCAGATTTCTGTTTTTATACATAAACACCCAGTGGGTTTTTGGACATTTACTGTACAGTATGGCATACTTAAAAATACATGATTTGTTTTTACCTTATATGACAGAATATCAAACAAGTGGCATTTATTTTAAAGACTTTTAAAGACATTTTAGAAAAAGCAAGTAAAATATTTCACCAAAAAAAAGTTTGCTTTGAATAATGAAACAATAAATGAATGAGTGTAACAAAAATAATTGGGGTCATTATATACTATTTTGGTAACATACTTATATTATAACATACTTATAACATAACATTTTTTTTTTTTTAAAGATTTTTTTAAACATTTTTATCTTCTCATTAGATGGCATTTATTTTTATTTTATTTATTTTTAATTAAAATTATTATTAATTGTGATTTAAAAAATATTACAAAACATGCAAATGTGCTGTTAATGTTTATCTTTAACTGCACCTTTTCATAATGAACAAACAGTAATTACACTGATTTACGTTTCACAACTTTTACTACACAAAAAGTCGGACAATACTAAAAGTAATGACTTGCCCTTCTGTAACAATTCTTACTGACTCTAAGTTTATTAAGTGAAAGATTACTCAGATTGATTTAAACCGATTTTTGTGACTCTTACAGTATGAGTTCATATTTGTCTTAGTGTTGTCACTTTAGAGAATATAGCCTAATAAAAATGTTTTGCCATTATTTCAGGAAGCACATGCTTTTTGTCATCACATTCAATTCAGACTTCAAACTCAAAACTCTGTTTTACTACAATTTCTTTTGTCGTGTAACAGACTGTAGATGTGAAAAGCAATGGCGTGATTGCTCGTACAGGTCATAGCTTGCCTTTCTGATCATTCGCAGTGTATGTCAATATTTTGCTCACATTGAATTAAAGACCACTCATCCCTTACTTTTCACCACACTGCTCTCCATCTCATGGTTCTGAAAGCTCAGCCGGTCATCTCTCCTCTTTGCAATGGAGCGTGAGGCTGTATTGTCCTAGCTGTAGGTCTCAAGGTTCATTTGAGCTGAATTCTGAGCTGTAGGTGGCTGTTTTTCCCCGTCAGCTTGAGCTGGAGGCTTTTAGCATGTACGCCAGACGAAAAAAGAACAGATAATTCTGTGCGCTCTCAGCCTCATAAAATGAGACAGGTTTGTGTGACCTGAATAAGAGAGAGATTGTCTGACACCACTGCCATTTAGATGTGAAGCTATTCAGTTCTTTGCTGTCTGTAATCTTTTTGAATGGGCATACTCTTAGGCTCAATATATTACAATGTCTGTTTTTACATTTGGTTTGATCTAAAAATCATCCTCTTAATGAATGCTTTGGCACCATTAATCTATTTAGTCATTATTATACATAAGTGTATGAGACTTAATTTTATTCGTTCTTTTTTACAGCTGTCGGACCAGCAACAGAAAAAGTTTGATAGTGACATCCAGCACCTCTCCCACTTTGCCTCGCCCCCATTCTCCACTGCATGGACACCCAGGTAAAAGATATGCCTCTCTCTTCCTTAGACGAAATGTGTTTTAAACCCTTTTGAGCTGTAGGCCTTTTATGTTCCTAATGTGAAGTCTGTTCCAAACAATAGGAAGAAACATTATGCTGCCTTATAAGATAACACGTTTTGCCTAATATCTAAGACAGCAGTAGTTGCATCCTCAACAGATCACAGAATTCTTAGCATAGAGCTTTGTGAAAAGCATCCATGATGGCGGACAGAGTAAATGTTGATTAGAAATGTATTTTATTTGCTACTGAAATGTATCAGTCAAAGGTTAAATCTTATTAGAAATGAACTGATTCACCCTATATTTACGTATACTATGTGTTTGTGCAACATATGCTAACTTAAAACTTAAAGGACATCTTTGCCAAATTTCCACCAGCAATGTCAGTAGTATATGTAAATGAACATTGTGTACTCTTTATCCATGTTAGCTGCACCCAGATATCCCCATTTATTTGTTGCCAAAAGTCCGCCGGATAACGCGTTTACAAAGCTAAAATTTGCGAATTTGTACTTTAGCTGTAAGTGTTGATGCCTATTTAGAGCATTTCAGTCATTTCCAAGGTTTTTTTCTGTTAGAATGCTGTCTTAGTAGGTAGCTGGCCACATAAACAGTAGACACTTTACTAGAGTCTGGACCAGAGCCATACAAACTGCACACACTTCACAAGTAAGATACACATGCTGTTCATCTTGTCACATAAAAATGGAAAGCTGTGTGGCAGCTGTTCACAAAATATTACATTATATCTCCATAGCAACCATCAAATCTCAGTTTGCCATGGAGTAATTCTAATGTGGCGCAGGGATTTCTCATCTAATTCATGGGCATTATGAATGGATTGACAGTTGACATTTTGTAATGCAATTTCTCTGGATGCCTCCTTGTAGATTGGCAGATTTTAACTTTCCATCTTGTCAGAATCACATCATTCTTGTTTGAAAATTGTTTTATTAACCTTTCCCTGTAAAACATGAGGCATAATCAAATCCATGTGTTATACACACACACACACACACTAAAGTAGTGTTTATGTAAGGAGAAGATCGTTTTATGTTTTCATACAGATGAGTGATTCTCAGTTGCAAACTGTATGTGTGGTGACTGCATTTGTGGTGTTGATGAGTGTAAGCATGTATTTTCATTGTACATAATCGCAAATGAGGAGTACACAATTGCCAGAACATTTCTACCTGTGGATTAAAATAACATTAGAATGATCATTATAATAGGCAGCACTCAATGTGGATTATAACCCTACAGTTAAAGGATCATTATTTAGATTGTAATTTCAAAGAACTGCTATGAAAATATGCTAAAGACCATTCCTAAGAAGAATATTTCATAAAGAAAGAATCTATGGGTGGCCAAAAGAAGCCATTAGTCAAGAAACACCATGTGAAAACACATCAGGGATTTGCCAGTAATAATCATATAGTGACCCTTTTATAATGTAGGAAAGATATTTTGTGGTTAGAAGAAACCAAGATATAGCTTTTAACTGGAATGCGATATGATTTACTTTGTGCAAAATCTAAAATCCAACACAGGCCACAAAACACCATGTCTACAGTGAATTATAGTGATGGTAGTTTCATGCTTTGGGCACTGGCCATTTTATTAACAGAAAGAAGAATGGATGGTGCAAAATACAGGGACTGCTGCAGTAGAACCTCTCAGTCCACTAATAAAATTGTAACTTGAAGTATTTCAACATGGCAGTGGCCACAAACACAAAATATATTATAAAGTCAATGCTTACGATCAGTTTGCCAACATTAGTTAATTCATTAGTTATTATCAAGTAACTATGAACAATAACCGTTTTCATCATTTATAAGTGTTTGTTTGTAAATATACTTTTGTTTATTGTTTTATAATTATAAAACTAATTATATTAAAGTCTTTCATTTTGAGTTTTAGTATTTAATAAAAACTAAAGTAGTAATACAATATATCAGTGATTTGTCATTCAGAAAAACAAGAGAAATGGTTAATACTTTACAAAGCACTTTGTATCACTGCAGTTACAACAGTCACAGTAATGCTTTAAAGGGAACCCCTGGTGTTAAGACTTGTATGGCTTAATATAACGTAAATGATGTCTCTTACTGAAATATATAGTAGAAAACCCATGAAGGATCTACGTTATTTAAAAAAAATCCATGACATATTTGAACAATGGGCGGCGCCATTTTGTTTAGCTGTACAGTGCGATGACGTCAAAAGGTTGCACTCACTAAGCTACTTATGCTGTCCTATTGCTATTTTTAGCGCAACACAACTCGGAATATAATATACGATGCCACATTGTGCAGCTTTTGGTTGTAATTTAACAGTCGATGAGCCACAAGAGAAAAGATGTAAGTCTTTGCTGCTTTACTAGCGATAAGAGGAGAAAAGAATGGGAAGTTGTGTAGAATGTGGACAAATAAAACATCCTAACTGCGTCTTTGTTCTCTTCACTTTAGCCTTGATGCATTTGATACTTTTTATCTGTATGTTTGGGTGCAACGGTAATCTAGTAACGCATACATGTCTTAATATCCGTGGGGTTCCTTTTAAAACCCGATCAGCCTTTTCAATATGAGCCAGAGCGCAATATTAATGAGGATGAAAACACTGAAGACGTGCATTCTCTGAGGCTATTCAAACTACTGTTGTATGATTGAAGTGTTAAAATCGTCTGATCACCTGAATGCATTACACACAGTTAAACATACTGAGAAGATGCTACTGTTTTATGCGATCACAAATATCTTGTGCATCATGGCACACACAAGCTTTGAGGCAGTCAGTCTCAATCGAGATGTGTTATAGGCTTATCTTCGTCTGTCTCCACGACAGGCACGGCATTTGGTTAAAGTATACACTTAAATCCATCGGCAAATGTAAGCTCTTTCAGCTGTGGCATACTATAAGCCTCAAAGGCATCAGGGCCAAAGTGAAGAGAACAAAAACGCAGATCTTTAGAAAGTTTTATTTGTCCACATTCTGCACAAACTTCCCATTCTTTTCTCCTCTTATCACTAGCAAAGCAGCAAAGACTTACATATTTTCTCTTGTGGCTCGTCGACTGAAAATTACAACCAAAAGCTGCACAATGTCGCATCGTATATTATATTCCGAGTTGTGTTGCGTTAAAAATAGCAATAGGACAGCGTCAGTAGCTCAGTGAGTGCAACCTTTTGACGTCATCGACATAGAACGCAAACAAAATGGCGCCGCCCATTGTCCAAATCGGTCCAAATATGTCATGGATTTTTTAAATAACGTAGATCTTTCATGGGTTTTCTACTACATATTTCAGTAAGAGACATAATTTACGTTATATTAAGCCATACAAGTCTTAACACCAGGGGTTTCCTTTAATAAAGCTGAAGCTGGTGATAAAACATTTTGGTGATAAAAGTGCTGCTGCTCTGGTGGGTGTATCCCTTGTGTCACTTCCACACTGTGGAAAATCTGAGCATGAAAGAGAAATGGAGACATCAGCTGTCAAAGCCAGCAGGTATACTCTCTCTCTGTGCGTGTGTTTAGAGAGATTAAGCAGATGACTGATTGTGTGTTTATAACTGATCTCGGGTCATGAGCGCACATAAAGCGCACAGATCACGCTAACACTGTTCAGCGGGGCTCTTAGAATGGCAAATACTGTGCTGCAGTCCTAATCATTGACGCGTCTGCTTGTCAACCCCATCTTCTCACTGAATTACTGGATTAAACCATCAGCGCACACTGTAAAGAGACAACAGTAGCTTAGTTTGTCACCACACTAGCATATAGAATAAAGATTCAGGGTTTTTAAATTGATAGTATACTTTGCAGTGCTCATTCTTAATATAAATCACATGAGTTTGGCTGGAAACATTGTTTGTTTTTGTCCATATTGCATCAAGCAGTACCGGAGGCATCACTTGCAGTTGTGTGCTTGCAATATTTAAATGAACAAATCTAAAAGGGAACATTAACCCAAATGCTGCTTCATTTTAAGCACTTCAAAGCCATTAGCAGCATTTTAATGTGACTGCCAACAAAAGCAGCGGAGGCTAAATTATTTCAAACTCAACTGAGCACAATCAACAGGGGGTGTGCACTGCTACACTGCACCCATTACAGTCTGTTTCAGGATGCTGTTTGCCAGGTTATGACACCAGCAGCACAAGAATTAAATACTGCAGTCAGTGCTTTGTGAATCATTACACTTAAGACAAAAAGAGAACTGAAAGAACTGGGAAAGCACTCACTACTACTGTGATGCTGCTGTTTTTGTAAGCATATTAGATTGATCTGTATAGAACAGAATTGATCACTATGTGAAATAAAATGAAGATCACAAAACATCAGATTTTTTAAAATATGTTTAACCGGATATGTAGCAGCACTGTTTTTGGTGTCCTGCTACCTGGCTAAAAGCAAAGCCTGGTGCCACAGCATCTAGCATCCTTTGTAAATTCCATCTCTTAATTTTCCTCTCTGTATTTTTTAAAACATATTTATTTTTTTAATAAATTAATTATTTTTAGTCCTACATTTTATTGAATTCAATTAAATTATTTTATTAATTTAATTTATTATTATTATTATTATACATTCGAAGAACATTGGACTTTCAGTCACAAATTTATTCATTAGCATTTATCGAAGAGAATATTTTATCTATATATAATATAGTATAATTGTATTTTTGGATCTTTCTATGTAGTACTTCATATTGTGCAATATATGCATTCATATTAAGAATAAACCAAGGATAAATTAAGCATGCAGTTAAGAAGGATGTTGAGTTAGATTGACGAAAACATTTCTTAAATTCCTCAGTGTTCATATTAAAGTCGCAGTTTTAAAAATCAGTATGCAATTTATTTTCACACATGAAAGTTAAAAAATGTCAGATTGTGATTTTTCACACTATCGCCCAAAAAACTGATCCGTACCACATTCAGCTGAGGTGTGATCGTAGCATGTGTAATTCAACAGGGTGCTGATTGGTTTTCTTCTCTCAGCTGTGCATCGTATGAGAAAATGTCTGCTTCTCTTCAGCTAACTCTTCATCCTCTACAGTTTTGTGATGAAAAATAAGCAGGTGTTTAACTGTGTAGCACACCCCATTATGGCTTCTCCTACACTCTCCATGACGGGATTCTCCTTTAAATGAATGCATCTCCGTGACAGATCCACACTGCTCCGTGTCCCAGTCCAGCTGTGCGCAGCTGTTCCTACAGTCATTTCCTGACAAAGAATTATGCTCTCATTAATATTTAAGATTTGGCATAGGCCGCTTGACGAATGCATTAATGCATGATTAATGCATGGGGGATTGTGACTCGAGCCGTACTAGACGGTCCAGAAAGGAGTACCCCGTTGCTCGAATTGACTGGATTGATTGATGATGCCTGAATCGGTGCTTCTTAATTCACACATGACTAGGAATAGTGGTTTTTAGATCACTTTTTTGATCTAGTAACATTAGTCATAGCAGTCATGCATGTCTTAATCTATGTAATGTATCCTAAAATGTACCATACTGTGAAAGAGCTCAGCTTCTTTCCATTTAAATAACACTGGAATAAAGATAAAGAGTATGTTTTAGCAAAATCCCCCTGAATATCAATTTTATCTTGAGTTAATCAATAAAGGATTCTTTGCTCACGGTCTGCAAATCATTTTATAACATCCATTATTCAATATCACTCTACTTGAGGCATTTTTAATGGAAAGGGCCTGTTGTCTAAAGCACTTAAACACCGTAAGTGCTTCACTTTCTACGCACTAATCTATTCTCAGAGAGCTGTGCAGGAGAAAAGAAAAGACCTGTGATCAAAGTGTGTTTTATCCCTGTACCTCTGGTCTCAATGCGGCCTACATGAGAAGCCCACTCTTCTAAAGGGTTTTGTTGTCTTAAAAGGGCTTTGATGAATAAAATAAAAGGGAAAAGATCAGCAGAAAAGAATAGGTAAGAACCGTAGGGCAATTATGTTTACTTATGATTTACCTAGTAGCTTGAAGTAGGAAGTCTGTGCTTATTTCGATAGTTAGTTTTACCCGTCTGGCATGATAATGGGTAGTTGACACTTGATTGTTGTGAATAATCCCCTGAATGTCACGTTTTTGGTCTTTTTCAGGAAGCAGCCCATTGGACAGTCCACGCAATTTCTCCCCAAATACTGCGGGGCACTTCTCTTTTGTGCCAGCTCGCAGGTGAGTCACAGTTTATCAGCATCTTATAGAACAAAACATTTAATTGTAAAATATCTCACATTCTGTGAGTAAGTTCTACTAAAACTTTTTACATTCTTTTAAAATGTTTGAGCAAGTATTGAGCAAGTAATCTCTTTGCTCTTCTTGCAAATATTGTTGTCATAGTTTGCCTCTCATCTGCTGGTTATTAAGCACCCCACTTTCAATTCATTTGTAATATCCCGTAATCTTTCTGTGCGCCTCTGAATAATGACACCAAGAATGTTAATGAGTAAATCTGAATTGGTAATTGAGCAGCCAAAGATGGTAATGCTTTAACAACTGGGAGAGAACACACAGAGCTGATGACCCCAGGCTTAATTAAAAGGATTCATTTGAATGTCAGCCATAGAGCAAAGACCATTGAGTCATCCAGTCCAAATCGCTCATGGACCAACAGTGCCACCTAATGGACAAAGTACAGCACACTAATAGTGCAAATAGCTTTAGAGACAAGAATCCAGTTCGGGAGTATAAGAATTTCGCATTTAACGTAAATGAGAACTGAATCTGCTAGTGTGGGTGCAGGTCATGAGAAAGTAAAAGATGACATTAGATCAGTGCATACACACACATGTAGATGCCCTCACAGTAGCATCTCTTTTTAATGCTGTACTCTCTTCCATACAGCCATGGACACAGGGCTGACAGGTAATAATTACCCCACTTCCCTTACAACATAATTTCCTGTGTCTGCTTTCAGCATGACTGTTTACACCAAACATCATGTTTCCATTTCATTAGAGCTGACAGTCAAATGTGTTTAAAAACATCTCAGACAACTTCATTTATGTATCGGGATAAATTATTAATCATCCCACCTCGCTCAGCTTGACTGTGTGCTTAAAACTGATATCCAGTCTTCAAAAATATTCCACAAGTTTCTTGGCATAAATCATATTATAAATATTAAACCTTTTTTTTTTTTAAATAATATATTCAAAATGGCTAAACTTTGGCTGCATGTTTTCTTGTGGAATATCTTTATATCAAAATAATTCAAAATTAAGGATGTACACTACCTTTCAAAAGTTTGGGGTTGGTATGTTTTTGAAAGTCTCTTACGCTCACCAAGGCTGCATTTATTAGATTAAAAAACAAACAAACAGTAATATTGTGAAATATTATTACAATTTATTAAAAAAAAATTTTTTTTTTTCCTTTGATGGCAAAGCTGAATTTTCAGCTCTCATTACTCATTATTCTTTATTCTCATTATTCTTCAGTGTCACGTGATTTTTCAGGAAAAAAAAAAAATCTATAATATGCTGAATTACTACCCAAGAAATATTTCCTATCAATGTTAAACCGTTGTTCTGCCTAATGATATTGTGAAAACAACATTGCATTAATTTTTCAGTGTTCAAATGGAAGGATTCTTTGATGAATAGACATTGAATTTCTTAAACAATGTCTTCAGTGTCCCATTTGATCAATTTAATGCATCCTTGCTGAATAAATTAATTTCTTAAAGTCATACTGACCCCAAACTTTTGAATGTTTCTTTATTTTTTTGAATGTCTTATTTGCTACAGTTGTACCTATGATTATTAAAATCATTACTAATCAGGGGTCAAATAAATAATATAAAATTCCTTATGTCCAAGTAAAGGGATGCTTACTGTCTGCTAAATTCCTAATATCAGTCACCAATGATATATTTGCTTGAATGATATATGAACGTGTTGCTGTTGTGTGCTAAAAGCCACCATGTAGGGTGAATTGCTATTTACTGCATGAAAAGGCTTCATATGTGTATCTGCAATAAAAGTAAGTTCCTGTATAGGCAGCTTAGCCATTATCACAGATGCTTATGGCTCTCATAAGCAAGCCTTATTTAGCTGCACAGTTTAATTTAATTATCATCATTGTTTACTGTTAAAATGTCAGTTTTAGTGGAAATTTTAATCTGTAGTGCTTTATTCTGCTCTGACTGTGTGATTTTATTTATTTTGTTTGTCTGAATGCTCCTAGTGCTGTTTATTTCTGCTGGTCCTGATACTTGCAAGAATACCAGCAGTAATTTGTCAAGACCAGATTTTCACCTTTCCCTCATCCACTCTTTTAGGACTGATGGTCGTCGCTGGTCTCTTGCCTCTCTGCCATCCTCCGGCTATGGAACCAACACCCCCAGCTCAACAGTCTCGGTGAGTATCTGTGTGTGTTTGTGCTCATGTTCCTTCTGTAGTCCCTCCGTGTTGTATCAGCCCCCAGATATATGCTTCACTGTTTGGTATTGCATTTGATCCCAAGCCTTAACTTGCCTGGAAGGTTTATCCTATTGACCCTACAGTGGGATAAACTCTAGGTACAAAGCAGCTCCCCTTAGCCTGAAGTAAAGCCAGTGACTTCATATCAATGCATTCACTTCAAAAGAGTTCTGTCCCTGAAAATTGACTGTAACTCAGTCTGGCTGTTGCTTTCATTGGGGAATCAGTTCAAACTGCTCAAGCCCCATTAAAGTCTCCGCAGAAAGATAAAAAGACATTTTCTAGTTCAGGCCAAATATTTATTCTAAAGGCTGCAGAGCTTTTATTCAACTCAAAACACAAGGGGAAAAAAATCAATGGATTAAGAATTAAATGTCATTTTTTAATTGGGTGAAGTACAAAAACTCTTAAGAAATGTCCAGAAATAATAAATTATATTATAATGAAAATAAAGCCGATTATTAGGGTCATTAAGATTCATGTCATATTATTATATAATAGCAATTATCATGTATAATAGTATTTTTTTGTATTAAAGTAATAAGAAGTTAAATAATGTCACAATGCAATTATTGGTCCTAAAAATAGGCTCCATAATTCCATAATTTCATTATGCAAAATATATTTAGTAACTTATTTTCTTTTGATTTAACTTAAAATATAACCTGGACATTTTCTCATGATATTATTTAAAAAAAACTATATACTGTAGTTAAGTTAAAATTTTATTTCAATATTTTTTCCCATTTGGCCTGAATGCTTTGAGACAAATTTATTTGCTAAGACTAACAATCAACAACATTATGCCAACAAAGGCAGTTGATTGACAGTCAGGGCAGCCTATGCAATGCCTTCTGTCCTTGTAATCCCTCCCTCTCTGCTTCTCACAGTCATCATGTTCATCTCAGGAGAAGCTGCACCAGTTGCCCTTCCAGCCAACTGCAGACGAGCTGCATTTCCTCACCAAACACTTCAGCTCGGAGAGCATCACGGATGAGGACGGGAGAAGATCTCCAGCCATGCGACCGCGCTCCCGCAGTCTCAGGTACAAACACTTACAGATTCCCATTTCACAGCAATCAAAAGTTGCCTTTCAAGTGTACATGACGTTGTGAGTGTGTGTGATGTCAGCCAGGCCCTCAGGCTCTCACTCACTCACTCACTTTTAAAGGCCAAATCTTCAGATCTGACAGGACTCTGCCACCTCATTCTCTAGACTCTTAACTCTCTCCTCTAAGGTAGAAGACAAATAATTCAGCCTTTGTGCCCTTCACATTGATGCCTCTTCACTCCTCTGCCTGTCAATAAAATGTCCATGTCATATTTAAACCCAGAATCAAAAGAAATAATAAAGTTCTGTTTGCAATTTTTTTTTCCTTTTTTTTTTTTTGCATTGTAAAATTAATTTAATGACAATTGACCCTTTGCCGGGGGTTTGATTGACAGGCGATCTAACCAATCATAACGCCGAACCTGCCATTTTGTCTAACAAAGCAGTCAGGGAAGTTAGTAAATTAACATCAGTGGATTTTAACTTGAAAAAATGGTGTGTACTGACATCTTAATGCGGTTTAAACAACATTCCTTATGATGTTCATTAATATTTATTTGATGCTATAAATGAACTAGTAGGAAGAGATGAGCCACTTCATGACCACTTGAACTGAGGCACTACAGCAATCTGTCACGACACATTAAAGAGCCACAAAATGTTATTTATTGTTTAAATTTCTTTAAAAATGACCAAATTTGAGACTTTGTTTCAAATCAAAAGTAACCTGCTCTGTCTTGTCTGTCAACACGTTATCAGTGTCCTCTTTGCGATGTATTTTTCACTGCGTGAGAACGTGTGGTGTGAGAGCGGCATGGCTTGTCGGACGTAGCAACAGTAACTAAAGGGGGGTGGGTCTTTGCGAATGGTCAATTCCACCAATTCTCATTATTGTAAAGCAAAAAACAAAAATCATTACTGTAAAAGTTGAATTATATTTTTATATGTATTATTTGTTGTACTGCTTTTATTCTAAATTAATTTAAAAAAAAATACTGTTTTTTTTATTTTAATGTTGTTATAAAAACAACTATATTACTGTAATTAGAGAATCATCACTTAGAATAATGAAAATGACCAGAAAAAAAAACTCAAAGGTTGAATGTCCAAATCTGTCATGGTTGATGAGCATGATCATCACAATGTGCATAGTTGTCATGAAAATAATATCCTATATATATATATATTATTTTTATTTTATTTTATTTATTTTTTTAATAAATAAATAACACATTTTAATGGTCCTACAATTTTTTATTTTTTTTGCTTTTTATGGGCAGTGTGACCTGGATTATTCTTATCCACCCCTTCTCTGCAGTAGAGTTGTATGATGACTCTTGTAGTCACTCGCACTTCTGCCCAGGACCTGACAGACTGAATCATTTCCTCCTGAACTAAGAAAGAGACCTCCTTCATGAGCTTCTTATCTGTAAACACATCTCTCTTCCTCACTCTCTTTCCCCTCTGGCTCTTTCTCACTTTCTGTTAAGATGACTTATTCGGGAAGCACTGGCCTTGCCTCTTTTAGTATCTAGACACACTCAGCAGGGGGTTCAGCACTCCAGAATTAGATCCATAAATATTGGATGAGATAGTGAGGTTTTCTGTTGCCACATTTTACAGATTACCGCTTCCCAGGATTATCCATTTCTGCTGTTGAAAGAAGGGAGAGAAGGATGAAAATACTGGACGAGGGAGGAGGTTGAGGGAATTTGCAGTCAAGCTCGAACTGGTTAATTAGAGACAAGGAAATGGAGCAGTATTATGCTAATTTCACGCCCTGGACAGCAGACACGCAGAGAGAATTGACAGCGACGCTTCTTCATGCAGTGTTCACTCATGGTTCTCCATCATTCTTCCACTTTACATCTTTTAACTCACTCAAACACACAGTCGAGGAGTAATGAGCTCAATGTGCAGTGGTCACCATCCATCATCCATATGTCAAATGATTTGGTAGCAGTAGCTGAAAATTAGAATATTATTTTAATAAAGGGCTCAGTGCCAAAATACAACGGACACCTTCTGGATTCCTTCCGGCTAGCCAAGCCATTTCTTTTTCTTGAAATTAACATGCATAATATATCAGAATGTGTCCAAAATGAATATGACTGTATCTGTGGCTTTGTTGGTGATGTCATCTGATTGTGTGTGTGTGTGTTTGTGTTAGTGCAGACCATTCTGTCACGGCCAATTAACTAGCTGATTTCCCTGCACCTCGGAGGGATTTAGAGGTCATTTCTGTGCTCAGCTGTGACGCATTTACACACTCTCATCTTCTCCTTTCTTTCTCTGGCTGTCCCTCCCTTTGTTTTTCTTTTGTTCCATGTGATAGAATCTCTCTTGGATAGTCTTCACATTCTTTTCGGATAACTTAATTTTTACAGTTACTGAAACTAACAACAACAACAAAAATATGAGTGGTGATTGCCAAGCCAAGATGATGTTAAGTTGTTGTGGTTGTAGGTGCTTTTGGAGGCTACAGTCTTTCTTCCTTTATTGTAATG